>NC_059340.1:20382834-21007834 GCF_018350155.1 Leopardus geoffroyi
GAACAGAATTAATATTCTTCTTTAAATAGACTCAATTTTTTAAAATAAATAAATTTCCTGAAAAGGGAAGCTTACTCTGCCACATCCTACAGGGAAAATTGGTATCATTTGCCACAGAGAGGAGATAATCACGAGACTGAGCGTGTTGGGAACAAACACTCTTTCGTAGGCTTAGTGAAACGTCCTGCTTGCTTCTGCAGGCTCTGAGTCCGAGGCCAGCCCTTTACTGATTGATAAAGGAGATTAGCCGTGTCAGAGAGATGCGAGAGGCGTGTTATCACCCAGCTCGGGCCAGATGGTTGGGGTCGCGTGACTTGTTCTGGCCAACAGCCCATGTGTGGAAGCTTCCAGTGCCCCTTTTGGGTTCTGGCAGTAGGCGGCTGGTATTCCCCTCCCATCTCTCTTTTGCTTGGAGGCCGTGTGCTCCAGAAATCAGAGCTGCAGGGGCATCCAGACTTGGCATGGGCGAGAAAGGACCGTATTATGTCAGGGCACTGAGATATCGGGGCTTACTTGTTCTGCGGCATGGCGTAGGCTGTTCTGACTGCTGTAGACTTGGGGAAATGCCATCTTTGAAGAGCTCTTTATTAGTGTTAGACTACCAGAACCACACCGCCTTCCCAGCTGGGCCCCTTATTTTCTGCTCCTCTGTCTCTCCTCCTCTCTTCCCCGTACATTCCGCTAACAGGCTGCCTCCGATTGCTCACCATCACTCTTGGCTTTGCCTACAGACTCACGGTCCATTCAGCTTCAAAGAGGCCTCTGCATTATTTTAGTCAGGCTGGTTCCCCAGTGGGAGTCACCTCCCCACACCTCTGATAGGACCTGCTTGCATACGTGCCAGGACAAGAGGCTCACTCCCTCTCAAGGTGGTTCCTTCCCTCACTGGGCAACTCTGTCCACGAGGAGCTTCTTGGGATCCATCAGACAGCACTTTCGCCTCTGACCATTTCTTCTCGCCCCCATCCAGAGTCCCACAGAATGGCTGTCCCTGACCCAGGACAAGCCTTGGAAACCCAAAGCCCCTCAAAATTTCTCTTTTCCAGGCATTCTCTTCCAGGGCGCAAGGAAGACACATCCTGTGGGGCTCTTGGCCATGTGCCCTGCGGTGGGAATACACCCAAGTCTTGTGTCCAAGACTTTGTCATAGCTTGCCACTTGAGCCCCACTCTCCTGGGTGGAGGGAACTAAATCTCAGTCTGTTTAGAATTCCTTCTTTGCTGTGGGATTGCTTTCAAGTTCTGCATGTGGGGAGGATCAAGGGGTTGGAGAGGGAAACGTATCATCCATGGGGATTCTCTGCAAGTCCTGGAGGGCCGGCCACATGTGCTGCTGTGGCTATCTGGGCTCCTAGCCAAAGGTGAGGGCTACTTCTCACCATCCCTGTGTGCTGACTTCTGGGTGTGTGGGGATCAGGTGGCCTCTTCATGCTACACTCTGTGAGAAGCCACAGGAAAGCCAGTGAGCCTTTCCAAGGCTTTCCGAGGTCCTTCACCACGTCCCCCTTGCTCTGGGCGCCTGGGACCCGTTCTGTGGCTTCTCTCTGTGATTCTATGTGGAGGGCCCTCCAGACCTTTCTCAGCCTAGAATGCCCCACTGAGCCAGCCTCTCAGACTCTGCCCAGGAACGGGGGTATAATGTAGGATGCAGCGGGAGGGAGGGACTCAAATCAGAGGGCCGAAAGCTGTCTCAGCAGGAAGGAACCAAAGCAGTGAAGGAATGTGGTTTTGCAGAACCCACAGTTCCAGCCCAGGAGATGTCTTGCCTGGTATAGCCCTTATGTGAGCCAGTTTGGGCCAGACTGGAGCTAGGACGTGTGCAGAAGCCTGCCCTGAATTATCCTGAAGTTCTCTTTAGCCCATTGCAATACTAAGCTCTCCTCCTATGGCCATGTTTCCGCTAGGTTTTGCACATACGATGTATACATTAGCATGTCGACGTGCTGGGCAGGCATGGTTGAACCAAAGTGTTTAAGTCATAGAATGTGTATAAGTTCCTTAATGCATAGGAAAGCTCCCTGCCCCCGCCCCCTAATATACTGAATAAAAGCTTCCTGTACTAATCCCACAGGGAGATATGGTGCTTGGAGACCTATCTCCCTGTCTCCTTACTTGTAACAAGTAATAAAGAGTTCCTTGCTTCCAAAGCTTCCTTGGGTTGTGTTCAATTTAATGTACCCCAAGTGGTGAGGCCCTTGGGTCTGGTTACAGTGGCACAGATCTGCCTACTTCCCCCACCTGGGGCTCAGCCAGGACCCCCTTTCTCAGGGACACGGCAACCTCACATTCCTTTTGCTTTCTGTCCAATCCTTCTTCCCCAGTCATGGTGCCCGGGGCAGGGGGTAGGGGCAGGCGGCGTAGGAAGCCCTACTTACCCCGTCCCATTCATCCTCACAAGGACCCCTTTTATAGCAGATGGTGAAACTGAGGTCCAGGGAAAGTGAAGGGTATAGCAGAGCCAGGATTTAAACCCAGATGTGTCTGCAATATCCAGGCACTTCTCCAGGAATCACACCTGGGAATGTCAGTGCACTGCTGGAGTTCTGGGGTCTTGAGAGGATGTGCGGGGAGGTTTGAGGCAATAAAGCCACCATCACATCCTTTAAAAGACACTCAAGTGTTCCCTCCGACTTCAGAGGCTTCAGAGCTGGTGTCCTCAGGCCCTCCTTCTAAGTGAACAGACAGCTCGTGCATTAATTCCATAAACATTTGCCGAGTTTCTCCCATGTTCCAGGTGTGGCAGGAGGGGCTGGTGCTACAGCAGTGAACAGAAAAACCTGCCCTGGGGCGCCTGGGTGGCTCAGTCAGTTAAGCATCTGCCTCTTCATCTCCGCTCAGGTCATGATCTCAGGTTTCCTGAGTTCCAGCCCTGCACCCGGCTCTGTGCTGAAGGCACAGAGCCTGCTTGGGATTCTGTCTCAGCCTCTCTCTCTGCCGCTCCCCTGTTGTGCTCGCTCTCTCTCTCTCTCTCTCAAAATAAATAAATAACCTTAAAAAAAGCCCTGCCCTTGGGGATTAAACAGTTTTATAGATGGAAATAGACAAGACTCCCAGGCCAACAAATAAATGAGGGGACTATTTATAAATAAAATTCAGCCTAGTAAATGTGAAGGTCCAGTTGACCTTATTAAATGATTGCTGAATCAGGAGGCATCCCATCTAGCAAGTGGAGGGGAGCAAGGAAAGCATCATCTAAGCAAGGAATGTCCTCCTAAGGGGGGCAGAAAGGGGCCGCCAGTCTTGACCAGGAAATTCCACGTTGACTGGTTAAAGGTTACGTTCCTGGAGGGTCGAAACTGCAGTTAGGTTAGGCAGGTATTAAGTCTTGGTTTGCTCAGAAGGCTAAGTGATGCCATTTAGAGGCTGTGGGTTTTTTTGTTTTTTTTTTTAAACAGTTCTCAATTTTGGATCGGTACAAGTCTGCTGAAGGAAATTAATTAGGCTGTGTGATATTATGATATATCATAATCAGATACACACACACACACACACATAACTTGGTCTTTGTCCTCAGTTCTTAGCACAGAGCTCTTAAGACCCTTATAATTTATTGAGTGACGCAGTGCTAGTCCCCCGTCCGGTCTTGGTCCCCAGTTCCTAAAGAGTTTCTAAGAGCCTTGGAATCTCTGCAGTGGTAACAGTTTTTTTTTTTTTTTTTGTTTTGTATGCTGATGAATGGCTGGAGGGAGGACCTGATTCTTCCACAATGGGGGCTGCTTACCTACAAGACCAAGGCCAGACTAGACGGTTGGAAGTTTGAGCCCCACCCCCTGACCTCTCAGGAGAGGGAGGACTGGAGATGGCGTCCAATCACCAATAAATAGCTAATGATTTAATCAACTGTGCCTGTGTAACGGAACCTCCATAAAAACCTGAACAATGGGGTCTGGGGAGCTTCCAGGGGGGTGATCACGTCAAGGTGCCAGGAGGGGGGACAAGCCTGGAGAGGGCTTGGATTCTCCATGCACCTGCCTTACCTCACACTATGTATCTCTTCCATCTGGCCGTTACTGAGTTGTATCCTCAGAAACCAGGCATCTAGTAAGGAAGCTGTTTTCGGGGGGTTGTGTGAGTCATTCTAGCAAATTCTCAAAACTGAGGAGGGGCCGTGGGAACTCCTGATTTATAGCCCGTCTGCCGGAAGTACAGGAGGCCCGGGACTTGCCCCTGGCGTCTGATGTGGGGAGTCTTGTGGGACGGAGACCTTGATCCGTGGGGTCTGCGCTGACCGCGGGTGGTTAGCGTCAGAGCTGGGCTGAATTGTAGGACACCGGGATGGAAAATTGGTTGTTGCTGGGGAAAAAAACTCCACACGTCTTGGTGTTCAAAGTGTTTGGAGTGAAAAACAGAGGGTGACAGGTGGTTAGGGAAAGCCTCCCGGAACAGTGACACTTGGGCTGAGACCAGCTGTGTGAACAATCCAGGCACAGCATCCCGGGCTGGAGAGAACAGCAAGTATGGTGGCATTGAGGAAGCCACAAGCTGGATGTGGCCAGAGGGTGGTGAGTAAGAAAAGGACGGAGGGCCAGGCAGGGGCTACATCATAGGGGCCTTAGTACCTATCAGTTGCTGTCCCGGCAGGAAACAGGAGGCACGCCCAGGGGAGCTTGATAAAGGGACTGGTTACAAGGGTCTGGGTGGGGTTGAAGGATATTAACACAAAGTGACAAGCTCCCTGGGATCAGCAGCCGGGGCACCCTGGTGGCCACCCCTAGTCCTGAGGGGGCCATGGAGGAGCAGTTAAGGGAACCCAGGCGTTGTTGTACCTGTAGGAGGTCACCTGCAGCTTTCATCAAGAAGGGGGCCTGGTCACCGCCAACCTTCGGCCAAGCAGAGAGGAGGCTGGGGAGTAATGCCCCCACCTCTCTCTGCCCCTGCCCCCTGATCTGCTGGCACCCCCTATTGGCCGAATCCCCCAGAAGCCAGAGGGCAGAGGCTGATGTACTCCCTTCAGCTCTGCCTCTGGGGTACCAGACAGGTGTCAAAGATGGGGAGTTATCTGGTGGACAAACAGGAAATACCCAGCACAGCCGTGGAAGCGGTGGCAGCCAAGTGCGTATTATCGTGAGTTCATTGAGAAGCCACCAAGGGGTCTGAACTGGGCAATGGCCCAATTTGGAAGTCCGCTGGCCTCTCTGGCTGCTCTCTGGGGAGTGGGTACAGCAGGGAGGCGCAGGGCAGGGAGAGCAGTTTGGAGGCTGTTCTTGTTGTCCAGTGGGTGACAACGGTAGCTGGGACCAAGGAGGGGGCAGTGAGGGCAGACAGAAGAGCGGGGCTCAGGGTTATACTCGACTTAAACTGGACAGGGATTGCTGGTGGATTGGCTGTGGGGAGGGGTGAGGCCACATGACGAGGGAGCCTGAGGCAGAGAATAACAGACGACTTAGAGCTCAGAAAGCTCAGGTGACACCCTCTGGACTTGTCCCTTTTGCCCACCCTTACCACGTCGTCGGGAAAGGAGACTTGGATGGCAGCCTTCGGACAACTCTATGTGGCAGGTGTTTTTAGAACAAGTGAAGAATTCACACGTCAGAGAGGTTAAGATATCTGCCCAAGATCACACAGCAAGCAGGTACAGATGGGGATTTGGACGTGGGTCTGTCTGATTCACTGAGTCCCCTGTGCAGGAAGATTTGATGGGGGTCTCTTGCCTTACGTGTCAGCCACAAACTGGGGCTTGTGCTGCCCAGGGAGATCTGCCCTCGAGACAGGCTACAAGTACATCACCAACACGGCCACCTGTGGCATGCTGGAATTTGGGCAGAGAGGTGGCCCTGGCAGGAGTTATTGGGGTTTTTAAAACTATTATTATTATTACAGAATTGGGGAACGATGAGGAAAACTAACATCTATAAAGCTCCTTTATTTATTCATTCATCCTTGAGTTAAAAAATCCCTTTCTGGATTCCAGGCTTCTTGCTGGACAGGTCACTTGGGTTATCTCATTTTATCCCCCAAACGAACAACCCAGCTGAGGTGAGCTTCGTGCTTCCCCCCGGTTTTGCGGGCCTCAGGGAATGAAGGCGCAGAGAGGGGAGTGACACATCCACCTCTTCCCTAAAGCACTTCCCACTGAGTCTCAGGCCAGCTGGGTGTCAGACTGTAGGGTGCCGTGGTTAGAAGCGTGGTGCTGAGATCAGGGCACTTTGTTCAAATCCCGGCTCTCCTTTGATAGAGGCGTGGCCTCAGTTTCCACATCTGTCAAATGGGTCAGTAACGGTATCTATCTGAAAGGCTGTTGCACGGATTGATGGAGACGAGGAATACAATGGAACAGAATAAGGGCTCAGGGCACCTTGCCCATCACTGTGACCTCCGTTCCTGAAACCAGTGTCAATGCTTTGCGGGGGACTCTTCAGCCATCTCTGAGCTGCTTTAGCAGGTACCAGAGCTGTCACACCTGGCCAGGGGGACAGGTGCAGACGTTACACACATGTCAGAGTGCAACAGGTGCAGTGGCAAAGGGTTCAGATAAGAGCGGTGACAACAGGGTCCCCCGACGCCAGCCCTCTTTAGTGTATCACCTCATGTCATTTATTCCCCAGCACTTATTAGGGTCCAAAATCAGCTTGTGTGCGTTCCTTGGTTGACTTGTCACCTGCCTCCACCACTAAGCACCCTGTCCACCACTGTCCCCTCGCTGTCCAGCAAGCACAGTGCCTGGCCTCAGCAGACACTCAGTAAATACTGACTGAATGCAGGAACGAGTTGTCGGGTGAAATGAAGCCCCACGTGTTAATGTCATGCCTCTGGGCACCAAGGAGGGAGAGAGGAGACAGGTGGGGAGGGGTCGGGTGGGCTCAGCCTCTGAGGCCTCCTGAACCTTGCACACAGCCTGGGTCATCAAGAACGCTGTCAGTGACTGCCCCCTGGGGCCTCTTCAGAGGCTGATTCCCAACACTCCCCCACCAGCTCTGCAGCTATCTGAGGTCAGCTCCCAGGGTTCAAGGGAGAATTGCAGGTGTGGGGGTGGGATGAGGGTCTGGGCAGCTGACTATAGACAAGTGCCCTGGATAACCCTCTGGAGGCCTCAGTGTCTTTATCTGTAGGATGGGAACGGTCATAGCATCTCCTGTCAGCAGCATGGCAGAGCCCTTTAGATAGTGAGCTCTCTGGATGGTCCTTCATGACTTAAAACCTGGGCTCTGACACTTCCTGGCTCTGTGCCCTTAACTCCTCTGGGCCTCAGTTTCCTATCTGCCAAGCGGGACGAATATCACCAACCTCATGGCTTCTGGCCGATAAAACAAACTCCAGGTACGAAAGGTGCCTGGCAAAGAGAAAGCCCTCGGTCAGTATTAGCCACGCCCCTTCAAGGGTCCCGGACCCAGCGCCCCCCCCTCCGCCCCCCCCCGCAACTCCCCGACCTGGGCCACCACCAGGCCTGGGTGCTGCTCCTCCATGGGACCCTCTCTAAGCGGCGCCTCCAGCCTCCACTTTCCAAGATCTACCAGTGGCCGCTGGGCTGCAGCAAAGAGCTTCCCTCAGTGCTTCAGAAGTGCCTCTGAAAAACAGGGAAAAACCTTCTCTGGATTGTTGCCTGCGGCAGACAGTTTAAATTAACTTAAACCGTTTCCTGCTCCCACCCCCATCTCGTTATCCTTTTTCACGGAGGCGAGAAGAGAAAACCTTTGCAGGAGAAGCCACGGGAGACGCTTCTCTCTCTCTTCCCTCCAGCGGATGCCAGACCGGGAGATGCTAAAGTTTGCAGCCGGCGCGTCGCGGCGGGAGCGCGGGCCGCGGCCCCCGGGGCCGGTTGCTAGGGAACGCGCGGGGCGGGGCGGGGCGGGGCGGCGGGGGGCGGGGGGCAGCGCGCGGGCCCGTGCGGCAGTGCCGCGCGCCGCCGCTAGGGTGCAGCAAGGCCCCGCGGATGCCCGGCGCCCGCTCCCGGTCGCGAATGCCGAGCACGTCCGGGCAAGGTGGCGGGAGGCACGAGCCGGCGGCGGCGCGGCGACCCGGGCGCGGCTCTGGCCTGCAGGGACCGGAGGGCGCCGGCCTGAGACCCGTCTCTCCCGACCCTCGGCTCCCGCGGCCTGGTCCCCTGGGACCGGAGCTCGCCCAGGGCAGCGGCTCGCCGCCCTTTTGTCCGCGTTCATCTCTCCCGTAATTCATTAATTCGTGCTTTCTCTTTTCATCCCTTCAACCGCTCCCCACACTACTATTCCTCCCCTCCCTCCCGCCTTGATTCTCGTCTTCCCGTCTTCCCTTCCTCCTTCCCTCCTTCTACCCGCCCACCCACCACCCGTCCATTTTTTCGGTCCATCCATCCATCCATCCATCCATCATCGTTCCGTTCCTTTTCCTTCTTTCTATCCACCCATCCATCCATCTCTCCACATTCTTCCCTCCCTCCCTCTCCTCCTTGCTTCTGCATTCTGGAGTGGGACTAACTTCAGAGTCCACTGCCAGCCATAAGTCTCTGGGCAAGTTAACTCGTCTGCCTCCCCCTCCGGCATCTGGGCAGTTGAGGACACCGGGCCAGCCTCACTCTCGGGCCGCTGCCAGGATGTAGTGACCACCCACAGAAGAATCTTGCACAAAGCCTGGCGCCTAGGGAGCGCCCAGTGCTGGGAGCAGCATGCTGCTCTGTTGTCCACTCCTGCCGCGTGTTAGACTCCGGTAGGGGAGCTTTGAAAACAATGCCGATTCCGGTGCTTCTCTAGAAATTCTGGTGGAGCCCAGACACTGGTAGGTTCTGCGGACTCTGTAGGTGATTAGAATGAGCAGCCGAGTGGAGACCTGCCGAGGAGACTATTTGACTGATGCCAACCAGCGCCAGGCTCTGTGCCAGGGGAACTGGGGATGAGGTGGGGGGAGTGGGGACCTCAGGGCCCTCCGCCTTCACCCGCCTCCCCTCCTCCTGCTCCCTGGTTCCTGGGAGTCCAGCCTGTCTGCAGCACTGCCCTCCCCTCAAGGAGCCAAGCACATGCATGCCCGTAGGCCTTTGCACACACAGTCCCCTCTGCCTAGAAAACACTACCTCCTGGGCAGATGCCCCTTCCCGGGGCAGCCTTCCCTGGCCACACTCTCCAGGCAGGCCACATCCCCTCCTTGCACCCCCGGATCTGCCATTGCAGTGGCCTGTTTTTCTTGTCTGTCCTCTCCTGTGTGTGGAAGCTTCCCCAGGGCAAAGCCTGGATTTGGTTCTTCTGAGTGTGCCCAGCCTAGGCGCCGACACGGGTTTAGTCACTGATGTGTCCGCTATGAGGACTTGGTTGTGATCAAACCAGCTGACACAGTTACCAGCAGATCCTACCGCTTGATCAACCCCCATTTCTCCAGGATCAGCCCATCCGGCTGTCCAGTGGCCCTTCTGGGAGAGACTGCTTCCTGGGTGCGAGAGCTCCTCTCCTGAGAGGGGAAACAGTAAAGTGCTGGGGCCCAGGGACGTCTGTTCAAGGGGAAAATGTCCTGCCTCTGGCTTCTCACAGACCCAGCCTGTAGACACAGCATGGAAGCTTGACAAAGCAAGCCCCGCCCCCCACCCCGCCCCAAGTTTTGTTTGGCGTGCATAGAGTTAATTTTCTTCCTGAGAAACAGTTGTCACCATTACAAAGCTGGTGTATTTTACACAAAAATGGGGATTTTTCACCTTGTCTTGGAAAACAAGAGCTCTGGCAACATACTGCAGTGCCCCCCCCCCAACCCCCCTCTCCAACCTGTGTACCTGGCACCCGTGGGCTAGGGGGAGGGGTGAGGTGGATGAGGCAGCTGAGGCCCCAGAGAGGGCTGTGCACTTGGCAAGAGTCACACAGCAAGTGTTCGGAGGTGCCTGGGTCAGATAGCAGAGACACAGAGGGGTGATGAGTCCTTATGAAGGTCTCTTCTGGGGGGAAGACCTGAATGGAGAGGGGTCTGAAAATCATGAGAAGGAGATGGGGTTCTGGGACTCTTTCATCTGAGAGAGGAGATGCCTCGGGGAGTGAAGTGGGGGCAAGAATGGTTGTTTCCAGGTGGGAAGGGTGTCCTCTGTGCCTTTAGGGGGCCACAGCCAGCATTCACTGAACGCTTTTGTGTGCCAGGCACGATGCAAAACGTGTCCCATGTGGCATTCTTCATAACAGCCAAAGAAAGAGACACATTCGGTGCGCCTGGGTGGCTCAGTCCGTTAAGTGTCCGACTCTTGATTTCGGCTCAGGTTGTGATCCCTGGGTCATGCGATCAAGCCCCGCTTCGAGCACTGCATTGGGCTCCATGCTAAGCTTAAGATTCTCTCCCTCCCTCTGCCCCTCCAAGCCTTGTGCTCTCTCTTTCAAAATAAATAAATAAACTTTAAAAAATAGGCACATTTGCAACCCTCCTTTTGGTAAGAAACGAAGGCTCCGAGAGGTTTCACAAATTGCCTAGCGTCTCTGTGGTCGACTTTACCATTGGCATGAATATTTTGCTTTTTTTTTTCTCCTTCCCGGGTACACAAAAAAGTACATTTCCCAGCCCCTTGCAGGTGGGCCTGGCCATAGGACTAGTTCTGGCCAATGGAATGTGGGGTGGAAGTGATGGGTGCCTGTCTCTCTGCCTGTCCACCCACCCAGGTGGTGAGGGATGAGGCTTTGTTGAGGTGGCTGGACAGTTCTAAGCAGTTAGCATGGGGGGGACAGCTGCCCAACCCTGTTGCCTTGACCTTGAGTAGATTTGCCTTAAACAAACTTTTGTGCTGTTAAGCAGCTGAGACATGGGGGTTGTTTGTAACTGTGGCAGATCCTAGCCAAGCTTGATTAATACATCACAAAGCTAGAAAGGGGGGGGTGGTGGCTGGGATTTGAACCCACATCTTACTGACCGAAGACTCTTACCTGTTACTCTAGAGGCAGAATTAGTAAGGGCGGGTGCGGATTCCATTGATTCAATGACACACAATCCCTCTCTCCATGCACATTTTAACCTTCCTGAAATCAGGTTTCGTCTCATAATCAGCAGCATCTCACAGTCCTTGTTGGGCGGGTGGCAGTCACACAGGTTGCCTGATGCCTTTTTGCAAGACTTTAAAAAGAAATGCCAGCATCAAAACTTGAAGAGTGACTGTCTACTTGAAATAAAATCTCTGGGACAGGGTGGCACACTCTTTCAAGAAATGTCACATCACCTACACTCTTGATGTCCCGGAAAGCGATATTGTGTGAAAAACACAAACATCAATGAGTCTGAGTTGAAAAGAGATTCACAAGAGCTGAACTCTGAATGTGAAGATGTTTGGGGATAACTTGACCAATTTATTTTGCTGGTATTTTCCATTTTCTATGTGCATAATAGTGATATAGGATAAAAATCTATGCCTAAATAAGTCTACACGAGCCCTTTCAATTGGTATAAAATAAAAATTCTAAGTGATAATAAAGCACTATGTCTGGCTTTAATTGGCAGCGTTTTTTCTTTCTTAGCGGTACATAAAGATGCACCCTTCAATCGATGGCATCTTATATTTGCGGAAATATAGTCCCTGTGGATCCCAGGAGGCGGAATTGCCAGCACAGGAAGCCTGGGGCCCCTGCACAGCCTGCTGGTGTGGAGAAGCTGGCACCATCCCCGGGGGGCTCCCTTCTCGGGCCCCTCCTGTGCCCCCAGGCACCTGGCTTTGACGTTCTTCTCTGCAGATTCTCTTTCCAACAGCTTCTGGTTTAGGCTGCTCAGCGGGGCTGATAGAGTTCGGGACAAATGCAGACTTCGCAGAGGGAATGAGGAATCCTTAGAATGTAATAAAGAGAAAGGGAGAGGGCTCCCCAGGCCCCTTGCAGGGAAATCAAGTGAAATTGCCAGAATGAAGATGAAGACAGCTGCTGTCTTTTTCTGTAGGTCTTCCTTTGCGTCAGGGGCCTGGACTGTGGCCGTGGCTCAGACAGCAACTCTGTGGCACCAGACCTGGGGACCTGGGGTTGGGGGCGCTGAAAAGGAGAGGGGCATGTTCTGTGAATTCCAACCGCTTTTTGTTCTCACCCCTGCTCCGTGTTGTCCCTGCCATTGTCCCCCTCTCTGACTGTATCAGTCAGGGCAGCCCGTGTAATGCTGCGGTAACAATCATCCCCTCACATGTCAGTCTCAGTGGCTTGTAATCATAAAGGTTTCGTTCTCTCTCATGCTTTCTGCCCCTCACAAGCCCCTCTTCACCCAGGGACCTGGAGGACAGAACATCCACCATCTGTGGCATCCCAAATTGCCCACTCAGTAGCCACATCTGCCACCTCTGCTCGAATGTCATGGCTAATACAAGTCCTGTGGCCACAGCCAATGTAAAAGGACACGCAATCAATCCTACCACATAACCAGGAGGCCGAGAGACAGACTATTTCTGAAAAATCCTATTGACTCTCACATTGACCACATCCCTGTTTCTTGCCAGGATCCTGTCTGTCACCACTGTCATCGCTGGCCATGCTCTGTCTCTCAGAGTCTCCACATCCTTTATCACGTGCCCAGGAGCGAGGCTGTACTTTTGAGACCGCGAGTTCTGGAAATGCAGAACTGTTTCCGTTCTTCTCCTCTGACACCTACCACATCATACGCTTAGTTCCATGGCTGATTGCACTGCTGGGCTGCAAACGCTCAAAATCCAGGATGGTGGCCATTCGTTCTGTGCCCCCAGGCACAAAGCCTGGCTCAGAGGAGGTGAGCATTTGGAAAAAGAATGGATAATTAAGTGAAAAATGCAATGAGCCTGTTGGAGGGATGAAATGCTCCTCATGTGGGGGAGTCCATATGGCCAAACTGAAAGTCCGCTCTCTGACCCTTGAGAAGCACCATCGGAAATGCCCAGGGATCTCAGAGAGTGTGTGTCCGTGTGTGTATGGGATGTGAGGAGACCCCAGTACTTTGGACACATCCTTAGGAGCTGGGCTGTGGCCTGGCTGACAAAAGGCAGGTTAGGGTTGATGGATCTCCACGTGTCATCTCATTACTGAGAGAGAGCGTCACCAGATCAACACAGCTGTTCAGTGTAGACCAATGGCTCTCAGCCTCCCCTGGCCCGACCCACACGGCCAATGGCATCCACATGAGCGTCTTGCTGCAAACATATCCAGCCTATGATCGGAAGCACAGACAAAGCCGACTGTGGGGTACACGCAATCCCCCCCTAACTGGCTGTGTGTCCACTGCTTCCTTTCCCTGCACGGAAGCTGATCTGAAAGCCAGTGAGGGAGGGGAACTTTTTTATGGTGTTTTTTTTTCAGGACACTTTTTGGCTGCAGGTGACATAGAACCAGTTAGCACGGTCTTGGGCAAACAAAAGGGAGTTTGTTTATTTCTCCCAAAAGTTCAAGGTAAATGACTTCAGGCACACCTGAATCCAGGGGTTCAAATGATGTGGCCAGGTGTCTGTTGATGAGGTGCTCTGTGCAAAAGAACACACTGACAATTATTGAGCATTTCCTTTGTTCTGGGAACTGTGCTAACACTTTACTTCGTGCCCCATCAACTTTAACCCTCGCAACCCTACAAAGTAGGTTCTATTATTAATTACACTATGCAGCTGAGGAGATGAAGGCTCAGAGACGCTTAGTAACTTTCCCAAGGTCACACAGCTAGTAGGTGGCTGACCCAGGATCCCACTGCTGTCTGACACTAGGGGTTCACTCCCGGTTCTTGTCATGTTCCTGCTTCCGGCTCGAGATATGTATTTGAAGCCACCACATCCCTGATTCTCTCGCTCAGACTCCAGAGGCAGGTTCCCTGAGGGACATTTCAGTCCTTAGGAACCCCAGGACTAGAGATATTAACTGTCACCTGCCGTCCACTCCCTCTCTGTGGAAGGCTTTGCTCCACACAGCCCTTGCCACCTTCAGCTGTCATCTCTTATAGTGGATGACTCCACCCCTTATCTTCCCTGCCATGGCCGATTGCACCAACCGTGGTCATGTGACCCGGGGACTGCCAATCTATAGGCTGGCCCACCACCTATCACTGTGTGGTTTGTATGGGCTTGGCCAATCAGATTCTCCCCTGGAATGTGAACTCAGACTCAGGGAAACTCCCATTTGGTGCTGGCAGTTGAACTTGGATGCCAAGTAGGTTCAGGGTTGGAGTGGCCATTTTGGACACCTGAGTCCCCTTCCAAGGAAGCCAGGAGGCTGACAGATGAGGTTCCGGCTGCTGCAGAGGGCAGAGTAGAAATGACACAGAGGGATGGCTTTGTAAAGGTGAGCAGCTTCCTGCACTTGGCTCTTTCCTACACGACCTCAGCCCTTTTTGCAACTCTGGAAAGCTTTCCACGCCCGCCTCTGGGCTGAAACATTTCCTTTTCTCTTCCTTCAGTTCAAAGGTTCAGAGACGTCAGTTGAAATAAATCAGACACAGGGCGCCTGGGTGGCTCAGCCGCTTAAGCGTCCAGCTTCAGGTCAGGTGGTGATCTCACGGTTCGTGAGTTCGAGCCCCGCGTCGGGCTCTGTGCTGACAGCTCTGAGCCTGGAGCCTGCCTCCGATTCTGTGTCTCCCCCTCTTCTGCTCATGCTCTGTGTCTCTCTGTCTCTCGTTAATAAATAAATGTTACAAAAATTTTATTTAAAAAAACCTTTTAAACTAGTGTGTAAAGTGCACACATAGGGTTTAAAAAAATAACAATGAAATAAACAGCCAGGTTGACAAATAGAACATTTCTAGTGGAACCTCCTAGATGCACTTCCTCAATGACAAAATTCCCCACCATCCTGAATTTTGTGCTACTGTTGTATTCATTCTTTTTTTTTTTTTAATTTTTTTTTTTAACGTTTATTTATTTTTGAGACAGAGAGAGACAGAGCATGAACGGGGGAGGGTCAGAGAGAGAGGGAGACACAGAATCGGAAACAGGCTCCAGGCTCTGAGCCATCAGCCCAGAGCCCGACGCGGGGCTCGAACTCACGGACCTCGAGATCGTGACCTGAGTTGAAGTCGGACGCTTAACCGACTGAGCCACCCAGGCGCCCCTGTCGTATTCATTCTTGCTGCCGTCTGGCGTACTGCTGTGTGAATGGACTACAGATGATTTACCCATTCTGTCGTGATGCACACACGGACTGGTTTCGGTTTGGGGGGATTATGAACATTCTTAGTTATGTCCCCTGGCAGACTTGTTTACAGGTTTACCTAGGTATGTGCCTGGGGGTGAGGCTGTTGGGTCATGGGATTTTCTTACCTAAAACTTGAGGGCGAAGTCCAACCTGGTTTCAAAAGTGGCTGGACCAATTTTCGCCCCACCAGCAGTGCATGAGAATTCCTGGTATTGCATATTCTTGCTGGCGTTTGCTAATGTTTTACTTGGAAGTTTTTGCCCGTGTCTGGTGGGAATTGGTATCTCCTTGTGGCTTTAATTTGCATTTTATGATTATAAATGAGATCGAGCATCTTTTATATGTTTATTGGTTGCTTGAATTTCCTTTTCTGGAAAAGTCCCGTTCACGTCTTCTGCTGCTGCTTTTTTTTTTTTTTTTTTTCCTTCAATTTTGTCTTCTTCCTACCAATTCACGGGAGTGCTCAATACAATTTGAATGCTATACTTTGTCAATTTGTTTTGTAGGCTGCGGATGTCTCCTTGCACATGGATACATTCTTGAAAAAATTCAAGTGTAGCTAATACTAAAGTTCCACTCGAAATCCCCCGAAATCCCCCCTCATCCGTCCTCCTTTCTCTCCAGATGCAACAACTCTTATCAGTTAAATGTGTTTTCTGTCATCCATTTCCTATGTATTAACATGCGCACGCGCGCACACACATTCCTATGGGAATACTATACGTTGTTTCCTTCCATTGATTCCAATACAGATGGGATTATACCATGCTTATTATTCTATGCCACTCTTATTTCACTTAAGGTGTCTTGGGCTTCTTCTGCCTATGGGCATTCATCTAGATCTAGCTCATTCCTTTTCTTTATCTCATAATACTCCATAATATGGTTGTATTATTTTAGTTTAGTCATTTCTGTGTCTATAGGCATTTATATTGTTTCCACATTTTCACTATGGCAAATGATGCTTGCAGTGACCACGCCCACTTATGCCTCCTTGGGCCCGTATGTGAGTAATTCTCCAAGATACTCACTTAGCAGTGGCTAACATAACATACCCTTTTTTTAAAAAAAAATTTTTTTTTTTCAACGTTTATTTATTTTTGGGACAGAGAGACACAGAGCATGAACGGGGGAGGGGCAGAGAGAGAGGGAGACACAGAATCGGAAACAGGCTCCAGGCTCCGAGCCATCAGCCCAGAGCCCGACGCGGGGCTCGAACTCACGGACCGCGAGATCGTGGCCTGGCTGAAGTCGGACGCTTAACCGACTGCGCCACCCAGGCGCCCCAACATACCCTTTTGAAATTGCGGTAGGCACTGTCGAATTGCCCTGCCTAAACCTACGAGCTTTCATTTCCAGCGACACTACTTGTACGTACCCATTTCTCCACACCGTTACCAAGGCTAGATGCCTTCGGTCTACCTTTTTTTTGTTTTGTTTTGTTTTGCCCATTTTATAGAGGGTTTATCATTGTTTTATTTATTTATTTATTTATTTATTTAATTTAGTTTTAAAGTTTAGTTATTTTGAGAGGGAGATAGACTGAGCGGGGGAGGGGCAGACAGAGGGGAGAGAGAGAAGCCCAAGCAGGCTCTGCACTGACAGCGGGGCTCGAACTCACGAACAGCGAGGTCATGACCTGAGCTGAAACCAAGAGTTGGCCACTTAACCGACTGAGCCACCCGAGTGCCGCTCGTTGTTCTAAATTCTAGTCCCATGATACTTTGCTGGGCTTTCTCTCATATGTAAGTCTATCGGCCTTCCTGTACTTTGCCTTTTCTATACTTTGTCCATTTTGCGATTGGGTTATTTTACTTTTTCTTGTTGATCAATAGATAGGAATTTTTTGACAGTTAATTATGTCAAAACCATTTCTCTGCCTGCTGGAATTTCAGTCGAGAACTCTTACCTAGTTTTAGTTCAGTGCAGTAATTTTCCAAGGGATCTCTACTTCCCAGACCACAGCGGTCTGGGACTAATGAGTGAACTGAGGCACCTCAGCCCAAATGAGCAATGGCTACGTGGTGAGCATAAGTCCTTGGAAGCCGCAAGCCCTCACCCACACACGTCTGTGTTGCTTCCCGGTCTGTCCCCCAAAAAGCTGGTTGAGTGTCAGATGCCTGGAGCTTGGTTACCTGGGCAGCATGCTTGTCGTCTCGACAGCCACCATCTATGGTGGGCCCGCTCTGTCCCAGTCACCATACATACACCTCCCCTATCCCTACAGCAGCCCTGTGAGACACACACTGTTATCCCCAACATATAGATGAGAAAACTGAGGCTTAGAGAAAGGAGATTCAGCTGCTTCACAGCAGCCATGTAGCTGGACCAGGATTCAAGTGTGGCTCTGCCTGGCTTGAAATCTTATTCTTTCCACTGCAACATAGTGCTCTCGCCGAGAGGGTCGCCCATAGCATGAATTGCTAATACTCTTTCTTCTATTACTACTGCTGCTAATATTACTACTCCTCTGGCTAATACTACTACCAAATGTTACTCTCACTGTGACTCTTATTACAATTATTATTATAAATGAACCCAGCAAATGCTTTTTATTTTATTTTATTGTGATAAGAACGCTTAACATGAGATCTAGCCTCGTAATGAGTGCATTATTGTTGACTGTAGGTAGAGTACTCAAATTGCCCTTCAAAAATGAAGGAGAGGTGATGCAATAACCTAAGGAAAGATGAAACTCGTGAGTTCATTCAACTCTTTGCATGTGCCAGGTGCAATCCTGGCAAACACAGACTTGTTCCTCGCTATAAAGGAGCTTAGATTTTAGTGGCAGATGATAAAGCCAGCATATTTTGAGCTCTACGTATGCACTAGGCAGTGCACTTTATGGACATTATTTATGGATAGTATTTCATGTAGTTCTCAGAAACCCCCTTGGGGGTTGGGCACTATTATTCATCTTATGGTCTCGGCTCATATGTCACCTCCGCCAAGAAGTCTTCCCTGACTCCCTATGTAAATGGATCCCCCTCTCCCATTCCCTCCATCCTGACACCCTGTGTGCTTCCATCGCTATTCCGATCACATGTGATCATTACCTATTTGTTGACTGTGTGTCTCCCCTGCCAGACCGGAAGTGGCCCGTGTCTGTTGTGTTTACCACCATATCACAGGCACCCAGCGCGACATCTGCCAGCCAGGAGGCAGCCAGCCAATGTTTGTGGAATGGGAGGCTGAAGCTCAGAAAGGTGAGCAACCTTCCCAGAGTCAATGCTTCCAGAAGAGGCAGAAACTGGACACAAATCCTAGTGTTTCTGATTCCCAGGCCCGTTTTTGTTCACTGTCCTTTAGAGGAACTTCCTAACATGGGGCTACATCCTGGAATTGTGGGGTGCTGCTGAAGATGTGGCCAGGTCAAAGTGCTGCCTCTTACCCGGCATCTGACCTAAGAGGGTGGGTGTCTGTGATGCCCTGGTGTTGCTGTGGGCTGGGCATGAAGGAGTTTGCTCCAGATGTGTTGACCTTCCTCTTCTTCCAGTGTGTCATGGCCTCTTACCTCAAGGTCTTTGTCTAGATGTTGTCCCCACTGCTGCTGGGAACACCCCTCCACCGCCATCGGTACTTCCTTCACCCGGAAAAATGACTCATAATCATTTACTGTTGCTGAGCTTAAATCCAAGTCATGACTAGGGATGTTCTGATGTGTTCCCATGGTGTCCTGCACTTCCTCTCGGACATTCTAGACTCTGAGGCAGGAGGCGCCTTTTGTTCACCACAAGACCTGCAGCACACAGCTCAGTGTCTGGGATATAGTAGGTGCTCAGTACACTTTAGCGGTATGAGCATGGGATGTCTGACTACATACCTACCCTTCTAAACGGAGGTGACCAAAATCTTTTTTGTTCTTTTGCTTATTCCATTTGGTGGTTCAGAGATGCCACTAGACTGGAATAAGCAAAAGAGCAAAGACGATTTTATTCACCTCTGTTTATAAGGTTGCATCTGTACGAGACTAGCCCTGGGTAGGTATGCAAGGTGCAGCAAGAAGGTGGTTGACTCCCTTCAAGCCAGATTGACGTCTCTCACCAGTGGCCATGATTTCCGAAACTCTGACGTTGGGCTTCTAGCCCCCAGAACTGTTAACAAATGGATTTCTGTGTTAAAGCCACCCAGCTTCTGGTATTTTGTTGTGGCAGCTGCTGCAGACCCAAGACTGATTGTTCTCCTCGGGGAAACTGAGTCAGGCCTCTAACTCTTTGCTCTAGCTCAGGCATCTTAGTTTACAAGAGGCTCTTCCTCAGGGATGGCTGGCCTGGGACCAATGGCTGTGGCCACAGAGAACCAAGCCACCAGCAGTTTCCACCCTTGGAGCCCTTGTGGTCTGGCAAATGCATTTCCTATAAACCTCATTAGGGCCAAATACACAGCAGTGTGTCAGTAATATATTTAGCTAACTATTTAATTGGGCTATTGGCAGCCGTTTCAGAGGAGTCCGATTGAGTAACAACAGAGTATGTCTAACTATCAAGAAGACATTATAATATGTCAGCATGTAGGCACTGTGAGAGTACTGCTCAGTCCGGAATCACTTTCTTCAGGTGGGGACCTTGTTTTGCTTTTCTGACAGAAATGCTGCTGTGATTATGTTCCCTTTTAGAGCACCATGAAATACACGAGAAACCCCAAACACACTAATATTTCTCACCTTAAACTGCCTCCTGCAGAATCGGCTGCTTTAGCGTTTGCAAAGGAGGCTTAGTCTTGGAGGAGCAGTGAGGGGACTGTTTGGTGCTCCTCTGGACCCTTCCTGACAGCAGACATAAGGGTCCAAATTGTGCCCTGTGGCACTGGTTAAATCAGTCCCTGAACACATGACCCGTAGAAGCTATGGCCATCTCTAGCACACCCTACTTGAAACCACTCACCCTCCCTACCTAATCTGATACCAAGTTCTGTTGATTGTTCCCCCTCTTTGGCAGGTACATTCAGCACTGCTACGGTGGACAGCTCCCGGCTCCTTCTAGCACCCTGTTTTGTAAATGCACTGTGAGGTCTCTGCTTTGCTTTCTCCAAAGATGCGCTGTGCAGTGTGGCAGCCATGATCACATCTGACCATGCGATTTTAAGATCATTAAAACTAAATAAAGTAAAAATTCAGTTCCTCAGTCACAGCAGCCATTCTTCAAGTGCTGAGTAGCCACATGTGGCCATGGGTACTATATTGGACCGTACAGATACAGAACATTTCCATCATTGTAAAAGTCATCCAAACCTCCAGAGGTCATTTGGCTCTGTGCACATACTACTCAGATGTACAGGGGAGCTAACACCCCTGGTGGGCTACTTCCAGCCAGTGGGAGATGGGAGTTCCTCAGGCTCCCTGTCCTCCAGTAGGCAAATTCTGTCTCTAGTAGCAGTTCTTTTTGGTTCTCAGCTGGACCCCAGTGGGACTGAGCTCCCGGTGCCCACAGGGGTAGTTTGCCCCTTGGCATACCCTTTATCCGTTCATCTCCCTTTCCTGTCACATCTTCACTACTGATGTGTGGTTTGCCTTTTGTTGTACTCTCTTCATCTGGTACTGGTGTCCCTGAAATACCGGCTTCATAAAATGAACTGGAAGCGTGCCACCCTCTTCTATTTTCTGGAAGAGATTGTGTAGAGTTGTTATTTTTCCTTTAAATGTTTGTTAGAATTCTCCAGTGAAACCATATGGGCCTGGAGACTTCTTTTGGGAGTTTTTAAATTCCAAATTCGCTTTTCTTAATAGTTATAGGGCTATCCAAATTACTTGTTTCATATTGGGTGAGTTGTGGTAGTTGATGCTTTTCAAGAACTATTCATTTCATTTAAGTTACCAAATTTGTGTGTGTAGATGGTGTGTGTTGTTTGAAGTGTTCCTTTATTCTTGTGCTTCAGGTGCCTGCGGGGTCTGTAGTAATATCTCTACATCATTCCTCATATTGGCAATTTGCATCTTCTCTCTTTTTGTTTTTGTCAGTCTTCCTAGAAATTTGTCAATTTTATTGATTTTTTTCAAAGAACCAGATGTATGTTTCATTGATTTTTCTCTACTGTTTTTCTATTTTTAGTTTTGCTGATTTTTGTTTTTATCTTTTTTCTGCTTTCTTGTAGGCTTGTTTTTGTTTCTAGGTTCTTGAGATAGTAGCTTAGATTATTGTTTGAGAGTTTTATTCTTTTCTCATGTAAGTACTTATGTAAGCCATCAATTCTCTGTCAACATTTCCTTATATGCGTCCACAAATTTTGTTATGTTTTCATTTTCATTCATTTCAACTCACTTTTAGTTTCCTTTGAGACTTCCCCTTTGACTCATAAAGTATATTGTTCAGGGATGCCTGGGTGGCTCAGTTGGTTAAGTGTCCAACTCTTGATCTCAGTTCAGGTCTTGATCTCAGGGTTGTGATCTCGGGGCCATGAGTTTGGGCCCCATGTTGGGCTCTGCAATGGGCATGAATCCTACTTTAAAAAAGTGTAGTTTTTAGTTTCCAAATGTTTGGAGACTTTACTGTTTTTGTTTTTTTTTTCTGTTATTCATTTCTAGTTTGATTCTACTACAGTCAGAGAACACAGTCTATGTGATTTGAATTCTTTTAAATTTATTGAGGTTTGTTTTCTGTGCTAGGATTTGATCTATCTGGGTATATATTCTGTGAGCCCTTGAAAATAATATGTATTATGCTGATACTGGGTGGTGTGTTCCATAAATGTCAACTAAATCCTGCTGGTTGCTGGTGTTGTTGAATTCTTCTACATCTTTACTCATTTTGTGACCAGTTGCTTTATCAGTGCAACCAGAGGGGGTATTGATATCTCCAACTGTGATTGTATATTTGTCTATTTCTCCCTTTGGTTCTATCCGTTTTTGCTGCACATGTTTTGTAGTTCTGTTGTTTGATGCACACACATGTAAGATTGCTTTGTCTTCTTGACAGATGGACTCTTTTATCTTTAGATGGTGTTCCTTTCTGTCTCTGGTAATTATTTTTCCTCTGGAACCTCCTTTGTCTGAAATTAACATATCTTGCTTTTTTGGTTAGGTTTTCAGGATACATATCTCTCCATCCTTATACTTTTAATGTACATATATTGTTACATTTGCAGGGAGTTTCTTGTAAAGAGCATGCAGTTAGGCTGCTCTGCCAATCTCTGTCTTTTAATTGATATATTTAGACTACTTATAGTTAATGTAATTACTGCTGTGTTAGGGCTTAAGTTTGCTTTTTGTTTGTTTTATTTTTGTTCTGTTTTTCATTTCTCTGTTTTCTTTTTCTTGGTTTCCTGTGGGTTACTTGAATAATTTTTAGAATTCCATTCTGACTCATTGATAGCGTTTTTGAGTATATATTGTTCTATGCTTTTTTCTTAGTGTTTTTCCTGAATATATATTATATATACATACTTTTTAAGTCTACTCGTGTCAGCATTTCATCAATTTAAGTGAAGTATAGAAGCCTTTCCTCTCTTTACATCTTTTTACCCACCCTTTTACAATATAATTTTAAATATTTCTTCTACGCACATTTAGAAACACATCAAATAGTGTTATAATTTTTGAATCAACCATCAAACATAATTTAGAAAACTCAAGGGGAAATGAAAATATACTGCATTTACCTGTATCTCTTTTATTTACTCTTTGTTGGTCTTTCTTCTTCCTTGATGTCTCAAGGTTTCTTCTTTAATACTTTCTGTTTAGAGAACCTCCTTTAGTTGTTCTTTTAAAGGAGGCCTGCTGGTGACAAATTCTTTTAGTTTTCCTTTATCTGAGAATGTGTTAATTTTTCTTCATTCCTGAAGGATATTTTTGCTGAATATAGAATTTTGGGTCGACCATTCTTTTCTTAACAGCACTTGAAAAATGTTCTACTTTCTTCTAGCCTTTGTGACTTCTGATGGGAAATCCATGGTCTTTCAGATTTTTTTCCCCATAGGTAAAGTATTGTTTCTCTCACTGGCTTCCAATTTTTGTTTAGTTTTCAGAAGTTGAATAAGATACATTTTGGTGTGGATTTCCCAAAATGTGGATTTCTTTGGTTTTATCCTGTTTGTTGACCTTTTCTGCATCTGTGGGTTTATGTCCTTTGGCAAATTTGTCAAGTTTTCTGCACTTATATCTCCAAGTCCTTTTCAGTGCCACCCTCTTTCTCCTTTTCTTTGGGGAATCCAGTGTTAGATCTTTTGTTACAGTTCCAGAGGTTCTTGAGGCTCCATTTAATTTAATGTAATTAATTAATTTATTCATTAAAAATAAAAAAAATGTTTATTCTTGAGAGACTAAGACACACAGTGAGAGCAGGGGAGGGACAGAGAGAGAGAGAGAGAGAGAGAGAGAGAGAGAGAGAGAAAGAGAGGAAGACACAGAATCTGAAACAGGCTCCAGGCTCCGAGCTGTCAGCACAGAGCCCGATGTGGGGCTCGAACTCCTGAACCATGAGATCGTGACCTGAGCCGAAGTCAGATGCTTAACCGACTGAGCCACCCAAGCACCCCTATTTTATCTATTTTTAAAATATTTTATTTTACTTTATTTTAGTAATCTCTACACCCAATGCAAGGCTCGAACTCACAACCCCGGGATCAAGAGTCACACACTCCAATGACTGAGCCAGGCAGGCACCCCACTTGGAAGCATTTTGATGATTCCTGCTCCAAAATCTTTGCCAGATAATCATAACATGTCTGTCATATCAATGTTGGTATCCATTGATTGTCTTTTTAAAAAATGTTATATATTTGTTTTGAGAGAGAGAGAGTGCAGGTGAGGGACAGAAAGAGAGAGAGAGAATCCCAAGCAGGTCTGTGCTCTCAGTGCAGAGCCTGATGTGGGGCTCAATCTCACGAACATGACCTGAGCCGAAATCAAGAGTTGACATTTAACCAACTGAGCCACCCAGGTACCCCTGACTGTCTTTTTTTTTTTTTTTTTTCATTCAAGTTGAGATCTTTCTTGCACTCGGTATGATAAGCTATTTTTTTTTTTTTTAATTAAGTAAGCTCTACACCCAATGTGGGGCTTGAACTCACAACCCTGACATCAAGAGTTGCATGCTCCAGTGACTGAACCAGATAGCTGCCCTGGCAAGTGATTTTTGATTGATACTTGGACATTTTTGTATTATCTTCTGAGACTGAATCTTATGTAAACCTTCTGTTTTAGCTGGCTTCCTCTGACATTTCTCCAGTAGGGGATAGGGGATGAGAGGGTGCGAGCCTCATTACTGCCAGTGGGGGCTGGAAGTCCAGGTTGCCCATTTGACCTCTGTTGACCCTCAGAAGGGAGGCTCCTTGCTACTTCTGGGCAGGGTTGGGAGTCCTCCTCTTCACTAGGCCCCCGTGGATATCTGGCTGGATGGGAAAGGTAGGAATGCCTTATTTTTGGTCTCCACTTGGCCTTCCTGACGCCATGGGCACAGTGTCATCATTATCATTGGACAGTAGTGAGTGAAATTTCTGCCTTGGAGGCAATGAGAGGTGCTTCATTACTGCCTGATTGAAGTTCAGGTTCTCTGCACGGTCTCTGTTGATACTGATCCCCTGTGGGGATGGAGTTCCCTATCGGACCCTGGGAGAGGTTGGGTGTCTTGTCTTGTTCCAGCATGGTGAGTGTGGCCGTCCAGGCTCCCCATGAAGCCTTGCTGGCATGCGTTGTGGGGGGGGGGGCGGGGGTTCGGGGTAGGCCTAGCACTTTCTGTGGTGCTTGGCTGCCCTGGAGCGGTTATTGGCTACACATTTTCTGCCTTGCTAGGTTGCCCTTTCACTTCCTTTGGCTGGAAAGAACCAGCTTTGTTGGGGCTTTTCGTCTGTGACTGATGATATTTCTGGATTGTTGGCTTCTTCAGCCCCAAGTATGGGGTATATGAGGCAAAAAGAAAACCCAGGGAACTAACTCACTGTCAGGTCGTGCCTTGGGTCCCACTGTCCTTGGCCATTCTGCCTCCTTCTCTCCACCTTTCAGAGTTCCATGATTGTTTTATACACAATGGCCAGGTTTTCAGGAGTGCCAAGTAGGAAGAACAGGGAAAAGGAACACCTGCTTCTTGTTCCCGGAAGCGTATGTTGACAGATAATATTTCAACACATATTTTTAAAAATCAAAGTTACTGAAAAAAAAAAATACCCAGGGTGAACAAAATTCAAACATTTTAAATAAAGATGATCTCAGTATCATTGACTTTTCCTTTTGTCCGATGCTCTAGCATGGCTTGCCACAGCACTATCTTTATCGAAAATGTGCTTATTCTGTGCCTCGTGTAATTTTTGCATTAGTATTTTTGATTTTTGATTTTTGGAAGTATTGCATTCAAGAGTTTATTGTGGTTTTTGAGTTCGTTTTGAGCCCCTAAGTATTCTCTGTGAGGCGAATCCCTCAGTTACCTTGCTCAGGTTCAGGTTCTGGTACCTGTGGCCTGCAGACCCCCCAGCCTGGAAGGGCAGTAGCACTTTGGCTGGGGGAGCGTGTCCATGATGAGTCCGCAGTCTGAGTGATGGCCAGCAGATGTCCTTCCCAGTGCCCTGCCCCAGGCCTGTGGCCACGGCAGCCCCACGAGAGGAGGTCTCGGGAACACGTCCTCAGCTGTTTTGAGGGCAGAGGCGCACGGGGCTGGGGCAGGGCAGCTACAGTAGGACTTTGAAAAATCCCCAAAGGCTGCCCAAACTGCTTTGTGCCACGAGTGGCAAAAACCTCATAAACAGAGTAGAAACAAAGATTCAGTGAATTAGTTGCCCAGTAAATTGGTCATTTGGCAAATTGATTTTCTCTGCACGTGTGAGCGTCCTGTGAGAGGTCATTGTTGTCACGAGCCTGAGGTTGTCTCCACTGACTCCCTTGCCTGCCTGGCTCTCCAGCATTCCGCCCACACCTGGACAGGTAGGCGGGAGGTAATCTCAGAACGTTCCATGGGTCGTGAAGGAAAATGAAGGGAGCTGAAGGAAAGAACGTTCCATGGGTCGTGAAGGAAAATGACAGTAACTGAGAAGCAGGAGATGGCTGCCATGTATAGGGAAGGCCCTATCGGGCAGGTGACCATTGAGCTGGAGAAGGAGCTGGCCATGGGGAGAGCATTCCCAGCACAGGGAATGGCAGGCAGCAGGGCAGAGGGACGCCGATGCTGGTTTGGACGCTTCCTCCGCCACTTCTGAGCTGGGTGCCCTTGGCTCGGGCATGTGGCTTCTGGAAGCCTCAGTCTTATCATCTGTAAAATGAGGAGAGTAGAAATTAGAGCTACTGTGGTCTGAATTGCGCCCCCTCCCTCGCCCCTAAGATGTGTTTGTTGAAGCCCCAAACCCGGTGTGACTGTATTTGGAGATAGGGCTTCTGGAAGGTGTAAAACGAGGTCATAAGTGTGGGGTCTCAATCTGATAGGACTGGGGGCCTTATAAGAAGAGGAAGAACACTGTGAGTGGGCCCCGAGGAGAGGCCACGTGGGCACACGGCAAGGAGGTGGCCGTCTGTAGGCCGGGAAGAGGGCTCTCACCAGAGCTCACCCACACTGGCCGTCGGATCTCAGACTCCCAGCCTCCCGATTGGTGAGGAAACCCGTTTCTGCTTTGAAGCCGCCCAGTGTATGGCATTTCATCGTGGCAGCCTGAGGCTGAGGCTCAGACCAGGGCTAAGCATGACCTGTTATTTGTCTCTTAAATCAGGTAACCGACACACGTGGAGCTCCGCCGCTAATAAGCGCGAGGTGGCATTCTAGTCACCGGACACAAACCCCAAATCTCTGCCCCTGTGGAGTTCGCGGGAAAGACAACGACGGGTAGAATAAGTGAGGATGTTATACATTCAGAGGTCAGTTCCTGAAGAGGGGAAAGTGAATCAGGGCTAAGGGACGGGACAGGTGGCAAGGGGCTGGAGTTTAAAATTTTTTTTTTTTTTCAACGTTTATTTATTTTTGGGACAGAGAGAGACAGAGCATGAACGGGGGAGGGGCAGAGAGAGAGGGAGGCACAGAATCGGAAACAGGCTCCAGGCTCTGAGCCATCAGCCCAGAGCCCGACGCGGGGCTTGAACTCACGGACCGCGAGATCATGACCTGGCTGAAGTCGGACGCTTAACCGACTGCGCCACCCAGGCGCCCCTGGGGCTGGAGTTTAAAATAGAGCGTTTGCTGTGGTGCCTGGCTGGCTCAGTCGGTGGAGCGTGTGACTCTTGATCTCAGGGTAGTGAATTCCATCTCCATGTTGGGTGTAGAGATTCCTTAAAAATGAAATCTAAATAAAATAAAATAAAATAAAATAAAATAAAATAAAATAAAATAAAGCAGTCAGGGAGGGCCTCCTTGAGAAGGTGATATTTGAGTGGAGATCTGAAGGTGTAAAAAGTATTCCAGGATGGGGAAGCAGCAAGTGCAAAGGCCCTGAGGCAGGAGTGTGCCTGGGGAGGCAAATGTGCCAGGGTGCAACAGGCAAGCAGGAGGGGAGTAGAAAGGAGCTCAGAAAGGCCGTTGGATGGACTTTTTTTTTTTTTTTTCAACGTTTATTTATTTTTGGGACAGAGAGAGACAGAGCATGAACGGGGGAGGGGCAGAGAGAGAGGGAGACACAGAATCGGAAACAGGCTCCAGGCTCCGAGCCATCAGCCCAGAGCCCGACGCGGGGCTCGAACTCACAGACCGCGAGATCGTGACCTGAGTTGAAGTCGGACGCTTAACCGACTGCGCCACCTAGGCGCCCCTGGATGGACTTTTTATCAGAGAGGTGGAAGCTGAAGTGGGAGTTTGAGAAGAGGGGGACTGTAACGGACAGGGTTTAACGTGTCAGTCTGGCTGCTGTGCTGAGAGGACACTGTAGAGGGGCCAGGGCTGGGTGGGAGCATGGAAGCCGGAGGGGCTACTGCAGTGCGTCAGGTGACAGATGCTGGTGGCTTGGACCGGGGCACGTGGGGATGAGAGACCCTCTCGGGAGTGAACTTGTCCAGTCCTTGGGAGACAGCCCCTGACCCTACAAGCCCCTGAGTGTGATTTTGTGGCCTTGGTGGCGATGGGATCGCCCCTGATGCTCCAGAGATTGGCCGCAGAACAGGAATGGTGGTGACAAGCGGCCTTAATTGCTTTGAGTGTTTGCGTCAGAGGAAAATCCCGCTCTTTCTATAAAAAACAGAAGGAGCCGGCTCCGTGGGCACCGCGGGCAGAGCTGGGACGCGAGGGGCTTGCCAGAGTGTGGGTGCCTGTGGGAAGCAGGTGAGGGAGCGAGAGCAGGGGTGTCTGATACTCAACGGTCGGTCTGCAGGCTTCCTTGGAATCACAGCTGGATACACCCTGGGAGGGGGCCAGGGGCTTCATCCGGGCTGATGCCCTCCCCTGCTGGGGCCATACAGCTGCTCACGAGGCACTGCCCTGGGCCTCACCCACGGAGATGCGCCTCCCAGAGCGGCCACGGCCAGTGATTGACCAGCTGGGGGTGCAGAGACCCGGTCCCTTTGTCTCAATTCGGGACAACACCGAGGAGCCACCTGGCTCCAGAGCTCAGCACGGGACAGGTGGCCGCCTCCCTTGCAACCACACCACAGGCCAGCTTGTCCCTCTGCCAGGGCGGCCCGCGTCACTTCCCCAGGGCACCCCCATCCACCTCACCGAACCCCGCCTCCCAGTCTGTTTCCAGGGGACCCCGTCCGGTGCAGTGGGTCGCATGGTTTCTGGCAGCTCCATTTGGTGTGCCCCTGGTGGCTCACACCTCACCTGCCTGAGACCAAGTCCGCCGTCCTTCCTGCCTCCTCCACGGCGGCCCCTCCTGTGGCCTCCCTCATCTGGGGGTCGCGTTGCCGGCTACCCAGTTACCCGAGCCAGAAATACCAGGGTCACCCCGATACAGTTCCTTCCCTCACCTCCTCATTATTGCACCCGCCATCATGTCCTGTCGGCTGCCCTCAAGTCTGTTTCCCCACATCCGTCTCAGGGGCCAGCCATGGCCATCTCCTGCTTGGACAAAGAGATCGACCTTTTCACAGGCTTCCCTGCCTCCAGCCTGGTCTTGCTCCGATCTGCCCTTCCTAGACTGAATACAAGCCCCAAATATAATTCAGATTTGTCCCCCTTCTCTCTTATATATACATATATATGTATGAATATATGCATGAATTGAATGCATGTATTATACATATATAACGCACATACTATATATGATATACATGTATATACACACATACGTCATATGTAAAATAAACACACATACATGTGTACGTGTGGTTGTTTATGCAGTTGATTCTATGTTATACGTATTATGGCCATAATATGCTCTTCTCTCTCTCTTTTTAAAAAATTTTTAATGTTTATTTATTTTTGAGAGAGAGAGAGCAGGAGATGGACAGAGAGAGACACACACGAATCGAAAGCAGGCTCCAGGCTCTGAGCTGTCAGCACAGAGCCCGACGACGTGGGGCTCGAACTCACGAGCGGTGAGATCATGACGTGAGCCAAAGTCGGACACTTAACCGACTGAGCCCCCCAGGCGCCCCCATCTTGATGATTTCTTTACGTAACCACCACGGAGAAAGAAGATAGAGGGAGCATTTGTAGTGTCCCAGGAGGCTCCCTCGTGCCCTCTCCCAGCTGATACTCCCCCAAGATAACCCGTAGTATAGTCTTGATCACCACTGATCCACTTTTTGGTAAATGGGATCGTACAGTGTATACCCTCTTGGGTACGGCTTCTTTCGCTAAACGTCGTGCCCGGCGAGCTCTGTCTACGTTGCACGTGGTGGTAGTTGTTTCTTCTCTCAGTGCTTCGCAATGTGACAAACATGCCACAATTTATTCATCTGACTTTACTGTTGATGGATGTTTGGGTTCTTTGCGGTCTGGGGTTGCTGTGAACATTTCAGGTATTGCTTCAGGTGGTCGTAAGCAATCATTCACCTTGGACGTCTCCTCAGCCGGGGAATTGCTTGGTCAAGGGGCAGGGGTACCTTCGTTTGGCTTTGAAAGACGTGCCAAGCAGTTTCCCAGGGTGGACGCATCCCTTGCCACTCCCACCAGCAGAGGGGCAGAGCTCCCCTTGCTGCACAGCCTTGCCACCGACCGGTGTTGTCAGGACATTAATTCAAGCCATCCTGGTGGGGATGTAGGACTGTCTGTGTGGAATTGCATTCCTTTGAGATCATAAGCCCCAGCTGCAGTCTGTACCCCACCACCGCTGCCACCTCCCATCCGATTGGCCCAGGATCCATGCCTGACAGTAAGCTGGGCCAATCAGAATTTGGAAACGAGACCTCAAAGATGCTCAGCAGCCTGCTGAGCGCTCGGGAAAGGACTTCAAACCTCAGGGCCCCGAGGTGGCCGTCTCTCTCTGCAGAGAAGCCAGAAGGCCAGTTTGCAGAGGGAGGAGAGAGGAGCAGACACTGGAAGGGACAGGGAAACGAGATGTGGGAGGGCCGAGAGGAGGCAGGCGCCCAGAGAGCAGTCCTGGCCCCGGAGGCTGTCTGCGGCTGCCGCGTGCTCCTTGACTGGGCTCTGCGGGACCCCACCCGCGCCCTGTCCTGAAAGGGACCGCTCTGTCCTCAATCAGCTGCTCCTTTTTCTCTGTCCCCTCTCCTTTTGCTCCAGCTCTTTGAGTGGATTTTTTTCCCTCTTGCAACCAAAGAGCCTTGCAAAACAAAGGGTATTTTCTCTGTCTGCTTCCTTTCTGTCTCTCCCCCTGGTTTTTAGCACATCTTTTTGAAAACGTCAGCCTCTTGCTCCGATGAAGAGAAGGGGTAGGGAGGCTGGCATGCGTTGGTCCCTCACGGTGTGCCAGGCCCCAAATGGGCATTCTCCCTGCTGTGTGGCACGTGAGCCTGTGAGGGAGGGGCCGGCAGTCACTTGCTTCAAGGACGTGGGAAAGTGAGGCACAGAGGGGGTCAGGGACTGGCTCAGGTGGCTCAGCTGGGGACGCCCTCCTAGGCTGGTCTGACTCTGAAGTGTCTATTCTGCCAGGCTTCGTGCCCTTTGTCCGTCATTGAGCCTGAGTGTTAAAGGTACACATGGATGCCTTCGTCACTGTTGACAGAGATTGCCTCTTACCCCTCCTCCCCCCTGCCATCACGGCTGTGTCACAATAAAGGAGAGCCATCTCTCGTGGGGGCGCCACAGATGCCCTCGGTTCTGCTGCCCCCACCTTCAGAATTTCCTCCCATTCGTATCTTCCTCTTGCCAATGGCTCATCCAAGTGCTCTTTGAGAGTAACATAATTTGCTTCCAGAAAGTTCTTCCTTGTATGCAGCTAAAACCCCAGGGGGCACCATAGTGTCAAGGTAGAGAAGGTGCTGCCTGTGGAGTCACGTAAACTTGGAGTCCAAATCCTGTTGTCCACATTGATGAGGTGAGGAACCATGGGCAAAGATGGGGCCTCTCTGAGTCTGTTTTCCCATCTGTAAAATGGGACTGGTGAGTCTTACTGCCCAGAAGTTTTGTAAGTTGCATAAGTAGGTTGTGATCTTCCTGGGTCACAGGCTCTCACCACCACGTTCCCTGCTTGCTGTCACCCTGTGACACCTAAGCTGGCCAGCCCTTCCTCCTTCCCTCCACCTGTAGCCTCATCCTTGTGGCTCTGCCATCGTGTTCCAGGCGTGCCCAGTCCAGGCCTCCATCCTGAAGAAGGTGCTGGAGCCGCTGAAGGACGTCATCATCAAGGCCCCCTGGGACATCAGCCTGGGGGTGTGAACCTGCCCAGTGTCGACTCATCCCACGCCTCCCCGGTGCAGCTCGCCCCTGTGCTCCCGGGGTTTCCACACGTCCAGCTGTGACCACAACTTGGCCGTGACCGTGAACCTCCCCAGCACGTCCAAAATACAAAACTGGGCTGGCACTGACGACGTCGTTATGCGAAGGGTTGGAGCTGATGCAGGCACCTCGATGCTGGTACTTGAAGCTCCGAAGCAGGGAAAGGTTTCAGACTATGAAATGAAGTCAGCGGACTTAGATGTTGAACTTGGAAATCCAGACGCGGAGTATAGCTGTGGAGTGAAGATGCCTTCTGGTGAATGCGCACCTGTATGCCCAGCTCTCAGTCACGCTGGGGACCCTGGTGTCGCCTTTTGTGCAAAAAGACAGAGCGAGATTTTCTCCAAGTGCAGAAACCTGGGAACGGAAGTATTAAGTGGTCGAAAAGGAATAACGTTGACAAAGAGGAGGAGGCTGTTACCGTAGAGCTGAGTGAACCAAGTTCAGCTAGCTTTTGCCCCGAGGTCCCTGAACCTCTTTATGAAAGCGACCCCACTCTCCCCTACAGTAGCACTCCGTGTGCCGGCAGATGGACCCCTCGTGGTAGAGTGTAAGATTGCTGGGGTGGGCGTGTGAAGTGCTATCTGGCCCCCAAGATCGAGGACGAAGAGGGCCTTAGGCATCTTAAAATCCAAGAAAATAAAACAAAGCTCTTTGAGAACGCCTTCTGAATGCCAGCATATAGTGTGCACCTCTGAGTCCATGGGTAGATATCGTTTTCTGTAAACAGTTTCCATTCTCTACAGTTTGGCTAAAGAGTCCATCCCCAAGTCGGATCTGGTCTTGTTAATGTAGAACTAATTCTGCCTTACCTAAAAATTCTCCTTTTGATTTGCAGGGGTGCTTGGGTGGCTCGGTCGGTTAAGCGTCCGACTCTTGATTTCTGCTCGTCATGATCTCACGGTTTGTGGGATCGAGCCCCGCGTGGGGCTCCGTACTGACGGCCAGGAGCCTGCTTGGGGTTCGGTCTCTCCCTCAGTCTCTCTGTGACCCTCCCCTGCTTGCACGTGCGCACGCGTGTGTGTGCTCGCTCTCTTTCTCGAAGTAAATAGACTTAAAAAAAAAAAAAGAAATTCTCCTTATGATTTTGATAACACAGGGCTTTGACTCCAAATGCAGTTTTAAGAATTGTTTGCAGTTGAAAGGAATTATTTGAATTTCCAAAGAAAATGGAGTCAAGTAGGTAAAGGTAAAGTGTTTAGCTTCACGTTTGGCACATAAAACACAAATACATAGTCATTGCTCTTGCTATTTGTAGAGTTTCCTTCATCCTGGGAGTTCCTGAAAATGGAAAACCTTTAAGTACCTGTCTCTGCACAGGCTTAATGCTCTCAGTCTGGCTGCCGTACCCTAACACACCCCTGACCCCTTTGAAATGCTTCCTCAGCAAGGCGAAGCTCTGTGGGAATTTCGGGGGTAGGATCACTAGCTCTGAGGCCTCGGTTGTTGCTGGATGCAGAGAAAACAAATATTGCTTTAGAAACATTAATAATTGAGAGCTTTTCAGCACAGAATTGGCCAGCATTAGGGGAATTGAAAATTAAGACTAAGACACTACCTCAAGCAGATTTTCTGGTGAATAATTCATAGAGCTATAATGCCCATGAAGACCCAGAAGAGAAAAGACCTTCTGTGTCTGCCCTCCCCAGCCCCCGCCACCAGCCCCATCACCTTGACTTTTCCCTGAGCCCTTGGTGGGGGGAGGGGCATCTGGGGAAGCAAACAAAAGCCAACCACAACAGCAGAGTTCTGATGGGAACTTTCCATGCAGTTTTGCTCCCATGTTGCTGTGTGACCATCGATAAAGTCTGTCCTTCTCTGAGTAGCAATCCTGCCAACTTTGAACTATGATTCTTTGAGGCCTAAGGGACGGAAAGGCCTTTGAGTACTCATTGAGGCCTCTGTCCCCAGGGAGATATATACCCCAAAGCACTGGGGGGATGGTCTCTAGTCCATTTCAGACCTCCTTCTTTCCTTCCTTCACACATTTACTGAGCACCTACTCTGTGCTAAGTGCTGAAGATATTGTCTCCTTGGGGGAGAAACCATCTAGGAAGCGGATAATTGCAACTCACAGTGACTTGAACACAGATGGGGGGAAGGAGAAGGTCGTGGGTGCAGGAGTGACACCTAAATTCAGCCTGAGGTGTGACCAGGGAGGGCTTTCTGGTGGAGGCCACACCTGCACTGAATCCTACGGAGAGAGTTGGGTAGGAAAAGAAGGAGGAGGGTGTTCTAGGTTATAACATTTTTGTAACATTTATAAAAAAGCCCCAGAAGAGAGAGAGAAGGAAAAGTACTTTTGTGGGGACAGCAAGGGCCCCTGGGGCACATGGCAAGGATGCCCAGAGAAGAGGCTGCACCTAAGGCATTAAGGTCAAGTTAAGGCCTTGCATTTGGACCTCACTCTGAGGGCAATGGGGAGCCAGCGAAGGTGTAAGTGGGGTGCTGGATACTCGTTCGGATTTGTTTGAGAAAGATCCGGGGACTGGCGTGCGGAGCATTGGTGGTTCCTGTGTTCTGGTGTCGGTGTGAACCCTTCTCAGCCTGGTCCGACCGATTGCCCGTCACCAGTTTTGAACAAATTGTGCTTTGTGTTTCCAAGGTCCATCCATCCAATCTCAAGCTGCGTTCTTGCCTCAGTTCACGTGTCACATCTGTTCTCTGTGTTGGGGGGGCAGGGGGCAGTTTGTGCGGGGTTCCCAAGCAAGGGAACTCTTTTGTCGGCTCAGACTTGATCTCGCCAAGTTCAGGGTGGGAAGGCAACCAGCCTCCAAGGAGAACTGGCTTCCGAAGCCTGTCTTAGAGTGGATGTCTCACACTGGCGGCTCCTGGGGTAAGTCTGCATCTATGGGTGTGTTTTGTTGGAACAGGGTCTTGTTTGGCAGAAAAGTTAGTAATAATATTTAAGTCAGGAGACTTCTCATCAAAAGTCTGGGTTTCTGATTTTCTAGACATAGCAGACTTGGCCACCTGGAACCTCTTCCTTGAAGGCAGCCATTGGCTGGTGTGGGGTGGCCTGTGTGTGCCAGATCACCACCGTGCCCCCTCTTCCCTTTCGCCTTCCTGTCCTGAGGCTGACGGCAGCCCCTGTCTGCCATCATCTCTGTCACTGCAACCCTAGTTTTCTCCCACAAAGCAAGGAAGGATGTAGACTCTTTCTTGAGAGCCACACGCCCAGCAAACACGGGAAAGTGAAAGACAGACTAAGAGGGCCGCGTGCTTCAAGACAAATGCGGAAGCACACTGTTTTTAATTTTTTTCATGTTTATTCCTTTTGAGAGTGAGAGAGACAGAGCACGAGCAGGGGAGGGGCAGAGAAAGAGAAAGAGAGAAAATCCCAAGCAGCCCGGATGGCGGGGTTCGGTCCTGTGAACCGTGAGATCGTGACCTGAGCCAAAGTCAAGGGTCGGATGCTCAACCGACTGAGCCACCCAGGCGCCCCAAGGGCACATGTTTCCTGATGGAAATAAAAAGTCATTGTTTGGTACATAGACCACATGGGGCCGGTTGAAAGAGTTCAGTCTAAGGTGTGACAGGCAAATCGGGCTCAGGTGGCACTCACGCGTGTTCCTCGCCTGGCCCGGCGCTTGTGGGCCCAGACTGATGAGACGGGGTTTCAGAGCCCTGCCCCGCTGCCCAGCCTTCTCCCCGGCAAGCTCTGCTCACACGTGCGTGTGGGTTTACTTTCATTTGGGGTGGGGGTGGAGCAATGATGGTTTCAGGTACACTTAAGAAATGCGTTAAAGCCATCAGGCTGCTAGAGCCCCTTCGTGTCTCTTTGGGGTAAACTAAAGCCAGGGAAGGGGACCAACCTATCCATTGCCACCTGCATGGTCCTGTGTGGGGACAGAGCCCGTGCCCTGCCTTTTTGTCTACCCGGGCTGCAGGCTGCAGGCTGAGCAGGGCCCCCTGCCCTCCCGGACCCCATCGTCTGCTCTGCTGCACTGCTCAACTATCTGCACTGCTTGCCCGGGGTCGCAGACCCGAAGGCCTGAGTCTGGAGCAGGGGAGGTGACCTCCAGCTGCTTGCTGGCAGGTGGAAATGGCAGGGGGGCCAGGGTTTCCAAATCTCAGGCAGCCAGCAGTTTGGGTCTTTAAGTGAAGCCTGGGGGCTGGTACTTCTGGTGTGTGGCCCCAGCTCGGAACAGCCCGAAGGTGTCTTTTTCTGACTTGATTCTCCGCTGTCCAGCATGGGCCTGAGCTCATTCGTTCATTCCTCTTTGGTTTCTCACGTCTTCACGACCCTAGGAGGAGCTTTTTCACCCCCATTTTACAGATGATGGCACTGAGGGCCCGGCAGGTTAAGGCACGGGTCCCGAGGCACGCAGCTCTTGTGCGTCAGAGCCGAGACTCAGGCCCAGGGATTCCGAACCCTGAGCCTGCTCTCGGAATCGCCACGAATTCTAGGATGAATGTGAGGCCATCCTGTGCCCACACTGTGGTTCACGGGATATGTAAGTGAAGGATTTCTTATCAGGAAGAAAGGATTCTAGGCACATTTTCGCAAACTGTAACTGACATCCGTTGAGAAAAGCAGGTGGCCCTAAGGACTCGGATGAGCCAAGAGGTAAGGCTGTCCATAGTCACATTTGTGACAAACTCGATGAGTCTGTGTGTGTCACTTAAAACCTCTGTGGGCTCCCATTTTGTCACCTTTCATATTTTAAGAACTAACATTATAGTCAAGGCGTGACGAGTTTCCACCGATGGCCTTTGGCAATGCTCAGATTCAACTCATTCATCCTGAAGTCTGTATTGGGCGCCTACTGTATGCAGGGCGCGGATGTGCATTGTGAGACACAACGGCCATACCCACTGTGAAAAGGCGTTGTTCTGGGCTCTGGGGACACAACAGTGAGCCAAATAGACCCAGTCCTTGCTCCCGCGGAGTTGAAGCCTTGCGGGCGAGGCAGATTTAATCTAAGAATCCCATGAGGAAGTGTAAAGTGACAAAATGTAAAGCATAAGTGCTGTGGAAGAGAGGGACGTGGTGGTCTGAGAGCGTGGGTCAGGTCGGGGGGGCCAGGGCAGCCTTCCCTGGGGAAGTGACATGTGAGCTGAGCTCCGCAGGAAGAGGAGGCAGTAACAGGGTGACAGAGCAGCTGCAAAGGTTCGGGGTCAGTGGGTCTGTGGAAGTGAAGGCCCCGCAGAGGGGGGCGTGCTTGGGATGAGGCTGGAATGGTCAGCCAAGGCCCGACCCCTGGTGGTCGTTGCTCTTTATCCTGAGAGCAAGGGGAGGTCATCAGAGCATTATCAGTTAGCGTGGGCCGTGTAACAAACTGTCCCCAACCACAATGACTTAAAGCAGCCATCTCTAGTTCTGGTCGGGAGCCCGCAGGACAGCAGGCTGTGCTGGGCTGGGTTCGTGGCTCTTCCGGCCTGGGTCAGGCCCAGCTGCCCTTGGGCGCACTCGTTCATGTGTGCAGGGTCAGCTGGTGGGTCACATGGGGCCGGCTGGTTTATGACGGCCTCGGGAGGCACGGCTGGGGGAGCTGGGGACTCTCTCCTGTGACAGGCCACGCGGGCTTGGTCCCAGGGTGGCTGCAGGGCGTGTGTGAACGGAAGCCATGAGGCCTCTGAAGGCCTAGACCAGGAGCTGCGGAGCGTCAGTCCCTTCCTGCTGGTCGGAGCACATCACGAGATCAGCCCAGATTCAGGGAGGGAGAAGCAAACTCCTCCTCTCAGTGGGAGGAGCTGCTAAGTATTAGGGCCATTTTTGCCAACAACCGCAGAGATTTTAAGTAAAAGTGATTTTTCTTTTTTGTAGAGAGTTAAAAAGCCCCTTTAGCTTCTGAAGGGAGAATGGATGGGGGAGAGTATTTACCTCAATATCCGTTCCTTCCTCCGTTGTTACTAACAGGATGCCAGTTTTTATTCCCACACATTGTTTCTTGAATGAGGACCGAATTTCCTCACGTCCTTTACAGCTCCATGTAGCTGTGTTGTGGGACACTTTTAGGGCGTCTCCTTAAGAAAGAAGGGTCAAACCTTTCTTCTCTCCTTCCTCCCCCTGCTCTCCTTGATGTGTTGGATGGAGATGTGTTGGGGAAGCTTGGGCAGCCACCTTGGACCATGAGGATGAGGACCTCATCTGGAGGAGGGTGGAACGGAGATCCAGAAGGAGCTGGGGTCCTGATCACCCCGTGAGGCCACCATCCCAGTTTTGGCTACGTGGTGGCTGGTAGCTACAAGTGGCTCGTGGCTTTCCCTTCTCTGGAGAATGGCCCATTTGGACTGGAGCTTTTCCACACATAACCCGCTGAGCCGCATTTGCTCAGGAGGTTATGGGTGTGGGGGTTCAGGGTGTGGGGGTACAAAGGGCCTTTGCCTGAGCTGCAGGAGACACTGAGCTGCAGGAGAAGCTCTGGAGCTCCCCATGGGGTCCTCCTGAGGCCAGTCCCCAGCCCCATCCCGTGTCCCTTATTTCCCTTCTCCTTGGAACGCCCCTCATGAGAACCACCGTCTCAAGCTCTCCTTCTGGGGACCCAACCTCAGACACCCTACTCTGCTCCCTACCCGTGATAAGCCACAGACCAAGGGTCTGTGTCTCAGAACGTACCCTAATCACTAGACTCCATCCACTCGCCCACTGGTTTTGCAGTGGGTGGAAGAGGTGACGTCAGCTGCTTAAATCCAGCAAAGCAGGCGCTATGGTGCGAAGAGCTCAAGAGAAATGAACTTCTTCCGGGCCGGGGGACGAAGGCCAAGGGAGCGCTCGGCAAGAGAGGCTTCAGATCTGGCCAGCGTGTGGGCCCCCCCCCCCCCCCGGCCGAGTCCCTCGCCTTCCCGCCCCCCTGCTCCAGGCCTGTTTGAAGTCTGTGGGCTGCCCGGGCTGCTGGACGGACAGCATTTGTAAGCAACTCTCTCCCCAGCCCAGTTAATAATTCAGGAGCCAGCGCCCGCAGCCAGCCCATCGCTCCAAGCACGCCGCGTCCCCAACGCCAAGCCCGTGGACAGGAAAGGAGAAAATCACTGGACCCGCTTGAAAAATGGTCCCTGCTCCAAGCGCTTGCTGCCTCCCCAGCGCCGGGCTGGGAGAGAGCTGGGCCGAGACGTATCTGCCGGGCAGACGGCGAGAGAAGGATGGAACGGCCCTGGGGGCTCAGGCGTGCACCCGGAGCGGTATTTAATTTTCGGATCCCGAGCCGCATTTGCTTTTGGACCGCGGGCTGTGGTCGCTGGGATGCAGGCCGTGGGGGACTCAGCTTTCTTCTGACTCAGCAGTTCATCCTTCACCCACTGTCTCCCCTTCGTTCGCTCATTCGGCCACCGTTGATGCTACTGACACGGAAGTGGCATTGACGATACGGGCAGGGGGTGGGGAGTGACAGCTGTCCTCAGGGGGGCAGACACAGAGAGTGGGGGGTGCCACACTTAAGGGGCTCGGGACAAGAAACAGCCGGCCGGGGGCTCTGTGTGTGGGGGCGGCCTGTCTCCTGGGTGTGCCGGGACCCTAAATGTCCAAAGCAGGGAATGGTTAAGGTCATGGACTCTGGGGCCAATGGCACGGGTTCAAATACCAGCCCTGCCACTAACCTACCCTGAGTTGGCCTCTCTGTGCCTCAGTTGCCCCATCTATAAAATCGAGTTAATAATGGGAGACCGGTACAAACTACCTCTTAGGGTTAAGATAATGGACAGGGAATTCGAGAGCGAAAATGAAAAACCCAACCTCGGGAAATTACAAAGTGCTGGCAATCACAAAGGAAAGCCACCTTCAGAAAGTGACTCGGTGGGTCCTTACAAAGCTAGGCACCCTTCCGTCCCAGGCAGCCATCCCATTCGGGGATGCTCAGCAGAGTGAAGTGAGAAACTTATGTTCATACCAAAACCTGTACGTAAGTGATTATTAGTCGTTTCGTAACGTCCCCGACTGGGAAACAACCCAAATGCCTCTCAACCAGAGACCTGATGGACCATGAAACATTACTCAGCAGCAAACAACGCGGGTGAGTCACAAATGGCCAAGTGAAAGCCGCCAGGCTTGTAAGGCTGCTAGCAACGTGTGCTTCTACGTGTGTGACATTCTGGAAGACGAGGGACAGAAAACTGGCCAGCGGTGCTGGGGTGGGAGGAACTGACCGAAAGGGGCAAAAGGGGACTTTTGAGGTGCGATGGAACTATTTGGTATTGAGGGTGTGCTGACCACGTGTGCTTATCAAAAACCAGAGAACTGTACACGAAAACGAGTACATGTTACTGCACATAAGTCATGACAGGTTTGAGGTGGTCTAGAGAGGGTTAGGGGGAGGTGGCAGGAGTCCAGGTAAGGAAAACATATTCAGGTCAGCTTGTTGTAGAGCCTTGAAGGCCGTGTCAAATCCTTTGGCCCGTGGGGAAATTCGGAAGTTTTTAAGCAGTTAGGGAAGAGAAGCCAAGTTTTGTTTCAGAAAGATCGCCGTGTTCTCTATTCAGAAGCAGAAGCCTCTGTGTGTGGTTCTGAAATTGCCTTCAGAAATGTTTTCATTGATTACCCCTGCTTTTTGGAGAGAATTTGATTTTGTGACCAACGTTTGGAAATCAGGAGATTTGAGGCGTGCCTGTTCACGAGTTCGAGCCCCGTGTCGGGCTCTGTGCTGACAGTTCAGAGCCTGGAGGCTGATTCGGATTCTGTGTCTCCCTCTCTCTCTGCCCCTCCCCCGCTCACGCTCTCGCTGTCTCTCAAAAATAAATGTTAAAAATATTTTAAAAATCAGGAGATTTGACATACAATTTTGGACTTCTGGCTTCTCCTTGTGTGGGTTGCACGCTCTCCAGTGTGCCAAAGCCCCTCCCCTGCTCCCTTGTAGCAACTTCCTGGTTCCTGCAGGTGTCAGTTTTAGACCCCAGGGCTTGAAAGTGCATTTGATGGGGAACACAGCAAGGGCAGAGGTGCTTCCCAGCCCTGGCTGTACATTTTCATCACCCGGGGAGCTTTAAACCCACTACTGATGCCCAGTCCAGGTCTCTGGGGTGGCCCGGGCATCTGTATCTTGTAGATATTCCCCAGGTGACTCTACTGTGCAGGCAGGGCTGGGAACCACCGGTCGGGGAGGAAGGGGCCCGGATTAGGGGGTCAGCAGTGGGGGAGGGGCGGTGTTAGGGACTGATGAAAGGTGGGGCTGAGGCAGGGGTAGACCCCCCCTCGTGATGAAGGTCCAGCCCGAACAATAGAGTGAGATGATGGCGTTTGCTGAGAAAGGAGACAGGAGGAGGTGGTCAGGGGACGGTGGTGAGCTCATGGTGGCCACTCTGTGCCCGAGCGGTCTGTGGCCTCCACACTGAGGGCTCAGCATGCAGCAGCGCCTACAACTTTGCCTCTGTGTGCCCTCTGTCACCCTCTGAGACAGGAGAGCAGGGCAGCAATGGGGGTGGGGGCAGCGATGGGCGGACAGGGACCCCCTTGGGCAGGGCTGGGAGGGGCCTGGGTTGTGGGTGCTCTGTTCCCGCTAAGTGATTTTGCTGGGAGGAGAGTGGGGGAGAACGTACTCAGGCTCCAGAGGAAGGGCCTCAGCAGTCCAGACACGCGATGCCCTTGAACCCAGAACTGCTAACTCCTGAAACCTAGCAAACCATCTGCTGATCTGCCTCGACTTCTAAGCAGATGCTATGGGTCCATTGTTTTCGGTTTTTTGGTTTTTGTTTTGGTCAAGAATACTTCATCTAGGGGCTCCCGGGTGGCTCAGTTGGTTAAGCGTCTGACTCTTGACTTCAGCTCAGGTCGTGATCTTGCAGTTTGTGAGACTGAGCCTCGTGTCGGGCTCTGTGCTGGCATCTCGGAACCTACCTGGGTTCTCTCTCTCTCCCTCTCTGTGCCCCTCCCCCACTCACTCTGTCTCGGTCGCTCTCAAAATAAATAAAGTTAAAAAAGCCGTTTTCACGTAATCCACATGACCCTTCTATCTATGTATGACATAGAGGTTATCGTTCCCATTTTCCAGATGAAGAAACTCAGGCTCCAAAATTGTAAGCATTTCCCCCCAGATCACCAGCCTGGAGGTAACAGGGTTGATAGCTAAGCCCTCCTGTCAACACGGCTCTTTAGTGCATCTGAGTTTGTCTCTGTAACCTCGGCCGGGAACACACACACGAACCTCACACCCTTTCAGCCTCTCCAGACACTTTTTATTGTCTCTGGTGCCCCCTCAGCTTTCCTTCTGGTACCGAGTGGATGTCTTCGTGACTGTTCTGACCTCCGCCCCTCCGTGGACACGCTCCCTCCCCAGGGTTTTCACGGTCAGCCCCCCCGGGGAAGGGCTTTATGGTCCTGAGAAGGGGCAGGCAAGCGTCCTCAGCCCTCCCACCCGCCCAGGAAACTTTTGCTCAACGGCTCAGAGCTGTCTCATCCCAGCCATGCTTGGCTGGGTTGGTTTCTGTCACCGTTAAGCATTGACCATGGCACTGTCCTGCCATAGGAAGCAGTCCCAACCATCTCAACCGAGAAGGTGTCTGGGCTCCTTTCTCGCCTCTACCTCCTTGGAGATGCACACCGAGACAGGGACGGGGCCTCAGGGAGCCCCGTCCGGAGCCTCTCTGGCTCTCGCAGGCAGCACATCTTGCAGAGCTTGGTAGGGATCCGGCTCCCCAGGGTTGTGGTTTCCCGTCGATGGTGCTTCCTTCGGCTGGCTCCCGACACGGACGGTCCCAGCCGCGGCTGGTGCTTGCTTCTCCTGAGCTCATCACGGTTGGTGTTGAGTGTAGACGGTGCTCACCACTTCGCACGGTTTCTCCATGGGAGGTTCTGACATCAGATGGTTCTAAAACAGAGCTGGTATTTGCTGCTGACCGCAATCGTCCCCACTGATGAGTTTTGGCTGGAGATCCCGCCGTGACGGTTCTCCATACAGACGGTTTTGCCATTGACGGATCCTGTTAGAGGTGGCTCATCGCCGGGGCTCGCAGTGGAGGGTAGACCCAGCCCCCCAGGATCCTGCTACAGCTTCAGAGTAGACGGTCATGCTGTTGATCGCTGACGGTCACTGCAGGTGGTGCTTACCTTTCACAGTTCTTGCTACACGTCACCCTGCTACCGACAGTCGTTGCTACAAACGGGGCTCTCCACCCAAGGTTCAGACGCACTGGGTGCTTTTTAAAGGCGTCTGCTTGGCCGTAACCGCTCTGGGTAAAGTCCAGGCTGGCTGGGGGTTCACGTCCAGTTTTCAAGACCCTAGTGGCCGGTGAGCCTTCTCATGCAGGCATGCACGTCTGGGCAGGCTGCTCGCCCTCGGTGGCCTGGCTTTGGCCTTGCCCCCGACCTTGGTCGCTGGCCTTGGCCTTGCCTCCGGCCCCGTCCTCCTGCAGACTGGTGTTACTTTTCACCCCGGTCTGCACGCCGCCGTCCTCCCGCGTGCCCTGGCAGCTGCTGGCCTGGCTGGAGGGAAGGTTGCTGGTGGAACTGAACAGCCCGCTACTCACCTGGTAGTTGAGGGCGCTGCTGCCCAGACTGATGAAGCTTATGCTGGTCAGGCTGCTGGCCCCGCTGCCGATGCCGCGGCTGGGCAGGCTGGTGTTGCTCTTCCCCTCCAGCCTGGTCTGCTCTGTGTGCCCGGCCGGCTCCTTATCTGGCTGGGGGAGTAGATGGCACACAGCTGGCTGCTCTGGGCGCTGTCTGTCTGGGTGTTGAGACTTCTGTGCAATCTCACGATGTGTCTCCTGGCCACCAGGCTGACCTCACTGTTCTCCTCATCCCCCGCATACCCGCTGTCCAACAGGCTGGTGTCACTGTCCCTGCATGTCCCCAGGCTGGACTGTCGCAGGCTCAGCAAGTCGCTCTCCCTTCTCCACGCGTTTCCCAGGTTGCTGCCCAGAAGTCTCAGGGGCCCCTGAGTGGCTCCTGCATCATGGTGTGGCCACGCGGGTGACTGGGGCTCTAAACTGGGGGATGGGAGGCCTGGAGCTTGGTCCTGAGCATTCCAAGCAGCAGACTCCCCTGTTGTACCCTGGAGGAAAGTGAGGGACAGATGATCTGGTTTATCCAGGGGGAGGGGACCCTGGGAGGCCTCTGAATGGTGGGTGTGGTTTGTCTGGGGGAGACGTGGCCCAATTTATAAGGTGGCCTTTCAAAGGGCAGTGTTCTGATTGGCTGGCCCGGTTCCCATGGTGATGGGTCTATGAGGCAGGGTGGGTATGGGAGGGAGGACAATGCTGTCCTGGCACCAGTTACATCAGTGGCTGGGGCTGGAGGTGGGTAGAAAAAGGACTTAGGGCCAGAGAGAGGCAAGGACCACCTTCCTGGGGACATTTCCTACGGGGCCTGTGGCCTCTGCTTTGCCATATCATGACATCTGGGTGTGCCTCCTGGCTGAGCCCCTTCTGAGCTGCATTTCTTTAGGATGTCATTGGTCACTGGTCCCACATCACACCCTACCCCTTCCTCACCTCGAGGTGCGGTCATGTTGGCTGTTTTCTTATTTGGAGCTCTTACCTGCCACAGGGACTTTGCACTGGCAAAAAAAAAAAAAAAAAAAAAAAAATGTTTCTACCTGGAATGTTCTTCCCTCAGCCCCTTGGCCTTCAAGTCTCAGCTAAAGTGTCCCTGGCCTCTACAAGAACATCCCTCTGTTATTCTCTATGTCATTTTCTAACTTATGTGCTTTATGGCATTAAGTGCAATTTGCAAGTCTTTCGATGTGTCGGTTCCTTATTGCTGGTTCCCTCTGCTTGAATATCTTTGCAAGGGCAGAGATTTTGTTTCCTTATTCTCTCGGGGAGGCTAGGACCTGTGGCCCTGGTGAGTTGGGAGCTGCTGGAGACTCGTCAGCAGTGATGAGCAGACCGGAGTTGGAGCAGGCCGCTGCATGGGGGGACGTCCGGTGGGCAGGGTGGGACAGGGAGCTGGGTGGGGCCAGTGCAGGAATCCGGGAGTGACAGGGAGGGCCCGGACCACCGAGTGGCCACAGAGTTGGGAGATCCTGGGTGTATCTAGAAGGCAGGACTCAGGGCTTGCTGAGGGGCCGTATCTGGGGGCTCGAGGAAGAGCAGGGTCAAGGCCAGCTGCGGGGTCCACGAGCCTCTGGGTCAGGGGCAGGATGGCCTTCTAGAAACGGCACGGCCTCCTTCTGAAGCACACCGAACGGCATGCACCGTGGTAAGGGCTGTGAGGAAGGGCAGAGCCTAGTGTCTCAGAGGTGAGATCAGCGTGGGTTTGAGCCTCAGCTCATCCGCTTCGGAGCCATGCTTAGCGATGCCTCAAATGGGTGGTGGCGATTAAACCCTCCACAAACATCAGTTGAAGAGAAATGAGTGCTAAGTGTTCTGTTAGATGCTCTACAGACAGCCGGGCAGTCCCTCCTTGGTGGGCCTCACAGTCGAGAGTTGGGGGGGGACACACAGGCTCATTTCCGACAGAAGTGCTGTAGGGAAAATAAAACGGGGAGGCGGGGGGACGGTAGGCTGGACGGTGCTCCATGAATAGAGTGACTGCCCCTCTCCATCTTGGGACTCTGGCCTGCTGTGGTTCCACTCCCGTGTCCTCCACCCGGGTGACAGCCCGTGACCACCTCAACCTCTCTGAACCTCAGCTCCCCCAGCCGGGTGGACAGGAAACACCCAGGCTAGGGTCTGCCCCTAGGTTCACCGTGGCAGCGCCATCCGACCTCATGGAACCTTCTATTCAAGACAGTATAGGTGTTTGCATGAAAAAAAATACACAAGTGTATGTGCATATGTACATATGTATGCATATATACCTAAGTACGTATGTGTATGGATGCAAATACATTCACAGTATGTTTATATATGAATACAGAAGAATATGCATACGTGAGTGCACACAAGAATATATATCCACATGCGTATATGCATATGTAAGCATATCCACATGAAGACATATGCAAATACATATAAACATGCACACACTTTTTGGAAACCACAAACCCTCCGGCTCTCAGCATCACCCTCCAGGGTGCCCACTTGCCCCCGAGGTTCCCCCTGCCGAGCTCTCTTATCCCAGAGCCTCCCCTGGGACCCTGCGACACCTCCCCTGGGACACCGTGTTCTCTTTGCTGGAGGCCCCGTTGTCTGGCTGCGTCCGGCCAAGGACCCGTGTTTGTTCACTCTGGAGCGCCCCTGTGTGCTCACCGGGCAGTGGGGTGAGTGTGCTCCCCTGAGAGGCACAGCCCAGCGCAGGCCGCGGCACTGGGAACTCCTGGGCCCGGTGCCAGGCTGTAGAATGACCGGATATGGAGGACGTGTTGCACCCCGGGCACCTAGCTAGACGCTGGCATGCACTGTCTCGTTGAAGCTCATTCCATCCTTAGCCTGCCCCGAAGCCTGGCCCCTGACTGCCTGATTGGGCTGCCAGGCAGGCAGTGCTTGTCCCGGGGGTAGTGATAGGCATTCCTGGGGCCAGAAGTGGTGGGTGCCTCCCTTCTCGGGTGCACTTGGCACTTGAGCAGGTGGTTCCAGGGATGGACCTGGGTCCCTGATGACAGGACCTTGGACTGTCTACCTTCTGCAGGGAGCAAGACGAAGCGTAGCCGTGGCCTGGAGGGGTGAACTGTTCCAAAAGAAGGAAATTCTTCCTCCGAGTTGCATTCTGCCCCACCCCCAGCTGTTAAAATTATTTAGGACATATGAGAGAAAGAGAGAAAGAAAGAAAGAGAGAAAGAAAGAAAGAAAGCGAAAGAAAGAGAGAGAGAGAAAGAAAAAGAAAGAAAGAAAGAAAGAGAGAAAGAAAGAAAGAGAAAGAAAGAGAAAGAAAGAAAGAGAGAGAAAGAAAAAGAAAGAGAGAAAGAAAAAGAAAGAAAGAAAGAAAGAAAGAGAGAAAGAAAGAGAAAGAGAAAGAAAAAGAAAGAGAGAGAGAAAGAAAAAGAAAGAAAGAAAGAAAGAGACAAAGAAAGAAAGAAGGAAAGAAAGAAAGAGAGAGAAAGAGAGAAAGAAAGAAAGAAAGAGAGAGAGAAAGGAAGAAAGAGAGAAAGAAAGAAAGAAGGAAAGAAAGAAAGAGAGAGAAAGAGAGAAAGGAAGAAAGAGAGAGAGAAAGAAAGAAAGAAGGAAAGAAAGAAAGAGAGAGAAAGAGAGAAAGAAAGAAAGAGAGAAAGAAAGAAAGAAGGAAAGAAAGAAAGAAAGAGAGAAAGAAAGAGAGAGAAAGAAAGAAAGAAAGAGACAGAGAAAGAAAGAAAGAAAGAGACAGAGAAAGAAAGAAGGAAAGAAAGAAAGAGAGAGAAAGAAAGAGAGAGAGAAAGAAAGAAAGAGAGAAAGAAAGAAAGAAGGAAAGAAAGAAAGAGAGAAAGAAAGAAGGAAAGAAAGAAAGAAAGAGAGAAAGAAAGAAGGAAAGAAAGAAAGAAAGAGAGAAAGATAGAAAGAAGGAAAGAAAGAAAGAGAGAGAGAGAAAAAGAAAGAGAGAGAGAAAGAAAAAGAAAGAGAAAGAAAAAGAAAGAAAGAAAGAAAGAGAAAGAAAGAAAGAAAAAGGAAGGAAGGAAGGAAGGGGAAGGAAAGAAAGAAGAGAGAGAGAAGGAAAGAAAGAAGAGAGAGAGAAGGAAAGAAAGGAAAAGGAAGGAAAGAAGGAAGGAAGGAAGGAAGGAAGGAAGGAAGAAGAAGAAGAAGAAGACATTACAGGGGCTCCTGGATGGTTCAGTTGGTTAAGCATCTGACTTTTGATTTTGGCTCAGGTCATGATCTTGGGGTTGTGAGATCAAGCCCTGTGTCGGGCTCCATGCTGAGTGAGAAGACTGTTTGGGATTCTCTCGCTCACCTTCTCCCTCTGCCCGCCCCTCCCCCCCCAACTCTCTCTCACTATAAAAAAAAGAAAAAAGAAGAGATTACTGATAAACCTCCAAACCCATCTACCCCTCCCCATTCTCTCTCCGTGGCAGTCCAGAATCTCACGCTCGTCATTGAATGTGACGCACGTCTCTGTACTTGGGGGTAGAAGGGGACGTACCCCTAAGCCAACATGGAATTGTGTCGCATGCTATCAATCTTGATATAAATGGCGTTCTTGATGTGTGCCTTCCCAACTTAACGCTCAACACCACGTGCGACTCCTCTGTGCTGTGTCTCAGCTCAAGGTCACTTCCAGTACTGTAGGGTATCCTATTGATGAGCGTCGTGATTCGTCCATTCTAACTGGTGAGCATTCAGGTTACTTCCCCCTTTTCCCTTGCAATAGGCGTGCCTTTAAGTGTCTCTGACATGATGTTTCCCCTGCAAATTTCTGAGAAGTGTCCTCCCAGACTAAGAAAGCTTCCAATCATTTTAATTGCACGTAATGAACAGAGCAGACACTTCTCCTCAACAGTCGGGCCTCATCTTCCATCTGAATGTTTCTATGAGGTTCGGCTTAGGGATGGGATGAATCACTGGGGCATCTGTGGCCTGCATTATTGGGCCATAAAACACGACCCTTACGAATGTTCAGCTTTAGCTGAAGATGAGGTCACAGGGCTGCCCCCTTGGGCGGGGATGAGGGGTGGGGGACAGCAGGAAGCAGGGGGACGCTGGGGTGGCCGAAAGCGGGTGATCCTCTCTCAGGGCTCGTCACCCAGCTCCCGTTAGCTGTGGCAAGACCCCATCTTGTGGTCTTCGTTGTGGACTCAGCGTGTGGAGGAGGGGGTGGGGGGGAGGGCGGAGGAGAAGCAGCCTGAGGATGAGGAGGGGCAAGAATATTTCCTGGAGCAAGTATGAGAACCGCACAGCAAAGTGACCAGCAAGCTCTCAGAGGTCTGAGTTCAAATCCGCCCAATGCTGCTTATCAGCTGTGTGATCCCTGGCGACTTACCTAACCTTTCTGTCTCGGTTTGGGTTCCCTCAAGAGCAGCCTTAAAGCCTGGGCTTGGATCCAGTAGTTTATTTGGGGGGGGGTCCCAAGAAGCCCCGTGAAGAGGTGGGGCTGCAAGACAGGGAAGGCAGGGAAGCCAGTAATGGGGGCGTCCCAGAGAATGTGGGAGTCGGCTTGGGCCTCTCAGAGGCTGAATGGAGCACATCTCAGGGGCCTGGGGGGTTAGCCACGGGCTCCCTGAGCAAACCCCTGTGATGCCTGAGGATCCCTGAGGCAGAGGAGGGCGGAGGGAGACGGAGCACAGGTGCACGCTGGGGGGAGAAGCCGTCACTCAGTACCGTCCGGACGGAGGCTGACAACCTTGGAGGGCCAACAGGACCTGGGTGGGGCTGTCACTGGAGCCTGCTAGAGTTGCCTCGTCTGCGGGGTCATGGCCCCTCAGGCCGTGGCGAGGATTCAGTGAGGCCAGTAAGCGCTCAGCAAGCCCGAAGTACCCGGAGCCTCCCCCAAGCTCCCCCGAGCTTGTGGCAGGACCGGCTTGGAGAAACGGAAGCTCTGAGAGACGAGGTGAAACTGACCCTGGCTGCCATAGCCCTGGGTAGCGGGGCCGTGAAGTGGGCCCAAAGGCCTTCTCAGAGCACGCCGTGTCTCACGCTCTGGGGGCTTCAGGCCGTGGGGCGTGGAGAGGTCAAGGCCCCCAGAGTGGATGCCAAGTGTCTGTCCACCTTGTCTGCCTCAGGCGGCACACAAGTACTGGCCCGGGGAGGGGGGGGGGTCTCAGGAGACCACCAGAGGGAGACCAGCGCCCGGCCAGGCAAGGCGGAAGGGGGTCCCTCCGGTCAGCCGAGGCCACCCTGAGCACAGAACACGCAGGGCGGTAAGCAGTCTGTGGGAATTACTGTCTCCGTTCAGCACGTGACTGAGGGGGTTTCTGGGATGGGAGACCTTCCTGAACGGTCCCGAGCAACCTGAGGCGGCCGTCCTAACCCGAGCTGGAGTCCTATGTAGTCAAAATGACCCCTGAAAACCCGCTTCACCTGTCAGGCCCACAGGTTTGTGAAGACATTCCTCCCCGGACCTTTTGAGGCACGCACAGTCCAGCTCGGGAACCGTCTGATGAGACCCAGGGTCGTGGGCAGTGCGTTCTCAGATGCCCGGGCTGGCCTGCCAGGCCCTCGGGCCCCAAACTACCAGCAAGTCCTTGGTGGTGTGGGCTCTGGGGTCAGACAGACATGGACCCACCACCCCCCCACCCCAGGCCCTGTCTCCTCCCGGCTGCCATGTCAGGTTATCCAAGCCTCCTCAACCTGGTTTCCTCTTTTGAGAAAGGGGGCCACTAAACGCCAGCTCTCGATATCCTCGAGGTCAGGGAGCGTGTCAGGGAGGTCAGGCAGGTTTTGACCCTGCTGAGCCCTCGTGCTCCGTTACATTTTGCCGAACGCACAAACGTAAAGCATCCAGAGCAGTGACTGATGCTTGGGAAGTTCACTAGGTTTAATTACCCCTAGTATCCTGTGGTGACGCAAAACCTTTATCAACAACGTAAGGCAAGCTGGAGTCGCTCATTTTGGGGGTGGGTTAAATGAGAGGGTAGGGTTATATCTTAGCCAGGTGCTGAGTCCTAAAGCCAGAAGGAGGCTGAACGGGGGCTGGGTGGGATTCTGGTGCTGGGGTGGGGAACCCTGGCAGACGAAGTGCTTATTAAGTCCCAAGTTACAGATGAGGACGCTGAGTCTCAGTGAGCAGAAGGAGATCTCTGAAGGCCACCATGGCTGGCACACAGCAGCCAGGTCTTCTGGCTCCCGGTCTAGTCTACTCTGAGGGGCACCCGAGCGTAACAGGTTTGCAGATAGGGACACGGGTTCTCCGACAGGGGAAGCGGTGCCTGAGCCACGAACCAGGCGGGGGGGCAGCGCTTGAGGGAGAAGCCACTTGTGTCACGGAAGGGCCAGTGTGGGACACCGTGGGAGCTGCGTGCTCAGGCACACAGGGAGTGGCAGCATGGCAGAGCGGGACTGGGAGGGCCCCGCCAGCCTCCGCCCCCCCCCCCCCCGGGCACGCTGGACGTGTGACCCTAGGCACCTCAGTTTCCCTGTTTGTAAAGGGAGGCCACACTATCAACTGCCTCTCTCTCTGGGCTTTTGGGGTGCAGGTGGGGAGCCCGCCTCTCCAAGCTCCCGGTGGAGAAAACATTGCCGGGGTACTTAACCATCACCCAGTCTGCAGATGGGGCCCTGGCTGCCTGCCCTGTGTCTCTGCGGAGCTTCTGGATTAACCCCCAACCGGTCGCTCCCGGGCAGAGGGCACCAGCAAGGGGCTTGGCTGGCCCTGAGTTAGCACAGCCAGGGCCGTCCTTGGAAAGAGGCCACTGCTGAAGGGTCAGCTTCCTTTTCACCAAATTATTCCTCCACGTTCACAGAGTGGAGGAATTATTGGCAGAAAATGAGGATATAAAACCCCGCTAGAGCCGAGCACCTTTTAGGGGCACTGAATTCTGAGAGCTTGGAAGCATTCCAGCAGATTGGTTCATTTTTAATGGTCTAGGACTGTAGTTCATCTGTTTAATTCAAACGAGGTGACATAATATCTTTCATTTGGACTTATTACCAGCACGGTGGTGATTCGGCTCCCAGCATTCTCCAGGCAGGATATTCTGTCATTACTGCACATTTTCTTTTTCTGGCCAAATTGAAAGTCCGCGGGAAGGGCTGCAGCCTTGGAAAGGAGAGATCAACCGAGAATAGGTCACATCGGGTATTAAGGAATGGAGATGAATTCATTCTTTCCTCCGTTGAATAAGCAGCTGCATTTCGTCTCTGTGATCCATGAAATAGGCTGTCAGGAAAATTGGAAATGGGCTGCGTTTGAACTTCACCCGCCGACTCTGCCCCGTCACCTTGGAGACTGGTACTGCGGCCAGGGCAGGGGCAGGGGCAAGAGGGGGCGCTCACTTCTATGGGGCACCCACCATATGCCAGATGCCTGGCTTCAGTGGTCCCAGAGGGGGACCCCCCTGAGTATCCCCATTCTGTAGACGAGGACAACAAGGCTCAGAAAGATCCAGGGACTTGCCCGAGGTCACTTAGGCACAGAAGGAGCACAGACCACAGACCCTGGCTCTGAGGTGCCCAACATTATGGACTTGAACTTGACCCGGAGAACCTCGAAGCCTCGCCTTCCCCGGGCAGGCTGCTCAACATCAGGTGTCCGCTTCCCCCATGATGGAAATGTGCGCAGCGAGGGTTACGTGAGGGAATGAACACGGTGAACTTGGCGTGGGGCTCCCTGCAGAGTGATAGCTCCCAAACGTCTTTGTTATTATGGGCTTTCGCCTTTATGTGCCTCAGATGACGGAGCACCAAGAAGGGAGCCTGGAAAGCAAGTGACCTGCCCTAAGACCTAGTGCGGGTGGGTCATGGGGCTGCAAGCTGGCCTTGGAGTGACCCAACAGTCCCTGTTCCTTCTGCTACACCGGGTAGTAGAAAGTCTGGGGCAGGGAGGGGGTTTTGAGATGTTTATAATGGAAATACCCCCCATCTGGCTTTATCTCCCTCCAGAAGACCCTTCCCCAGCCCTCTGTACTGGACTCAGTTATTGTGTTCCTCGTTTGTCTCACACGCAGCCTGGCATTTGTGTGAGGGGGGCGATTTGATCAGCTCGCTGTTGTACCCCCGATGCCTAGAACCCGGGCTGGGGATGGGTAGGGTGGGTGAGGCAGGTCCTCCAAGCATAGGCTTAGAATCCTCTCTGTGATTAAAATTTTGATATTTGTTCATCGTAGATGCTTTTGCATTCGTTTTTGTTTTTAATAATATTGCATAAAAATATTGGTTATCTTGATTGCTAAGGTTTTTTTTTTTTTTCAATCACTCTCCTAAGTTTAGCCCCTGACTTGAGTTCCTCACTTGCCTCACCCTGGTCCCAGCTCTGCCTAGAATGGTGTCTGTCACCTCCTTATATTCAATAAAGATTTATAGAATGATTGATGTCCTATTAGGTCTCCAGACATTTTCTAGGTCCCCGGAGAAGTCTTCAGTGGGTGTTCCAGGCTCTTCCAGACATTTTCTGGGTCCCTGGAGAAGTGTTCCAGTGGGTGTTCCAGGCTCTTTGTATCTGAAAGAAGCGAGAGCCCCAAAGGGAGCTTTTATTTGGCTCCAGAATCTGGGGAACAGCCGAGGTTTTCTGCTCCCGGTGAGAATAAAGGCGTGTCTCTTCCAGGATCTGATTGCGGAACCAATGGGAGCCCGGACCTCGACAGCTGCCCAATGGCAGAACGGAATGCAAGAAATCCACGGGGCTCTGGAAACCTAGGCGGAATGGCGTGCCTTCATTAGGGACCACCGCACCTTTCCCCCTCCTGGATGTTTCTTGCAATGAAAAGCCACATCGAGTTGCGCCGACGCTCGTTAGCGTAATGAGATCTGGCTTTGCGGTGCTGCTAACCCCCTTCTGTCATCTGGAGCACATCTGGGCTGAACCAGCGCGTGGTCTGCTGTGATACCTGATGCTCCATTTGGATGAAATAGCGGATCTTGCCTCTACCTTTGGCTTTATTTCCCACCAAAGCTGAGGTTCCGTCGAGATGCATTTTTCTAATTAAGGCAGGAGTAAGAAATAACCTCCTATATAATTTAAAATGGTAAAATCATCGATACCTTTTCCAGCCACAGCTGTAAATCTTAGCCACCAATGACTCCCCTATTAACGGGCCTAATTAAATCCATTTTTCAGGACGTCTTTGGCAAATTCCATTTTAGCAAAATTGTAGGAAGTTCAGTTTGATTTGTCTCTGCGCCCCAGGGCTCTCTTGTAAAAACGAGGAAGGGATGGATGCCTGTCTCTTGTGTCTTCTGTTCATTGATTCACTCGGCAAATATTTACTGAGCACCTACTATGTGCATTGGCATTAAACTAGGAAAGGAGGAGGGGGAAGTGAAAAGACAGTAAGTTTCCTATTCCAATGGCCAGAAGGGAATGGAGATCACTTGTTCATTCAACAAACATGTATTGAGTCTACTGACAGGGGAGTCCCTGTGCCAAAGCCCTGGTATCACGGCGATGAGGTGCTACAGTTCATATTCAGTGTGGTAAATGCTCTGATAGGCTTGAGTAGAGGGGACTGTGGGAGCTCAGACTGGGAAGCTGAGGGTCCGGAAGATTCCCTGGAGCTGAGTTTTAAGGGACATGTAGGTGTCAGCCAGGTGAAGCCAAGAGAGAAGGAGGTGTTATAGGAGCAAAGGTGGATGGGCCAAGAGTAAAAACTGAGGGTAGGGTACTGAGAACATCTGCTACTGGAGGGATCTTATTTTTTTTTTTTCCAGCCTGAAAAGAATTTGTCATGATTGAATGGTGAGGATGAGTGAGAGGGAGAGGCTGAAAATACAAGGAAGAGAGGAGATCACTGATGGAGAGCGGGCCAGGAAGAGATGGAAGGTGTTGTGAATAAGAAAGAATGCAAGTGGAGGGCTTGGTTGAAATGGTAGGAGGCTGTGGTTGGTAAGTAGGAGGCTGGGATTCAAGCTCAAGCAGAAGGTTGAGCATGTCAGGGACATGGATGTGGGTGGCTGAAGTGGATGGAAAGCGAAGTCCATTGGAATGGGGAGGCTAAGGGCCAGAGGTGAAGATGGGGACTGGTCCATTCACATTGGACATCAAAGTCCCCAGGGACTTGGGGGTGGAGAAGAAGACTAAATCAACTGCCAAAGTTGTTAATGAATATTAAACATGACCATGTAGGGGCCCCTGGGTGGCTCAGTCGGTTGAGCATCTGACTTCGGCTCAGGTCATGATCTCGCTGGGTTCGTGAGTTCGAGCCCTGCGTTGGGCTCTGTGCTGACAGCTCAGAGCCTGGAGCCTCCTTCAGATTCTGTGTCTCCTCCTCTCTCTGCCCCTCCCATGCTCATGCTCTGTCTCTCTCTGTCTCTCAATAATAAATAAATGTTGAAAAAAATTAAAAAAAAAACATGACCTTGTATCCCAGTCCCACTCACAAGGTAGGGTGAACCAAGGGTGTTTGTCAACCATTGGGTGCTGGATCTGGAGGGAGCCATGTTGGTCAGAACAACAGCTCAGTCCAAAGAGGCATTATCTAACTGGTGAGTCTGGCTGGAAGTCTTGGAAAGAAGTCAGAGGACAGAGATGAAAAGGCGGAACAGAGAGTCTCATAGCCAAGGAGAGGCAGGAGGCCTCAACAGGAAATGGGGTCAGGAACCAGGGAAGTCCAGAAGAGGTCAATAGCCGAGTTCAAGATTATCTGAAGTACATGGTTCTGGATGAAGGCTGTGGATAAGGAGAGGAAATAAGGGCTCACGATTCTTGGGGGGACATGGGTAGTCAAAGAGATGGACGAAGAGTGTAGGGTGCTGACTCCGCTTAGATGTTCCTTGAGGCTTCATACCTACAGAACCCCAAGGCTCCCTGGTATCCAGTCAGCCAACCACTGATGAAAGGCACGGAGTTCAGACTCTGGAGTCAGATCGACCTGGGAACAGAGAGAGGGAGCTGGAGAACCACACGACCCTGGTGCCATAAAAGCCAAGGGGAGGAAAAGTTTAGCAGCTCCACTGCTGAATGTTGCTGAAATATCAGGCAAGGGAAGGAGGAAGGTTTTCACGATTCTCTCGTTTTCATGATGAAGACTTTGGAGAATGAGACACAGTAAAGGCTTATATTATTCGTACAGAAAGTTGGGGGCACAGCCTCTGGTGCCAGTTAGCTATGGCTGCGTAACAAAGATCTCTGACATGAAGGAGTGACTGAAAGCTGTGAAGACTTATTAGTTCTTATGTCTGCAGTTTGGTTGCGGTGTTCTGCTGATCTGGACCAGGCTTGGCTGGTCTTGAACAGACTCACTCATGGCCAGCTGGTAGACCGGCCCGGGGCTAGCTGGTCTAGGATGGCCTCAGCTGGAACAGCCTGCCGGCGTTCCCTGCGGTCTAATCCTCCAGCAGGCTAGCCCCAAGGTTACGGTCCAGGCAGAGGGAACAGCATGTGCAAAGACCCCGAGGTGGGAGCAAGCTTGGCCGTTTGAGGAGGAGCAAGGAGGCCAGTGTGGCTGACAGCAGCATGCACAGGGAGGGGCAGCAGAGATGAGATCAGAGAGTGAGTGCCACGAGGAGAATATGGTGAGCGCCTTGTGGACCACGGTAAGGACGTAGGGTTTCTACTCTTATTATGATGATGACGCTTGTTTTCAGCCGTGTTGCCCCGGCTGACTCCACTTTGGCTTCCACTCCATGCCACAGGTTTTGCATTTTATCCAGCCGTGTTGCGGTGGACTTTGCTCCTCCCCTCCCCGTGCTGGCATTTCCCACCTCTTGGCCTCACCGCATGATCCAAGACAGGTCAGTGTCCCGGTTCCAGAAATCACAGCCTCTTGCTCCTAAAACCCCATCCTCCAGGGCACGAGTTGTGGCCTGCAGGCTACATCTGGTCTGTTGCCTGTTTTTGCAAATAAAATTGTATTGGAAGGCAGCCACGCCCATTCATCCACCTGTCGTCTGTGGCCGCTTTGTGTCACAATGGCGGAGCTGAGTAGGCGTGGAAGAGCTGTATGGCCCACAAAGCCCAAAATATTTGTTGTCTGCTCCTTTGGAGATAAAGCTAAACCTTCTGGAACTTCAGAGGGAGCGCGTTGGATTCTCTTCTGCTTTGGAGGGTGGGGAAGTTGGGGGTCTGCGGAATTGCCTGAGGGCAGTGGAAGGTGGCAGCGTAGGTAGACCTACCCTGCGCTCTGGTTTCCGGCATCTTGTCCCTCTGCTCCCTGCCTCCCTGGGCCGACAGAGTGATGCTTCTGGGCCTGGACAGAGTGATGCTTCTGACCTCTTAGTTTGCTCAGGCTGCCATAATAAAATAACGGGCTGGGTGGCTTACACTGCAGCCATTTGCTTCTCACGGTTTTGGCGGCTGGGGAGTCCAAGCTCAAGGTGACAGCATGGTCAGCTTCCCGGGGAGGCTCTCTTCCTGGCTTGGCGATGGCCACCTTCTCACGGTGTCCTCGCATGGTAGAGGGGCGGGGTGGGGAGCACACGCCCTGTGGCTTCCTGTCCTTATAAGGACACTGATCTCATTATGGGGGCCCCTTCTTCATGACCCCATCTAGCCCGATGACCCCCCAAAGGCCCTGTTTCCAACACCATCACATTAGGGCTTAGGGCTTCAGCCCATGAATTGGTGGGGGGGGGGGGGGAGGTGGGCACAAGCGTTCCATCCATCACACTGAACATCTATTCTCTTTCTACCTGTGCCCTCTCTTGGAGCTAAAGGAGGGAGGCAGGGCAAGGTAGGTGCTGGTCAAGAGCATAGTCTCCGGAGTTATGCACACCCGAGTTCAAGTCTGCTGTAATCTGGGGCAAATCCCAGAACCTCAGTTTCCTTAGCGTAAGAGCTAATGGTAATTCCCACCTCTTTGGGGTGCTGGGAGCAGGGGCATTTCTGCAACCCCGGGCAGGATGCCTGATTTCAGAAAAGCAGGGGGGGAAATCAATATCTCCAAGCTCGCCGCCAATAAAACCTCAGGAGTGGCAATTTCATCTGTACCGTGGCCGCCCGCATCACTAACAGTGTACTCAACACGAGGGTGGTGACGCGTTTGGGGTAAGGGAGGCTCGTAAAAATGACCGATGCAGATATTAACGATTTAATCTGCTAACGCGGCGTGGCCGCCGCCGAGAATCCTATTCGTCAGCATCCAGGAACCCATCAGGAGGAGGCCGGGGGAAAAGCACCGGGGCTGGTGCGGGGATGTGGTACGAATGAAGATGAATCGCTGAGCACGGTATCGATTTGCCTTGCCTGGAACGGCCGCTTTCTGTTTGGAAATATGGAAAGCAAATTAATGAATAAATGAGCTGGCTCAGTGGCCAGCGCCCCGCGGGGAGCCCCGGTCTCTAAGCCACGTAGGCCAACGGGCTCTGAGCAGAGACCGAGAAAGGTAGCGTTCACTGAGAGGGACAGCGTGGCTTGGTGCGGTGGCCTGAGAACCCGCGGCCGGAAAGGCTTTGGAAAGCAGCGGCAGGTGTCCTGGGGTCAGACAGATTCTTCATTGAATTTTGGCTCTGCCTCCTTCTAGCTGTGGGGTCCCTAAAATCCATGTAATCTCTCTGACCTGGAGTTTCTTCCATCGGCAGAAAGGGGGCAGAAGGAGATCAATGGAAGATTGTATTAAATCGCCTATGTTTTATATTGGCTGCACCTCTTCTGCGCCGTGAGATATCGGGCAAGTTTTCTGACCTCTCTGTGCTTCACATGTCCCTTCTATCATATGGACATAACAACACCCATCCCTGGGACGCAGTGTTGAGGCAATAGTAGCTTTTATGAGTACTCATCATTTGACCAATATTAAGCACTTACTATGTGCCAATCACTGTTCTAGGTGCCCGGTGTAGAGCTATGTAGAAAACACAGTGACCTCCCTTCTCTCATTACATTTATTATTTAGAAATACAGCCTATGGCTCTCCAAGTGCTCCAGCGCCATTTATTGAAAAAAATATCTTTCCTCAATTGAACGGCCTTTGCACTTTTGTCAAAAATCAGTTAACTGTACCAGTGTGTGGCTATTTCTGGGTTTTCTATTCTGTTCTTTTTTTCTATGTGTCTGTCGCTCTAGCAATAACACAGTGTCTTGATTTTTGTATAGTGTTTTTTTAAAATTTATTTTGAGAGAGCGCATGTGCACATGTGTGGGGGGAGGGAGGGGCAGAGAGAAGGCGGGGAGTGGGAATCCCAAGCAGGCTCCCTGCCAGCAGTGCTGAGCCTGACACCCGGCTCAAATTCACGAACTGTGAGATCACGACCTGGGTGAAATCCCAGAGTCAGATGCTTAACCAGCTGAGCCACCCAGGTGACCCTGCATAGTAAGTCTTAAAAGTGGGTAGTATGGCTCCTCCCACTTGGGTCTTTTTCAAAATGCTCAAATTCTAGTTTCTGGCCTTTCCATATATGTTTTAGAATCAGCTTGCCTATATCTACAAAAAAAATCTTGCTGGGATTTTGATAGGTGTTATGCTAAACTTGTATATATCAATTTGGGGAGAATGGACATCTTTACTATGCTGAGTCTTCTGATCCATGAATACGGTATATCTCTCCATTTATTCAGATCTCCTTTGATTTCTTTCATCAACATTTTGTGGTTTGCAGCATAGAATCCTTGTAATATTTTGCTGGATTTATGCCTAAGCATTTCATTTTTCTGAGCAATCGTAAATGGTACTTAATTTCCATTCCTACTTGTTCAGTGCTAGTATATACAAATGCAATTGATCTTTGTGTGTTACTCTTGTAACCTATGACTTTGCTGAACTTACTTATTAGTTCTTGGAGTGCGAGTGTGTGTGTGCGCGTATGTGCAGATCCCTTGGAATTTTCCACATAGATAATCACGTCATCTGCAAATTGCAGAGTTTCGTTTCTTCCTTTCTCATCTATATGCTGGAATTGACTATTATTACATCAGAAGTCCTACACCCAAATGTCTGAAGGGGCCAGGGTGGTAGGACTATGGCAAATGGGGGGGGGGGTCCATGCCAGTCAAGAGGGGCTGCTACTACCCAGCTATGTGGGTCCAGATCTCTAGACTGTTCAAAGAGATTTTTGATGTTAGCTTGTCTGATATTTAACTGTTGATAAGTTATTCAAATATTTAAACAGCTGTCGGGCCACACAAAACACATCTGGGGGCTGGAGTGACTTTGCACCAGTTTGCAACCTGGCACAACATGGGTGTTCTGTAAACAGAAGCACCTGTGCCTGCTGCCTGATATCTCAGGTGGGCGGTGCTTCAGGGACGTGTCGGGCTGCATGGGCTGTCTGTCTGCCCCAGATTCCCAGGATAGACGAGAAGGCCTAAGGGAAAGCTGTGTCCGAAGGTCATGTCTGGGATTCTCGGGGCTTGGACGCACCAGGCTGCTGCTTCAGTGTCTCTCCAGAGGCAATACAGCTGTGCTGCAGGTCAGTGAGTGGGTGTGTGTGGCTGCAGAGGAATGGGGGATGAGGGCTGGTGGCTAACGGTGAGGGGGGCGGAGTCAGGACGGGACCAGACAAAACGTGGGAAAACCATAGAAAGTGGCTGGGCTGTCCGGGTGCAAAATGGGAGACGTGGCAGGAGGGAATGAATGAGGACGGAGCATCTCTAACGTGCTGAATATAATGCTAGGTGGGTCCCTCGCTCCCTCCTCCCCTCCCTGCTGCCCTCCTTCCTTCCTTCCGTGCGACATGTATTTACGCCAGGCCCTGGGCCAGGCACTTGTCTCCCATGTATTCCTTACATATTCCTAAAACATAGGCATCACCCCTCCATTTCACAAATGAGGGGACGAAGTTGCAGAGGGGGTGAGTGACTTGCCTGGGGTCCCAGAGCTGACCTCACAGTCTGTGCTCTTTGCACTACGTTCACCTCGCTGCCTCACAAAGGGCACAAGAGACCCCTCCGGTGTGTTGTGACAGTCCAGTTCCCAGAGCTCTGGCTGGGGGTGGGACAGGGGTGTGTGGGGGGGTGCAGCAGGAGTGGTGGCCACTGGGTCGGTGATTCGGGCCGACCACGAGCTCGGCTGTCTATCAATGGCACGTGCCACCGCAGGAGGAGAGCCCAGGACCACTGTCCTTCGGTAACTCCTCTACAAAGAGACAAGAAGGGATCAGCCAGTGCCCGAGGGTCTTAACCACATTCCCTCTCCCGGAGAGACTGGTGGCAAAGGAGACCTGGGTACAGGGCTAAGGGAGGCTTTGTATCAGGATGTGGATGGGAGGTGTCACCCCAAAACCCGCCAGATGGGCTGTGTGGAGCTGTGCGACCATGCCGCAGCTCCGGCTGATTGGTCTCCGATGGGCAAGGTTGGATCTGAAGGATAGCTGGTGGCCCTTGGGACCTGCCACTGAGACTCTCCGGGGACAGACACCCTCCCCAGGCTCCTACTGTGCCTTCTGATTTCAATCTGCTTCTTCATGGGTAACTATGCAAACAGTAGGAACTTAAGGGAGGAGCATGGCTTGAGGGAGAGTCAATTAATCAGGCCTCTCTGGATTACAAGTGGCAGAAACTCCGATTTTAACTTACTAAGAAAAAAGGGTATTCACTGCTTTGCATAGTCCAAAGCTCCAGGGGATCGAGTCTGCCTACAGGCATAGCTGAATCTGGAAGCTTGAACAGGGGAGCCTGGGTGGTTCTGTGGGTTGAGCGTGAACTTGGGCTCAGGTCATGATCTCGCGGTCAGTGAGTTCGAGTCCCGCATCGGGCTCGGAGCCTGCTTCGGACTGTGTATGCGTGTGTGTTTCTCCCTTTCCATGCCCCTTCCTGCTTGCACTCTGTCTCTCTCTCTCTCTCAGAAATAAATAAAAACATTAAAAAATTAGAAAAAAACCCCAAGAAGCTCTAACAGTGTCTTCAGAATGCGTTTCCACCTGCCACGTGTACTTCCCTCCGTGTGGGCTTCTCCCTCAGGCTTCAGGACGACAACGGCCCTCATTCCCATCTTCCGCCCAGAGCTTCCAACAAAGGCCCTGGAAGTGAGTCCTATTGGCCTGGCTTTGTTCATGTGCCTGCCTCTGAACCAATCGAGGGCCAGGAGAGGCATTGGAGCGAGTTGATTGGCTAGGCAGGGTCACATGCTCCCTGTTGGGCGGGCTGGGGCAGCCGCCGTTGGACCACGTGAACCCAGAGTGGGTGGAGTGGTTCCGCAAAGGGAAACGGGATTGTTGCTCCTTGAGGAAAACGGGTGCTAGCCAGGACCCCTTCCCTCCTGGACTTAATGGGAAAGGCGTCAGTCTGGCCTCACCAGGGACTCAGAAGTTAAAAACGTTCAGTGATCTAGGTCTCTTTGGTCTGGACGTCCTATTTTATTTTTCTTGCTCTCTGCAGACGGGCTTTCTCTGCCTCTCTGAACACATCATTGCCTTGCAGATTTCCCGACTCGTATCTCCATCAACGGGATGAGCCCCATTAACAGGTGTGGAGTCCCGATCCCAGAGAGACTACAGAATGTCTGCCGGGGCCATCCAGCATCTTGTGGTAGTGGCTCCTTGATTTTCTATTGGGGAATGCCTCCCTACCCCTCGCCCCCGCGTGCAAGCAGCTGGGGCAGGAATCTTCCCCTCCGCCCATGTCCCCGCTCCCTGGAGGAACCTGTGACCCAGGCAGGGTCAATCCCCACCTTCCAGGCCCTGGCCACTGTGATTTTATTTTCCAGGGTGGTCATAGGAGTTGGGTAACGTCCTCGCCTTGGAGCTTTTGCTAGGACATTTGGGGAGAGAGACATTGCCTTTGCGCTCAGTTGCAAAGGCGGTAGGATAGCCTAGCGGTGCTAGAGGTCACCCGTGACGCTGAAGAATAGAGCCAACCTAGGGGGAAACAGAGTCAAGACATAGAGTCTCAGTAAGTTTTTGTTTTTGGGCCGTGGATCCAGCTCACTCTCAGTCTCTCTTCCCGTAGGAATTTTGTTCCCATGAGCCCCTACATTCCCATTTTGCTTAAGCCGGTTTGAGTAGGTCCGTCTCTTGCAACCGGGACTTGGTATGAGTGTGCAGAGGGTCAGAGAGACCCGCTTTAGTTGGCTTGTGGATGTGCCTATCAGGGTCGCGTGGTACCACGTGGCTATGGGCAGAGGGACGGTTTTCGCAGACGAGGTTTGTCGGCTGGCCCAGGCTTGCTGGCTTTGGGGCTCACGAGTGACCCAGGGCAGAGCTGTGTTGAGAAAGGCAGGGAATAGCCTAGGAGGTGCCAGAAAGGAAGCCTGGGCGGCTTCTCAGAGAGAATCACCGCTGGGTGGGTCAGGCCAGGGTTTGGAGAGGCGGGGGCCCCCTCTAGGCACACTTGGTGCCCACCCCCGGGGCAGCAAGGCTCATCCTAGCTCTGTCCACTGTGAGATGGTGCTTCCAATGTGGTCAGGCCTGGCTCAGGGCCTCGGTCTGAGCTGTGCCTGCAGCCTGATGACTTGGGGCGTGGAGTGGGATGTCACGCCCTGCAGGCACAGCAAGGGGCTCAGAGAACACGGGGCGGTCGGGCCGCTGCACGCCAGCTCGTCCCTGTGGGCACGCCCATGCATGTGAGAGCCCCGGAATTTTCTCTGCCCAAGTGCCATTCGGTGCACCCCAGCCTGGTTGCCTTCGCGGTGACAGGACAGTGTGGCATCCACCCTCAGAACACCCCCTCGCAGGCCAAGGAGTGCCACTGATGGCCCTCGCATCCTGTCCCTTTCTCCTTCAGTCTGGGTGTCTGTATGGACACTCGGGAAAAGACGATTTCACGTAGAAGAAATTAATCGCCTTTGCCAAATGGGCTTGAAACGCTCCACGGGCTGTTTCTCTGTCGGCACAACAGACAAGAGTCTTGGAAAATGGATGCTGCTGACTGTTCGTTCACATGATCCTCTCTAGCTGTGGGTCAACTCGGATTTTTTTTGGAGAGGTGGGGGCGGGGGGTGGAGAGTGGGGTGTGGGCGTGACCGACATGGCGTCCTGGGAAGAGGCCTTTACCCAACCCCTGCTCCTCACCCCCACTCATACTGCTGGGGGGGGGGGGTCACTGCCTCCCAGTTCCGTGGAAAGTGTACCACGTTCTGGGGTGTGGCATGCCTTGTCTTTAATCTTCACATCTGCCTAAGGAAAGTGCGAGCATTCCCATTTCACAGGTGGGGAGACTGAGGTGCACAGATGGGAAATGATTTGCCTAAACTCACCCAGCTAAAAGCCGAGTTTCCCCCTCTAGGGTGTGGGGACTCTAGGTCCCCAGAGGTGGATCCTCTGGCCCTAAATCGTGTCTTAGTGCTGGGGAGGCAAAAGAGCGTGGTTAGTTAGGATGCCTTTTGGGTTCCAGCCCCGAGCCCTGGATTCCCGCGGGTAAACTACATCACCACTCTGGCCCTCAGTTTCCTCATCTGTAAAATGGAGAAAAACCGATGTCTTCTCCTCCTAGGATTGTTGGAGGATTAAGGCAGATAATGTATGGAAAGCACATATCACAGAACCATTTAGCTTTTTGGAAAAGATTCCCACCCTGCCCCTCGATGTCAGGCTTGCTCAGAGACCCTTTCTGGCCAATGGAATGGAAGCTGGATGGACGACGTGGGAGTTCCGAGCCCAGGCCCTAAGGGAAAACATGTATTCTGCGTCTTCCTGTATTCACGACGTTCTGCCTTATGGCGTGGGGAAGGCTTTGCCCACATGGTCACTGCCCCTTGAGTTTGGGCCTCAATATGAGACACAAAGGACAGGGCTTCTGTGGTCAACTTGCAGCCCTGTGAGTGAGAGAGGTGATTGTTTTAAGCCACTGATGTGGGTGAAGCTTGTTACACAGCACTTTCCTGGCAGCTGCAAACTGGTACGTGGAGACACGATGAGATTAGTGGACGTGTGGTCTTGTCTGCTGAGCATCTTTTGGGAGGACAACCCCTCTCCCGTTCTTGGTTTATGTGGACGCTGCAATAGCCTTTTTTTTTTTTTTTTAAGTTTATTTGTTTTTGAGAGAGAGAAAGTGCGAACGGAGCAGGGGCAGAGAGCGAGAGGGAGAGAGAGAGAATCCCGAGCGTGCTCCACACTGTCCGCACAGAGCCCGACGCGGGACTCGAATCTGTGAGATCATGACCTGAGCTGAACTCAGACGCTTAACTGACTGAGCCCCCCCGGGGGGCCCCTGTACCTTGGCAACTCTTAAGCTCCGCCCCCACTTCCTCCGCCTGGGTGTTCCCAGGAGGGGGAGCCTTGCGGGGTCACCCTCAGGTGGTGGTGGGCAGCATAGGGATTCGGTGTTGGGAAATGGTTTTCCGCCGCAGCCATCAGCACAAGATAATGAGCCCTGGGCCCAGAGAGGCCCCCTCCCATTCCCCTGGGGATCTCTGGGGGCCATCGTCTCACCCAGGAAAGGAGTCCTGGACACGGCCCAAGGGTCCCAAGCTTCATTTGCTGAATCATTTTGGGCCAGGCATGATCTCTTTGGGGATCAGTTTCTTCCTCTGTAAGATGGGTATGAGGAGAGATGCGCTACACTCGATCGACGTGAGACCTTTTTTTGAGCAATAGACCCCCGAGAGAATCTGACACGAGGTGTGGACGGCCGCCTCGGGCATAGGTTTATGTGCACTGCTGTGGGTCACTACAATGTTATATATAACTCAGGAGGGAGCTTTTTGTGGACCGTGGGTTGAGAACGTTTGGGCTTCACGAGGAACAGCCTTGTGACACTAAGCAAGGCATTTGGAGCCAACCTGCCTGGGATTGAATCTCTCTCCAGCACTTACTAGCTGGGTGACCTTGGCCAAGTTACTTAACGCGTCGGTGCCTCCGTTTCCTCATCTGTAAAAGGACAGCGATAAGAATCCTTCCCGCTCCACAGGGTTGCCGAGAGGAATAAAGAAGACGTTATATGTGTGGCACGTAGCACAGCATCCGGGACCTAGCGATGACACAGATGGGTCAATCTAAGACCCAGAAGCTTCTCTCTGTTTGCCTCTGGCTGACAGCCTTTCCGAGTCTCTCTCAGTGTCCAGCCCCACGGGAGATCTGTTCGTGTCCACCTGCCCTGGTTCTAGGAGGGGGGTCTCACATGAGCAAATAACTCAGGGCTTGTTGATCCTGGCTCCAGGAAGGTGCCCCTGCTGCTCCCGCAAACGTTGGTGCTGAGCCGGCGGGAGAGACAGGTGGGCTGGTCCCGGCCTCCTTCCCTCACCTTCTCCTCCTGTTTCTGCCCTCTTGCTGTTGCCTGTCCGCCGAGGTCTCCGTCTGTACGTGTCCCTCCCTCTGTGTCTCCCCACCCTCCCCCCTGCTGATAATGATCCCGGCCGACAGGGGGAGGCGCCCTGCCTTGCCCGGTCTGTTCTATGCACTCTGTATCATTTATTCATTAAAGTTTATTTATTTACTTAGGGAGGGAGAGAGAGAGAGGATCTCAGGCAGGCTCCGCAGAGTCAGCACGGAGCCCTACGCGGGCCTCAAACTCACAAACTATGAGATCACGACCTGAGCCGAAAGCTAGAGTCGGACGCTTAACTGACTGAGCCCCCCAGGCGCCCTTCATTTATTCTTTAAATCCGTGTAACGTCCTTATGAAGCAGGTACTGTTTTTTATTCATTCAGTAAATCTTTATTAGGCCTCGGGTTCAGTGATTCCAGACTCCCACGGGTGCTGGTGGTCCAGCCGCGAACATAACGGTGCCCAACGCACCCCTTACCGCCCACTCAGCACCCACTTTTGCCTTGTCCCAAAGCCCACCCCCCGTTTCCTCTTAGCTGTTACCAGGTACCCAAGTCTGCGTCGGGTATTAATGGCTGCATAACACATCCCCCCCCCCCCCCAAGACGGGGGCTTAAAACAACACGTGTCATCTTCTTCGTGGGTCGGGAATGGGGTGTGGCTGAGCCGGGGCCTGTGGCTGACGGGGCCTCCCGAGGCCGGACCTCAGGGATCCCTGTCTGAGTTCAGTCCCACGGCTGGTGGTAGCCTCAGGTCTCCGCCTTGGTGCCTCGCCACATGGGCCTCTGCTTAGGATGGCACGGGGCTGTCCTCTCGGCTAGAGCCAGAGCTCCGGAGAGAGAAATCGGCCAGGCCTTAGGTAGCTGGATCTCAGAGGTGACACCCCGGCATTTTGTGTCCTGTTTGGTAGGAGCCGTCACCAGGCCCGGCTCACGCTCGTCACATGATGTGGTGGGGGGCACTGGGAGCCACCTCACGCGCTTCTGTCACCACAGGCATGCCAAGGTGCTGGGGACCACTGCTGAGGGGCTGAGTGCTGCGTGAATCTGCCCTGTGTTACAGATGGGGAAACTGAGGCACAGAAAGGCTAAGTAACATGCCCGAGGTTAGTCAGCTCCTAACAGGTGGCAGAACCAGGCCGGGGCCAGGCTGTCTGGCTCCTGAGCCCCACTCTTTTTTTTTTTTTTTTTTAAATGTTTATTTATTTTTGAGAGAGACAGAGACAGAATGCAAGTGGGTTGGGGCAGAGAGAGGGAGACACAGAATCCAAAGCAGGCTCCAGGCTCTAAGCTGTCAGCACAGAGCCTGACGCGGGGCTTGAACTCACGGACCCCGAGATCATGACCTGAGCCGAAGTGGGACACTCAACCGACTGAGCCACCCAGGTACCCCCCTGAGCCCCACTCTTAACCCTGACACTCTCCCCACCCTGCCAGGTCAGGGAGCTCCCCTGCGGCCGTCCTGGTTTGCTTTCAGTCTGTTCCCTCCCTTCCTCCTCTTTTTTTTTTTTTTTTTTTTTGAAGGTTTATTTATTTATTTTGAGAGAGAGAGAGAGAGAGAGAGAGGACACATGCACAAGTGGGGCAGGGGTGGGGAGAGACGGTAAGAGAGAGAAAATCCGTAGCAGGCTCCACACCACCAGCATAGAGCCCAGTTCGGGGCTCGAACTCCCCAGCTGTGAGATCATGACCCGAGCCAAAGTGGGACGCTCAACCGACGGGGGCCCCCCGGGCACCCCTCTGCCTCCTCCTCTGGAATGTTCTGCCCACTTCCGCCTTTCCACTTGTCTCCCCCACTCTGGTCTGTCACCCTGACCTCCGTGAGTCTCCCGCTAGCGGTTCTCGGCTTCCTTCATCCCTTCCTCCCTCCGGCTCCGTCTGCCTTGACCTGGCTCATCTGTCTTCACGTCACATCTGTTCCTCGTCTCCGTGTCTGCCCGTGTCTCTGCGTCTGTCTGTGTGTCTGGTGTATCTGTGGCTCTCTCTGTCCATGGGTCAGCCTTGGGCTTTGTCCGTGGGTCTCTCTGTCTCCTTGTTCCTACTGCTGTCGGTCTGGCCGTCGTGTGTCCCTCTCTCCCCGTCTCTTTTTGAACCCATTGCTTCCTTTTCCCCCTCGGCCCCCACCCCTCTGTGTCTGTCCCTCTCTGTCTGTCCCTGTGGTTTTCTGTCTGTATTCTTCTGGATCCTGCCCATCTCCCTCCTCAGGCCACAATACGCTGCTTCTGGGTGGACCCAGTCCGGGAGGCAGTTTTGATTATTTACGACGCTGTCACTTATTAATCATTATCTTTATAATAACATAAAAACAACAGGCTCTCAGCCCCTACCCAGTGGCGGACAGTGGCCTCTCAGCCTGGTCCCCCTGCCGCGCAGACAGATGGCAACTCCCCGCTTCTATTCATCAGGCTTTGATACGCATCTCCTTTGGAGACTGTCGGCTCCAATGTTACAATCACAGCAATATTAGAATAACAACTTAAAACCAATCATTTTTATGGGGACACACACAGTATAAAAAGACCTGCCTATCTGAGGACACATATAACATCAGCAGCTATTGCCCCATAAAGCTGTCAGTTAGAGAAACATCTCGGGGAGTCCTTGAACACCATCACCCAAGTTTAGTGAGGGAGAGAAAGAAAGAGAAAGGAAAGAGAGAGAGAGAGAGAGAGAGAGAGAGAGAGAGCTTTGCAAATCATTTTTCATGGAGGTCTGGGGAAAAAATGTGAGCAATTGATTCCGTGGGGAGCCAGCGGATTTAGTTAAATGGCTCAGGCCTGGCCCCGAGTGGCACTTGACATATGTGTCCCGAAATCACGGGGCAGGCTTAGAAAGGGGCAGCGCCCAGGGGGTGCCCGGCGTGCATGGCCTGGCCAACTTCTAGCTTCAGTTTCCCCAACCGGAAGCTTTGTGCCTTAAGATTTTGATTAGGAAGCCTTCCCAGGGAGTGTCAGTAGGGGAGTGAGGGAGTGGCCGGAAGCGGAAGGAGGCCCCGGGCAAGGCCGACCCCACCCCACGGAGCAGACCTGGGGCTCGGTTACAGGCGGATGACAGGGGAGGAGCTTCTTACCTCCCAAGAGCTGGGTGTGCCTGGCTCCCCCCGAGGCTCCTGCGTGGGTGATGGACATCTTAAGATGCAAACCCTCCTGAAGAAGAGTTCCCCAGCCGGCACTCGGCGAGAGAACCGGCTCTTCGCAGATGAAATGCAGCAGGCCTGAGTCCTGGGCTCGAGCCCAGCACACTCCATCGGTGTGGAACCAAAGGCGTAGTTGGGCCGCAGCTCTTCTGGAAAGCAAGTGACGCCCCCAATCAAAACCTTGACTTGTAAGACGGGGGCGGGGTGGTGGGGTGGGTGGGAGTAGCGGGCGCCCCCTGCTGGGTGGGCGTGGCACTCGCTAGCACGGGGCTTGGCATGTCAGGGGCGACTTTCTGCACAGGAAAGAGGTCTTTTGGGACGGATTCAGCTAAGTTCCAGAGCAGAGGACTTGGTGAGGTGAGGGGGAGGTGTCTTTCAGCCGCCATTTACCCCATCTGTTGGGTGCCATGTACAGCGTGCATCCTGGACAACTGTACATGACAGCCCCGAGCCTTTAGCTGACCATATGCTCAGCGCTCGGAGCAAGAAAATGCAGATTGTGCGTTTCATGAAGGCGAGGGCTAGGTCAGGGCTATTTACCACTGTGTCTCCTGGCACCAAATACAGTGTTTGGGAGGCATTCAAAAAGTACTTGTTGAAGAAATGGATGGATGAATTTTAAATATCTCATAGATTGTCTGGCGTATCACAGTCGATCGGTGTTTGCCAAGCGAGTGAATGACCGCTCCTGTCAAGAGCGTTCTGTGAAGTTCCGTGGCACCGGAGAAGGAAAGGCAGGACTCAAATCCCAGTCTTCTACTGATTAGCTGTGTGGTCTTGGGCAAGTTATTGCTACCCTCTGTGCCTCTGTTTCATCTTCTGTAAAATGGGGGTAAATTAACAGGACTTCCTTTCCGAGGGCTCCTATGTGGACCAAGCAAGTTAACACACGGAATGGCTGGCAACGTTAGCTGCTTGTTAGCATCACCAGAAGTGGCAGGTCCCCAGTGCTCTGTGCTGGGCTGACCTCCTGGAGAGCTGTGTTGCCTTCTGGGCGTCATATTCTTCTATTTTTATTTTTTAAACATTTATTTATTTTTGAAAGACGGAGAGACAGAGCGTGAGCAGGGGAGGGGCAGGGAGAGAGATTGAGACGCAGAATCCGGAGCGGGCTCCAGACTCCGAGCTGTCAGCCCAGAGCCCGACGCGGGGCTCGAACTCACAGACCGCGAGATCGTGACCTGAGCCGAAGTCGGCCGCTCAACCGATGGAGCCACCCAGGCGCCCCTGGGTGTCATATTCTAAAAGAGACAGTGACAACTGACAACTTGACTGTGAGAGCCCTACAGGAACTTCCCTATAAATAATTGTTGGGTGAATGAAGCGTACCCCACAAAAGCTGCTCAGAGCAGGGGTGATTTAATATGGATGGAGCACATAATTTTTAGTCAGCTCGTCATCTGATTTCTTTCTAGTCTCTGCACTGGGCCATGAGCTTTTTGCCTTGAATACGTCACTAAGAAGCTCCACGTTACCCCCCAGTGGCCCCTCACTGATGGGACGGGAGAGACCCACAGCCCCAGGGATGAACTCTTACTGGATTTACCCAATCTGCACGAGCCATTCAGAGATGCACGTGTGGCCCGTTTTGGACCAATGACACGAGAGACGATGCTGGCTGGAGGGTTCCGAGAGGGTCCCCTTTGTGAGAGGGAGGTCCTGGGAGGCTCCCACAGCCACCTTGTCTCCGCGGCAGGATCCAACCTTGGTTTGGAGCGGCCCCCGTTGAAGGCAGGGAGGGGGCGGGTGGCCATCTGGGGTGATGCTGCTGAGCCCCCTCTGGAGCAGCTCTCCCCCCGGCTGTGCCCACCGCGTGAACCAGCGAAGTCCTGTTGAGGTTTTGGCTAGCTCGAGTTGGGTCTCCTGTCACCTGCTGGAGGATGGGTCCTCGCCAACACCCCGTCTCTTCATTTGTTCTTTTTCCAGTCCGCTCCCCATGGTGCGAACCTTATACCTTGAATTCAGCCGAGCTCAGTGTTTTGCAGCTTTAAAGCCTCGCTCGTTTCTTGCATCTCATTTCCTCCTTGGAGTCCCCCCATCCCCTGAGTCAAGAAGCGTATGACCAAACAGCAGGGCTGAGGAACGCAGAGGGGAGACACAGGGCGCCCGAAAACTGAGGGGGGACGACACGGGGTAAGATTAAAGTAGCAGCTGCCACGCTGTGTGGGGCACAGGACTAAGTTTTACCTGCGTTCCTCGTTCCCATTTGCAGATGAGGAAGCTGAGGCCCCGGATGGCTTGTCACCCACTGGCAGTCCCATTATCTGGCAAGTAGCCTCGTTTTGCGTTGGGCCCACAGGGCTGATGGCACCTAATGAGTAGCTGTGCCCCAGCCTGGGAGAGGGCACCTGCTCAGAAGCAGGCAAGACGCTGAAGATCCATATGGGAATTGCACACAGAGTAATTTTATAGACAATTAAATCTGTAAAGATTGGCCAATATGTGTACTTAAAGCTGTGTGCAGAGGTAATTGCCAAGTTTCCTTCCATCTGCCGAAGAGATTTTAAACAAAGGGGGATGGTCCGCCAGGCTGAACGCTAAGCAGACCGACGAGGTTCCTTCCTTGCTGGAAGGGTGGGGGGCAGGGCGCCAGGAGGTGGCATGGAGAGGGGACAAGGCTGGGGTGATCTGCTTCCTGGACCCTCTCTCTCAGGAGCCTGGAGGGTGGAAGCAGCCCGGGCCGTGCGGTCTGAAGGATCTGGAATGGCCAATGCCTCCCTGTCGCCTCACCAGCCGTGTGACTCCAGACAGGCACTACCTCTTTCTGAGCCTCAGTTTCCCCATCTGCTCAACGGGGACAAAACACCCACCACGTGGGGTTGCTGCCAGGATTAGATGGGCTGATGGCTGAACTGTCCTCCTACGTCACATTCTCCTTCGTCCTCTGTTCACCTACCAGCCAAACCTGGGGTTTGTGGGTAACACGTGGGAAAATCTTCCAGAGCTGAACTCAGCATCCACAGAGCTTTCCACCAGCCCAGGGCACTTGGGGCCAACGTTTCCCAACCCTTTGGGTGACCTTCTCTGAGTGATATGATTGAAACAGAATTGGAGGCATCCACTCGCTTGCCAGTCGCCTTACTTCCTCCCCTGTCCTTGTCCGTACGTTACGCCCTCTATCAGTTACATCGTCATAGTGCTGGGCAACAAACCAGCACAAAGCTAGTGACTTAAAACAGCAACCTTTCTGGTTCCTCATGAGTCTACGGGTCAGCTGGGTAAGTTGGCTGTTCTGGGCTGGAGTGGCCGCTCACACGTGTCCGGGCAGCCGGTGGATCAGCTGGGGGCTGGCCAATCTAGGATGGCCTTAGCCAGGCTGGACGAGTCCTCCTGGCAGAAGGAGAGCCGCAAGAGAGGGAATCGAAATGCACAAGGAGTTTCAAAAACTCTCGGCTTGCACTGAGTTTGCTGGAATCCTACTGGCCGAAGCAAGTCCAACGGTCAGTCCCAGATTCCGGTGGGAGGGCATTGCCAAAGGGCATGGATAAAAGGAGGCAGGAATAACTGGGGCCATGACAGCAATCCGTCTACCACACGGCCTCCTGGAGACCCGACCACGGGACCTGCACCTTTCCCTCTTATTTGCCGTTGTGCAGGCAAAGAACCCACCGAAGAAGGTCTTAGAACGATGTTGCTACAGTGCTCCAGCCTCAGCTGTATTCTCCGTGTTTCCTGGAAACTCCACTGAGCTCTTTAACCGCCTCCCCCACCCCCTTCCCCATAACAGACATCACCCCCTCCCTCTTAACAAATGATCTTTTCTCCAGTTCCTAGAGATGATAGAAACTGCCAGAAGAAAAGTCTTTCAACTTCCTACCTCTTTTCATTCGTTTGCGCTTATTTATTTTTTTAATTGAGCACCTACTGTGTTCCAGGCCCTGTGCCTGATGCTCAGTGACGAGTAAGGCAAAGACCTTCACCCCATGGGGCTTGCGTGTGAACAGAGGGAGCCATGAGAAACCAGGGATCAAGTGAACTCGTGAGCACGGTGACTCCGGCAGCGATGAGCGCTGGGAAGACAATGGAACAAAGAAGTGAGATAGACGTGCCTGGTTGTGCACACGCGCGTGCTCACTCTCGGGAGGGCCACGTACAGAGCTGTGACTGTGAGGGTGAGTGCCGAACACCAGTCCTGAGGAGAGCTGGGGAAGGGCGTTCTGAAGGAGGAAGCAGCAAGTGCAAAGGCCCTGGGGCTGGAATAAAGCGCGATCATGTGACTGGAACACAGTCAGCGAGGAGAGTGGGAGAGAAGGGATCAGAGGGGCCGGGGCAGATCCCGCTGTGCCTTGAAGGCTGTCACGAGGACTCTGGACTGTCTCTAAGGCCAGTGGAGGGTTTGGAGCAGGAAGGCCATATCATCTAGTTTATCTTTCTAAAAGGCCGCGCTGGCTGCTGCGTGGAAAATTAGTTTACCTGTGTCTGTACCCATTCTTTCATGCTTTCTTCCGCATGGTGTCCTTTGAGGTGTCCTAGGCTCTCCAGCCAGGCTCTGGATTCATTCCCCTCCCCTCCCAGGCCTCTGCTCCTGGGGGATCTCTTCTTGGATATGGTCAGTCTCTCCCACTCTCTCTGTCGGTTCCTCCTCGTTGGTTACCAGAGCGCACATGCGTGGGTGTGCCTCTGCCTGTGTGTCAGCTTTTCCGTTTAAGTAATTTGCATTTTCAGATGAGTAGCCTATTTCCGGGAGACCCCTTCCTATGCCCATGCCCTTGGCCAGGCACCTCCGGGGCTCTTGGGCTGGAGTGTGCATCTCTGCCCTTTGACTTTGGGGCTCACTTTGGCAGAAGTGACAGCAGGCCAGTTCTGAGTGTATGTCTCAAGAGTGACTGCACCGGCTGCCTTTTTTCCTTCTGCTCTTCAGCCGTCCCCAGGCCCCCCACCCAGATCCAACCCGTAGCCCACAGCCAAGCTCAGCAAAGTCCAGCCCGAGATGTGGCGGTCTTTGACTTTACAGCAAGAGTTGATTGATACAAGCACGGAAGAAGAAGGTTCAAAAGTCTCAAGGCTCCCTCCTCCCCCATCATTGCAACCCAGTTTCCCTCCAGGCGGTGCCCGACCTTGCTAGTTCCTGTGGATGGCTCCAGAGAATCTTAGGCACGCAAACAATTCCACATGCGTGTGGTCCCACCGCACACTGTTGGGTATCTTCCTTTGTATTTCACCTCGCGTGTCTTGCAAATCACTTCGTATCCACATACGAAGAGGTCCCCCAGCTCTTGTAGAGTCACATGGCATTACGTTGGATGATTTCCCTACATGATGTCACCAGTCCCCTGCCGGCCCTCCAGTCTTCTCTCGGGGTTCCTCCAGTCTATCTTAAAAAAAAAAAAACAAAAACCATAAGGAATAATAAAAAAAAAAAAAACAATGCAAAGAGGTCTCAAACCACCCTCTCACCGCTTCTCCCTTCAACTCTGCTACTTCTGGAAAAGGGGTCTACGTGTGCTCTGTTTTGTTCCCACGCCAGTCTGTCTGCTTCCCGTCTCTGCCATCTTGCTTCTCTTTCAAAGATCGTGGGTGACCGTCTGTTGGAAAGTGCAACGGGCACAGTTCAGCATTCACTGGACCTTGGTTTCATATCACTGAAAGCCACGCTCTCCTCCTTGAAGGCTCTCTGTCTTTCGCCCTGTTGGATATAAGGAATTCCTTCGGTGGCCCCAGTAGGAAACGTAAAAAAAAAAAAAATACTGATGCACTCCATGGAAGTATGTTTGAATGGTGTATTGGGGAAATGGTTTGAATATTCAGGCAGAGTCAGGCTCATGAATAGTAAGATGGGGTTTCTCTTGGGATGGTGTCAGATCCCTGGGCTGAGCCTGAGGTCCAAGGTGTGGCCTGGGCCAGGGTTTCTCGAACTGCGATGTGCAGTCACCTGGGGATCTTGTTGAAATGCAGATTCCACTTGAGTACATCTGGGGTGGGGCGCGGGTCCTGCATTTGTGGCAAGATCTCAGGACAGTACTTGGAGCGAATGTCACTGTGAGCGGGGTTGGATGGAGAAAGCAGCGTTGGAAATACGTAAAGGGATTGTTGCTGTCTGTAACTCCTGGTGACGATTTTAGTCCCAGGGGTAAGTACCTTAGCACTCTGGAGCTTCCCCAGGACCTTCCCCTTTGCCCGGTCCAGAAGCAGCCATCCATCCCCTCGAGCAGTTAGCTAAGACTGTGGTGGTCTGCACTCGGGCCAGATCCAGGACAACCCCCCGTCTCCTGGATCCTGGGACCTCTCGGACACTTGGCCGGAGCAGAAAAAACAGGCAAGGACGATTCCCACTCGCCTGCCTTCCTTTTCAGCCTATCTGGGGTAGACAGGGATCTGGGATCGGGAAAGAGAAGTTCTTGGAGAGTAATGTTGTCCGTGGCCGTGTGGTATGTAGTTTCTGCAGTCACAGCACTCGGCAGTGGGTGGCCGTGGGCAAGGTTCCCAGCCCCAAGCCCTACTTTTCTTTTCTGTGTATTGGCAAAACAGAGTTCGGGGCCAAGAGGCTTTCTGAGAGTAAATTAACTAAATACATGAATTAACACAGACCAGCACCTGATACAGTAAGCATTATATGTTTGTGAATAACAACAATGACCATTCAGATTCCCCCCTCCCCGTTTTCTCTACATACCTGTCCCCCTCCATATACAATCAATGCCCAAATACCATCAGGTCTTTCTTCTAAATTCCAATAAGCCATTCCACGTATTTCCAATTCTTCACAAAAACCAGCATACTCATTTAGATCACGGGGGACGATTGTGTTCGTTCAATATTCTGTTCTCTGAGCCCAGCACAGAGCCTGGCACAGAGCAGGTGCTCAGCGAGGACTAGAAGAACAAAAGAACAAACGAACGAATGAATCAAAGATCTGCTTTCCGAGCTGGCACCTGCTTCCTGCCAGCTGCGTGTCCTCTGGCAGCGAGCAAATGTCCCTGATCCCCTCACACAGAGTTGAAGATCAAGTGAGGTCGACACGAAAGCCCTCTCCTTGTCATGGCTGAGGCTTCTTGAGCGTTGATGACCAGGTCCGCGCGTATCCACGGGCTTCTGCCTTGCTCGAGTCTGATCGCTCGGAACACAAATGTTCACGGAGTTGTCTTTGCGTTTTCAGGCCCCGTGCAGGTCAGCTCCAGCCTCCTTGGCACCTGCTGTTCATGGCGTGGGCTCTAACAAGCCTCCAATAACCGTGCGGTCTCTGGACCGTGGCTTTCGTGAAAACCCTCCTCCAAACGCCTCCCGCGTTGCCCGCTTTCCCTTCCTTGACTGTGCCCTTTATTTCCCGACATGGCAGAACGGTCTGCCTTTAATCTGTTTATCCTGCCAAAGTCCCCGTTGGGACTCACGGGCCGGGCTTTGAAGGGGAGGTGGATGGTCCGGGGGCAGCTGGACTCCTTCTGCCAGCTAAGCTGGGGGCCTTGTGGCCATGTACGTCCTCAGGAGGGAAGTATGGGGCTTCCAGAGCAAACCTGGCAGTGGGCTGGAGCTGGAGAGGATATTAAAAGAAAATTTTTTTAAATTTATTTAGTTTTGAGAGACAGAGAGAGAGAGAGGGAGAGAGACAGAGTGCGAGCAGGGGAGGGGCAGAGAGAGAGGGAGGCACAGAATCCGAGGCAGGCTGCAGGCTCTGAGCTGTTAGCACAGAGCCTGACGCGGGGCTCGAACCCACGGACTGCGAGATCATGACCTGAGCTGAAGTCGGACGCCCGACCGACTGAGCCACCCAGGCGCCCCCGGTTTTTATTCGTACTTTTGGGTCTCAGTTGGGACTGAGGTGAATGAACGAACCCCACTTCCCGTTTGTGTCGGGCTGACGTCACTGGTCCGGGCAGCTGATGTTCCTTCATCTCCCATCTCTCATCCCCTGACACTGCTCCCCCCACAGGCAGCTGCTGTAATGCGATTTGAATGTGTTCTTAAGTAAGTGTGTATTTTGGAGTACTATATGACGCTGGTTTTTACGTTGGTGTGTTTTCTTTTCTCGTTACAGAGGCAACATCACATTCTGTTTCCCCTCAACCTCATGTATCAGAAACCTTCCCAGGCGACCTCTTCTTTATCTCACGACCTCTGACTCCTTCTTAGTATCTGTTCCCCTAGGGCTGGGCCCCTGTGTTAGCTCCCACCCACGTGACCATGAGCAAGGCCGTGGCGGACACTTCCACATGTGCCTTTGCCTGGATCTGGCCAAGAGTCTGTCTGCATTTAGGTGCCCTTGAACTCAGCACCCGAGACGAAGATTTGGGCGCGGTGACTCCGTTTAGGAGCTGATTCCAGGAAGCAGAAATGAGGGGGCGGGGAAATGAGGCAGGGAATGGGGACGTGTCAGTCACGTGTGCTTGCTCGAGCTGGTTCCCTGCTTGAGGTTCCGGGGGACCTCAGAACCACTGGACTTGGCCTAGAGGGTCCCCAGGGGACGGAAAGGCCTCGTGGACAGCAGTTCCCGGTCCCGGCTCTTGGCATCTGTACCGTGTCTTTTCTTCTCTCTCCATTTCTTCTTTCTTTACTTTCTTTCTTCCACCGGGCACTAATCAGCACTCCAAGGACGTAGCAGTGAACACAACAGATGAAGTCCTAGCTCTTCTGGAGATTATATTCTATCAGGGAGATGTAGGTAATTAACAAGCGGAATTTCAGGTACCTCCAGACTGTAAAAGTGCCGTGAAATAAATAAGACCAGGTCATGGTCCAGAGAGGGCTTGGCCCACGGGCAGAGGTGGGCGATTCAGATATGGCAATCAGGGATGACAGAGCCTCTCTGAGGAGGGGGCCTCTTCCTGGCTGAGCTGAAGGGGAACCAGCCACAGAAAGGTCTGGAGGAGGAGCATTTCGGGTGAGGAAACAGTAAGTGCAAAGGCCCTGAGGTAGGAATGTGGCTTGTTCTATTTATGCAGTGAACAGCAGGAGAGGGAGTGTCAGGGAGAGTGGGTTGAGGTGAGGTCAGATCGCTGAGCAGTGGCCAGGTCACACAGGGCATTGCAGTCCACGATGAGGAGTCACCAGGCAGGACCTGAGAGAAGGGCCTCACTGGGGTGATTCATCCTTCTGGGAAATTTTGGCATCCTGCCTAACTACTTACTGAAGCGTCCTAAAACCTCACCAAGAAGGTCCTGGAAGGTTATCTCTGAGAACAAGAATGCACCTCAGAGGGAGTCTGTTGTACAACCTCCTGTTCAGACTGGAATCCTGCTGTCACCTCCTACACAGACTACCATTCCACCTCTCCTTGCACACCTACAGTGAGCAGGCAGCTCGTATGACACCCATTTCTGTCATTTAAGACTCTTGGTTGCCAGGGGCAGGAAGCAAACCAAAGCAGCTTAAATGTAAAGGGACCTTGTTGGCTCAGGTAACAGAAGAGACCAAGAATGGCTGCAGGTATGGCTTGATCCAGGTCCTAAAGGATGTTACTTGGATTCAGTCTCTCTTCATCACTGAGCTCTGCTTTCTCCATGTTGGTTCCATTCTCAGACTGACTTTCCTTCCTCGGAGTAGCATAAAATCCCTCTTGCCCCACAGTCGGAATGAAAGTCTTTGGCCTGGTCCCGGATGGTGTGGCCCGCAGGCACATCCCTGAACCAATCACCCTGGCCGCCCCCCCGATTGCTTGGGATCCCTGGGTTCTTTCTGCTGTTGAGGGTCAGCGATTTTGTTTTTGTTGTGCAGTCACCTTGCTTCTATTGTAACGAGTTGAATTTAGGCACAGAGGCTGTGCCTGACAAATATGCTTCGCTTTCCACGGTGATATTTTAGAAAACCAATAGACTACGGAGGTCCCCCTTGCAGTTTATTTGTTCCCCGTTCTCACTGCTCCGATGTCACCCCAGTGTGAGGCTCGGGGCGTCCGGTCACAGCCTCACAAGCATGGAAAGACAGGCTCTCCCTTCGGGATTTGCTGGTGTGCGTGGTAGGGGGGCCCCGGGTTTCTGTTCTGTGGTGTTCCCCTGGGCAACACGGTCACTGCCTAAAAGTTGCCCGTTGCGCTGGGCCGCGGCTTCCCTCGTCCTTCAGCTCCAGAGCTCAGGCTTTTGTCAGTTCCGGTTTTTGTCTGTGACGGTTGGTGTTTCCCGATTGCCACTTTCTCCGGTTCCACGTCTGAGGTTCTGTCGGGGGAAGGGAGACCCATGGTCTCCTTTGGGGCCCAAGTCGCCTGGCTGCTCTGCCTGCTTGTCCCCCACCTTGCGGTCTCTTAGGTTTGTTGTTTGTGCCGTACCCAGAGATTTGACCTGGGCTTTGCTGGAAAGAAAAGGGAGAGTACGCCTACCACACCTTCCCAGAAGAAGAAATCTGGCTGTCAGAGCGCTTGAATTTTTGTCCGTTTCTTCTGCCCTCGTGGAAGAGTGAGCCCCTGGTGCCAGCCTGGACTCCGGGATGTTCCCGAAGCGATGCCGTGACAGCCCTTCGGATACCGGGAGACTGTGGCCAAGCCCCGTCCCTCTTCTTTAGGCCAGAGACTCTGAGATTTTGTGCTAGTTGCTCCGAGCTCGTCAGTGTCCCCGAGCCGGCCGGCCCTGTGTGTCGTGTCAGTCACCTGATGTGTGTCTGTGAACGTGGAAAAGAACGACCCGGGTACCGTCTCTTGTCTCTTCTCAGTTATTTCAGATGATCATCCATCTGCCTGCTGGCCCCGTCCGTGCCCTCTGACCTCACCTCCTTCACTCCAAGCGCCAGACCTACTCCATTCTAGCAACGCCGGTCTTGGACTATCCAAGCACGTTTCCACCTCAGGGCCTTTGCAGGTGCCGTTTGCCTCTGCCCGAGAAGCTCTTTCTGCAGATATTTTCGTGACCTGTCCCACCCATCTGCTCCATCAGGCCTTCTTACCTTTAGAGAACTTCTCTGAGCACTACGTGAGTTAATGCCCCTTCCCCATCCCAGTTTCCCTTGCTATGTGGTTCTCCCCACACTCACCCCCTTGTTATATAACTGAATGTCAGGTCCCCACCGATTTATGTGTTGAAGTATTCACCTTCAGTGTGAGGCCTTTGGGAAGTAATTAGGCCATGAGGGTGGGGGCCTCATGGTGGGATTAGTGCCCTTATAAAAAGAGGAGGGGACACAGGACCTCTCTGTCTCATACACTGAGAAGACGGTCATCTGCAAACCAGGCAGAGGGGTCTCATTCGACCCCAGACCTGCCTGGCACCTTGATCTTGGACGTCCCAGCCTCCAGAACCCTGAGAAATAAATGTTTGCCATTTAAAGCCACTAAGCCAATGATATTTTCTGGTAGCAGCCCAGACAGACTAAGGCAGCACCGATATATCAAGTACTTCCTAGTTTGCTTACGTACCGCCCGGGGGGCCCTTGCTGGAATGGAGAGGGCGGGGGCTTTGATTTCAGTGCCCGGAACACAGGCCGGCACAGGGTAAACACACGGTCGACATTGCTGACTGGATGAATACTTCACGCCGGGGGCCGTGCTGGATGCTGGGGATGCGAGCAGGAGACACCCAGTCGTGTCACTGTGCAGCCCATGGGGCTAGACCGGAAGTTGCCTATGGACCAGCTAATCACATGAATAATCAACTGCACGGAAATGCCATGGAGGAAGCATAGGGGGCGCTCTAAGGGCGTCAAATAGGGGGCATTCAACTGATGGTGGCATTTTGTTGTAGGCGCTCTGGAAAAATAATAAATGGGAATTAGACTGATCTGTTGATACGGTTACTGGCCCAACTTACTTATGCAAACTGTACGTGTTTGATTATAAGTACAAAACGATACAAGTTATTCATCCAGCATTTATCGAGCACCTGCTCTCTGCCCGGTACCGTCTTTAGCAATATATATTCGTTATCGTATTTACTCTGCAGGGCAGTCTGTCCCTGCAGCCACCAGCCTGAAATCCGACCTTAGCTTTGTTGCTTCTGATTGTAAGACACTGGACTTTCCTGTGCTTTGTTTTGTCCACTTAAAAAACAACAGTAAAAAATAGGACTCACTTCCTAATTGAATGGGTTATATTTGTGTACATGTGTGTGTATACATATACGTATATGTATACATGTATATGTGTGTATATACATGTATATATATGTGTATATATGTGTGTGTATATATATATATATATATATATATATATATATATGCATATGTCATTTTATATATGGGGGATTGAGGTGCAGAGGGAATAAATAATTTCCTGAGATCCCAGGCACAGGATTCGGTCCCTCATCTGCCTGCTCTGTGAATTCTCATCTTGCCAGTCAGCGCATTATTCCACACAAACACACCTCAGCCCTAATCTATTGCTCTAATATTTATAACAACGCAGCTACAATTCATTTTTCTGCTGCTTCAATGAATCACCTCCTGATACTTCTGATTTCTAAGAGCAAAATGCCACCTCGATTTCTATTATCTGCCTGAGCCCAGGAAGCAATCCCCAGGTATACTCTTTGCCGGGTTTTTTTTTTTTTTTTTTCCCCATGCCTTATGGCCCATGCTGCCTGGCATACAGCAAAATGGGTTTGTGATTTAGCAGCAGAAAAGGTTAACTCTAAATAATGATCAGAAAGTTAAAATATAGAGCCAGAATGTTGCTTTAGTTTTTATAGGTTTTAAATAATTTCGCCGCCTTCCCTGAAGGATTTAGCATAATTCAATGAGAAAATTGCATTCAGGTCCTGTGGGCTGCACTGACGTGACTGCATTGCAATGAGCAGAAGAGACAGAAAGTGTCTTTCTGGCCGTGAACCTGACTGAGCCGTGAGCTCAGGAAGGAATGACCCTGGGGAGTGGCCTGGGTCTCCTCCGGGAGGCAGGGCAGCTGGCCCAGCTGGAGCCAGCAATGGTCGAGACAGGTGTTTGTGCTAGGCGGCGAGCAGAGATCAGATGCCCGTAGAAGATTCCACCGGATCAATGCAGCCCTGGGAAAAGTCTGCTCTTCTCACATCTTTGGCGCTTTTGGCTCTGCACACCTGACCTTTGCAGGCGCGGTTAGATCCCCTCCTTGCCATTTACAAATTGTATGAATTAGGATTGTGTCTGGCTGCCGTGGACAGGAAACCTCACTAACGCTGGCTTAGGGAGAGTGGGGTTTGTTTGTTTGTTTGCTTGTAACAAAAACACCGTGGAGACATTCTGGGACTAGCACACAGCTCAAAGATGCCATTGGGGACCTAGACCTTGCTTTTCACTTGTAGGCATTATCGCCGTGCTGCTTCTGGTCTTGGGTTGGTGTGGGGGCTTAACATGAATTAATATATGTAAAGTCCTTGTCATAGTTCTCGGTACATGGCGGAGGCTATGTGCTTTCTTAATCGGGAAGCTTATTTCCATCTGACTTTCCACTAAATGCTGGATCGGGAATGTTCTCCCAGCTCAATGAATAGCGATCCGTCAACTCGTTTTTAACGGGGGCATAATGCTGCCGGCTTCCCATTTATTGTATAATGGATCCCCTGTTTTGTGGGTATCTGGGTTGTTTCCAGTTTCCATAAATATTTGTCCACCCATCCAGTGATGGCCTGTGCAAAAGTTCCCAGAAATGGAGCCGGGATGATGGTGCTTGCAGTGTGCACAATCATGCACACTCCTGCACACACGCGTGTGGTCAGAAGGGGCTGGTGCCGTTGCGTATGTTACTATGGTTCCTCTCCTGCAGGGCGTTGTCCCTGCGCTGTCCTCATGCACAGGCTGGTACCGACGTCACTGTGGCCAGCTGCCGTCCCCCACTGCTGGGTGTTGGGACCCCTCAGAGGAGGCTGCAGCCAGCCTCCCGTGCTCCGTGGCCTTTCTCCCTCCAGGACTTCAAAAACCAGTCTTCCCCGTGCTTCCCAAAGGCACACCCTTTAACGGGTCCCGAACCAACACGTTCCAAAGCCAGGTGATGGTAAATTAGTGGGCGTGACTTTTCCGTAAGTCGCGACTCAGTGACAGCTGATAGTTAACCGAATGCCTCTGTGTGCCAGGCAATGTGCTGAGCACTTTAAAGGCATCAGGTGATCACAACGCTCCTGGGAGGGTGATATGGTTAATCCAGTGTTTCAGATGAGGGGACCGGAAGCTCAGCATGGTTAAGTAATGTGTTCAAGGTCAGAGACTGAGTAAGAGACAGATCCAGGGACCCAGAGAGTGGCTTCCCAGTCCTGCGTCTTCCTGCTGCTGTGCTAGGTGGCCGTCCAAAGCCTGGCCAGACATAGACCTCGATCTCCACCCTGACACATTCCGGGAATGCCTGCGAGGCGCTCGGCACTGGGGGAGCATCGCACGCGGACACACAATTGATCACTCACAACACAGTGTGTGTAAGTACCCTCAAAACGCCACTTTCTACCAGACTTTCTAAGGAGGAGACCGCATTTGGGGGCGTTTAAAGGCATATTTTGGACACTGACTTATGTGGAATGAAGCCTCCGTGTGCCATGCAAAATCTAAATCCCTTGTGACCCGGCTCCCCTGCGAGAACCCTTTCCTGTGGGCGTGCCTCACGCTCCAGCCACGACGAACCCCAGGGCTTGCGGCCAGTGGAAATCGGCAGTGCCCTGGTTCGCTGCAGGCCGCACGTTGTCGGTTAACACAGTGATCATAACTGAGGAACTGAAAGGTGGATGTTAACACACACAGTGTAAATCAGTTTAAAAAGCAATTTACCTGTGGTTAGTGACTAATGATAAAATGGTAAGATTACGCTGGGGCAGAGATAGCCAGATACCCAGCAGAAACGTGTGTTCCCTGGTGTGGGGACTGACATGGCAGCTGCCCCGTTTCCAAGTCCCCCGCACGCCCAGGTGCAGTCATGTGACTAGAGTCACCAATGGAATGTGAGTGGCCCTGTGCATGGTCACTTTGGGACTGGGACCTCTAGGACGTAGGACAAGCTCCCTGTCTGGGTGGACGCGGAAGGGTCTGGGGACCTAGGGGATGGGGGAGTCACAGAATGGAAGGAGCCACAAGGTGGAAGGAGCCTGGGCTGACTCCCTGAGGAGAGTGTCACCAGTGGCCGGGAACACCCACATCAGGCTGTTACGTTTGAGAGAGAAAAAGGTTCTGCTTGCAGTGAGCCGCTGAAGTCTTGGGGTTTATTTTTTCCATCAGCCAGCATTCCGGAAACGCATACCTAAGCCTGTCAGAAACATTTCTATAATTGGGTGAGGATGTTTCAAGCAGCAAATGGAAAAAGGCAAAAGTGCTTGGAGCCGTCTCTGTGTGAGTCTGTTTTCTGGGGTCTCGGAACGCCTGAACTAATTCTTAGGTCACCAAGGTCTAGGATAGGTTCTGAGCACCAATTTCAGTGTGTGCGTGGGTGGAGGGTAGGGCCCCGTACCCCCAACAAGCAATTCTTGGGACACCAGTTGGGTGGCTGATGATTCAACTCAGTTCTGACACTATTCGGAGACAGCATCAGACCCCACCGGTTAAGGCTTTGTTAAAAAAGGATGGAATAACTCGGGGCTGGCCAGATGGAAGGATGCATAGGGCCAGGCGTGGGGAAAGGGTGTGCCAGGATCCCCAAATCCCCACGTGGCCACCAACCTGGAAGCTCTCTGAGCCAGTCCTTTTGGTTTTTAACAGAAGCTTAGTTATAGGGCCGCAATTGATTAAATCATTCGCCATTGGCGATTGATTCAACCTCCAGCCCCCTCTCAGCTCCCAGGAAGCCAGGGGCTGTGACCGGAAATGCCAGCCCCCTAATCACACGGTTGATTCTCCTGGCAGCCAATCCCCATCTTGAGGTGAGGCCCCAAAGCCGCCTCATTAACATAACAAAGGGCACCTTTATTGTCCTTTGTCACAGGAAATTCCAAGGGTTTCAAGAATTCCGTGTCAGGAGCTGGGGCAGAGAACAATATATTTTTTTCTTTTCTTTCTTATTTTTAAAGTTTATTTATTTTGAGAGAGAGAGAGAAAGCGAGCGAGTGCAAGTGGGGAAGGGGCAGGGAGAGAGAGAGAGAATCCCAAGCAGGCTCTGCATCATCAGTGTAGGGCCTGGTGGCTCGAACTCACGAGCGGTGAGATCATGACCCCAGCTGAAGTTGGACGCTTAACCAGCTGAGCCACCCAGGCGCCCCAAGACCACTATGTATATTTTCTATTATCTCACAGGGGGCCACTCCTCCTTTGGGAGTGGGTGAGGGTGTCGTATCTGGTAGCCCTGGGGCTCAGTGCGTATTTGGGAGACACGACTTCCCAGGTGGTCAGGAAGCGCCATGAGGGCGCATCCAGGTCACGTTTTAGAGAACGCCAAGGTCAAATCTCGTCAGGTGTGAGGAACCAGCTTGAGTCTGAAGGGGAGGACAAAGGCAGGACGATCCCGGAGCTGAGCCGGGTGAAGCCAGGGCGCCCGAGATGATGAACGGGGCCAGGGCTGACAAGCACTGAATTGATGGGTGATGGCCATCGGCTGTGTGGTGGGCAACAGGGAGCTCGTCTTCACGGCACGAATGGGAGGCTGATGAGCTCTCCCCCACACGTGGACCAGAGGCTTGGATCCCCCCGCTCAGAGTCTGATGTTCCACGGAGCTGGAGACGGAAATGAAAGCAGGCCGTGGCGAGAGTGAGTCAGGGCCGAGCAAACCGTCCCGGCTGCAGCCCCACAAGGCCTTCTGCCACTGTTGCCTGCCCAGCAGCCATTTCTCCACCTTCTGGAACAGCGCCCTCATCTTCCTTTGGGAACTCGTCCTTTTCGCTCTAAATCCTACTGGCGCAGGTGGGGCTGATGCGATCTTCCAGCCTGAAGAGCGGACGAGTGACCCATACTCGTGGCCGGCCATCCTGGCTGCAGTGACTGGTTCGGGGACGGGCATGTGACCTGAGGCAGCTCAATGAAAGCCGGTTGTGGGCCTTTGGCTGGACCTGTGGGAAAAGGGGCTCTCTTGCCACTGGGGCTGCCCATCAGGCGGAGAAAAAGCCACATCTAGAGCGGAGAAGTTGCCGGAGTGCAACAGCAGTGCGGAGGCACGGGTTCCCGACACCATCCTTTGGTGTCTGGATACAGCCATGCCTGAAGCTGGACTTCGAGCTACACGAGCCAACACATTCCCCTTCATCAACCAAACTGTGTTGGGTTGGTTTCTTTCAAGTACAATGGAAAGGGTCCTGATTGTTTTCTGGGTTTCTCCTTAATACCCTTTGCCCTCTCTTAGGCTGACTTTTGACCTCCCCGCCTCGAAAAAGACAAGTGGGTCTTTATGGGAAAGGCTTCCCTCTGCCCATTTTCAAGTGGAGCCAGTTTCTCTGGGCATGCTCTAAGTTCCATCCCTTGACTGTGTTAAAAAAGAGACACAGGACCCAAAATGGAGTCCCTTGTGCTAAGCCCCAACGCCAAATCAAGACTTTATACCTAACCCAACTGTTGTTTCAGTGTCTCCCGGGAATGTATCCCTAACTCATTATTCTGGAATTTCCCGGTCAGCACTAGTGGGTAGCCCGCCCAATGGACCCCAGCGGTCCCCCAAAGGAGGGTGACCTTCAGCTCTCTGCTAGGATAACTTCCTTGCCTTCTGCCTGTTAAAGTCCGCCCTCCCTCGCAGCTCCTCAGGGCTCCTTTCTACCTGCTGGATGGGATGCCACCCTATTCGTGAATCACCAAATAAAGCCGATTAGGACTTTAAACATAATGCGTTGAATTTTGTTTTGTGACAACTTCTGCCTCTTAGTCTCTCCTTGGGGAAGAAGGGCACCTTCATACCTTTGAGAGCCGTTTAACTCCTGGCTTTGGACGTTGATGGAGCTTAATTTGAGGCAGGCTCTGCATTGCACGTGCCGCGTACATCTCACCCAAGCCTCACAGCAGTCCTGGGAGGGGAGGTTTTCTTAGACCCATTTTACAGATGAGGAGGAGACTTGCCCAAGATCCCAGAACTAGCAGGAGGCAGCGGGTGCCAGGTCTCAGGGCAGATCCCACAGACAGAAGGGCCATGAACCTAACAGGGGCCCCCCATTCAGGGGAGTTATGTGCAAACAGTGAGCAGCAGGAGGGGATATGGGAGCTCCTCTGGGATACTGCCTTCCTCCCCTGGGACCCCAGGCCAGGCCTGGGGGAGGGCAGTCAGGGGGTCATTCTCACCCCCACTGAGTTCTAGGACCTCCTGGCTGCAAACAGGGAGTTCCCACTGCCAGGAAGAAGGCCAAGGGCATTCACGCATGATTCACCACCAGTCTCCCAGGCTTTCAAGATTGTCCCCTTTAAGAGAAGCCAATTTATTTTTTACTCAAAATCCATACGAAACAATTGAACAATAAAACTGTCAGCTTCGCTGTCTCTTTCAGCGGGAAACATGATCACCCCCGAAGTTAAGCCTCCTCTCTCCTTCCCTCCTTCCCTCCCTTGGGCCCTTCCTTCGGTAAATATTTTCATGAGCACCTACTATGCTCCAGGAGTCGTGCTAAGTTCAGATTTCCCCTTCACGGGCGACTCCCTCCTGAGACTTATACTTAAAGCAGCTTTTTGATTTCCAAACTTGGCTGTCGTCCATTACAGGGGTTTCAAGTCAGTAACCTTTAAAGGAAAAAGTAACCAGCTGGGTGACTCGTAAACTGTGGCCTTGGATGGGGACGCCCAGGTCTCTGCTCCTGAATGCCACGTGTGGAGACTAACCATGGGGCTTCACCCCAGAAGCTGGAGTCAGCAAGATTTAAATCAATAAGAGGGGTGGCGTAGGACCTAGCGTGGGAAACCGACATGACCCTGAGCTGGGCTCAGCTGAGCTTGGTGGAGAGGAGGGCGTGGGGGTGGGGGGTGCTGCTTCCATGTCACTGTGGCACTCCCAGCCCCAGCACCGGCTGTGGGGGGCTGTCTCTGGAGATAAATGTAACCTTAGCAGGTCAACTCTTTATGCTGGCCCAAGGCAAGGCAGGAGCTGCCTTCATCCGAGCTGGGAAATAAAACCCCCATGCACCATTGATGAACTTCTGCCAGCAGCGTTTACGGACACGCTTTATCTCTCGGATGTCATGCATTACTGACGCTGCCTCCCCCGCCCCTGGACCACTGCTGAAGGGCAGAGCGCGCTCTGTGGAGGGAGGCAAGGCCTCTGCAGACCCACCAGACTGGGGGTCCTGTCCGGAGGCGTGGCAAACCACCCAGGAGCAGGGGACTGTGGTGGTGACAGCCTGGATTTTTTTTTTAATATATATTTTTTTATGTTTATTTTTGAGAGAGACAGAGTGTGAGCGGGGTTGGGGGGTGGTGCAGGGAGAGAAGGAGACACAGAATCCAAAGCAGACTCCAGGCTCCGAGCTGTCAGCACAGAGCCCGACGCGGGGCTCGAACTCACAAACCTCGAGATCATGACCTGAGCCGAAGTCGGATGCTTAACTGACTGAGCCACCCAGGCACCTCGGTAACAGCCTGGATTTTAAAGTCCGGGAGCTCAAGTTTGTCTTTATTCTTGTTATTATCTCATGACTACAAAAGGGAGTGGTCTCAGTGCCCCAGGATTGTGGGAGGATTGGGTGAGACAGTGAACTCAAAGGGCTGAGCACAGCCCCACAGCCTAGCACATCCTAAACCCTCAAGAAATGGAAGCCGAGTTATGTCATGAAGCGGTTGTAAAAGTCAACACTATACGCAGGTGGGGGTTGACACCTCGGCGAGGGTCCAGCTCCAAGGACTCTGGGCCTGGGTTCGAAGCCCAGCCCACCCACTTACAGCTGGGTTGGGCAAGTCCCTGGGCTGCTTTGCACCTCAGTTTCCTCATCTGTAAAATGGGATAAGAACAGTGCCTACGTGATAGAGCCGTTCTGATAGTTCAGTGGGTTAACTGTAGCGAGAGCTTGGAACAGCGCCTCGCCCGTTGCACACACTGTGTGAGGACCCCATTAGGCTCCCCCTGTAGCCTGCACATCAGCACTTTGTCTGACTCTGTCTGTGGTGCAGGTACTTTTTCTGATATTATATTGCCCTCCCCTCCATGATGGGGATCGGGGTTGATGGACATTGAAAGTCATTGTGGTGGACGGAATAATGGTCCTCCAAAGGCGTGCACATCCTAATCCTGGAACCTGTGAATACGTTCCCTCGTGGCAAAAAAGGGTTTTGTGGGTGAGATTAAGGATTTTGAGATGGGAAAGTATCCTGGTTGATCTGGAGAGGCCAAAATCACAGGGTCCTTATAAGAGAAAGGCAGAGACAGATTCTCTCCTAGAACCTCCCATGGGAACACAGGCCCGTTCATTTTAGGACTTCTGACCTGCAGAACTATGAAGTAACAGAATTGAGTGGTTTGAAACCATTCAACTCTTCAATTTGTGGGAATTGTTCTAGCAGAGATAGGAAATGCATACAATCACGTAGCAAGAAGGGAGATCTAACCCCCACCCTCCCGCCCGCCCACGCCCAGCCCTGCAGCGTCAGTGCGATAAAGCTTGGGGGCATCTGATGGGCCTGAATCCCTCTGGTCCTTTGCTGGGTGCATCGGATAAATCACAGGGCTTCTCTGAGCTTGCTTTTCTCATCTGTACAACGGGGATTTGTAATCGCTATGGGGATAAAAACCAGAGAGCCTGGTGCACATTAGGTGTTCAGGGAAGAGAAGCTCCCTTCCCTACCTCCTCCGAGGCCAGCAAAAAACGGAGCTCCTCCCTCCCCTCTTCTCTTTGGTGACCTCCCACTGCCGGGTATGTGGACAGAAGTCCAGGCTGGGCCAGCCTGAGGAGGACGCGTTTGTATGGCTGGTGGGGGGGGAGGAGCCCAGGGTCTAGGCTGTTGTTTGGCGGGGAATGTGCAAATGGAAAAGTCCATTCTACTTGGCCACTTTCTCATGGTCTGACCGCTTCTGGTTCAGTCTGTGCGAAGCAGACCCACTCCTGTGTCTATACTGCTCTAACGGCTTTTTGCCAAGGTCTTAACAACAGTTGTATCAACACGGTAACTTTTTTTTTTTTTTTTCCTGCTAATTACCAAAAGAAGGCTTTGAAGATACACTGTTTAAACTAATATGGGTCTCTTTAGGTCATTCTTGGCAGTCCTCAAAGACAGACGCTGCATATTGCTAATAAGGTCCCCTTCCGAGTCAGAAAGGCACATAGGCAAGACTCCTATCCTTAATCATACGGGAAGTCTTGTATCCAGACTTTTCAAGGCCAACTTCTGAGGTTAATACAACATCCCACAGGGTACTGTTTAAGAACATCACCGTTGGGGAATGCTCCCCCTCAATTCTTCCCTCTATAATTCCTTCCACAGTTTAAGTTCATTACAAGAATGACTAGACGTTTGCAATTATCAGATGCTAGGGCTGTGCGCTTCCTTCCTGTTCTTCTAAAGCTTCAACACAGTAACTTAAAAACTTATTGGAAAACTTTTTTCTCGGGGGGGGGGGGGTTGTGAGTTTATAGAATAACCATCCTGCCTTCTCCCCAGAAATGTTGCTGATGTTGGGACCTCAGCCTTCCCTTATTGAACAATGTATTTATTGAGAAGCTATTCTATGTGCCAGCCACTAGGTGCTAGGGATGTAGCTTTTTTATGTTTGAGCTTAAATTCTGCTGGACAGGGACCGACAATAAATATGCGAAGAGGTAATTGAATAGATGGGGAAATTTTAGATTTCAGTAAGTATCATGGAGAAAATTAAACAGGGTGATAATGAACATGATCAGGGGAGAAAGCATTCTCTGGGGAAGGTAGTTGAGCTGGGCATCTGACGAAAGCTGGGGGTGGTGATGGGAGGTGGGGACCCCCTGGGTGGGCCCCAAGCTGGGGAGGCAGTCACAGCCCTGACTGGTACTTTTTTTTTTTTTTTTTTTAAGTTTATTTATTTAAGTAAGTAGTCTCTATACCCAATGTGGGGCTCGAACTCACAACCCGGAGATCAAGAATCCCATGCTCTGCTGAGTGAGCCCACCGGGTCTGGGATGCGCTCCCTCCAGGGCTAGGAACTGGGTAGCGTTCAGCCTAGGAGGGGAGGTGGGTGTGCCAGGGCCCGCTGCTGTTGGACGTGCCTAAACAATGTGCCACGCTGGGGGGGGGGGGGAGGGGGCTATTTTTAACCTGCGGGACCTAAGTGTTGCTTTGGTGGAGGGGGACGGCCAGGGGGTCCCTGTGCCCAGGCCTCACCTGATCAGGAGACTTAAAGATGCAGCCATCCTGGCAGTACAAACACACGCCCTACAGCCAGATGCCCTGAGCTCCAAAGCCAGCTCTGCCGTTCCGGGCCCTTTTTGTCTCAGTTTCTCCATCTGCAAAGTGGGGTTGCTAAGAGCACCTACTCCTAAGGTTGCTGACGTGCAAGTGCGTTGCTGCCTACAAAGCTCTCTTGTGTGCTCTACCTGGCGCATACTAAATGCTTACACACACGTACACACACACACACACACACACACACACGCGCGCGCGCGCACGATTTAGGTTTCTGACTTCCAAATAAGACTTTTTTTACACCATTATATTCAGAGATCCACCAACAGGTCTGAAAGAAGTCATTTATTCTCAAACTTTAAATTTATGTCCCAAACCTGGACCTCACTGCCCACAGGGAACACGGAATTGATAATATTTTAGAACTCCCATAATTATCTTATGAAAAGTATAATTACATTGCTTTGCCTTTTTTTTCCTGAGGGTTTTAAAAATGTTAATGTGTTCACTGGAGATGTGCCTTGACTCTGCTGAGGTTTTTTGGGGGGCCTTCTTTTATTTTTTAATATGTCAAGAGCCTCCGGGAATGGCGGGGGCTCCGCCACCCCCAGGCTTCCGGGGGCGATGGTGGAGGAGGAGGGGGCGGGGCGGGGCGGGAGGTGTCCCAGCTCAGCACGTGGGCGTGACTTCTCTTCTTCCTCCCGCGGAGGCGGGAGGCAGTCCCTCCCCCGAGCGCTGAGCTCCCTCCACTGTGCTTTTCAATCTTAATTTCCCGACCTGTCGCGCCACCCGCAGCCCCGGCCGGCATGCGGCGTGGGGGAAGCGATTACTGTTGACATGGTCACATGGTCATGGCGTTCGGAAGCCCACGTGGCGCGGGCGGCCAGCCCCCCCCCCCCCCCCCCCCCCCCCCCCCCCCCCCCCCCCCCCCCCCCCCCGTATGTGGCCGCCGTCTACTTCTCTCACTCCTACCACCCGGTCCGGTCCGAGGAGCCCGGGGGAGTGGACAGCCGGCCTCCAGGCGCAGCACAGCCACCAGGGCCATCAGCCCGTCCTTGCCGGCCCCTGCCCTGCTCCCCGCCAGGCAGCCCGCATCCTGAAGCAGACCAGCCCCAGCTAGGAAGGGAAGATTTTAGGGTTTTATGGGTCAGCTTGGCTGTAGGAGTCACAGAGACTTGGATTCCCGTCATGGCTTCTTTACTTGACCTTTTATGATTATTATCATCATTATTTTTTAATGCTAGCTAAACATTTATTGAGGGGGGTGTTAAGCTCTTTCCTTGGATTACATCATGCATTCTGCTTGACCTTGAACAAGTTACTCTTTATCCCGGGCCCTCGATTTGTTGCATCTGTGAAATGGGCTTTGATTTACAGTGTCTCGGCAAGACCCGGCTGAGCTGTGGTTGAGTTATGCGTAAATGCGGAACAGCTATAGCTCAGCACCTGGGACCTCGTATGTACTCAGTAGATTACCATCAGCAGACAGCGCTGGCCCAGCCACACAGCCCCAGCCCTGAATGTCGAGGATCTGGGCAAGTCCAGGCGCCTTCCCCCAAACGTCGCTGTGTTATTCCCCTCCTCTGTCTCCCCATTCCTGGCCACTGTCTCAGTTTTTCTGGCTGGTGTTCCTAATTCTGGCTTGACCTCAGCCTCCCCCGTCCAGCTCTGTGACTCTCAGGGCGAGTCCCCATCGGATCAGCAGATCCCCCTAGGGAGCCTGGCTGGAGCCCGAATTCCCTAGAGTCTATGGGGCACTGGGTGGGGTCGATAGATGTACCCTTGCGGGGTCCAGGCGGTAGGGCTGATTCTGCCAACCCAAGAGGCCACTCCCTTACCCTGGCTCTTCCTGCTTATGACAGGTGTCGGCATTATCACAACAGCCAGGAGGCACGGGCGAGTTGTCAACTGTCACCGTTCCCTGGTGACCACAATTAGAGTGAAGACCCCAGCATTAATAGGCACTAGGGACTATACCCCTTAGCCACTGTACTGAGACCTTCCCCTTTGTAATTTCTCTGAAAGCTCAGAAAAACTCCAGGGTTTTAAAGATGAGAAAGCAGGGGACCAGGAAGCAGGTCACCTGAAGTTGCACAGAGAGTCGTGGGTAGGTAAGGGGTAAGGGGACAGGGTGAGGGTTGCAATGGTTGTCACCAACCTGGACGTCCCAGTCCTATCAGGACAAGGATGGCTGGAAGACTGGGTCTGGAGCCCCCCTTGGATTTGGGGAGAGCTGGGGGATCTTGGGCAGGGACAGGCTGGCTGGGGGCCATTGGGGGCAGCTGTTTGCCAACTATTTGGGAAGGTTGTCAATGTATATATATTTTAAGTTTATTTATTTATTTTGAGAGAGAGAGAGAGCATGAGTGTGTGAGTGGGGGAGGGGCAGAGGAGAGAGAGGGAGACAGAGAATCCCAAGCAGGCTCCCTGCCGTCAGCACAGAGCCCGACGTGGGGCTCGAACGCACGAACGGTGAGATCATGCCCTGAGCCGAAATCTAGAGTCAGACGCTTAACCGACGGAGCTACCCAGGTGCCCCTTGAAAGTTGTCAATATTTAAAGGACCTGTACAACCAGTCCCAGGTGGGACTCAAACTCCGGGCTCCTCTTCCTTTTCTTCTGCAAACTTCTCTCGTCTCTCTTTCATTGCTTTCATCTCCTCCTCCTCCTCTGCCTCTTCCCTCTCTTCCTCCTGCCCACCCTCCTTTTCTTTCTCTCCCCTTCTTCCAGGAGGCCCCGCAGGCAGGAGTCTCTGGGGAGCTCTAACAGTCCGCTGGGCTGCCGGGCAAAGTCCCACAGCGTGGGGGGGGGGGGGCCTCCCACCGCAGGGACTTGTGTTCTCATGCTCCTGGAGTCTGCAAGTCCGAGAGCAGGGGTCCAGGAGCAAGGCTGGCTTCTCCTGAGGCCCCTCTCCGTGGCCCGTGGATGGCCTCTCCTGGGTAGGCACACATCTGTGATGTCTCTCCCCGGGGCCTGTTCTCCTCTTGTAGGGACGCCAGTTAGATGGGATGAGCGCCACCCTCACACCTCAGTTTAGCCGAATCACCTCTTGGAAGGCCCCACCTCCAAATACAGTCACCTTCTGAGGTGCCGGGGGCCTCAGGCCTCGGCGTAGGAATTAGGGGGATGGGCAGGCGCCCAGCTCCGTCCATAAACAAGGGTCCGTCCTGGGCAGTCTCCTTCTCCCCCAGTGCAGGTCCCCAGCGTGTGTTCCAGAAAGCCACCAAGGAGCAGCTGGCCTTTTCGCTTACTCGTTTATTAAACTCTTACAGATGGTGCAGAGAGTTTCAGAATACCCTTCACCAGCCTCTTCTGATCTTAGTAGCTTACCTTACCGTGGTGCGTCAACACCGGTACGATATTATTAAGTGAACTAGAGACTTTATTTAGATTTCATCACCAATGTTCTTTTTCCTGTTCCAGAAGCCCCCACCACACTTACCCTTTCACTTGCTAGATTCCAAATCCGGCACACAGAGCCGGGAGGGCCTGGCTCAGGGTCCCATGCAAAGGCAGACTAAAGCGGCCTCTTTGTTCTCCCCCCAGGGCCGCACCGTGGAAGCCCCTGGGAGCTTTCGTAATGCCGTGTTCCTCCACCGAAGCTGCTGCTACCGACAGGAGGCCCCTGGCCACTTGGATGACGGCCACCACGTGATTCCCACACAAACGCCAGGCTGTGGTTCACCTCCGCACCAGGTAGGGACCGTTGGGGCAGGCTTTGCTTCCTTGTTTCCGGAACGGGGGTGACGATAACTAACTACGTCCTTTCGCCGCTCTGTGCCTCAGTTTCCTCCTAGAGTAAATGAGAGGCGGGGGGTGGGGGGGTGGACTCACATCTGTCTCCAACAACTGTTGGTGGTTCTGCTGAGTTGTATATGCAAATCAGCCGGCACCAGTGATGCTCTAACAGCCATTGTCAGCTGTACCTGGGCACCTTGGGGACTTATGCTCTGTGGTCAAATGCTCTCCCCCTGAGCGATAGCCCCTTGGGGACTGACACTCTGAGGTTGGGTCCCACTTCGGAGATTCTGATTTTATTGGCCAGGGCTGCCCGTCTGGGCATAAGGATTCACAAAGCTCCCTGGGTGATTCTAATGTGCAACCGGGGTGGAGAGTCAGCGGCTTAAATAAATATTTCCTCCCAAGCCCGCCTATCAACAGCTTCAGTGAAGAAGCAAGAATCAGAATGAAAACCACCTGGTAGGAGGGATGCTGGGTGGTAACGCCTCAGTGTTCCTCTAAAAATAACACCCCTAACCGCGCCGCATTGATGACTGGTACTCAAGCTGTGGGCTCGGTGCTGAGTGCTTTCTCTGCCTTATTCTCACAAAGACCTTATGACCCATTTTTGATTCTCTGAGGAAAGTGCAGCTCAGAGAGTTTGAGTTACTTGCCCCAAGTCGCACAGCTATTCAAGGTCAGAGCTGGGTTATAACTACAGCCTGTGTTGTTTCTTCGTCGTCGTCTTCTTTTTCTTCTTCTTCTTCTTCTTTTGAGAGAGACAGAGAGAGAGAGAGAGAGAGTGAGTGTGGCAGGGGAGGGGCAGAGAAAGAGAGGGAGAGAGAGAATCTCGAGCAGGCCCCACACCCAGCCTGGACCCAACGCTGGGCTTCATCTCAGGACCCTGGGATCATGACCTGAGCTGAAATCAAGAGTTGGATGCTCAACCGACTGAGCCACCCAGGCGCCCCAGAGCCTGTGATTTTTAGCCAGAGCGCTGCCTTACTCAGAGCACTAAGCTGGCCTTAGGTTGTCACCATATGGCTCAATGGCTTTAAGTACAGTAATAAGAGATACCGCTCACTATGCACTTGCTATGTGCCAGGTGCTGGCCTGAGTCTCGTTCCTTCCGATGGCCTTGAGAAGTAGGTATCATTTGCTACAACCTCCCAGGTGAGAAACGTCCCCAAAGAGATGAAATGTCTCACCTAAGGCCATCCAGCCGGTAAGTGGCGGGGCCGGGAACCGAACTCCCAGCTGCCTGATTCCTGGACCCTGAGGGGACACTGCCCACCAGGGAGGGAGGAGGACCCACCCAGCAAGAAGCAGTAAGGAGGTTAAGTGAGCCTTCGAAGAGATAAAACCTCCTCCCTAATTTCTACCATGTCGGATTGTGAAGTCAGTTTCATTTGTAAATACACTATTTAACGGTACCTGGGTGTGGCTTACTTGTTCCACACCCCAGGGGCCCAGGAGGCTGCAGCCAGCAGCATTTGGTGGGAGCCTCCTGGTGGGGGCAGGCGTGTGGGATTGGCAGGGGCTTCTCCTCGGTGCTCCCCTCTCTGTTCCTTACCAGAGTGTCTCTGCGAGGGGGAAGAGGGCTGTCTGGGTCAGCCATCTCTTGGCACTCCGATCTCAACCTCTGACTCTCCCCAGCCCTTGACCTTAGCCCTTCTTGGGAACGGCCAGTATTCCTCGAGCAGGGGAAACAGTGACAATGATGGCCGAGGCAGGGAGCGGACCGTGGGAGAATTATGTTCCCCTCCCCCACAGCCTAGAGTTATTGCTGAGAGGAGCCTAAGGGCTCGATTTCCCAGGCTCCCTTGCATCTAAGGTGGACCGTGGGCCAGTCCTGGCCAACGGAATGTGATGCAAGTGCTACGTGTCACTTCTGGGTCAAAGCGTGTGCCCTCTGAAGTCTTCCCCTATCATCCACAGTGTGGAGAACGTTCTAGATGAGGGCAGAGCTGAAGGAGCCCGGGTTCCAGAACGGCCATGGGGAAGCCCACGTGCCAGAAGCACCACCTCAGGCGGTCCATGAGTGAGGGAGCAACTTCTCTTGTTTTAGGTCGCTGAGATGTTGTGGTATATTTGTTATAGTATCTGCCTTTGCCTTAACCCACACCACAGCGTCTGCAGAGCAATTTACTGTATGTCATCGTGCGTGCAACAAAAGTCATCTCATTTAATTCTCTTAGCATGCTGGTGAATGAATCTTTGGTGGCGGATCTCTGGTGAGAGTACTGTTTCTAGAGGGAGCAGGCTCAGAGGGGTGAAGTGACTTGCCCAAGGCCACAGAGCAAGTAAGCATCGGACCAGGATGTGAACCCATGACTCTAAGACTCCACAGCGTCTAGGACCTGTCACGTTTGGTGACGGCTGCTCGGAGTTTGTCTCTTCCTCTGTCTGCCCTTCCACTCTCCTGAGTACGTCCCTTCCCAAGGTTTTGGCTTCCGCTTTGGTTTCCTAGCCTGGGGCCCCGTCCTGTCCTTGCTGTCCTTCCAAGCCTCGGCGCCTTGTTTCACACTCGTGCCTGATGTGAGAGGACGTGCCGCCCGCAGGCAGCTCTTGGTGGACTTGACCTCCTGCTGCTAGTCCTGACCCCAGACCTTGGGGACACACTCACGGTGGCGAGGAGGTGGTGGTTTCATCCAGGTGCCCAGGTCAGGCCCCTGTTTCAAGCAGATAGAGTCGAGATGGGAACCCAAGATCAGAAGTTGGGACCATCCACGAAGAGGTCATCCAGCAGAGGTCATCCAAGAAGTCAAAGCACAACTGGGAATGCGTCTGCACGAGAGCATGGCAACCGGCATGGGAGGCGGGCTCTGACAGGTGTGTGTGAGCATCGGGGGAGGGGAGGGGAGTTCATGGTTGGCACACGCCAGCTAGGGCACAGTGTCCCCCGAGCGGTTCTGCTCCCCTCCCCAAATTCACATCTGGCCATGACGGACACGGGTGGCTTTTACTCCTGCACAACCGTCCTGAGGGACTGCTCTCCACCCCCACAACGTTGCTGTGACTCTGATGGGCCGCCACTGAGAACAGCCTGTCCCCATCCTCACCGGGGAGTCACATGACCCTGGCTCAGCAAATGTAATCCCTCACTATTCTGGTTATGGTGATTGGTTAAAGAACGGGTATATAACTCAGGGTGGACCAATTACAGCTCTTGGGTTTTCCATTCGTTTGTTTGTAGCAGGAGGAAGGAGTGGTGCCTTGTCTTTTGGGTCTTGGAGTTGAGGGGATATGGCAGCTCTCTCTTCTTCCAAGTGGTGGAAACTTGTACTTGGTGGGCGATAATAAGTCTAGAAAAGTCAAGACCTGACATAAGTAGGGGGTCAAAAGGGTGGAGACGGCGCTGGTGGTGGAAAAGAGAGAGGGCGGACAATTTTATTTGAGGCCCTGGATCCAGCTGTGCCTGAAGGCAGTCTTATGTTGAACTACGCAGTTGCGTGGACCAAAAAGTTTCCCTTCCATTTTAAACTCGTTTGAGTACGGTTGCTATCACTTGAATCCAAGGGTCTGGAATGACCGTTTGCAATCTCTGTCTGCAGCTTGACTGACTCCTAGGTCTCCAGACAGATTGTACTTGCTTACCCCCAGTGCCACCTGTGACTTCCCTCTGCCTGGGGTTCTTCGCAGCCGACCCCAGTTCAACCTTCAGCTCTTGCCCAGCGGCCATCCCCCCACCCCGGGAAGTCCTTTTCGACTCCCCACAGGCGTCCTCCCCTGGATCCCCTGGGCCCTTGGCAGCTCCCCAGTCTCCCTTCCGGACAAGGAGCTCTCCACGTTTGTGTATTTGCGGTCATATCGTAGCCGCCCTGCACAGGGTACGTGGCACGGCTCTGTATGTGCCGGAAGAATGTCTTGTTCCAAGTTCGATCACCCTGCGTCCTTGTGCAGAGGAGTCACGGGCGTCAGACGAATGGCCCAGTGTCGTTCGAAGTGTTGGCAGGAAATGCGTGCGTGGTGCCCACTGCAAGCAGCACTTGAGGGCAGTTTATAGAAGAGACTCCGTGCAGTGGCCCGGGCACGATTAAGAGCGGCCAGCCCAAGATGGCAATGTTCCTGGGTCTAGCCACAAGGGGGAGCCATCACCACTTGTTGGCACGGAAGGGCGGCGTCCAGAGGCAGCCTGAGGCAAGGGGGAGAGCCACCCAGAACCGGGGGACCTGGGGTTTCGTTAGATGACAAACACCCACTCCTGTCTGTGGCCTCCTGGGGAGAAGAAACACATGGACCTCTCTCTCCTGCTCTCCCATGTCCCGTCGGCACGTCCCATTAGCCACACCCCTCCCGACACCGGATTGCAAGGCAGTTAACTGATGCACACCACAGAGCTCAGCCTCCCGGGCACGGAGAAGGTAGAAACAGGTTGAGAGGATCTGGAGGGACAAACCACGAACACGTGGGCACAAACCCCTCGGCAGTGACTTGCTACCCCCAGGTAGGCCTGTGCTCCAGGTGCTGACCTGAGCACAGCTCTGGAAGTCGCCGCTCTGGGAGGAGCAGCCTGGAAAGGCAGCCTATACCTCTGATATGTGCTGGAGACAGGCGAAGGGCCACCGTCAGTAACACAGGCAGACACAGCTGACCCCTCTGCACGTGCCCGGGTCTCGGTGACCCGACCTCAGCTGGCCGCCTCTCCCAGGGTGTGAGCAATGATTGGACATGCTTTGTCACTTGTCACTTGTCTAACCTCCCTGACACCAACTTCCCGGGGACAAGGGACCGGCATTTATAACACAGTGGATAATTATCCTTCAAATGAAGCAAGCTATCAGGGGGCGCCCTGGCTGAATAAATCAAAGCAGATGGGGCAGATTTCATCGAGCCAAGTGGCCGCGACTACTCTTTGGGATGGATTTGTGTAAGAGGTTTCTTCTGCCAGCCCCCAACATTTATAAGCAATGCCCCCTCCCCCCCCCCACTCCCTGTCTTTCAACCATTTCCCACGCCCAATGAAGATAAATGTCAGATGAGCAAACAGCCTTCAGATTGATATTGAAAATATTTTGAAGAAAGTCACGAAATGCCAAGCCTTTCTCCCATCCATAGAGATTCTGTTTATCCCCCGAGAAACGTTTCTCCTCCTAGAAGCTAAATACTACTCGGTGAAGAGGGCAGTATGGTTTTGTAAGAGATTTAGGTTCTATTCTTCTTATTTATTTATTTTTGAAAGAGAGCGCAAGCGGGGGAAAGGCAGAGGGAGAGGGGGACAGAGGATCCGAAGCGGGCTGTGCGCTGACAGCATCAAGCCCGATATGGGGCTCGAACTCCTGAACCGCGAGATCATGACCTGAGCTGCCCTCGGACGCTCAACCGACTGAGCCACCCAGGTGCCCCTAAGTTTTATTCTAAGTGTAATAGAATTCATGGGGGAGTTTAAACAGGGCAGTGGCTTCAGGCTACCCTTGGAGGCAGACTCAGGAGGGTTTCCCGATGGGCAGTGAGGAAAAGGGAGTGATCAGGGTTTCTCCCAAGGCTTTTGGGTTGAACATCTTGGTGAAAGCTGGTTGCCTTTGCTTATATGAGGTAGGTGTAGTTTTGGCAGAGACGGTGAATGTGAACTTCATTTTGGATGTATCGGATTGTACATGCCTCTGAGAAATCCAAGAAATTCAAACCGGCCATTGGATATGCTGACTGCAGCCACAGGGCTCCTGGTGATACCCCTGTTCTCCTGTCCCCCTGTGGACATTTGGCTCCCACTTCAGGGTGGTGTTACCCTAGTGTGACCCATTCTCCTGTGTCATCAGAGGCAAGGTCAAGCATACCTAATAGTATAAGTATCTGATCCTTTCTTAAGTTTTAAGGTCTATCCACACTTCATTTTACAGATGGGGAAACTGAGGCTCGGGGAGGAAGGGGATTGCTCAAAACCACAGAGCATGTTAGTGGCAGAACGCTCATCCCATTTCTGTGTGCTTAGATGATTTCATAGGTCTCTTTGGCTATGGGAGGAGGCACCAGGTCCTGGGTGCAGAGTTGGCTCTATCGGGTGGAACTTGTCCCTAAAAACGGGCCTCTAGTTTGCCGTTTCTCTGCTTCTGCCTCTCTACACTTCATCTCACTGATGAGTTTCTGAGCTAGATTTTCACAAGTGGGAGCCCTTTGGAGGTTAACTCGACCCGGGATGACATAGCATGGCCCCTGTTCCACCACTGCCCACGGCAGACATGGCCAGTCGATCTCAGAACTCCTCCTCACCCAGTCTTAAGATCGTCTTCCACCTAACACTCCAGGTAGCTGACATTCCAGATTTTGTAGGGGTGTGGAACCTGGACACCTGCTTTCCGTGTGGAGATCAGATCCCCCCCCCCCCCCCAGCCAGCATGTGAGGAGAAAATAATGGAGACCCCACATTTTGGAAAAGTATATTGAATCGCTCATGAACTACAAATGCCTGTTATTTTGTGGACATTGTGCCTTTCCTCTGTGAGCACACCAGAGCCAGATGCTCACCCAGTTTTGGTACAGTTGACTACTGCTTTGTTGAGTCCTGGATGAAGGAAGTCACCCGTGACTAGGAGCCATGGTGTGATGTGTCCCTTGAATCGTAAGTGGAGTCCTTGCTATGCACCCAACGCTCTTCCAAATGCCTCCCACCTATTGATTTACCTAATCCTTACACCAGTCCCATGACCTGAGTACTATTATTAACCCCACCTTTCGGATTAAGCAAATGCAAATCCGAGAGGTGAAGTAATTTTCCCAATGTCATGCTGCTGGTAAGAGCTTGAGCCAGGATTTGAACCTGGAGTTTGGTTGCAGAGCCTGAACTCTTCATGCTGTCCAGAGATGGTGAATTAGTGGCGACCTCACACTGGAACGCAGGCCTCATTGTTCCCAGCCTGTGGTTCTATACATCCCTCCAGATCCCCGTCTTGGCTGGGCTTCCCTGCCCTCTAGCCTGGGGCCACCACATTTGCTGACTGTTACATTCATCACCTGTTATCCATCGTGGTCTCCAGGGCTTTGGCTAAGCATGTGCGCTAAGGCTCAAACCTCATTTCTCCAATCCATTCAGAGCTTTATTGGTCTTGCCTGACATTCGCGCCTCTCAGATTCTCAGCCCCATGCAGCCGGACAAATGGCCTCTGCACCGCTGGGCCTCACGGGAGCCTCGGCTGTTTAACCAATCAGGGCTCTGGGTTCATGGAGGAGGTAGGGGTGGGGAAGAGGAAAGCCATGGTGGATGGGAAAGGAGCACTGACCTCCTGGGGGCTCCAGAATACTCTCCCCAGGGGCTCCTAAAAGGCCTCGATCTCAGCAGCTTATAGATTTAGGGCTGCTCTCCAAGGTCCTGGAAGACTCATGAGTATAGCGGCAGCAGAAGGGATCACTACTGGACCTTCGTGCCCGTCAGGATGAAGACAGGAAAGAAGATTCCTGGGGATTAGTAAGACTAAGACATTTGTCTAGACGGCCCAGAAGTTGATGTTTTGGAGCTGAGGTCTCAATGTTTTATCCTGTGCTCTCTGATGGCTATATCCTTGGCTTCCCAAAGTAGGTTTGTGGCAGGAGCTGCGGCATTTTGTGGCCCTGGATGAATGCGTGGTGTTTCATTTCCAAAAAGAAAAAAAAAAAAGGCCATTCTTAGGTAGGTTTTCTGAAGTCAGGTCTTAGATAGTCAGAAACACATCTGTAGAATTTTTTATGTGCCAGGTACAGCTCGAAACATTTAACTCTCAGTCGGTTTTAACTCACCTAATATTTATGGCAACCGCGTGAGGCAGGTATGGTAATTCCCCCACTTTACAAACGAGGAAAATGGGAGAAAGGGGTGTATCTGGCCCTCAGAATTCACACTCAAGCGTCTGGTTCTTGAATTTGAGGTCCCACTCAAGCCCACCCGAAATGCTCTTCTGCCTGACGTTGTCTGCTCTTGTGGTTGTGACGGTGGCTAAATGTCACTCATGGATATCTAATTTGATGGATTCCTTTCATTTAGAACCCCTAACTGGGACCATCTAGATGTGCCAAGGGAGGACAGATGCTGTAGAAGCTGTTTCTTGGGGACAGCAGCTCTCTTCTGGTGCTGGAGACACATTCAGCCCAGTTCGAGTGCAAGCTTACAGAAGAGAAAAGGCAGACTATGGATTCCACACGCTGAGTACTCATTCCTCTATTCAATCATTTACCACTTTTTCCAGTAGTAAATTTTTTTCATAAGTATTTGTTGAGCACCTACTATATGCTAACACATCTACTAACTTAGCCACTAATAAATATTTGCTCGAGGAGAGACCAGAGCAGAGACGGGAACTCTGTACAAGATATGACGTATCTCCTGACAGTCCCACCTGAACCTCAGCCTCTGGGTTTGAGACAGACAACTTGGAGATTCCCAAAGCTGAGACTTTTGCAAGTGGTCCTTGGCAAACCCCTCTGATCAAGTGCTTGTCCAAATCTTGTCATATGAAGCCTCTGAGAACTTTCACTTGTGCTTCATGGCTGGAGAGCTTGCGGGCAAATGGGACATCTCCTTGCCCTGGGGTAAAGAGTGCCCCAGGTCTCTGTCACACATCCATTGAGAGACCACTGGGATCCCCTTCGTGTGTGGCCACACATGCTGGTAGAGCTGGTTGTCCAAACCAGACCAAACAGGCACGACTGAACCTTACGAGAGGTTCACACTGATGCAGCGATTATGGGCAGGAGCTCTGGGCCAGGCTGTTTGGGTCGGTCCAGCCTGCCACTTCCTGGTTGTTTGACTTTGAACGAGCTGCTTTACCAGCATCAGACTGTGATATGTGGGAGAATCAAACATTTGGCTGTGTTAATCCTCTGATATTTTAGGGCTGTTAACAGCAGTTAGTAAGCACTCCTTTGGTTAGTACAGAAAAAGTGAAATGTTGGAGGTGTGAGAAACGCAGTTGGGGGCATGTTGAAGGACAGGGACAGGCGCTTTGTGACTGCCAGGTTTTGAGAGGGATTAGGCACGTGGAGGCAGTTCTTTTAAAAAAAAATTTTTTTTAATGTTTTATTTATTTTTAAGACAGAGAGAGAGACAGAGCATGAGTGGGGATGGGGCAGAGAGAGGGGGAGACACAGAATCCGAAGCAGGCTCCAGGCTCTGAGCTGTCGGCACGGAGCCCGACACGGGGCTCGAACTCATGGACCGCGAGATCATGACCTGAGCCGAAGTCAGACGCTTCACCAACTGAGCCACCCAGGCGCCCTGAGAAAAGTAAATTTTAATATGGAACTTACCAATTTTTAAAAAGTTGGCGGTTAGTTAAAAATGTTTGAGAACACCATGCGGGCTGACGAAAGCACATCTGTCGGCCAAATCTGACTTGTGGACAACCAGTGAGCTCTCTCTCTGCCTGGGACTCTTGGGTTTCCATCTCTCCGAGGGTTGGTCTTGTTCCCCCGGGGACCGTTGTGCTCTGGATGGAACTGGGAGCCAGGAGGAGCCTTGGGCATATGCTGGTCCTGGCAAACACACCAGGCACAACTCCTTCCTCTAAGAGGAGAAACAGACTAAAGAAACCAGGGGCGGCAGGAAGAGAAAGGGCTTCTAGTTGTTTTCTGGTGGGGGAGGAGCAAAGGGCAAAATGAAGAACCCAGTGGGGGGCCTAGAAGGGAAATTCATCAGGGGAATAGGGCTGAGGGTTTCTTAGTAGTCATGCTAATGAGTGCTTGAGTCCCTCATGAGTCCCAAAATGAAACCCGGAAGGAAACCCTGACAATGGTTGGGAGTGAACTTCACAGCTGGGGTCCTTTTGGGGTCCCAGATTTCATCAGTGTATGCCTCAGTGTCCCCACAGGCTCCCTGGACACTGTTTATGGGTAGCTGGGCTGAGCTGAGTGGAGGTTGCTGAGCAGAACAGATGTGTGGTTTTGATGTGAACAGACATAGAGAGGCCCCTTAGCCTTCAGTCCATCTCCTCCGGCCCTAGCCCAGGGGTAGGGCCCCTGCCTGCCCAGGTCCGTGCCCCTCTTTGTGGTGCATCCCTCTCCACTGAGACCCAGCAAGGCAGGTGTCTTTCTGCAGGGAGCGGCAGGAGGGATTTACGGCCTTTATTTCTGCAGAGAAATAAAACACTACCTTCTGTTCAGGCTTCTCATCCTGCTGGGCTCCTCCCTGCCATTCCCCCAGAGATGGGATTTTGAGTGATGAGGGAGGAGTGGAGGACGGATGGGGGTGGGGCAAGGATCCGGGGAAATAACGGTATTCAAGGAGATGGGGACACGGAGACAGGAGCCACTGGTGGGGAGCCACTCGGAGAGGAGGGCAGAGAGGGGTTTGGGAGGGCTAAGAGCTAGGGAGACACAGAGACAAAGATAAAGAGAGACGGAGAGAAAGCCAGTGACAGAGAGACAGAGAGGCAGCCGGAGGGAATGGTGACACAGAGAGACAGATGGACAGACAGACAGCTATATGCAGAGATACAGAGAGGAAGATAGACAGACAAAGAGGCCGTTTTCTAGGGCCAAGACAAAAGCAGACAAAAAGGAAGCTATGGGCCAACTGAGAAGACAAGGCTATGACAAGGAAAAAAAGAATGATCCAGAGAGACCGGCGGCCTGTAGCCCCGGGCGGAGAAGGGCACAGAGAAGCACAGCCATGGAAACAGTGGGCAGAGGCAGGCCCCCACGCGAGATGTGGGGTGAATGGCTACAGACAGGCAGAGAGGGAAGTTATTTACTGAAAGCCTCCTGAGTCCAAGTGGTTTGCGTATATATGTATTTGCTGATCACATTTTTTGTCTTCTTTGTTTGACCCTTGCGTCACTGAGCTGGGGCTCCCCGGACCGCGCCTGGCCCCACAGCCCCTGCTCTTTCCAGACACAGAGGGCAGGAACCAGTGACGGACCATGTGCCCCAGGAACCTTGGGTTTCTGTCCCTTCCTGGCCCTTCCTGAATTCTGCAGTTGCAAACTGGGGCTAGAGGAGATGGGAGGTGCCGGGGGTGGTCCTCATCGGGCTTGGGGGTCATTCTTCTGGGAGGGAAGGATCTGGAAGGATCTTTGCTTGATCAGGGGGAGAGGATGGTAGGACGCCTTCAAAGACTCCTGAGCACCCCCCAGAAAAAAGATCCAAACTCCTCATTCTGGAGGTTAGAGCCCCCCACGGTCTGACTCCGATCTACTTCTAGAGCCGAGCCCTCTCTCATAGGACTAGCCTGCCGGGACCAGCTGCTGTTCTTCTGCCTTCTCTGCGTGGGTCTCCCAATTTCTTGCTTGATGGCACTCTGCCCTTGGCCATGGCACAAAGCATCGCCCCCCTGGGGGTGTCTCTTCACCCTCACAGACGTCCCTTTGGTGTTTTGCTGTTTGTATTACCTACAATTGCAGGGTCTCTACAAGAGTGTTTTTTGACCAAGGATCGCTTGAGGAATCTCTGTAGCCCTCTTAAGCAAATACCCCAAAAAGACATGTCTGTTTCTCCTGAGGCCTGGTTTGTCAGGGACACTGGGAACTGAGGTCCCAGGGACAGGCTGGGTGAATTAGTAAATTCTTCACCGTCATGGAGGTGGCCTTGTTTCTGCTGGCTCCTGGGCTCCATTCTGGGGTATACGGTGAGGTCTCAGGGCTGGGACGGCTGGGTGGGATATTTTCCAGAGTGGCTGAAAGCAAGTGAGGAGGGCGGTGAAGCACTGGGGAGTAAGACCAGAAGTCAGGTCTGGGGCATAAGATGATGCCACAACTGGACGGAGTCTGGGTAGGTACCAAGAAAAATGATCATGGAGTGACTTCCCAAGAACCAGTATAGGTGGGGAGTTGTATACAGGTCAAGATGGTCCGAGGCAAGCAGCTCCGGATGGGAGCTCTGTGGCATAAGACAAGTCTGACAGACTGGGGGTGTGGTGCTCCCTCCTACCCACTGCACTTGTGTTCTGGACCATTCCCTGGGCAAGACTCCCCTCATTCTTGGAATGACAGCCTGGACATCTTTCAGTCTCTCATTTCCTCTCTGGGCGGCCATCAATAACCAGAGTTCTTCTAGCTCCTCCCCCACTCGCCCCCCGCCCCCCCGCCACCTTAGGGTTGACCTGCGTGTAAGAGGGGAGGTGGTCACGTTTGGGTTGGGATGACAGAGATTGGACTTCCCCGGCTGGGCATTTCCAGTCTTTGGAAGCCTTCTCTTTGTCCCCCGTTCTGAGCCCCTCAGGGTGAGTCTCCAGGTGGGGCGGGGGGGGGCACCTGCCATCCCAAGGGATTTCCATAAAGAGCGATGAAGTTATTCATATTCATCCAAGTTAGACACTTTCACCCTTGGGTCAATACTGATGGTCACGCAAAGCGCCTCGGGGCATATTTATTTCCCCGGAAGTGAAGAGGTTGGGAAAACCCAGCTGTTACCACAGGGACCACCCCAGATGGTGAAATTTAATGGCAATCCCTCCTTGGTGGGAGGAGGAATGGGGTCAAGGATTAGCCCCTCCCCCCCCCCCCCCCCCGGAGGAGGGGAGACTTCAGGTTAGAAATGAGATTTAGGACTTTGCAATTTGAGGCTAAGTTTCTGTTCCTGACCCAAGTCAGCCAGGAAGGTGTCCCTGTGAAGGCTGATCCAAGGAGAATGCTTCCAACTTGGGGAAATGCCCAGCCGGGGAAGTGCAATCTCTGTACCACCTCTGTGTCGTCGCAACCCAAATGTGAGGCATGTATACACATACATCTCCCTCTTTGGTGGATGCCTGGGTGGACCCCTGTTCGAGGGGCAGAAGACGATAGCTTTCCGTCTACACTGGGAGGCTGTACCGTGGAGGTCAGCGCAGGGGCGGAAGAGAAGGTCTTCAGAAGACCGTTCAGTCTCCTCACTGTGGTCGAAGAGACAGACGGGTATGTTTGACAGGATAGGCTGATTGTGATAGGTCTCCGAATGTCAGCGGCTTTAATGCAGCCAAAAGGTTTCTTCCATCACAGGCCGTTATGGACTCTGCTCCATTCGGTTTTCAGGAACCCACATCCCTTTCACTTTATGGCTCTGCAGTCCTCTGGGTTCTCGGCTTAGATGGACAAAAAGCGAGGGCATTGCATGGCAATGTTTGGATCGGGCGGGGAAGTAACACATTCCCACATTCCTCCGGCAAAGGGTTTCCTCCTGGGAAGACTTGGCCTGATTACTGGGGAAGGGATTGACATCTGAACCCACTGGTCAGAATTGGGCCAGGCTGGCACTCCTATGTGCAACGGAGGCAGTGAGATTAATGTTTTAGCTGAGCACTTTGCTGCCCTGAACAAAATATGGGCTAATGATGTGTGTGTGTGTGTGTGCGCATATGCATATATGTATGTGTGTATAAATGCATATGTATGGGTGTGCATGTGTGTTACTATGTGCTCATGTGTGTATGCACACACACGTGTGCATATGTGTGTGTATGTATATGTGTCTGCATGTATGTGCCCATGTGACGCATTTGGGACATCATCCTTGGGGTGCCCAATGGAACGCTGGTCAGAGAATGGTCAGAGTTGCAGACTTAAATATCTATAGGACCTGGGCTGATCTTTTTTTTTTTTTTTCAACGTTTATTTATTTTTGGGACAGAGAGAGACAGAGCATGAACGGGGGAGGGGCAGAGAGAGAGGGAGACACAGAATCGGAAACAGGCTCCAGGCTCTGAGCCATCAGCCCAGAGCCTGACGCGGGGCTCGAACTCCCGGACCGCGAGATCGTGACCTGGCTGAAGTCGGACGCTTAACCGACTGCGCCACCCAGGCGCCCCTGGGCTGATCTTTAAGTAAACAACGTGGTGCGGTGGTTGTCAGACTGGAGAGGATTGTCCACGCAGGTCCCGCTGAGAGTGGCTCTGGGGGAAGGCTTGGTGAATCCAGATTTTCAGGAACGTCAGAGAGGCAGCAAGTCAAAACTTTTATACGTACTCTTTTTTTTTTTTTTTCATGTCGGCAGTGGGTGATCCTCTAAACCCTACTCAGCAGTGCTGTGGCCAAAAGCAGACGTGTCCGCAGGAGGGCTGGTTCCCGAGGGCCGGGCCGGGCCGTCTCTTCTGTCCAAGCTGGTGTCGGCTGCGGATCGGGTCCCTCTCTGTACACAGGAGGGTCCTGGCTGTGACCATGACACCCTTCTGGGTGTGCAGGAAAACACAGCTGAATGTTAAATAAACACCCACTAATTACCCTGGGAATATTTATTGAGGTTTTCCCACGTTGTAATAAGAAATTATTGGAACATATATCACCTACCGAGCTGTTAATCATTGGTAAATATATTTTAAATACAGCAGTCCATTAGTATTTTAATTTAGCTTGTCTCCTGGAGAATATGTGCTGTATGAGACAAATGTCCCCAGCTTCAGAGCCCAGGGAAAAATTTCCTCACCTAGTTAATCTTTATGTTCTCCGCTCAGGGAGGAAATCCCGGCTGCACCAGCAAGAGAAATGTTCCCCGGGGGCCAGTATTGATGGTGAGTGTCCTTGAGGAGCTGGTGGGCGAGGCAGGGAGGCCACAGCTCTGGAGCAGAGAAGGAGTGAGTGGGAGACAGGGCAAGGCTGGGAGTCACTGTTGCTGACTGCTGGGCCACCACCCTGCCGTTCACCGGAATGTGAAATTGTATAGCTGAGAAGAAAAAACAAAAACCCAACTAATGTACTGAACCTCAGTGGTCACAACAGGCATTTTTCAAACTTGGATGTTCTGCACAGAATTGTTTGCCTCCCTTCTCTGCAGGGGGTTGGTTCAGACCTCATGCCTCGCATGTGCCTTATCTTATGTGGGGCCAGACAGAAAGGGACAGACCCAGTGATGCTGATCGGGGAGGGTTCTGCCTAAGGTTTGCCTTGGTGACCACCTGGTGAGCCTTGTGGGAGCCTCTCCCCGAACCACCTGTTCATTTAACAGATACTTATTGAGCACCAGCTGTGTACCAGGTATCATTCTAGGCACTGGAGGTACAGGTGTGAACCAGAAAGAGAAGGTTCTACATTCTGGTGGTGGACCACAGGCAGCTAATATGTCATAAGCAAGCGTATTTCAGAGAGTGATCACGCTGTGAGAAAACAGCAGGGTGTTGGGGGACAGTGACTGGCATCATGGAGCTTTGACTCGTATCCTTATTTTTATCTGATAGGTGAGGGAGAGAGAGAGAGAGAGAGAGAGAGAGAATACCTTTGAATGCATGTCAGACTGGAGAGGGATTGTCCACACAGGTCCCACTGAGAGTGGCTCTGGGGGAAGGCTTGGTGAATCCAGATTTTCAGGAACGTCAGAGAGGCAGCAAGTCAAAACTTTTATACGTTTTCATGTCGGCAGTGGGTAATCCTCTAACCCTACTCAGCAGTGCTGTGGCCAAAAGCAGACGTGTCCGCAGGAGGGCTGGTTCCCGGGGGCCGGGCCGTCTCTTCTGTCAAGGCTGGTGTCAGCTGCGGACCGGGTCCCTCTCTGTACACAGGAGGGTCCTGGCTGACACCATGACACCCTTCTGGGTGTGCAGGAAAACACAGCTGAATGTTAAATAAATGCCCGCTAATTACCCTGAGGATATTTATTGAGGTCCAAAATGGAGTAGATGGTGATGGCAGGCCATTCATTCCCTGAGTTTGGGAACTTGTAAGAAAGAGTAGGAGTGGGGGAAGGGGACAAGGGCAGAGCTTGGAACCTGTTGAATCCGAGGTGTGTGTGTGTGTGTGTGTGTGTGTGTGTGTGTGTGTCACTCGGGAGAAAAGCACCCCCCCCACCCCCCGCCAGCCCCAACAGTTGTAGCAGACACATGGGAGGCACTGAGGCACATCCCCTCAACACGTCTGATTTCTGCACACAGAGATTGACACATTCCATACCCACATCCAGGGTCCTCGGTTAAGCTTGTGCCACTGTGTCTCTTTGCTTTGCCGCCTCAGCTCAGGGCAGCTGCGACCAGGTGGAGGGAAGTTGACATCGCTGGGGAGACCCTCAACCAAAGGAGGACAAGAGGCAGAGGGCCAATGGTTCGGCCTCCCCATTCCCATTCTCCAGTGGGACAGTTCCCAGGGGTGTTCTACAGGGACCTCGGAGCGTCCCCAGGGAGACCGAGCACCAACTGCCCATGGAAGTCACCTGCTCTGAGCAGACACTTCACTCAGTGGCCCTCCTCACCCTCCACGCCTTCACTCCTGCTTTCTCAAATATACCTCCTAACATCTTGCGTGTGAGTCCTTTGGGGGGAACCCAGATCAAGAAGGATGACCTACAGGCTCTAAAGGGGACACATCACGGCAGTGGCTCTGATCAGGGCAGCAGCAGATTTCCCAGGAAGAATGGGAAGCATGAGGACAGAGAACAACACCCTAACGCTTGAAGGGCAGGCAGAGGGAGAAGAGGGGGTTTCCTTGAAAACACACAAAGGAACAAGTCGCTTAAAGGCAAACACCAATGGCCAACTCCTTAGGAGAAAACCCTCATCAGCCTTGTGTTCTTCCTTCTTTCTGGCCCCTTATCCTCTATGGGCTGTGAGGTCATAGCAGTTTTCACATCCCTGGCACAGTCTTCTCTGGGGTATTTTCTTCTCAGACCCTATTGGTTTGCAGCTCATTGAGACTGTAGTGAGCGCAGTATGTGTGGTGTGAAATTCACCTGCAAGGCCACCCCGACCAGTGAGTGTCCCTGACTGATGTCCAGTCCAAGTGACCTCTCCTTCCTGTCAGTTTCTATCTTAATCAGTTCTCACCACAACAGTGCTGCATAACAAACATCCCTGAAACTTGACAACGTATAAAAACCAGCATTTGTTTCTTGCCCCTGTATCTGCAGGTTCGTGGGGGCAGCTCTTTTCCACGCATTTCAGGCCATGATGGCAATGGCTAACTGAGACCTGTTCTTCCTGGGAAAGGGCTGGCTACTCCCAGAGGGTGAGCAGAAATGTGCAGTGTTTCTGAAGGCCCTGACTCTGAATTCACAAAGTGTTGCTTCCACTCATACCTTATTGGACAAAGCAGGGCACACGCCAAGCCCCTGCTGTCAGAGTGTGAGGAAGCACATTCTTCTCCTGAGGAGTGTGCATGCATGTGGGTAAACACATATTTGCTGAACATTAACCTAACGGGCCACAGGTCTGCAATGCACACGATCTAGCCTTCCTTGTGGAGTCCACGACTTTCTACTCTCCATGCACGTCAGTTGCACACATGCTCTATCTGAACCACACTGGGAGTGTCTTCGGGGCACAATCCATATGTAACCACCCTCAGAACCTCCCCACCAATCAATGTAGAAAAGAATATGGCACACGATAATATGTGGTCAGAGTCCGGAAATACTTGGAAGGTAGGGCAAATGAGATTTGCTGATAGATCGGATGTGCATCATATAAGAGAATATGGGAGACGATGATGTTGTCTTTGACCCGAGCAATTGAGAAAATTGAGTTGTCCTATATAAGGATGGGGGAAATTGTGGGAGGGATGGATGTTGAGAAAATTGAAGGTCATTAATATCTATTTCATTGCTTCCAGAAGTGTGGGATGCTCAGTATTTATGGGTGGTAGAGGAGATGATACACAGACCCAACGCCAGTTAACGGTGAATCAAAGAGTTAGAAAGCTATTTATCTTTCAATTCTTTATTGACTCTTTTGATTAGTTAAAAAACAGTCGGAGTTTGGTGCTAGCACGTGTTTAAGCACTTGCTGATCTCCCTTTTTAGAAAAGAGAGATTATGCCGCAGGCTTAGAGACTTGGGCCATTTATAATATCTAGCTAGATTTAATATCAGCATTGTCTTTGCACTGAATTTCTTTTTCTGGATAACTTCTCTCTACAGCTCGTGGTGCGGGTTCATCTACAGTCTAGGTATACATTTCCTTTAAAAATGAATTCATGCATGATAAAAAGGGAATCAATTTACAAGAAATGTTTAGGTGAGTTTATTCCTCCATTTATTTGAGAAATATTTATCTAGTGTTGACTATTTACTGGACACTGTTTTGGGTGCTGAGGATACAGCAGTGAATTAAAACAGAGCCAGGTACAGACCTTCACGGAGCTGGCAGTCTAGTCGGGAAGGCAGAAAACAGACAAAGTAAATAGGTAAAGTAGGAAATATTTGGGGTGGTGACGAGTCCTACAGAATAAATAAAGCAGAGAAGGCAGATTGGAAGTGGGGCAGGGGTGAGGGTGCACTTTAAATAGGGTGGGCGGGGGCGCCTGGGTGGTGCAGTCGGTTGAGCGTCCGACTTCAGCCAGGTCACGATCTCGCGGTCCGTGAGTTCGAGCCCCGCGTCGGGCTCTGGGCTGATGGCTCAGAGCCTGGAGCCTGTTTCCGATTCTGTGTCTCCCTCTCTCTCTGCCCCTCCCCCGTTCATGCTCTGTCTCTCTCTGTCCCAAAAATAAATAAACGTTGAAAAATAAATAAATAAATAAATAAATAAATAGGGTGGGCGGGGAAAGCCTCATGGAGAAGGTGGCCTTTGCAGAAAGGCCCAAGAGGGCCAGTCACACCAGCGTCTGAGAAAGAGCACCCCCAGCAGAGGGGACAGCAAGGACAGAGCTCTGAGGCCGTGGCACGGCTGGCCTGGCCAAAGAGGAGCACGGAGTCCAGTGTATTTGTGGAGTGGAGAGCGCAAGGGGAAGGGTAGAGAACAACAGATCAGAGAGGCATTGAGGGGGCGGGAGCATGCAGGGTCCCGGGGGACACTGTTGGGGATTCAGCTTTTACTCTGAGTGAGATGGGGAGCCATCGAAGGACTTCCAGCAGGGGAGTCGCTTGATCTGAAAGAGTTAACAGCGGCGTCCCTGTGGTCATCGTGTTGGGAACAGACTCAAGGGAGCAGGGACAGTTACGGGGAGACCCGAGTTGGTGGGGCTGTTGCAGAATCCCAGTGACAGAAGATGCCAACTTGGGTGGACGACAAGATGTGGTTGGACTCTGGGCATATTTTGAAGGTCGAGCGAGCAGAATCTGCTGACCCGTTAGGTATGTGCCACGCAAGAGAATGAGAAGAGGTGGTGATGCTGTTCTGGACCTGAGCGGTTGAGAAAACTGAGTTGAATTGGGGGAGTTTGGGAGGACATCAGGAGGTCCACTCGGTCGTGTTGGTTTTGAGACGCCTGTTGGACTTCCAAATGGAGACATTAAGTAGACTCTCGGCTACTTGAGGTTGGAATTCATGGGAGGGTCCTACCCAGGGCTTATGCATCGGGATCATCAGCACATAGGTGGTCTAGACGCATGGACACGAGACAGAGGAGGGCAGGGAACTCACGTGCCCCCTTCTTGCTGGCCCACAGCTAAGCCTTGTGCTGGCAGCTGTTTGCTCTGCTGACGTCTGGGCCCCAGGTGTCATGGGTACAGATGGCACAAGGCTATTTTCCTCACGAGTCTTGGAAAAGACCTCAGTTTCCTGCAGCCCCGGAAGGGCCAAAGAAAATTTGCTTTGAGAAGCTGTCATTTTGGCATAATTGCCCTGCATACCAAGCTTTACACGTTAAGCTTCTCAAATTGATCTGTCCTGTCATTTTGACTTCCTAAACCTTCCCTTCTTCTTTACACGGTTAGTATTTCCACTGGGAAGCAGTTGTCTGAAGCCTGAACTGTATGTGTCAAAACATCCTGTTAGGGTTTTCTGAGGTTTCTGATGTTGGGCAATTCAGGGCATTTGGTTTCCACATCAGAGGAGGGAAAATTTCTTCCTGTCATTGTGGTATCACTGCAGACCGGGTCGTGGCTGCTTCGGGTCTCGGGGCCAAAAACAGATGCCTAGGATGTGTAATGGTTTTTTGCTACAGGATGTGAAACTGGCTCAGCCTGAAATTGTGAGGACAATTTAAAGTAATAATGGGAACTACCATCAAATGAACACTTGTATTTTCCAGGCTCTGTTTTGTAGCGGATGGTGTTGGTGCCTTGCCAAGAACCTTTCACCGTACAACCCCCCCTCCAGCTGCTGTGGGTGCGGCTGCTAACAGCTCACAGCTGCCCCCTTGGCTGAATGGGAGCCACTCTACCTGGCTGAATGGGAGAAGCTTCACCTGGGTGAACGGGAGCCATCTCACCTGGCTGAATGGGAGCCATTCCACCTGGCTGAGTGGGAGAATCTTCACCTGGATGAATGGGAGCCATCTCACCTGGCTGAATGGGAGAAATTCCACCTGGATGAATGGGAGCCATCTCACCTGGCTGAATGGGAGAAATTCCACCTGGATGAATGGGAGCCATCTCACCTAGAAGAAGGGGAGAAACTCCACCTGGATGAATGGGAGCCATCTCACCTGGCTGAATGGGAGAAATTCCACCTGGATGAATGGGAGCCATCTCACCTAGAAGAAGGGGAGAAACTCCACCTGGATGAATGGGAGCCATCTCACCTGGCTGAATGGGAGAAATTCCACCTGGATGAATGGGAGCCATCTCACCTGGCTGAATGGGAGAAATTCCACCTGGATGAATGGGAGCCATCTCACCTAGAAGAAGGGGAGAAACTCCACCTGGATGAATGGGAGCCATCTCACCTGGCTGAATGGGAGAAATTCCACCTGGATGAATGGGAGCCATCTCACCTAGAAGAAGGGGAGAAACTCCACCTGGATGAATGGGAGCCATCTCACCTGGCTGAATGGGAGAAACTCCACCTGGATGAATGGGAGCCATCTCACCTGGAAGAACAGAGAAACTTCGCCTGGATGAATGGGAGAAACTTCGCCTGGCTGAATGGGAGAAACTTCGCCTGGCCAAACAGGAGCCACCTTATCTGGCTAAATCAGAGCATCTCACCTGCTCCTTGAGCAGCCACTGACTGACTGACCCAGGCTGGCCCTCCTTCCTCAATCTGGGGTGAGCTCTGTGGCTCGTGTTGTGCTCCAGAGCTCCCTGTGGGATCAGCCCAGAGGCAGTCTTGGGTTGAGACCATGTGCTTACTTTTCTTTCCACCCTCGTTCTATTCTGCCCTTCCCTCTCTCCCCTTCTCTGGACAGCTGTCCGCATCTCAGGCTCTACTTCTGGGGAATTCAGCCTAAGACAAGTATCTGACATATTTTATATTATCAACAACCTCGGAACTTCTCAACAACATGCTGACAGAGAATTACGATTTCTTGTCTGCAGATGTGGACGTGAAGGCTCAGAGAGGTTAATAGGCAGCCAAGGGTCACGTAGCTGGACAGGTACAAGAGCCAGGCGTCAAATCCAACATTTGCTCAAAGCTCATGCTCCTAACAGTTATGGTCTAACACCTTTCCATAGGGTCAATGTTAGATATTTTGAACCTTAAATATTTGTTTTCTTCTTTTCTCTTCTTTGGGAGTCAAATGTGGGTTTTTTTTTTTAATTTTTTGAACGTTTATTCATTTTTGAGAGACAGAGCATGAGTGGAGGAGGAACAGAGAGAGAGAGAGAGACAGAATCTGAAGCCGCCTCCAGGCTCTGAGCCCTCAGCACAGAGCCTGACGTGGGGCTCGAACTCACAGACTGTGAGATCATGACCTGAGCCGAAGTCGGACGCTCAACCAACTGAGCCACCCAGGCGCCCCCTTAGCAACTTTCAAACATGCAATCCAGTAGATTAACAGGAATCACTGTGCTGTACATTACATCCCAGGACTTATTTATTTTATAACTGAAAGTTGGTACCTTTTGACCCCCATCACTCATTTTGCTCACCCCCTGCCTCTGGCAGCCATCCATCCATCAATCTGTTTGTTCCCTGCGACTATGAGCTTTTTTCTTTCTTTCTTTCTTTCTTTCTTTCTTTCTTTCTTTCTTTCTTTCTTTCTTTCAAGATTCTACCTATAATTGAGACCCTACAGTATTTGTTTTTCTCTGCCTGACTTATTTCACTTAGCATAATGCCCTCAAGGTCCATCCATGGTGTGGCAAATGGAAAGGTTTCATTTTTTTTTTATGGCCAAATAATACTCCCTTGTATAAAGATACTGCCTTTTCTTTATTCTTTTTATCTGTTGGTGAACGGGGCTGCTGCATACAGATGAGAAGCACCATTTTCAAAGCACTGCCCCAGGGAGGCACCCATACCTTCTGGCCCAACCAGAAGGTTTCCAACTCTCTGCCACTTTCTTTTAAAAAACATATGTTTCGGGGCGCCTGGGTGGCGCAGTCGGTTAAGCGTCCGACTTCAGCCAGGTCACGATCTCGCGGTCTGTGAGTTTGAGCCCCGCATCGGGCTCTGGCCTGATGGCTCGGAGCCTGGAGCCTGTTTCCGATTCTGTGTCTCCCTCTCTCTCTGCCCCTCCCCTGTTCATGCTCTGTCTCTCTCTGTCCCAAAAATAAATAAACGTTGAAAAAAAAAAAATTAAAAAAATAAAATAAAATAAAAAAAATAAAAAATAAAAAACATATGTTTCTTTTTAAAGCATAAAATAAATATTTTTGATATAAAACTTTAGTTTTTTTGAAGTAGGTTTCACGCAATGCGGGGCTTGAACTCACAACCCTGAGATTAAGACCTGAGCTGAGATCGAGAGTCCGATGTCCGACCGACTGAGCCACGCAGGTGCCCCTCATATAAAACATTCTAATAATTCATTAAAGCAAGACATTGATGAATCTCCTGACCCTCATGTTGATGGGGAATGGCATTTAATATTTTATAACGTTATGCATTTTTCTATGAGTACGCCTATATTTAATGTATATTTTGGGTGTACAATTTTAAATGTGAACACTCTCTTTTGATCTGTAATATGCTGTTTTCATTCAACAGTTTCTCCTGTCAAATAAATGTGCTTTATCCTTTTTTTCTTTTTTTTTTTTTGCTAATGATGAGTATCTTTTTCTACTTAGGATATACACACTTTGAGTTTCCCATGCAAGATAGGTTTTTATCTCTTGAAAAATGTTCGGGTTTTGGAAACAGTGAAGAGTGATTTGGCACCAGATTTAGCCTGATTCTTGTAAAAAACAATTTACTCGGCACTGAATGTTCCAGAACCCTTGTGGGCTTCTCTGGTTACGGAGGGGTTCATCAGGCTCATCAAGAGTGTAATGTGCGTTGTTTGCGGCGGCCATAAGAGAGGGGTTAAAGTCCTGCCCTGGGGTGGCTGGGGAGGAGCTGGAGAAGGCTTTGATCTGAGCTCTAAGTAAATAGAAGTTGTCCGGGTGACAAACAAAAAGAAGGACGTTTCAAACGTAAGCACTAGAGCTCACAGAGGCAGAGGGGTATGAGAGAGTGAGGCCTGCCTCAGAACTGGCAAATCGTAGCTTGGGTCTGAAACAGAGGAGATTCTGCCGGTGAAGGAGGGAGGGTCCAGGCAGCCAGGACCAGATTGCACAGTCCATGCTGAGAGTCTGAACTCGGAGGGAGGAAGAGGGCGGAGTGTTAATTGAGGTCATGGGCCTTGGAGTCAGGCGGGACTCCCATCCATTGTCACCCTACCATTGTGACGCCTTCACAGCAGTGCCCTTGGACCTGGCAGAGAGGACGGCAGAGGGTCCTCTGTGGCTCTCCTCTGGCTGCATGGGGTGAGGAGTCAGTGGGGTCCAGGGGACATGCCTGCCCAGAATCCAGGCTCCCTTATTCTAGACCATGCCACCTGAGATGCCCATGCAAGCCTCCCCTAACCTACCCGGAGAGCCTGCATGAACCTCTTTGCCAAGGCCACCCCCCACCCCCACCCCGAGGATGCACCATGCTTCTGGTGTGCACATTCCCACTGCTGGGCAGAGCCCAAGGTGCCGTGGTTCTGGGGTGATACGGATGATATGCAAGCTGGAGTATTCACACACATGCATGACGGAAGCCCCTTGACGTATGGGATGCAGCCAGGGTAGAGAGAGAAGGGGTGTGGGTTTTGGGCTCAAGGCTTCCTCTTGCCTGGGGCCCTGTAAATGTCAAGGGAAGGTCTGTTATTCAAGTTATCTGCTTCTCAGTTTCCCTCTCCTCCGAGTGGAAACGAGATGTCATAGGGATTTGTGGGGACTAGACAGGACATCAGATGTCGAGTGCACAGCATCACGCCCGCCCAGCAGAAGTGCTCAACAGAGGGGCGCCTGGGTGGCTCAGTCAGTTAGGTGTCCAACTTCGGCTCAGGTCATGGTCTCACGGTTTGTGACTTCGAACCCCACATTGGGCTCACTGCCGTCAGACTGTCAGTGCAAAGCCTGCTTCGGGTGGATCCTCTGTCCGCTTCTCTGCGCCCCTCCCCAACTTGCACTCCCCCCCAAATAAGAAAAAATGTGACAGAAAAAGAAGTGGTTGGTAGAGGCTCACGGTAGGGAACAGGGTGCTCAAGGAGGCTTGGCAGCTGGGGTGCCATGTTGGATGTGCAGACGCAGAAGGGAGATGGACGGAGGAGGGGGAACTAAAGACAGCAAGACCACTTAGCAACCTACCTGGTGGCACTACAGAGAGGTGATGGGGGTCTGGCACCGTCTTGCCAATGGGGCTGAGGAGATCTGGCGCACGTTCAGGCCACTGGCAGTCCCTGGAGTCGGGAACATGCAGTGCCTTTCAGAAGCAGCATTCAAACCAGCCCTTCTCCCGTGTGACCCCCTGACTACCAGCACCACAGTGACCCGCGTGGTTTTGCTGAAATGCAGATCCCCAGGCACCAGCTGAGGCGTAACCAGTCAGGATCTCTGGGGGTTGGGGCCCAGGTGTGCTTCTAAAGCGTCTAAAGTTTGTGAGTCACCCAGTGGATGAAGATGTCGGGTTCAAAATCTGGGGGGCGTCTGGGTGGCGCAGTCGGTTAAGCGTCCGACTTCAGCCAGGTCACGATCTCGCAGTCCGTGAGTTCGAGCCCCGCGTCGGGCTCTGGGCTGATGGCTCAGAGCCTGGAGCCTGTTTCCGATTCTGTGTCTCCCTCTCTCTCTGCCCCTCCCCCGTTCATGCTCTGTCTCTCTCTGTCCCAAAAATAAATAAACGTTGAAAAAAAAAAAATTCAAAATCTGGGACTGACATTCAAAAAAAGGGGATGCTACCTAGCTGGAAGGAAGGGGCTATATTACTTCCTGTTTACTGGGTGTTTTGGAGGAAATGCCTTTCCAAACACGGCTCCAGAGGAGAAACAGAATAAAAGAATAAGAAGGTGTTGGTGACAAAGTAGTTAGAAGCCCCCGCTTTGAAGGAGGCCGTGTGTGTGCGCGCGCGCGCGCGTGTATCTACGAGATTGCAAATCGATATCCCATTTCCCTTGGAGTTTACACAGCTGCCCACAGGCCGATTCTGGACTCCAGGATAAATAGGGCCATATCACTCGGCTGGAGATTAATGAATTTTCCAGATGGGCCACACATCCTCACGACGGGCCTTTCGGGAAACCGCGTGTGGAGGAGAACCCGGTCTTCTGGTCCGAGAACATGCTCCCATCTCCATGTCCCCTCTGGCCAGCTCCCCACAGCCCTCTGTGCCACGTGGGTGAGCCTGCCCTTTGGTATGGGAATGTGAAATAATTGAGATAGATCCTCTGAAGTCAGACCGGGGTTACTGCGATTTGTGTCCTGATTTTCCCATCCACTGGACTGTGGTTACCTTGAGGGCAGGGCCACTCGGATTCCTCTCCTCACACCCCCTGTGTCCTTCAGGAGAAGGTGGGGCTGCCGTGCCGTAGTCCCAGGCCAGCGTGGACCCTTAAGATGCGGCTTACGGCCACGAGGGAAGGGGGAAGGAATGGGAGTCACTTGTGTTCACGGTTTGTTGGACAAATCACATGGCCCCATTAAAGTCAGGGAGCTGGGGAAGCTCGGTATTCTCAGTCCTTTGAAGGAGAAAACCAGAAATATTGGTTAACAGCATGAATAACCACCACACCACTGTGACAAACTAACTGGGGCTTGGAGTCATGTAGGCAAATGAATGAAATGGGCTTGTCACGAATCCTGAGCTAATACAGAATGAGGAGAATAAGGAGGGTGCGCGGGCCTGGGGGTCCAATGCAAATCCCATCATTGTGTGGCTGGAAGCTTCCACATTTGAGGAACAGGACACATGAGCTTTTGCCTTTGTTTGTAAGTTAGATGTCTATAAGCATCTCCAACTCCCCGATTTGAACGCCGAATGTTCTTCCAGGGCACCGCCTAGTACCCCAAGCCAACCACTTGGGGCCAGTTGCCCAGATACGCACCAGTGAAGCTGGTAACCACGTCCCAAGTGCGCACAGCTGGAAAACCTAAGCAGGACAGTGGATCGGCTCTCATGGCCCACCTGCTTCCCCCACTGCGTGAAAGTCCAACCAGCAGAGCCACGAGGAGTAGGGGGTCCAGGGTCCAATGGCCGGGGGTCACGTCTCCCCTTGTGCACTTGCCGTGTAGATTAGTGACCTTTCCTTTTTGTCCTTGGTTTCCTTTCCTGAGAGTTTGGGGGAGGATTCGGTGAGTTCACGCGTATAAAGCCTGTGGCGTTCTGCCTGACACGCGCTGAACGCTGGATGATGGATACCGGCTGTGACCCTGAATATTAGAATATTATTACTTGTTTCGCTACGCCAAGATTCCCGGTGCTTGGTTGCGTTGGGTTTTCCATCTGTGATAGAGAAGTACTGTTCAGACCCTGTGGGATGGTTGTAAGACCTAACTGAGGCTTAAAGACAGTAGCCATGCCCCCATCCGGTGCTAACTCTTGATCAGTAACGGATAGCCAGGCTTCTCTTCTCTGAGTCCCTCAACTCAACAGCTGTGTGCGGTCCCGCGAGTCACTTCATTGGCCCGTGCCTCAGTTTCCCCATTTGCAGAGCAGGCATCAATATGTGTATAGTCACAGGCGGGGATTCTGAACCTCTGCTTTTCAGCCTGCCTCAGCCCCTTCCCCAGCGTTTCTGACCACAACAGAGGAATTCGCAAGGGAATGTTTTCTCAAGATCCGAAGCTTTCAGAAGCGTAGAAATACTGCTAGGGCCTGAAAGCAAGTCGGTGGCTCCACCTCTACGTTACTCGGCCTGTCTCACCTCCACCTGGGAGCCAATCCAGCTTGACGCCTGGCCTTCCTGCCTCCAGTGTGCCTCCTCCCAGCCTCTTCACATTACAGGCGGAGTGATCTTTCTAGGATGTGTACTGACCAGGTCACAGAGCAGCTCAGACTCCTCCAAACCCCTCCAAAAGCTCCTCTTGTCCTCAGGAGAAGAGCCAAGCTGTGTCACAGGGCCCAGGCTGCACTGCGTAATTCTAGTTGGTCTGTAGCTGGAGTGCAGGAGCACCTGGCTCCGGGTTCTGGTTCTGGGGCTCAGGTTCTGGTTCTGGCTCAAGGGGCTCAGGTTCTGCCCCTTGCCACTGACAACATCCAAAGGCAGAGAGAGCCCAAGGGTGGCGAATAAGAAAGACCCACACGGGGAAGAGAACGCACTAACATCTCAGAGACTGTCTCCAGAGTCCTGAAAGTCCTTTCAGGTTTATATAAGGAAAACGTGGCATAAAGGTGGGTATGTGGAGGTGGGCAGGGAAGGTCAAATCATTGTCTTAGGGTCAATCACAGGTGGGGTCTTGCTGGCTCAGGGCAATCCTCATTCCTTCGGTTCTCATCTCAGGATGCTTTCCACACTGACCTTTTGCCTGAGTTAAGAGAGAAGCTGGAAAGAACTTAATCAATTAGAAAGTTTGAGATCAAAATAGAGATGGTTGAAGTCCACTTTCAGGTCTCTGCATTAGTCAGACCAATGGGGTTTTTATATCTATCTATCTATCTATCTATCCATCCCCTCCTCCCTCCCTCCCTCCACCCAACATCCATCCATCCATCCATCCATCCATCCATCCACCTACCAATCCATCCATCCACCTATCTACCTACCTATCCATCCATCCATCCATCCAACCATCCATCCACCACCTACCTATCCATCCATCCATCCATCCATCCATCCAACCATCCATCCACCTATCCATCCATCCATCCATCCATCCACCCAATCATCCATCCATCCATCCATCCACCCACCTACCAATCCATCCATCCACCTATCTACCTACCTATCCATCCATCCATCCATCCATCCAACCAACCATCCATCCATCCACCTACCAATCCATCCATCCAACCATCTATTCACCTATCCATCCATCCATCCATCCATCCAACCATCCATCCATCCACCTACCAATCCATCCATCCACCTATCTACCTACCTATCCATCCATCCATCCATCCATCCAACCATCCATCCACCACCTACCTATCCATCCATCCGTCCATCCATCCATCCATCCAACCATCCATCCACCTATCCATCCATCCATCCATCCATCCATCCATCCACCCAATCATCCATCCATCCATCCATCCACCCACCTACCAATCCATCCATCCATCCACCTATCTACCTACCTATCCATCCATCCATCCATCCATCCAACCAACCATCCATCCATCCACCTACCAATCCATCCATCCAACCATCTATCCACCTATCCATCCATCCATCCAACCATCCATCCACCTATCCATCCATCCATCCATCCATCCATCCATCCTTCCATCCATCCATTCATCATCTATCTAGAGGAGGAGAAGGGGAGAGAGATTTAATGAGGAATTGGATCATGTGTTTATGGAGGCTGAGATGTCCCATGACCTGCCATCTGCAAGCTGGAGACCCAGGAAAGCCGGCAGTGTCATTCAACCCAAGTCAGAAAGCCTATTTTATTTTTGTTTATTTTTTTTAGCTTGGCTTGAGTTCTCTTTCCTGGTCCATGAAGCCAGAAGCTGTCATGAGGTCTATGTACTCCAACACAAGTTCGCCTCTGTCTTTTCTGTGCTGGAACAGCATGTGGTCCCAGCTGTTAAGGGGAAATATTGGTAGTGGTGAAAAGGCGGTGAGGTGGGAACTTCCAGGGACTGCCTGTTCAAACGTTTACAGAGTCCAGGCAGGTGAATTAATGAACTGGAGCCAGGCAGGGCCCTTTGCCATCTAAAGAGGGGCGATATACCTCAGTTCCTGCCCATCGGGGCCAGGCAGAGGTGCAGGCATGGTCTGGACAGATCTGTTAATTTCAAGGAAAGCCAGATTCTGTATGTGAAATTTACCAACCCTTATTTTCCAAGAACACTGGGTGTACCAATCAGAACGCCTCTATGGGCCAAATGCAGCCCGTGCTCATTGAGACCTGACGCTTGTGAATGTACCCAGCCCACGTTTGGCATGCCACAGTAAGTCTTCAGCACCTTTGGGGTCTGTGTTTCTCTGCCCTATCCAGGAAGGCTCTGTGTTATCAGGAAGGAAAGTAAGATTAAACCCAAGATGGGTGGAGGTTGTCTTTTTGTTGTCTTAATGGGCTAAGTCTCATCATTAAATTTTCCTGAGCTGATGGCTTTCTGTGGAAGAAATACCAGCCAAGCCCGAACACCCTGAAAGCTCCATTAATCTTTCCATAACCCCATTAACACTCACTGCATATTTCCTGTGAAAAGGGTTGGAAATGACCAGAGCCCGCAGCAGGGAAATATCTGTCATGCACCCAGCAGCCGGGGAAAGGGCCATGTAGGCGCACAACGCGAAGACCATTGGAATGTGCTTCCTTCGGAATTGCTAAGGGAGGGGGGGCCCAGAGGGACAGAAAGAATCGCTTGACCCTGGGAATCTTATAACTTGACAATCATTACAATAGAGTCACCTGTACTTTGCCATCTAGAAATATCTATTACCTTGAACCTGGGGTCAGATGCCTGCTCCCCAGAGGAACTCTGGAAACAGAGATTTATTTGTGCAGCAATAATTGAAGAGTTCATTTGATTCCACAATCAATTTCACGCCCTGTCATAAATAATGGAGGTCGTGGAGGCAGCCAAGCGGGGCGGGGGATCTGGCTGGTGCTGGGACAGGCTTCAAATAGCATCAGTGGAGAGAGGGACAGAGCCTCTGTGACAGCATGTTTGGAGAGAGTTTGAGTGGCAGCGTGTGCGTGCGTGTGTGTGTGTGTGTGTGTGTGTGGTGTTTTGACAGAACCTTTTTTTCCTCCCCCTCGAAGGGGAAAGACGTTCAGACATTGCATTTTTAAGTGCTTGGGAGCAGCAAGATCACACCCGTGGACTCAACACACCAGCAGTGCCCGAGAGAGTGTGCTGTTAGAGCAACTTCTCAGTCCCCTTAGGCACCTGGCTGCTTCTTAGGGAAGCCCTGTTGGTGGCGGAATTAATATGTGGACTGCTGTAATTGGCAGGCTTTCAGGAATGCTTCAGGTTAGGTGCCTTGAGGCAGTGTGGGGAATGGCTGTTTGAAGTCTGAATTGTATGAGAATAAGGAAGACAGGGTGGAAAAAAAAAGAGTCTTGGCTGCTTTACAGAGATTTCCATTTCTAATGAAATGAGATGTAGAAATTTTAAAACTTTACATCCCTGGGAGATACTGCCTTAAGTATACCTCCCAGCCTGGTCCTCTTCTCCTGGCTTACGGGGCTGCTGACGCTCCATCATCTTTCAGCCCCAGGACCTTTGCACGAGCTGTTTCTTCTGTCTCCCCCATCTTCCCTCTCCTCACCTGGCTGAGTCTTACTTGATCTTATGGTTCCAGCTTCACTGTAATTTCCTCGAGGAGATCTTTTAGACCAAACTCTATGTTCTTTTAGCAGCTCGTACCATTCTGTCTTGAGACTGAGCACAGTTGAAATGAAACAACCATGTGCATAATGGTTTGGTAAATATCCACTTTCCTCTCTAACCTGAGCAATTCTTGGGAAGCAGACTCATTCAATTTTGTGTCCCCAGCCCTTGGCACAACAGCGGGCATACAGGAGGCACTTAAGCCATGTTGTTGGTTGAATGAATGAATATTTGCCAAGGGAAGTGGGAGGATGTGCTGTAGCTGTAATGTGCTCCTATGTATTCTTGTAGCCTGGTGGTCAGGAGAAGGAGGCAGTGGGGTTTATTTAGGACAAGTGAATATGATTTTTTAAAGAATGTTTATTTATTTTTACTTTGAGAGAGAGAGAGAGATACAGAGAGCATATAACCAGGGGAGGGGCAGTGAGAAATGGAGAGAGAGAATCCCAGACAGGCTCTGCACAATCAGTGCAGAGCCCAATGTGGGACTCGATCTCATGAACCATAAGATCGTGACCTGAGCTGAAATCAAGAGTCAGACACTCAAATGACTGAGCCACCAGGCACCCTACGAATCTGCTTTCGATTGGCTTCCAAAAGTCCCTTGGGCTGGGCGTTGGGGTAAATCCAGAAAGTGGTCTCCAAGTGAGCTGGGGGCACCATTATTCTAGGCGATTGGTCCATTCCAGGCAGACAGATACTCAGGCGTGGGAGATCAGAGTAAGCCACTGTGAGATGGGGGGAGCCGGGAGGTGCACCAGAAACTCCTGGCTTGATTCCAGAGGTGGGCTTAACACCATAGATACGGGGAGGAGTGTGCAGGGATCAATCAGAAAAGCTTAAGGTTCTGGGAGCTCACGGGTATATCCGGGAGCTTTGGACTTTTAAATTACCTGAGTCGGTAACTCCTCTTTTTTGGCAAGGGTCCTGTCTGAAGATCAGCGCGGATATTTCGCCAGTTTTGTCCACTCCCCCTCCCACCTGACTCACAAGGGCTAATAACAATCTATTTTGAACCCTGCTAATGGCTCTACCAACCAAACACAGTTCATGGAGTCACAACACCGGATGCCAGAGCCCTTGTTGTCTGGTCTCCCTTCCTAGCTTAACAAATGGGGGTATTGAGGCACTTACAGAGACGTTTGTCTTACTAACTGATGCCTGTATCAAACATTTACCACGCGTGTATTTGGGGCCAGGCCCCAAGCCGGACACTGGGTGTGCGAGAATGAAAAGAATATTATTTCTGCACCCAAGGACTTTAGAGGGGTAGAGACGGCTAGGTCAACAGTTGCAACAGACTGTGGCGTATGATATGACAGTGAGATCAGTGTTGTAGGAAGAGCGGGGACAGGCTCCCTAATTCATCCTGCATCATGGGTTGGTCTCATGTTCGAGCTGGTTTTTCAGAAGAGGGTGGGAAGTCTCGGGGTGGCCTCAGTGTGTGTGTAAAGGTGTTCCAAGCAAAGGGAAAACAGGAGAAAGCATGGAGGTGGGAGAGGGCATGATGCAGACCTCTGGGGAATGGAAGTCCTTTAGTATATCTGGCAGGTATGTTTGCTGTTGGGGGTGGTGAGGTATGAGGCTGGGAGAGAATAGAAACCAGACCATTGAGGGACTTTGATGATGGCTAAGAGGTGTGATTTTCCAGGGCAATGGGGAGCCGTAAGATCCAGTCATGCAGCACGTGTGACCCTCAATCTACAAATTCACACGTGCGTGAGATCGAACTTCTTTTTTGTGTAACTCAACCTAATTTCTGCATGTGAGCCCTCCCATTTGAACATCCATCCCAACCAATAAAGGGAGGCCCCCTCAAGAAGGTCCAGATATGATCTCATCCATGTTCCGGGGTCTTATATGGTGTCAAGGGACTTGGGGAAGCCCAGTAACCTTTCAGCAGCCTGTCCACTGCTTGATCAGTCATGTGGATGATGGATGATGAAGCATTCACCATCTCTGCCTGAGTGACCCCTTGGGGTCTGGTGGCTCTCGGTGGCCAAGCGAGGCATGGGAATCTTTTGTAAATTGTGATCCGGATTTTCCCCTGATATACCACGCAGGCCTTCCTTACTTGGATTTTGCCGTCTGTTAGCGTTGTCAGGAAGTAGGCTTCAGGACCTACCAATCTCTGCTTTTATTACCTTTTTTTTTTTTTTTTTTAATCTGGGAGAAATCCCGATCCGTCATATTCCTCCCTTTGACCTTGCCAGTGAACCCCCTTTTCCGGAGGGCTCGGGCTTCATGGAACACAGAAGACTGAGGGTTACAGGGAAGCTTTGGTTTTGTTCCCGCCACTCCCTGCTCGAAAGCAGGCGGGGGTGGGGTTGGGGGGGAAGAGAGGGAGAGATATAAGCAGCCCAAATGATGAATGTCTCCAGATATCTTTTTCCCAGAGACAGTCGTATTCGGATATCAAGTAGTCAGTGAGGAGAGTGTGCTGGTGGAGAAGAATTGAGGGTTAGGGAGGCCACTGAAATCTACACAGGGGACCCAAGAAAGAGGCTTTTACTGTGGCCATGGGCAACTGCTGGAGACAAGGCATTGCTTCCTGAACCTTCACTTACATCATGTCCTTAAATCCCTACAGCAACCTTACGAGACTGCTGTTTGTTTGTTTGTTTAATGGTCAGTTCCTTAGTCATATTTTGAGGGTTAGGACTTTAAAAAAATTTATTTTTGTAAATTTTTTTTTTAACATTTATTTATTTTTGAGACAAAGAGAGACAGAGCATGAGCAGGGGAGGGGCAGAGAGAAAGGGAGACACAGAATCCGAAGCAGGCTCCAGGCTCTGAGCCATCAGCCCAGAGCCTGACGCGGGGCTCGAACTCATGGACCGCGAGATCGTGACCTGAGCTGAAGTCGGACGCTTAACCGACCGAGCCACCCAGGCGCCCCCAAAAAATTTATTTTTGAAGTGTAGTTGACGTACGATGTTATATTAGTTTCAGGTGGACAACATAGTGATTCAACAATACGATGCATTACACAGCACTCTCGCCATGCTAAGTGTTGTCACTCTCTGTCACGATACAGTGTTATGACAATATTATCGACTGTATTCCCTATGCTGTGCAGCTCGAGTGTCCATCAATAGATGAATGGATCGAGAGATGTGGTGTATCGATCTATATCTTTTTTTAAGTTTCTTTATTTGTTTTGAGAAAGAGAGAGGGCATGTGCTTAAGCAAGTAAGGAAGGGGCAGAGAGAGAGAGAGAGGGAGAGAGAATCCCAAGCAGAATCCGCACTGCCAGCACAGAGCCCAACGTGGGGCTCGAATTCATGAGCTGTGCGACCATGACCCAGGCAAACCAAGAGTCGGACACTCAACCTAATGAGCCACCCAGGTGTCCCTCTATATCTATATCTTATGTGTTGATGGATAGATAGAGATATAAATATATAATGGAATATATGTAGATATGCAATGGAATATTACTCAGCCATGTAAAAGGATGAGATCTTGCCATTTGCTACAGCATGAATGGACTTACAAAATATTATGCTGAGTGAAATAAGTCAGACAGAGCAAGACAAACACCGTATGATTCCACTTCGATGTGGAATTTAAGAAACAAAGCAAAGGAAAAAAGAGACAAATAAAGAGACTCTTAAGGACAGAGAACAAACTGGTGGTTACCAGAGAGGGCAGTGAGTGGGAGGATGGGTAAGACAGATGAAGGGGGTGAAGGGGAATAAACTGCCATTTATAAAATAAACCAGGCTGGTATTTTCAATCTTTTGTTAAAATGTATTTAACGTTTATTTATTTTGAGGGAGAGAGAGACAGAGACAGAGCATGGTGGGGGGAGGGGCAGAGAGGGAGGGAGACACAGAGTCCCCGGGCAGCCTCCAGGCTCCGAGCTGTCAGCACAGGAGGCTGAGATTTTATTTATTTATATTTATTTATTTATTTATTTATTTATTTATTCTTATTTTTTTCAATATATGAAATTTATTGTCAAATTGGTTTCCATACAACACCCAGTGCTCATCCCAAAAGGTGCCCTCCTCCATACCCATCACCCACCCCCCCCTCCCACCCCCCATCAACCCTCAGTTTGTTCTGAGTTTTTAACAGTAGGAGGCTGAGATTTTAAATCTCCATTTCACGGGCTGTGTGAGCCGAGATGCGTCCAGGGGCCGGGTCACTTGATGGGCGTCGCCAGCTGGTAGGCGTCGGGGTCAGGCTTCAAACACGGTCTTGGGGAATGACATGCCTTTTATGGCCCCTCGGGGTGACCCAAGCTCCGGTTTCTCCCTGGTAGGACAGAGAGACTGCGCAGCTGGTGGGGAGGAGGGACGGAGCTCAGGTCGGTGCTTCTGAATGCTGGTATGCTGGCAAATGAGGTGTTTTCTCGTCTTTATTGACTGAAGTTAAGGTCAGAAGTCTACATCCTGTTTCCCTTCCCAAAGCTGTTCAACAGGTGCATCCAAATCTATTCGCATGTCCCAAGAACCGGTTGGTGCCAATGTGTGCCACCAACAGAGGCAGGAGACAGACAGGTGGTCTCTGAGGGGAGGTGGCTGTGTATTCTCCCTCCAAGGGGACGTTGGGGGTGACTTTGAACAAGTTATCCCCCCTCCTTGGGTTTTCTGTTTCTGAGCAGCAGCCTGGCCTAGCCTCAGCAGAGAAGCCAGAGGGGTTCTGGCTACACCGGAGCCAGATCTCACCCGTCCCTTTCCCAGAACCCTCCGCGGCTCCCCCTCTCACTCAGGGTAGAAGCTAAGTCCTTACATTAGCCTGCGTGGTCCTGCCCATTGAGCCCCGTCCCCTCCTGCCTCTCACTCACTCGTTCCGGCCATGCCAGACTCCCCACTGTTCTTCAAGCGGGCCCGCAGACTCTCCCCCATCTGGCATTGTCCTCGCTGTCTCCTCCCCAGACTCTTTCCCTGCGTGTGGCCCCCTGGCTTGCCTCTGCCCTACCGTCAGGTATCCATCAAATACTTGCAGGGAAGCCGTCCATGACCACGTGTCTGACATTGGAAATCCTCCCTCAGCCTGAGCTTGAACAGGTCGCTCGTCCACACTGGTCCTCCATTTCTGTGGCACGGTCTGGTGTCATCCAGTGCCCAGGAAATAGTGAGTGCTCGTAAACAGCGGCTATTGTCAGCAGGTCCTCGCTCCGCAAAGAGGAAGGGAGACTCCCTCTTCCCCGTCAGCAGGTGAGACTGAGCCAAAGCCGGGATGGCTCCCAGCTGTCTTCCTCGCCAGCTGGGATCTTCCAGCTGGGAACGTCCATCCTGGGAACTGACAAGAGACCGTGGTGAGGGGAAGCCAGGCCCAGAAGGGAAGGGACTCATCTTGAGCCGGGTGGAAGCCGTGTCCTTGGTTCGGGTGAGTCCAGCATCCCTGACCGTTGTCTCTCTTCTCCTGTAGCTGTGTCCACTGGACTTGGCCATGGCACATACCCTGCCTCCTTCCCGCACATTCCCTGGCAGCCCCAGTCTCGGGCAGAAGCATCTTCAGGAGCGGGAAACATCGATTGCCCTAGTGATTAGTTGACCTAAAATACAACAGCCTCTGGAATATTTGCATCTGCCCGTGTTTCCTTTTTGTTCATCATTTTTCAACATGATGAGGATATTTTAAACCAATATATTGGAGTGCCTCTCTTATCCGCTGAGTATCAGTTTTTCTATATTTTTATGAAAGGTTGGATTCTTCTGAATCCTTGTGGGTGCCTTTCCTCCTTCCTATGTTATCTGCTTTTGAATAGCTTTATTTGTCTTTCTAGAAAGGCTGCGTGAATGCAAAAGCGCTCTAAGGGGGCTAGATTTTTTAAATTGTGGTCAAATACACGGAACATAAATTTCACCATTTTAACCATTTCGAAGTGTGCATTTTGCGGCGTGAAGTACATTCACAGTGTTGTGCGACTATCCTCACCATCCGTCTCCAGAACTTTGTCATCGTCCCCAACTGACACTCTGTCCCCATTAAACATTAATGCCCCTTCCCCTCCTTCCTGTAGCCCCTGGAAGCCACCACTCTACTTTATGTCTCCATGAATTTCATTATTCTAGGAACATCGTAAAGAAGGAACACACAACATTTGTCCTTTTGTGACTACCTTATTTCTTTTTTTTTTTTTTTTTTTTAGCTTTATTTATTTAGAGAAAGAGAGAGACAGAAAGGGAGAGAGGAGAGCACAAGTGGGGGAGGAGTAGAGAGAAGGAGAGACAGAATCCCACGCAGGCTCCCCTCTGACAGCAGAGAGCCCGACGCGGGGCTCAAACTCATGAACTTCAAGATCATGACCTGAACCGAAGTCGGTCACTCAAGTGACTGAGCCACCCAGGCGTCCTGTATCTGTTCATATTCTTGCTTTCAATTCTCTGGGTACATGTCCAGAAATGGAAAGTTCTAGGTTCATTCTGTTTTTGAGGCTCACTCTACCATTTTCTTTTTTTAATTTTTTTTTTACGTTTATTTATTTCTGAGACAGAGAGAGACAGAGAGAGAGGGAGACACAGAATCAGAAGCAGGCTCCAGGCTCTGAGCCGTCCGCACAGAGCCCGACGCGGGGCTCGAACTCACAAACCGTGAGATCATGACCTGAACCGAAGTCAGTCGCTCAACCGACTGAGCCACCCAGGCGCCCCTCTACCATTTTCCACAGTGGGAATACCACTTACATTCCCGCCAATGATGCATGAGGGTTTCAGTTGCCCCATATCCTCGCTAACTCTTGTTACTTTCTGATTCTTTGATGGTAGCCATGCTAATGAGTGTGAGAGGATACCTTATGGCAGTTTTTATTTACATTTTCCTAACAATTATTGATGTTGGGTGCCTTTTCTTGTGCTTATTAACTGTTTGTGTATCTTATTTGGAGAATGTGTATTTCAAGCCCTTTGCCCATTTTGTGATTGGGTTGTTTATTTCTTTATTTTTGTTATTGTTGTTGTTGAGTTGAACTTCTTTATATATTCTGGAAGTAAACCCCTTCTCCAATATATAATGTGCATATCTTTTCTGCCATCAGTGGGTTGTGTTTTCATTCACGGTAGTGTCCCTCGATGTACAAAAATTTTAAATTCTGATAAAGTGCAATTTACCTTCTCTTTTGCTGCCTGTGCTTTTGGTGGTCACATCCAAGAAGTCATTGCCAATTTAATGTCATGAAGATTTCCCCCATATGTTTTCTTCTAAGAGTTTTGTGATTTCAGCTCTTATGTTTAGCTTTTGGTCCATTTTTATTATTTTTTTAAAGTTTATTTATTTGTTTTGAGAGAGAGTGTGTGAGCAAGCAGAAGAAGGACAGAGAGACAGGGAGAGAGAGCATCCCAACCATGCTCTGCACTGTCAGTGCAGAGCCTGATGCAGGGCTCAAACTCACGGACCATGAGATCATGACCTGAGCTGAAAACAAGAGTCAGACACTCAACTGACTGAGCCACCAAGGCGCCCATTGGTTCATTTTTAGTAACTTTTGCATATGGTGGAAATAAGAGTCAAACTTCTTTTTTTTTTTAATATGGATACTCCGTTTTTCCTATGCCATTTATTGAAAAGATTGTCTTTTACCCCCTTAAATGGTCGTGGCACAATTGTTGAAACCATTTGGCTATGTACGTGAAGGTTTATTTCTGGGCTTTCTATTCTAATCCATTGGTCTATATGTTTGTTGTTATGCTAATACCACAGTGTTTTATTACTGTGGCTTTGCAGTGAGTTTGGAATCGGGGAGAATGAGACTTCCAACTGTGTTCTTACTTTTCAAGATGGTTTTGGCTATTTGGGATCTCTTGCAACTCCATATGAACCTGAGGATGGGTTTTTCTGTACCTGCAAAAAATGTTGGGATTTTGACGAGGATTGCATTGAGTCTGTAGATTACTGTGAATATTGTTGACATCTTCATAATATTAAGGCTTCCAATCCATGAACATGGGATGTCCTTATTTGTGTCTTCTTCAATTATCTTCAGCATTTTGTAGTTTTCAAAACTTTTGCCTCCTTGGTTAAGTTTGTTCCTATTATTTTTTTGAAAAGAGAAATAATGTTCCAATCTATTAAAATAGCAAAAGTGTAACTTGACTATCTCAGGGATGGAGGCACTATAACAATACTTTATGGAGTCATATAAAATTTTCATATCTTATACCAAATAATGCCATTAGCTACAACTATTACCTAAGAAAGTAACTGAAAAATATAAACTAAGTCCAAGTATTGTTACAAGGATGTTAGTAACTTTGCTATCAGTAACAACACAAAATGAGAAATTAAGGATGCATCAGATGGCTGAAATTGAGGAATTCTTATACAAGTGTGTGTGTAGGTATAAAATAAAATTGTGTCATGTTACCATTAAAAATTTAAAAATATACAGATTTAATGTAATAATCATATGATATTCTGAGCCATAGAAGTATAAAATAAAATGGTTAGCGTATAAAAAGGAAGACAGTAAATTTCAGAAAGGGGTTTAACACTTGTAAATGAAAAGTGTGACTGTTTTTTTTTTTTTTACTTATAGATTGAAATGATGCTTGAAAAATAAATTAAAGGAAGTGGCATGTGCATGCATGATAAGGCTTGGTGAGATGTTGTCAAGCATCATTTCCACTTAGATTTGCTTGGATCACAGCTGAGGCTTATGGATTTAGAGTGTTGGACTGAATAGCCAGCTTGCTACTATGAAAAATTCGTGGTCTCAGGCAAGATTTCAATCACTGCCACCTCTCGAAAGGTGAAAAATGAAAATCTCACCTTTTATTCACACAAATGCACCAAATGGTAATATCTGTAATGTTGAAGCCTAAAATGATATATATTTTTTTAATGTTTATTTATTTTTGAGAGACAGAGTGCAAGTGGGGGAGGGGCAGAAAGAGAGAGGGAGACACAGAATCCGAAGCAGGTTCCAGGCTCTGAGCTGCCAGCACAGAGTCTGATGCAGGGCTCGAACCCCATGAACTGTGAGATCATGACCTGAGCTGAAGTCGGAGGCTTTCACCGACGGAGCCACCCAGGGGCCGCAATGCCTAAAATGATTTAATGGAAAAGAAAAACAAAGCTTATCTTTGGTGAGTTCTAAAACTTTTAATTTGGTCTACTATCCTGTTTTATCCTTTTCAATGATATTAGAAACAAAATTATTTTCTTAATTTCCTTTTCAGATTGTCCATTGTCAGGGCACAGAATTTCAACTGATGATTGCATGTTGATTTTGTATTCCTGTAACTTTGCTGAATTCATTTATTAGTTCTAACGTGTGTGTGTGTGCACGTGTGTGTGTGTGCGCGTGTGTGTGTGTGTGTGCGCGCGTGTGTGTGCGTGTGTGTGCACGCACAATCTGTAGGGCTTTCTATATTCTTAGTGAATATGGCTCTTATTCTATGTTCTTAGTGAACAGAGATAATTCTAGTACTTCCTTCCAGTTCGGAATAATGTTATTTGCATAAGGGCCCTGGCTAGTACTTCCAGTATTGTGTAGGGTAGACGTGGTGAAAATGGGCAGTCTTGTCTCGTTCTTGGTCTTAGAAGAAAAGCTTTTAGTCTTTCACCATTGAGTATGACATTGGCTGTGAGTTTTTTATATATGGACTTTATTATATTGAGGTAGCTTGCTTCTTTTTTTTTTTTGAAGCTTATTTACTTTGAGACGGGGGAGAGGGACAGAGAGAGGTAGGGAGCAGAATATCAAGCAGGCTCCATGCTCCGCGCAGAGCCCGATGTGGGGCTCAATCCTACAGTCCTGGGATCAAGACCCAAGCCGAAATCAAGACTTGGACGCTCAACTGACTGAGCTACCCAGGCATCTTGAGGTGGCTTACTTCTATTTCTAGCTTGTTGAGTGTTTTTTATCATGACAAGATATTGAATTTTGTCAAATGTTTTTCTGCATCAGTTGACACGATCATGTGGTTTCCCCTCTTCATGTGTTACTATGCTGTGTAGCAATGATTGATTTGCACGTGTTGAACCATCCTTACATTCAAGGAATAAATCCCCCTTGGTCTTGGCATCTGAGTAGATTCAAGATAGTTGTTTAAAAGTCTTTATCTAGTAAGTCTGATGCATGTGTTCATGCATATCTTCAGAGACTATTTTTGGATATTTATTTTTTAATTTTTTCAAAATTATTTTATTTTAAGTAGGCTCCACATCGAACATGGGGCTTAAACTCATGACCCTGAGATCAAGAGTCATATGCTCTACAGACTGAGCCAGCCATGTGCCCCTGAATATTTATTTTTTGACTTAGAATACACCATGTTTCTTTCTTTCTTTCTTTCTTTCTTTCTTTCTCTCTCTCTCTCTTTCTTTCTTTCTTTCTTTCTTTCATAAGCTTTGTGGTCTTTTGCTCAAATTTGGGCATTTGAAAAAAGTTCTCCTTCCCAGTCTGTGCACACTGGTGTGGAAGATTTTTACTAATTAATGGTTCCCTGGCCAGCCTGTGGTGACGGCTTAAGTTGTTCTCACGTTTTTTCTGGGCATGTGTGTTCCTCCTCCCTCCCCCCTCCCTCTGAATTCCCTTGGCTGCTTTTAAATGCTTTCGTTTCCTAAAATGTTTTACCCTAGTTTCTTCTCAGGGACTTAGATGTTCTGTTATAGTCCTCTGTTCGTAAGTTCTTGCCCCCAGGTATCCATGGGTCTTTAGTTTCCCTGAAGTTTTCATGCACTGTGGTACCCACCACTGCCTTCCCCAGTGTCTAACCTAAGATCCAAAATTTTCCACCATTCCTGTCGGGGCTCAAGTCAGGTAAGACAGAAACCTGTCCCTTGGGCAGCCCACAGGCAAGGATGAATGCTGCAAACAATTTGCACTCCTATTTCTGGCTAGAGTGAGGGAGACTGGAATTGAGCCCCTTCCTCCAGTCTGCACCTTGCTCTACAGGATAAGGTATGGACCAACAGTGAGGGAAAACTGTGTAACATTTCCTTCCATTTCGAATTGGCTTCTTTTATTTCTTTCCTTTTCTTTACTTCCCTTCCCTTCCCTTCCCTTCCCTTCCCTTCCCTTCCTTTCCCTTCTCTTTTCTTTTCTTTCCTTTTCTTTTCTTCCCTTCCCTCTTTTCTTTTCTTTTCTTTTCTGATTGGGTGTTCACTTCGTTGCTATAGATCTTTTGTCCAGGACTCCTATAAAGTTATTTTAGTCAGTCTGTAGTTGTTTATTTGGTATTCCCATGGAGGAAGGGAGACCAGGGCCTTCTTATCTGCCATCTTGCTGACGTCTACCTCCGGGGTTAGTGTTTTCTTTTTTTAATTTTAGAGAAAGAGTGGGAGAGTGTGAGTTGGGGAGAGGGGCAGAGAAAGAGAGAGAGAGAGAGAGAGAGAGAGAGAGAGAGAGAGAGAGAATTTCAAGCAGGTTCCATGCTCAGTGCAGAGCCCAACATGGGACTTGATCTCACAACTCTGGGATCATGACCTGAACCAAAATCAAGAGTCAGGCACTCAACCGACTGAGCCACCCTGGCACCCCAGGGGGTTCGCTTTTGAGTGCATGGATCTTTAGGCAAATAAATGAGCTTGGAGCTGAGTGGCCTAGTTTCATGTCGTCTAATTCTGTGCCTACAGACACTGGACACCTTTCAGAGACTCCCCAGGAACAGAATCTGCTGTCTCTGAAAGGAAGATGGGCAAGGTGGGAGCTGGGGTAGGAAAGACCAGAATTAAATGCATTTTTCCTAAGCCCAGGGCTCTCCCTCCACAACAACAGCTAGTTATATGACACGTGAAGCCAAGAGCAGACCTCTTCCTGGTCCTTCCACTTATTAACCATGTCCTTCTCCAAAGCACTGAATCTCTTTGAGCTCCAGGTTCCTCATCTGCAAAACAGGACAAACAATACACACTTGTAACACGCTTGTAAAAATGATAGTGGGGGAAGCTGTGCAGCCAGAAATTTTGTTTTTTAATGTTGATTTATTTTTCAGAGAGAGAGAGAGAGAGAGACAGAGAGAGAGGACAGAGCGTGAACTGGGGAGGGGCAGAGAGAGAGGGAGACACAGAATCCGAAGCAGGCTCCAGGCTCTGAGCTGTCAGCACAGAGCCTGAGGCGGGGCTCGAACTCACGAACCCAGAGATCGTGATCTGAACCAAAGTTGGACGCTTAACCGACTGAGGCACCCAGGCGCCCCAGAAATTTTGTTTCTTTTTATACGTAAAGAAGATCTATGTGAAATGTTAATGAAGAAGAGAATTGGTTGCCCCCTGCCCTTCATTGCCTTCTTCCTCCTGCCCTAAAACCTGGAAATGGTGACGCAGGGGAAGGCGACCTGATCTCCAGCTCCAGGGAGGGGGTGTTGACTGCCCTGTCCCAGGGCTGATCCAACAGAAGCATCTGAGATGATGGCTATGTTCTGTGCTTTGCGATGTGGAAAATCTCCAGTAGCCACACGTGGCTGTCGGGTACTCGAAATGTGGCTAGTCCCACTGAGAAACTGAATGTTAAATTTAATTTAATTCATATCAATTTACCATTTAAAAAGCTACATGTTGGCAATAATAAAACAGACCGTAAGGGTCGCAAGGGTATGGAAAAGTTGAAACCCTCATACATCACCGGCAGGAATGTAAAATGGTATAGCCACTTTGGAACACAGTTTGGCGGTTCATCCAAGAGTGAAACATAGACGTACCATATCACCCAGCAATTCCACTCCTGGGTTTATTTATTTATTTATTTTAATTAAAAAAAAAAAAATTTTAACGTTTATTTATTTTTGAGACAGAGAGAGACAGAGCATGAACAGGGGAGGGTCAGAGAGAGAGGGAGACACAGAATCTGAAGCAGGCTCCAGGCTCCGAGCGGTCAGCACAGAGCCCGACGCGGAGCTCGAACTCACGGACCACGAGATCATGACCTGAGCCAAAGTCGGACGCTTAACCGACCGAGCCACCCAGGCGCCCCCACTCCTGGGTTTAGACCCAAGAGAACTGGGGACACACATTCACCCAAACACTTGCCCGTGAAGGTTCACAGTACCATTATTCACAATAGCCCCCAAATAGAAACAACCCAGTTATCTATCAACTCTGGCACAGCCATACAATGGAATATTAAATCAGCCACAAGAATAAATGAGGTACTGATTCGTGCTACAACATGGGTGAAGCTTGAAAACATTATGCTAAGTTAAAAAAAAAAGGCCAGGCAAAAAGACCACATATCATATAATTCCCTTTACCTGAAATGTCCAGAGAAGGCAAACCCCCAGAGACAGCTAGTAAACCCTCCGTCACCAGAAGCTATGGGGAGCAGGGTTTGGGCACAGGGTTTCTTTTTGGGGTGATGAAAATGTTCTGGAATTGGTAGTGACCATTGCACAGCATTGTGGATATATGAAATTAAACATTTTTAAAGGGTGATTTTATGGTATGAGCATTAGATTTCAATTGAAAAAAATCATTGCCTGTGACTGGTGGCTACTGTATTTCCCAGCAAAGGAAATTATTTTTCCCTTGCCAGTGAGCAAGGGTCCTGTTCAGGCCAATGAAATATAGGAGAAAGTTCTAGAATTCCTCTTGGTACAGTCTTCCTTGCTGTTAAGCGGGGGACCCAGGACAAGGTGGCCCCTTTTTCTTTCTCCTACATTGTTTCCTATATTTCCTCCATTCTCCCCCTAAAATGTACTGGATATGAAGCTTAGCAAACCATGGATGCCATATTGAGTCCCTAAGAAGATCAGGCAGTACAAAGCCCACAGGCCGTGAGGATGGCCGGCGGGAAGACCGGAAACATATCGGTCTTAGGTGGTATTGTTGAGTCCTGGATCCTACTGCACCTGAAGCCCTCCCTCTTCCTGCACTAGACATACAATTACATGAGATTATAAACTCTTGTATCGTCTGAGCCACTTTGAGTCAGTTACTTGCTGCTGAAAACATCCTAACTGATCGTTAAGTGCAATCACCTGCCGCCCTCCTCACCGTCCCCTCCCCCTCATTATCATCACCATAGTTTTCCCTTAAATGTTACTTTATGTTGGGTGAAGCTTCAGCACAAATACAGGAATTTTCAAGCCTGTGCTTGGCTGCTAGGAGGGGAGGAGTCGTCCCTAAAGGGGTTCTTTCTCCTCCCTAAGTAACTGTCGGAGCGAACAGAGAGGCTATTAATAAAGCAAGTGTTTTACCCAGCACTTTTTACCTCTCAAAGGTCCTGCCCACGCTTTATCTCATTGGGTCTTCACTAAGACCTAGTGAGATGGTCTCAGCTGGGACCTTTACCCCATTTGAAACGCAGACAAGGTGACGTTTGGATGGAAGTGACTTGCCCCCACGTCATCCAGCTGACGGAGGTGACGGAGAAGCAGGCACTCAAACTCAGGTCTCCAGACTTCTATACTAGTCGCACTGAGCGTGATGGCTTCTTTGGAGCAAACCCTGGGCGGTGGTGTTCGATTTGCATGGATTTCGTCCCTCCTTTCCAGGAGGGAGGCACACCTTGGAATCTGCGGTCGTGATTTAGAAATACTGGCTTTCCCACATTCCTTCCGACCCTCTCACAATTCCATGACCAGTAGGTCCCGCGTTGGGGCTCAGCCAGACAGAGCACATCTGGATGTTCAGACTTAGGGACCTGAGTGTTCCTCTTCTCGAGTCATAGACATCTTGCCTCCTGGGCTCTAAACCCACGACGGGGGCTGGTGGGGGGGGGTGTGGATCCCGGCTGCGTGGATTTCCTCACTACTGTGAATGTCTGCAGCCACCGAAAGGCGGACGGCTGGGTGTAATCGGTCTGGTCCAGGGCAGCACGGGCACCCACACCGCCAGCAGGGGTGAGGAGCAGCCCGGAGAAAAGGAGCACTTCAGGGTGATGCCACCGTGACTCCGCCTCTCAAATGAAACAGGGAAAGGAAGCTGGTGCCTGCTCAGTGCCCTCCATGCTCTCGCATCTCGAGTGTCTCAAGCCCTATCTGTCCCCCCGGTGCCCCCCACTCACCAAAGGTGGCCTTACTGAGAAAATACGAAACAGCCGCAGCCAGGAGCCCTCCCAGCTCCTGGCTTTCCTCTGAGACTGTGGGACGAGACGTCTGGAGGGCGTGACTTTCATCCTCGCCAACATCATCTCCCGCGAGCAGCGCCAACAGCAACAGTACCTAGGTCTTCAGGAACCGACATCCGCCGGGCTCAGTGCGCTGCTGGCCCCGTGACGCACTTGATCTCGCTGACTTCTCCGGGCGCCACCGAATAGCTTCTGATGTTTTCCCCCGTTTTACAGAGGAGGAAGCTGAGACAACGTGAGGCGGCCTGCCGGGAGTCACGCGCCCATTCACGCAGACACCGGGCACGTGAGCCCAGCCCCTCCAACTCTGAGCCCCAGAGAACTCGCCAGCAGAAGCAAGTCCCACCCCCTGGGCACCCACAGCTCCCATCCCTAATGCCCACCGTCAGTGTGAAAGGCAGACAGGTATCATCCGCTGAAAATTGGGACGGGGGTCCTGTCGGCCGGGGGTGGACCGCCCTGAGGGCGAAATAAGGCAGTGGAGACGCCCAGGAGGACAAGTGACGGCTAGACAGGGAGTCGAGGAAGACCGGAGGCCCTCCTTCCCCCCAGGGAGGGTCGGGGGTGGCGGGCCTCGCCCCCCTGCTCACGAAATGCTGGCTTCCAATTCCCAGCGGCAAGGGCTGTGCCCAAATCCAACTTTCCAGGGCCTCTCCCAGCTTCCTCCAGAACTCCCGAAGCCAGTCTGTAGGCCCCGCTGGTGACGTTGCTCTCCTGCTTTCCCGGGAGGAGGGAGAGTCCTGGTGGGGTGGGGCGGGGCCTCTCCCACAGACACACCAAGACACAGGGGACAGAGGGTCCAGCCAACAGCCTGGCGGGGCTCGGGTCTTGTCTGCGGACCACGAGAGGACAGGGGGATCTCGTCCCCTCTTACTGACCCCGGCTTCTGAGTCACCAATAAGGCCATTCTGGGCAAGGCTGAGAAATTCCTCGCAACTACCTGCCCCCCCCCCGCCCCGCCCCCACACACCCTGAGGGCGGCCACAGAGGGACCCTCCTTACTGACGGTGACGAGGCTGTGCGTCCAACACATAGCAAGCCCTCCATGGGCAAAGCCTACCGACCGCCACAGCATCATCGTGATCAGGATTGTCATTTTCACCGTGAACGTGGCCGTCATCTCCTGTCTCAGCTGAGCATCGCACCTGCCCTTGCCTCTGCGCCCCCACCCCGCCCCGCCCCTGCCTTGGCCCCCGTGTTGGGGATCCCCAAGCCCGGAAAGCGGCGGGGCGCGTTAAGAACAGGGCCCTCATGCTTCAGTGCTGCCTCCAGGAAATGTCAGAGGCCAGTCTGCTCCTGAATGTAACGTGTGTGCTGTCAGTCAGCCCTCAGACCGCAGACCCGCAAGGCCCAGGGACAGAGGCCCCGAAGATTTATTTTGTCTCACTTAATTGCCCTTTGTGCTTTGTAAACATAAAGGTTGCAGCTGATGGTCTGACAGCCAGAGTAGCCTTTTTCTTATCAGAAAAAAGATGACATTTGGGTTTTTTGCAAATCTTTCCCTCACTCCTAACAGCCCCACCCTCCTTGCCTCGAGCAAGGAAAGGGCCTAGCATGTCCCCAGCACTGGTGTCAGACAGACCTAGACCTGGGGCGAGGGCCTGTTCCTCCCTGGCCTCAGTTTCTCCTGCTATAAAATGGGGGTGGTAACCAGGCGTACCTCCAAGGGGTGTTGGGAACATTCACTGGGACAGTGCAGCGGACTGATGGGGAGCCAGAGCCAGGGCCTGGAGCCCTTGGGTTCCAGTCCCAGTTCTGCCACTGGCTAGCTATGCGACTCAACCTCTCTCTGCCTCAGTTTCCTGCCTTGTCACAAAGGGATGCTAAGAAGGGTGCCGGCTGCACAAGGTTAGTAGGGTTGAATGACTTCATATGTGCATGGCCCTGAGAAGAGCGGCACACGGTGAGGACTGGACCTCAGGAACCGCCTAAAGCAGCGTGTGCCAGGTGCTTAGCTCGTGCCAAGCGCACAGCAGGGGCTGTTATCGTTTTCTTCTAGATCAGAGGTTACCAAGAGACTCCTCAAAGAGCACTTTATTCGCTGGCATTTAGCAATTTGGGGGCTATCATATAAAGTGCAGGCTTCTGGCTTCTCTTGAGAGGCTGGGGTATCTCTGGCATCGGTGGGGCTGCTGAGTAGTGGCTCCTGCCGTTACCATTAGCCTCTGTGGGCATTTGGGTCTCCCAGCTTCCAGCCACAGACCACTGGGGATGTTCTTACCCCCAAAGGCTGTGGCCACAAGAGCCCTTCTTTTCTCCCAAGATGCTCATCGGGGTCGAGCTCAGGAAATCCGTCATCTCGCCATGGAGTGATCTTCTAGCCTCGACTGACCGAACTGTGCCATGGGCTGTGGTCTTCTGATCGGCCCCGCCACCCTTGGACCACACGGGGTCTGCTCATCTCCCCAAAGGGCTCGATATCAATTTTCAGAGGAAAGGTTATCAAGAATCCCCGTGGTGCTGCTTTTCAAATGCGCCCACACATTAGTCATTTTAACTTCAGTTTAGTTACTAGATGGTCTAAGTCCTTCAAATATCTACGTATCAACATGAGATGTAATTATATGCTTCCCATTCCGAATGTAGGAAAGATCGTAAGCCATAAATATACGTGCATACGTGCATATTATCTACACAAATTACTCTTCTCCGTACTCCAAAGAGTTACTCACCACATCTCCACCTTTCTGGTTTGTACCACCTGTCTCAGTGGAAACATCGGCCTGACCATAGAACGGTCTATAAGCAAATGTCTAGCAATGTGAACCTACAGAATCATTTCTAGGACTCACTTCCTCCCTGGAAAAAAAAAAAAGAGAGAGAGAAATGTCCTCAACAGCAAAGATCTAAAGAATTCGGCAGGTGTTAAAAAAATTTTTTTTTTAATTTTTATTTATTTTTGAGAAAGAGAGAGAGCACACGCATGCGAGCGGGGGAGGGGCAGAGAGCGGGAGATACAGAATCCGAAGCAGGCTCCAGTTGTCAGCGCAGAGCCGACGTGGGGTTCGAACCCACGAACCGTGAGATCATGACCTGAGCTGAAGTCAGACGCTTAACTGACGGAGCCACCCAGGTACCCTGGGAACTTGATGTTTATAAGTAATCTTCCCATTGTTAAAAGTCGGCAACTAACAAGAAGTATAAAGGAGAAAAACCACTCCGTGAGCCACAGCCACACGAAACCCATCTGTGGGATCACACGGACCCTCCCTACAGCGCAGAATATTGGTAATGGGCTTGGAATGTGGAGGCAGAGAGCCCAGGGCTGGACTCCTCATTTTGTCATTTGCTAGCTGACTGGCTCTGAGTGCCAACGCCATTTAAACTGCCTGGAACTTCAGGCTCTTTATCAGTGAAATGAAGACATGACTATTTGCCTAAAAGAGTTAGTGTTGAAGATTCAATGAGAAAATTCTTGTACAAAGCTTGGTGCACTGCCAGCAAATAGTAAATGCCCAGAAAATAAATGGTGGCTTTTGGAGGCTTCCCACGTGAGAGGCACATGCTTTTTTGCAAAGCCTGCCTTTTTTTTTTAAGCAGGCTTTGGCCACGGCCAGGGTACCAGATGATGGCCAATCAAAACATGGACGTGGTCTCATCTCGGTCGTTTTCACATCCTTTTCTGGCACCATCTCCGTTTTCCCCCCTTGGAATTGATTTCTCCAGGGCTGAGTGCACCGACCTCCAGCTTCCCCTTTCCCACCACCCACTGGGCAGAGAAATGCAAATACTGCTGTTTGCTGTGCGGGGCTGCAAATGAATTCAGGGAAGACGGAATGGGGGGTGCTGTGGCATCGCATAGGGAGTCGGAGAGGCCCCGGGGCAGGGGCTGCTGGTTGCCAAGTCCTTTCTTGGCATGAAGTGAGCAGTCAGCAGAAGGTGTTTTATACACTGCCCCGAATCCCTGTGAATTAGTCTGCCATTAGCATGAAAAATATTAAGCAATAAACAGTTGCGATATTTAACACTCTCTACAGAGGCCCATTGCCACAGGCGTCACCAATGCAGACTGCGTTAATGAGCAGTGGGGAGCCGTGCAGCAGGAAGGAGCGGGGCGGCTCTGGCATCAAGCAGGCTCTGGGCACCTCGCAAACAAAACACGCCAGATCGGAGCTGCGCATGTCACACGTGGAGATGCACGTACAGACAGGCCTCCAACATGGGCACATGCACACACACAAACACGTTCCAGAAGTGCAACCCATCCAGGCAAATGCACACACATGCTAACTCACATGCATACGCACTCGAACACCCCACGCTCATCCTTGGACTCACACACAGACCCAAGTAGACGGTCACACACATACATAAATGCACACACACACACACACACACACACACACACACGCAAACTTGTCTCCCGAAGCTGAGTATCCTGGCTTGGTCTGATCTGAGAGCAGGACCCATTTCCTGTCCGCTTGGACTACACAGTTGGTCAAATGATGACTTCATTCAGTGATGGCCAACCTTGGTGACAGCTTATGTGATGGATTGTTAAGGACGTGTTGCCAGAATAGAACATAGAACTAAGGGTACACATTTTGAGGCTTAAAGATTATGAGCAACCAGGAGAGTGTTAATGAATCATTTATATGATTGGAGACGGCCACAGAGTCTAACACTTCTGCTTCCCTCCTCCCCAGTGGTGGAGCTCAATAACTTTCCATGGCTCCCTCTTACCTTAAGATTCAGTCCAGACTCATGAACTTTGTATTCACATTCTTTCGCTACTGGTTCTAACCCAACCTAGCTACTCTTCTTTGTGCATGTGATTCTCCAGATATTCTGTGCAATTTTCTCTTTCTTCAGAACCCCCCAGGTTTTCATTTCCCCATGCCGTTGCACATTCTCTGACATCTGCCTGGCAAGCCCTTTTGCTGCCTTCTCATTTTTCAAAGTCCAGCAAAAGCGTCATGCCTGGAAATACTTCTTCTTGACTCATTTATTACAAGCCCACTGTGTGTTAGGCACTGTGCCGGGGATTTACAGACGGATATGATATAGTTCGGGTCCATGTGGATCCCAGAATTAGCTAATGTGGCACTTTAACTGACTTATTGAAAGTATTTGCGTGTCTGTGTTCTTCCCCAAGCAATGGTTTCCCAATGTCCAGAGCTATGCCTTTTATCAGCTTACCACCGGTGCCTCTCCAGTGTCTGGCTAATACAGGTACTTGATAGGTTCTTCTCAGGCAAAGAGGACTCTTATTATAATAGAATGCAAAGGCAGAAACCTGCAGTGAATTGTAGGGAGAGCCATTGGCGTTAAGCCTAGTAGTGAGGGAAGAGGGTGGTGATCTCATGGACCTGATCCTTGTGGATGATTTTAAGTGCGATGCTACGATCTCTCTGGTTAGCGAGATGGGAAAGAGCAGGCTGCAGGATGCTTCCGTCCCTGTGCAATCAGCCAGGGACGCATGTGGGGCCAGGCTGAAGAGGGCAGCGGGAGCGGGGATGGCCACAAGTGGACGAAAAGGGACGGTGGTCAGGACAAGGGGGCGTGTTGGGTAGGGTCGGGTGGAGAAGGAGGGTGGGGTGGGTTTGGCTCTCTGCCTGGATCACTGAGTGGGCAGAGGTTTCATCCCCGGGATGGGGAGATGGGAGGAGCAGGTTTGGGAAGCAGAGGCTGCTTTTCAGGGGATGATTCACGCGGAGCGTTTTCTTAGGAAGTGAATTCCCAGGAAGCCCTGGTAGAGCAGTGGGAACAAAGGACGGGGTGGGGAAGGAGGCCAAGCAGTGGTAGGGTGAGTGGTGAAGTGCAGGGTAACCCGCAGGGGAGCCCTGGAGACAGCGTAGGTCACACCTCAGAGCTGTCCCTACCTGTCGATCGTTGCACCTGTCAGTCGTTGGGTAAAGCAGCCCCCGGTGGGGACATGAATCCTGAGCATTTCTGGCACCACGTGCAAACAGGACAAGTGGCTTCCTGCAGCCCGTGTGCAGCTCCCCCAAGGACGTGGAGCCTGCCCCTCGGCCCTGGGTTTTAATTCTGAGTGCGATGGGTGGTCATTGAGTAAATGGGTGATCGGATTCGTATCTGTTGATTTATTTATTTATTTATTTGCTTTTTAACCTCTTTGGGAGGTTATTACTCTGGCAGCTGGGAGAAGAGAGGAAGCAGAGATGCTGGTATGCAAGATATCGCTGGTGACTGGGAAGCAGCAGTGGGGACGTTGGGCAAGCACACAGATTCAGAACATAATTCACCGTCACACCGACAGGACCTTGTGCTGTGTGGCACGAGGGGCGCGAAGGGGCGGGGGGAGTCAGGATGGATCTTGGTTTTTCTGCTCGAACAGCAGAGGGAAGGGGCCATTTGCTGAAATGGGGGAGATGGGGAGATCTACCAGAGCAGTAGGTGTGGGTGTCAGCTCAGCTCCCCTGTTGGTCAGGTTTAGGAGTGAAGCATCCAGGTGGAGATTGTAAGTCTGGACTTCTGGGTGGACGTTGGGAGCTGTCAGCCTGTTGGTGATATTTAAAGACAGAGAGCTTGGAGAGCTCCCCTCAGGAGTGAGTGCAGCTAGAGAAACGGTCCAAGAAGCATCCTGGGGCTTTTCCTGTCGCGTGAGGAAGCAGGAGGCAAACCCAGCTAAGAAGGCAAGATAGGGAGGCTTTGGGCAGGAGGAAAAGCAGGAGAATGATCATTAAAGAAGTATTTCAGGGAGGCGAGAGCGACCAACTGAGCCACATCTCGCGGGGACCCTGGAGTCGGATGTGGCGGGATGGAGGTGGAAGGGGAGCTTGCATGGTCTGTTGGAATGGATGCAGAAGAGAATGAATCTGGGAGCAGAGGCGATGAGCGCGGAGTCCTTCCGTAGGAAGCTGAGAACAGTAGTCTCGCTGGTTTCTGTTGACACAAGAGCCATTTCAACATGTCTTATGCTGATAGGATTGATGCCATCTGGACAGTCTGACTCAGGGGACAGTTCCGAGCGCGAGACAGAAGTTTGAGAGTTGTCAGTGAGATGCTGGCCGCTCCAAACAACAGGAGAAAAAAAAAATGATCCCAATTGCCACAAATAATAAGGAGACTCCTTTATCTCATGAAGCAGTAATTCCAGACGTAAGGTGCGTTCCAGAGTTGACCGCATTGATTCACCAGCTCAGTGACATCATCAAAGACCCAAATTCTTAGTGTGTCCCTTCTCTGTTCTCCATTGTTCAGGCTTCATCCGAGGGCTGCCAGTGGCCATGTGGCCACATACTTCTCTATTCATATCCAGCAGAAGAGAGAAAACCTCTCCAAAATATTACTACAGCCATTCCCTCTGCCTGGCCAACTTAAATCATGTGTCCATAGTCGCCACAGGAAAGTATGCAATGGTCGGCTGGCAATGACTTAGACTGGAGCACTGCCCCAGGATGAGGCTAGCCCTCCTGATGACCTTTCTCATTTGGACACAGGGCAGGACATGTCCTAGCCATTCATACGAAGATGGGGGCCGTGGATGCAGGGAGGGTGCCAGCCTTCATCTGGAGTGAGAATTATTTTGGACAAGGACCAGTGTCTGATATTGGACCCTCTTTATGGCAGAAGGTTCTGTGTCCAAGTGGGGGAAAATATGCATGGGGAACTTATGGCCCGCCTAAACAGCACAGCCAAATAAAGGGTGGGATCCAATAAGGTAAGGCATTGGCCCCAGGCTAACGACCAGTTCAAAAGACTTCAGGTTAAGCCAATAGAGTCAGGATCTCTTTGGAATCTTGTGGGCCATTCCCATGGACCGATGCCCTCCAGTCTTCATGAACAGCTCTCTGAACCCAATGTCTGGCAAAAAGCATAGTCAATGCAGCCTAGCGGAAAGAGCATAAGTTTTATTTTATTTTATTTTTTCTTTTTTTACCTTTATTAATTTTTGAGAGACAGAGCACAAGTGGGGGAGGGGCAGAGAGAGAAGGAGACACAGAATCTGAAGCAGGCTCCAGGCTCTAAGCCGTCAGCACAGAGCCCCACTTGGGGCTTGAACTCACCAACCGCGAGATCATGACCTGAGCCGAAGTTGGACACTTAACCGACTGAGCCACCCAGGGGCCCCAAGAGCATAAGTTTTAAAGACATACCTGGGTTCGTGTGACCGCGCATAAGTGACATGACATTTCTCAACCACCGTTTCCTCCTCCGTAAAGTGGGTAACATGTCAAATGTTTTCATGGGGTTTCTGGGAGTATTAAATGAGATAATACATGGAAAGCTTTTAGCAAATATCAAGCACAGAGTAAGCACTCAACACGTTGAGGTGAACGGGAACCAGGGTCTTCCGATCACAAGGGCAGTTGTTCGCTTTACTCACAGGGAAGACGGAGACGATATCAACAACCACACCTTGGCCAAACCACCACACCGTGAGGCTGATGAAAACAGAACACAAAAATGGTCAAGGAAATCTCCCTTCTTCGCTCACCTTGTCAGAGGCAATGAACAGAAGCACCTTGTGCCCCGTTCTCCTGACTTCATTACTATTCCAGATGCATGCTCATGGTCTCATCATGCCAGACCCTTCAGTTGCTCACTGTCTCGGGCAGAAGCAAGTCCCAAATCCTTAATCTGACATTCAAATCGCTTTATGACCTAGAGTCCTACTTACATTTTCACTGTCTTCTCTTGACATTTAAGCTTTGTTCACTTGGCTCTTGCTACGTTCTTGTTGTTTCATTCAGTCTATGAAGCCGTGCGCCTTCATGCCTCCCGCGTGCTACTTTAGCCTGAACCTCCCTTGCCTAAAACTCCCACCTGTTCCCTTCCAACCTGATCCCCCTTTCCTAGGTCAGCTCCTAGTGGCACTTTGGGTCTTGGCTTACTGACGTATCCTTGGCTTACTGACTGGGGAGGACTTACCTGGTATCCTGGACTACTGTTATATGTTCCCCTAGTACCTGAAGTTCCTCTTAGCACGTATGCAGTTGAGATTAATTACTTATTGGGATAATTGTTTATTTATATTCTCTCTGTCTCTCTTGTTGGTCTTTAAACTCCATGAAGATAGACAGTGTATTTCTTGAAAAAACAACAACAACAACAAAAACAAAATGGTGCACTATGCCAGAAATCTTTTTTTTTAATTTTTAAAAAGATGTTTATTTATATTTGAGAGAGAGAGACAGGCATGAACAGGGGAGGGGCAGAGAGAGATGGAGACAGAATCTGAAGCCGGTTCCAGGCTCTGAGCTGTCAGCACAGAGCCTGATGTGGGGCTTGAACCCACAAACCGTGAGATTATGACCTGAGCCGAAGTCGGATGCTTAAACAACTGAGCCACCCAAGCACCCCCAGAAATCTTAAAAAGTAAAACAATGGCAAAGATTCTTGCCTTTCATCTATCCATACATCGCCTATCCATTTGTCCTTCCACTCAGCTACTCCATCCATCCATCATCCACCCATCCATCCATCCATCCATCCATCCATCCATCCATCCGTCTATCCATCCATCCACTTATCCATTCATCTTTCTACTGAAGGACTCATCTATCCATCCAACCACCCATCTACCCAACCACCCATCCATCCATCCATCCACCCACCCACCCACCCACCCTATCTAGTTCATTCAAGATGACAAACGTTCTGACGAATAAGTATCAGACCCTTGCTAAACACCATGGAGCCTCATTTACACATTCATTGATTCTGCCACTCTTTCAAAATTTATAGGAGATGCCCTTCGTTGCCATCACAGGACAAGTGGGCAAATATCTAAGTCCTATCTGAAAGAGAATATTGAAGTGTCAAAAAGCAAGTCTAAAATATGTTTTCAGTCAAGAGGGACGGGGCAGGTTGGGACCCAAAGCTAAATGAGTTGTTACGATAAGCTGTGAAGGTTTAGTTGAGGGGAAGGAACTGCTGGCAAGGGCCGGCAGCCTGACCGGCGTGAGAGCTGGGTGTCTGTGGGGCTTCTGGGGGCTCTCAGAAGCACTGCAGTGTGCGGTAGGCAATCCTCATGCATAATGCATATATGATGCGTAATGAAGCGGGCAAGCCAATTCTTTTCTGGGGACTGGGCCAGGGCAGCAGTATTTAAGCTTACCCGTGGCAACGTGCTGGCAGTGGCCGAGATCACTTGTTAGTCCTAGCCCCTTGAGTCCATTTCTGCTCTAGTTTCCTTACCTAGGATGTAAGCCCAGAACATTTGGCTGGAGCCCCCCTATCCTCCCTGGACCCCATCCTCTAAGCCCCTAAGGTGACTCTGATAGAGTCACGAGACTCTGATCACCTGAGGCAGGCTTGGCATCACGGTCCGGTCTCCTATCTAAAGGACCCCCCGGAACATTGGGCTTGAGTTCACCGCTATCCCTCGTCCCACCTTGGTCTTGCACATAGCGAGCTCGGATCGTCGGAAATGTCCCCCCCATTCCTTACTTCTCCCAGTGATTCTTACCAGACAGACCCGTTCAGAGGGTTAAGTGAGTTAACACACAGAAAGGGCTTCTAGTAGTGCCTGGGGTGTGGTGTTAGCCATTGTTATTGGAGCCGCTGTTGCCTACGTCCTGGGTCACATTCCTAACCCTTTCCACTAATTCTTAGTGCAGCTAACTTACGTGTGCTCTGGGGCAAGCCCCGTAACACCTCTGGATGTCAGCCTCCCTACCTGAAGTCACCCCGGAGGCCCTCTTTAACTACAACTTGCCTGGTTTCGACAGGCCTAATTCTCGGAATCCTGGAGTAGCGTGTCGGTTCACTGATACGGGTACGGTGGCAAGTGATTAAAAAGCAAAGAGCAAATGCGCTGAAGCGCAAGACGACCTGTGGTGGTTGTCGTTCACCAGATGATGTCACTAAGGTCACTGTTGTGTCCCCTTCTCCGCTTGAATGTCCTCAGTATTGGCTTCTTCCTCAGGCAGGCTCTCCCCGGCTGCTGGCAGGCTTTGGGTTTTCAACCTGCCAGCTTCGTAACTGCAGATGGAAGACGGTGCCTTTTTCCTTTTCCGTTTCTTTTTCTTTCTCTTGCAATTTTTTTTTAAACTTTTTTGTTTTAACGTTTTTATTTATTTTTGAGACAGAGAGAGACAGAGCATGAAGGGGGGAGGGGCAGAGAGAGAAGGAGACACAGAATCGGAAGCAGGCTCCAGGCCCTGAGCCATCAGCCCAGAGCCCGACGCGGGGCTCGAACTCACGGACCGCGAGATTGTGACCTGAGCTGAAGTCGGACGCTTAACCGACTGCACCATCCAGGCGCCCCTCTCTTGCAATTTTTAAAACTGTTTTAATGTTCATTCCAATATAGTTAGCATACAGCGTTCCGTTAGTTTCAGACGCGCAATAGAGTGACTCAGCACTTCCGTACCTCACCCGGTGCTCATCGTGACAGGTGCCCCCCTTCATCCCCGTCGCCGGGGGATGTCACCCTCCTGCCACCTACCTCCCCTCTGGAAGCAGCAGTCTGTTGTCTACAGTTAAGAGTCTGTTATTGGTTTGTGTCTCTCTCTTTTTCCCTCGGCTTTTTTTTTGTTTGTTTGTTTGGTTTCTTAAATTCCACATGTGAGTGACATCATATGGTCTTTGTCTTTCTCTGACTGACTTATTTCTCTAGCTCCATCCACGTCATTGCAAATGGCAAGATTTCATTCCCTTTTATGGCTGAGTAATAAAACAAATATATATATATATATATATATATATGTATATATATATATATATTAATGAGTGTATATATACATACACACACAAACACACACACACACACACACACAGTATACCATTTCTTTATCCACCCAGCAGTCAGTGGACACTTGGGATCTTTCTATAATTTGGCTATTGTACATAATGCTGCTATAACCACTGGAATCCAATGCATGTATCCTTCTGAGTTAGTATTTTTGCATTTTTTTTTTCTGTAAATACCCAGCAGTGCGATTACTGGATGGGAGGGTAGTCCTATTTTTAACTTTTTGAGGAATCTCCATACCGTTTTCCACGGTGGCTGCACCAGTTTGCATTCCCGCCGACAGTGCCAGAGGGTTCCTGTGTCTCCACATCCTCGCCAACACTTGTTGTTTCCTCTTTTAAGTTTTATTCTAATTTTTACTTTATTTATGTATTTATTTATTTTTTTATTTTAGAGGGAGAGCATGCAAGTCGGTGGGGGAGGGGCAGAGGGAGACAGGATCCTAAGCAGGTTCCACGTTCAGTGCAGACCCCAACGCAGGGGCTCGATCCCATGACCCTGGGATCGCGACCTGAGCCAAAATCAGGAGTCGGATGCTCAGCCAACTGGACAACCCAGGTGTCCCTTCTTTTAATTTTTATTTATTTATTTATTTTTATTTTTATTTTTTTTAACGTTTGTTTATTTTTGAGACAGAGAGAGACAGAGCATGAACAGGGGAGGGCCAGAGAGAGAGGGAGACACAGAATAGGAAACAGGCTCCAGGCTCTGAGCTGTCAGCACAGAGCCTGACGCGGGGCTCGAACTCACGAACCGAGAGATCATGACCTGAGCCGAAGTCGGACGCTTAACCGACTGAGCCACCCAGGCGCCCCTAATTTTTAAATAAATTTTTTTAATTAAAAAATGTCTCCAGTTTCCTTGAGATATGACTGATGTAGAGACAGTGCCTTGGATCCAAAGTCCCAGAATTACTTCTGCAGGGCTGAATTGGATCAGGCACCCCTGCCTGAAGCACTGACTACGACCAGAATGAGGGTGGTCTGCATTCCCGATCAACCCCTGAAATCCGTGATGGGGGTGGGCGCCATCAGCCTCACCAGATTGGGAAACGCTAGGGCTGGAGCCCCAGGGCAAACTGGGGTACTCCTCGTGCCAGAAGGAGGGGTGGGTGCAGAGTAGGTAAAACAACGGATGTCTATAAAAAGGGAACATGAATGCGGCCTGTCCTGCACTGGTTCCCCTTTCTGGAACCTTCCCTCATTGGATTCCTTGAAGGTGATCCTCCTTTTCTTGGTTTTCCTTCTTCTTTTTTTTTTTTTTTAATTTTTTTTTTTCAACGTTTATTTATCCTTGGGACAGAGAGAGACAGAGCATGAATGGGGGAGGGGCAGAGAGAGAAGGAGACACAGAATCGGAAACAGGCTCCAGGCTCCGAGCCATCAGTCCAGAGCCTGACGCAGGGCTCGAACTCACGGACTGCGAGATCGTGACCTGGCTGAAGTCGGACGCCCAACCGACTGCGCCACCCAGGCGCCCCGGTTTTCCTTCTTTTACCAGAACACCGTCTTACCCTTATCGGCTTGCTGAGCAATTCCTCACCCTTGAGAATTGTGGGGAACAGAGCCTTGTCACTACAGGAAGGGCCCATTGTTCTCCCCCTGTGCTCCCATAGTGCCTTGCGCTGATCTACAACCCAGAGCCCCCGATGATGTTATGCGCACACTTATTTCCATGCCTGCCTCCTCCACTAAATTGTGAGCCCCGGAGGGCAGGGACTATGGGATTTATCTCTGTGGCTCTAGTGCCCGCAGTGGTTACAGTACATAGTAGGCACTTAATAAATGTTCCTTGCATTAAAAAGATTCAATCAAGGTGCAATTTATCTAAGCCTTGCCAGTGCCCCCAACCACACATCATTTGCCTGCATCCTGGAGGATGCTGGGAAGATCAATGCAACAATATCACAAAGGCCCTGGAGAGGAAGGCAGCCAGGGAAGACAAGGTTTTGTTATTAGTGGTGTATCGCTTATTAAGGGACCCTGGCACATTGCATCTGCCGGCGGGGAGGGGGGGTGGCCGGCAGAAGAATCGGAAAGTCGTGATCAGAATGCCCAAGTGGAAAAAAGTTCGGTTGGCAAATGCCGAAGACATCAGCTAAAAAGCCCATCATTTACATTGGATTAGCAGGTGAAAGATGATGGGACCGTTGCGACAATCCCTTCTTGGCGTATGAACATCTCATTTATAAAAATATCGATTCTACTCCTTTGGACATAATTGATTAATTATATTTTGGGAGAGAAAAATCGTTTCCAGGTCTCTGCAGGGTTCGCCTGGCCTCATCTCACAATGTCCGTCCCTCCTCCCCACCCCCCGACTGTGGAATAACCTTATTTTTCAAGACTGCGTCTTCTCCCTCTCTGCAAGTGGGGGGCCGCAGAGTCTACGAGAAAATGGGAAAGAATCTGTCTTTGCGAACGCCTTAGGTGGACTACACGAAGAAATAGTCTAAAGATAGAATATCACGGTCATAATCTTACGAATGGAAAGCATCACAGAAATCAACTCAGAAATTAACTTCAAATCTTACAGCCCACCACTCACCGCACCTTAGCGGGGGATGGGCCAGGAAAGTGGAAAATCCAAAACACATTACAACGTTACTTTCCGCCGGTCGTGAAAAGCCCAGTACATGTTCTCTGTGGAAAATTAGAACAATGCAGAACAAAGAAGAAAATAAAAAATGATCTCCCATTATCCTGTCACATTAAGAAAATCACTGTTAATATTTTAGAGTATGTATTTTCAGTAATTTTGTTTTACAACATTGGAATTATTCTCCACGTATAACTTTGTAGCCTGGTCTTTCATTTATTATGAGACGGGGCGATGATTTCTCCTTGCTATTGCCTTTCACAACATCATTTTTAACGGATGGGTAGTATTTTTTTTATATATATTTGTATAATACTATCTTTATTTAGGGGTGCCTGGGTGGCTCAGTCGGTTCAGCATCTGACTTCCACTCGGGTCATGATCTCACGGTCCGTGAGTTCGAGCCCCACCTCGGGCTCTGTGCTGACAGCTCAGAGCCTGGAGCCTGCTTCGGATTCTGTGTCTCCTCCTCTCTCTGCCCCTCCCCTGCTCATGCTCTGTGTCTCTCTGTCTCTCAATAATAAATAAACGTTAAAAAAAAGTTTAAAAAATACTATCTTCATTTCCCCAGTGTTGGGTTTTTAGTATGCCTCTAGTTTTCTTGTTTTGCTATTAATAGTAGCAGTGCATTAGCATTGTGATCTATAAAGCTCTGCATAGATCTCTAGATACTTTCTTAGGCTGTATTTCCTAGAGGGTGACCCTGCTGGAGCAAAGGTTGTTCATATTTTCAGGATTTTGGTATATATTTGAGACTGTCTTCCAGAAAATATGCATCAACTTATGCTTTCAGTAGGACTTTTTTCCCCCTATTTATTTATTTTTAAATATAATTTATTGTCAACTTAGCTAACATACATTGTATAGTGTGCTCTTGGTTTTGGGGGTAGATTCCGTGATTCATCGCTTTCATACAACACCCAGGGCTCATCCCGACAGGTGCCCTCCTCAAACCCATCACCCATTTTCCCCTCTCCCCCATAGCCCTCCTTCCCATCAACCCTCAGTTTGTTCTCTGTATTTAAGAGTCTCTTATGATTTGCCTCCCAGTCTGTTTGAAGCTATCTTTTCCCCTTCCCTTCCCCCATGGTCTTCTGTTAACTTTCTCGAGTTCCACATATGAGTGAGAACATATGGTATCTTTCTCTGACTTATGTCACTTAGCATAATACCCTCCAGTGCCATCCACGTTGTTGCAAATGGCAGGATTTCATTCTTTCTCATCACCAAGTAGTATTCCATTGCATATATAAACCACATCTTCATCCACTCATCACTTGATGGACATTTGGGCTCTTTCCATAATTTGCCTATTGTTGAAAGTGCTGCTATAAACATTGGGGTACAAGTGCCCCTATGCATCAGTACTCCTGTATCCCTTGGGTGAATTCCTAGCGGTGCTATTGCTGGGTCATCGGGTAGATCTATTTTTAATTTTTTGAGGAACCTCCACGCTGTTTTCCAGAGCAGCTGCACCAGTTTGCATCCCCACCAACCGTGGTACTTATTTTCTGGCACCCTGGTCAAGGCATGATATTAGCATCATTTGTTAACAACAACAAAAAAAAAAGTTGCCAACTTGATAGCCAAAGAGAAGTGTCCCATTTTTCTTTGCTTCTTTTTGTAAATAGCTTTATTGAGATAGAATTCACATACCGTAAATTCATCTGTTTAACATGCACCCTTCAATGTTTTTAGTATATTCAAAAGGTTGTGCAACCACCACCCTGATCTCATTTTAGAGCATTTTCATTCCTGGGGCACCTGGGTGGCTCAGTCAGTTAAGCGTCCGACTTCGGTTGAGGTCATGATCTCACGGTTCGTGGGTTTGAGTCCCGCGCCTGGCTCTGTGCTGACAGCTCGGAGCCTGGAGTCTGCTTCGGATTCTGTGTCTCCCTCTCTGTGCTCCTCCCCTACTCACACTCTGCCTCTGTCTCTGTCTCTCTCGCTCTAAAAAATAAACATTAAAAAAAAAATCTAGAACATTTTCCTCCCTTCAGAAAGGATCCCTGAGTCCATGGAAGTTTTCCTTTCCTCTTCCCCTAAGAGGAGAGGAAATTGATCCATCTTCTGGGTCTTTTTATTTGCCCTTTCTGAACATTTCATATAAACCCCATTTCACATATATATTCTGGAATCATATAATAGATGGTGTCCGGTGACTGAACGTTTTTCACTGAGCATGATGTTCCCAAGGATTCTCCATGTGGGAGCAAGAATAAGTCCTTCCTTCCTCTTTTCTCATGGCTGAACAATAGTCTGCTGTGTGGACACACTTTTTGTTTACTCGTTCATTCGTTGATGGACATCTGGGCCATTTCCTCTTCTTGTCTGTTATGAATAGTGCCACTGTGACCATTCATGTGCCCATTTTTCTGTGGATGTCTGTTTTCATTTCTCTTGGGTGTCGCCTGTGCATTGAATTCCTGGGTCATGTGTTAGCCTTATAGGTTTACCTTTTTGTAGGACTACGGGATGGTTTTCCACAGCAGCTACACCGTTTCACGTACCTACCAGCGATGACTGAAGGCTCCCATTTCTCCACATGCTCCCCAAAACTTCCTGTCTGTCTTTCTGATGACAAGTGACTTCAGTGAGTGCAGAGTGGTGGCTCGACATGGTTTTCGTTTGTACTTACCTGATGGCCAATGACGTGGACATCGGACATCTCTTCATGTGTTGGCTGGTCATCTGCGTATTTTCTTTGAGAATTGCTCCCAGGTTCTTTGCCCATTGTTTTTTGGTGTCTTGTTTTGTTTTGTTTTGTTTTCAGTACTCTCCACGCCCAGTGTGGAGCTGGATGTGGGGCTCCAACTCAGGACCGTGAGATCAAGACCTGAGCTGAGATCAAGAGTTGGACAGTCAGCTGACTGAGCCACCCAATTGCCCCACTTTGCCCATTTCTAAATTGGGTTCTTTGTCTTCTTATTTTTTTAAATGTTTTTATTTATTTTTGAGACAGAGAGAGACAGAGCATGAGCAGGGGAGGGGCAGAGAGAGAGGGAGACACAGAATCCGAAGCAGGCTCCAGGCTCTGAGCTGCCAGCACACAGCCCGACGCGGGGCTCGAACTCACGGAGTGTGAGATCGTGACCTGAGCCGAAGTCGGACGCTTAACCGACTGAGCCACCCAGGTGCCCCGATTTGTCTTCTTATTTTTGACCTGTATAGGTTATTTGCATGTTTGGGGTACACACTTCTTACCAGATATATGATCGTCAATATTTTCTCTCAAATTGTGGATTGGCTTCTCACTTTGCAGATGATACCCTTTGTTTGCAGCGCCATTTTAAATTTTCATAAAGTCCAATTTATCTTATGTTTTTCTTTTGTCTCTCATGCTTTTGGTGTCCTAGCTAGGAAACCATTGCCTCACACCAAGTCAGGAAGATTCACCCCTGGGTCTGCTTCAGGAGTTTCACAGATTTAGATCTTACGTTCAGGACTCTTGCACCAAAAAAAAGAAATCAGCACTGGGGTTGCACCTTCGTATTTTGTATGGTGTGAATTTTCTGCTTCTCTGGTTTGTTCATTTTCTCATTAGGCTGATTTTTCTCTGATGCAATTTTATGAGTAATTTGTATGTTGAATGTTAGCGCTTTGCCTTATTTGTTGCAATTTTATTTGCTGGTTTGTATTTTGCCTATTAATTTTGTTGTTTTAAAAGATACTATTCTTTACCCAGTAAATGAGCAAGGAGACCGGATTCTTGGCATAGGGATTAGAAAAAAATAAAGAGAATTTCCTCCTCAGGCTACATCTGTGATTAGGTGGGCAGCTGCACCACAGAACTGCATGCAGCCCTTCCACAATTTCCTGGTAAATGGGTAAAAACAAAACAAAGCAAAACAAAAAAAAACCCCAAAAAACCCAGGTAATCCTGGATTAGAAGCAACTCATGAAGGATGGAAATTTGGAATTGAGTTAAGGACACAGACTTTGGAATACTTTGATTCAAATCCTGGTTCTTTGTTTTTTTTTTTTTTTTTTTGTTTTTTTCTTTTTTTCAAATCCTAGTTCTGATATTCACTAGTTCCATGACTTTGGAAGGTATTGAGCTCTCTGAGCTCATTTTCTTCCTCTGTAAATATGGGATGATAATCCCTTATTACAATGGTTTAAAAAAAATTTTTTTTTAATGTTTATTTATTTTTGAGCGCGCGCGAGAGAGAGCACAAGTGGGGAAGGGGCAGAGAGAGAGAGGGAGACACAGAATCCAAAGCAGGCTCCAGGCTCCGAGCTGTCAGCACAGAGCCCGACGCGGGGCTCGAACTCACGGACCGCGAGATCATGACCTGAGCCGAAGTCGGCTTAACCGACTGAGCCACCCAGGCACCCCAAATGTTTATTTATTTTTGAGAGAGAGACACAATGCAAGCAGGGGAGGAGCAGAGAGAGAGGGAGACACAGAATCGGAAGCAGGCTCCAGGCTCTGAGCTGTCAGCACAGAGCCCGACGCGCAGGGCTCGAACCTACAAACTGTGAGATTATGACCTGAGCTAAAGTCGGACGCTTAACAGACTGAGCCACTCAGGCACCCCCCAAAAAGGCTGTATCCTCTAAGAAAGAGTATCCAGGAACTAATCCACTTGCCAGTAAAGGAAATTTGTCAATTTCTGCCTGACCTCGAGTAGAAAACATCCCTGCACATCTTCAAAACCACAGGCCTCCTGTTCCTCATGTACACTTGACATTCAGAGAATCCTGAAGCTGAGAAAATAAAGCAGCAGTCTTGAAACTTTTTACTAACAATGAGAGAAGAGGGTAATATTCCCCGCTCATTTTATGATCACAACATTGGCACCAAACGATTTCGGGCCAATCTCATTTATAAACATAGACAAAGCCCAAACAAAGTTGTATTGAAAATAGAATCCATCAATACATCGAACAGATAACATATAATGTCCAATTTGGGTTAATTCAGGGATGTGAGTTTGGATCACATTAGAAAGTCAATTACTGCAATTTACCCCATTAACAGATTAAAGGAGAAATAGGGTGTAATATTTTCAACATATGTAAAAAAATAAACTGATACAAAATTTTAGCAAAAGAAAAATAAAGGGTGTGAAAAATCCTCTAACAAACATTGCGTTTGACAAGAAATTGAAGGAAGGAAGCATTCCCTTTAAGATCAGGAACAGGAATCTGTTGTCACTATTATTCAGCACCATACTGGAAGTCTTAGCCGGCACAGTAATGTGGGAAAAGAAATAAAAGCTACAAAGATATAGAGATGAAGAAAAGAATTTAATCTTTCCAGATGATATGATTATTTATAAGGAAAACTCAAAAGGACCCACAGATAAATTATTAGAATTAATAAGGAAAGTTAGCACAATGCTTGTACAAAAATGTAATATACACAAATAAATTGCGTTTCTGGTCAACCTGCTATCAGTAGAGAAAGTGTAATAAAAAAAATACGCACCAATTGTAATAGTCCATATAAAGAAATCTAAAGATGTTAAGAAACCTTTAAGGAGAAGAATTATAAAATGTTATTGAAAGAAGGTAAAGGAAACATAAAAGACTATTTTGTGTTCGTCGAGAAGAAGACGCAATTTCCTACAGCTGTCCATTCTTTCCAAGTTGACCTAAATTGTCAGTGTTGTTAAGATTCCAACATAATTTTTAAAAAATTGATGCAAATACTCCATTTTATGGGGGATTAATAGTATACTTATCACAATGAGCACTGAGTCATGTATAGAATTGTTGAACCATTATACTGGACACCTGAAACTAATATAACACTGTCTGTTAATTACACTGGAATTAAAAAAATGTAAAGACTACATTTTGTGGAATAATAGAGGGTTCAGATCAAGATACTCATAAAGAAGAGAAATGAGAGGAAGCTTACCTTACCTCATATTAAGGACTGCTAGGAAGTCTGGTAAAACTCTGCTAATTAAGACCAGTGATGTAGAGGGGGCCCGGTGGTCGTACCCCCATCTCACACCACACAAAAGTCAATTTCAGATGCATTGGAGATTTGCGTGAAAGGAAAAACATGAAATCTTTTAGAAGACAGTATCGGAGTATGTATTTATGACGATGCGTCAAGGAACAATATTTTAAAAACAATCCACAGCAAGTATAAGTCATGAAGGGAAAGAGGAATCAATTTGGCTACATGAAAAAGCTCCTGTTAAAAAACAACAACCAGAAAAACAGAGTCGGAGTATGAGCCACGGTGTGGGAAAGGGTGTTTACAGCAACAACACCGGTAAATGCTTCGTATCAAGGGAAGTAGTGTCTACAAGTCAATATGAATGAGAAGAACAATCAAATGGAGAGATGGACAAGCAACTTGTGAAAGCTATCACAGAAGTGGGGAATAAATGTCCTTACACCCGTGAGAAGACGCTAAACTCCATTAATATTCTGGGAATGAAAATTAAAACAACCGTAAGACACATCAGAACGTCTAGTCAACCAAAAAATGAAAATCGTCGGTGAGGCTATGGCCTGATGGCGAATTTGTACTTTTCTGGTGGGAGAATAAAATGCGTAACCACTTCGGAGACCATTTTGGCTTTTTCTACTTTATGAAGGTGAAGATAATCCTATCTACGGCCAGACAATTTCTCAATGCTCCTGGTACATGTCCCAGAGAAATGCTTGCCAGCATGGGGCAGGAGACACATATAGGAATGTATACAGCAACAATTTTTTTAATAGTAGCAAAGTACTAGAAATACCAATCAGCTTTGGAATGGAAAAATACATACACTGGTACATTGCGATTCTGAACAGCAGTGAAAATGAGCCAGAGCTACATGCAACAAGGATGAATCTCGAAAACGTCGAGTGAGCAAAGCAAATTGTCAATGAATAATACACTATAATTCTACCTACTTAGAGCTGGAAGCCCATGAAAAAGTAAACGGTATGTTGTTTATGGATACAAATATGGTAAAATTACAAAGAAAAACAATGGTTAAGCATACATGATAAGCAGGAGGGGGCTGAATCTGAGGGAGAAGGACCCAGCTGAGATCAGGGAGGGACCTTGGGATAGCCACAAAGATGCTGGCCATGTTCTACTTCTTAAACTAGGTGTTGGGTACACAGCGGCCCATGGCATTACTTCCTGTCTCACACTTATGTTCCATTCATTTGGATCTAGTCAATGTTGTATCACAGTGGTCAAGAAACTCTCTATAAGGAGCCATGTAATAAATATTTTAGGGCCGTAATAAATATTTGCTGTCCATAAGTCCCTGTTGCAACTACTCAGCTCTGCTGTTGTGTGAAAAGTAGCCATAGACCAGATGGAAATGAATGAGTGTGTCCGTGTTCCAATAAAACTTTATTTACAAAAGTAAACGGTGGTGGGACTTGTCCCTCAGGCTATATAGTTTGCTTACCGCTCCCTTGGTGACACCACTTTAAAATTACACACTAATTAAAAAATTTTTGTACTAACATAAAACAATATTTTTAAAGAGAAATTTATTATTAACAAAAGAGAAATGTATTACGGATGATAAAAAGGGTTGATACAGAACAAAACTAGGAGTGATTTATCAGGAAGATATAACATTCCAGGGCTTATATAGCTTAGGTAGGTAGATTCAGAACGTATAAAGAAGGTATTGACAAATTTATCAGGATAAGTAAGTATACACATCCAGAATCAGAACGGAGAGTTGAACAGACTTTCCCAAGTGCCTGATAGATGAAACAGACAAAAATTAGAAGGATTCACATAACGACACTAAAGTTTTCAGCTAATGGACGTGTATAGAACTTTGCAGGTGATATTTAGAGAACACAAAAATTCTTTTCCAAAATAATTGAATGTTTATAAAAGCTATGATTCAGCCACACAGCAAATCTAAATAAATACCAACAAACACTACATCCTGTAACCACAATACCATAACGTTAGAAATGTAGAAAAATTTATGTGTTTTAGGATTTAACAATGTAAGTGTAGATAATTCATGTATCAAAGAAAACATCACAATGGAAATATGTATAGCTGAATGACAAATAAACCTTTTACATCAAAACTCATGAGATACAGCTAAGCAGGGAGAAAATTAGGTCTTAAATCCATCACTTAGAAAAGAAGGTTTCAAAACCTGAGCGTGTTTTACCCAATATTTAAGGAATAAACAACTTCTATTTAATGCAAGGACAGGAAAAGAAGCGGACAGCTGTCCAATCCCTTTTATGAGGCTAGTAGAAGGTTCTGCTAGAAATGAGAATCATATAAGGACAGTATAGTAAAATATAAAGGGTAGTCATATTCGAATTATACCTAGGGACAAAAATCTTAAGTGAAACAATCAGCAAATAAAACATAGCAACTTGTAGGGCTCCTGGGTGGGTCAGTCGGTTAAGCATCTGACTTCAGCTCAGGTCATGATCTCACAGCTCGTGGGTTCGAGCCCTGCATCGGGTTCTGTGCTGACAGCTTATATTCTATGTCTCCCTCTCTCTCTGCCTCTCTGCTGCTTGTGTTCTGTCTCTCTCTCTCTCAAAAATAAATAAACATTAAAAAAATAAAAAAAAAATTTTAAACATAGCAACTTGTTTTAAAAATACATCATGGCCAAACAGGGATTTTTTTTTTCCAGCCACATGAAAATAGTTTACTAATGAAAACTCTAGTTACTATAGTCCAGAGAAAACCATATGAACCTTGCAACAGATTCAGCAAAATGTATTTAATAAAATTCAGGAAATACTCTTGGCTGAAAAAAAAAAAAAGCTTTCCAGTAAGAACAAAAGAAAACCCCTTAACTTGATGAGTATGTGCTGTTACTCTCAAGAGAAAAGACCGTCAAATCCTTAGGTTGAATGGAGAAACCAACCTGTAAGTCATGGTACTTATGATATAAATCTATATAAATATAGACCTTATGCATGAAGCAGGAAATTCCAAAGCCCTTCTGTTGCTTCACATGGAAACTTCCCTAAGATTTGCACCTCGCTGTAGAGATGTCGATTTAAATCCTACTTGCAGGGCAATGGATTATGAAGCAGGAACAGTTGCTTAGCGCTGGAGACATTTTAAGGTTATGGGTGATATTTCACAGCATGGCAGCCATATCTGATGACTGGGTGACTTAATACATTCCTTTGTGTGACTATTCCCACGTATGGTTTTATAGTAACAGGAAACAGAACGGGATTATTTATTTGTGCACTGTTCTCCACACTCACTAGGAGAGTAAGACTGATGAATTTGTTAATATTCTCACCATCTCCCTTTTGAAAGGAACTTTATGATGCAGGAATACCACGTGTGTGTGTGTGTGTGTGTGTGTGTGTGACTGCAGCTCTTTGGGGATTGAAGAAACATTTCCTTCTTCTTCCTGACATTTCTTTCAATAGTGGTTAAAAAGGTCTTTGGTTTCAAGGTTAAACACAGGAAATCCCCTGGCTGCACTGAGAGAAAGCAGTCACCTGAAGTACTTAAAATACCCAAAGAGGGGAAAAGAGGAACGGAAAGAATTGTAACCAGAAGAGCACGATGTATCCGTCACCTCCCAAAGTTTCCTCCTGCCCTCTTTATTGTTATTATTTATTACTTGCTGGTAGGAACACCTAACATAAGATCTACTCTCAGCAAATTTTAAGTACACAATACAGTACTGTTAGCCAGGTGGTGATGGTCTCACAGGTGTATACTTACCCTAAAACTCATCTGTCACGTGTCTTAAATATATACAACTTTCACACAGCAATCATACCTCAACGAAATATATATATATTTTTTTAAAGAAGCATATAAGATGTGATAGTTTGCATCCAGAACATCCAGGAGCATCAGCTTAGGAGCACTGGGCTCTGTGCTGAGCGTGGAACCTGCTTGGGATTCTCTTCTCTCCCTCTCTCTCTCTCCCTCTTCCCCTCTCCCCTGCTTGCACGCGCGCTCCCTCTAAAACAAACGACACCCAGCTTTGTTGAAGCATAATCGATAGTGAATTGCACATATTTAATGGGTACATTTGATAAGTTTTGGCACATGCTCGCCTCCGTGAAACCACCATCGCACTCAAGATAGTGAACGTGTCCATTGTGGCCCCCCTCCCCACCCCCGCCGCCAGAGGCTTCCTCCTGCTCCTTGGTATTCTCCCTCCTCACCCCTCCTCGCCTGCCAGGGTCTGCCACCCGCCGGTGACCACCCATCTGCTTCTGTTGCTATGGATTTGTGACCCCCTGGTGAGAATTGAATACTAATAAAATAACACAATATGTGTGTTTTGCATTTGCTTCTTTTACTCAGATAACCACCTTACAATGTTCCCATCTCGATCATGTGTCAGTAACTCCACTCCTCCTTGCTAAGCCTTCCACTGTATGGACGTACCACAGTCGGCTTGCTGATCTTTGCGTCTGTTGACAAACATTTGTGCTATTTCCAGTTTCTGGCCATTTCAGCTAAAGCCACTGTGGACATTTGTGCACATGTCCTTGTAGAGACGTATTGCTTTCATTTCTCTTGCTGAAATCCGCGGGAGTGGAGTGACAGAATCCTAGGTTAGGTGTGCTTTTAACTCTTTAGGAATGCCCAAACTGTTTTCCAAAGTGCTTGTAACCCTTTCACACTCCCACATCCCCAGCAGTACATGAGATTTCCAGGGGTATCACATCCTTGCCAACACTTGGTGTGATCGGTTTCGAAAATTTTGGACACCCTGATAGGTGTATATTGGTATCTCACTGGGGTTTTATTTTGTATTTCCCAATCACTGACGATGTTGAATATGTTCCCATGCATTTATTTGCCTCCATGTATTTTTTTTAAATCTTTTTTGTTTATTTATTTTTGAGAGACAGAGAGAGATAGAGCATGAGCAGAGGAGGGGCAGAGAGAGAGGGGGACACAGAATCTGACGCAGGTTCCTGGCTCTGAGCTGTCAGCCCAGAGCCCGACGTGGGGTTCGAACTCACAGACCGCGAGATCATGACCTGAGATGAAGTCAGACGCTCAACCCACTGAGCCACCCAGGCGCCCCAGTGTATCTTTTTTGGTAAGGTATCTGCTCAACTACTTGATCTGATATTATTACTATTTTTTTTAAGTTTATTTATTTATTTTGAGAGAGAGACAGAAAGCATGAGCAAGGCGGGAGCGGGGGAGAGAGAGAGAAAAGAGAGAGAGAAAGAGAGAAAGACAGAATACCAAGCAGACTTTTGCTTTCAGCACAGAGCGCAATGTGGGGCTCAATCCCATGAATGGTGGGATCATGACCTGAGCCAAAATCAGGAGTCAGACACTTAACCAACCGAGCCGCCCAGGCTATTTGATTTTGATGATTGAAGTTGAGTTGATGCACAATGTGACATAATTTTCTGGTGTGCAAGATAGTGATTCCACAACCCTGTACCTCGTGCTGTGCTCAGCACAAGGGAGCAGCCACCTGTCGCCGTGAACGCTATTACAATACCATGAACTATAGTCCCCGTGTTGCACCTCTCGCCTCTGTGACTTATTCATTCCATAACCGGAAGCCTGTACCTCCCACTCCCCGTCACCCACTTTTCTCATCCTCCACCCTCTCCTCTCTGGCAACCACCAGTTTTCTGTGTTCATGGCTCCGTGGCTACTTTTTCGCTCGTTTGTTTTGTTTTCTAGATTCCACGTAAGGGAAACAATATGGCTTGTGTCTTTCTCTGTCTGACTCGTTTCACTTAGCATAACAGCCTCAGGCCCATCCACGCCTCAAATGGCAAGCTCTCATTTTTTATGGCTGAGTAATATTCCATGTCTTTGTTTTCTTGTTGTGTATTCTGGATGCAAGTTTCTTTTGGGGGCGCCTGGGTGTCTCCATTGGTTTAAGCGACCAGCTCTTGGTTTCGGCTCAGATCATGATCTCATGGTTCGTGAGTTTGAGCCCCGTGTTGGGCTCCGTGCTGACAGTGCGGAGCCCGTTTGGAATTTCTCTCTCTCTCTCTCTCCCTCTCTCTCTGCCCCGCCCCCGCTTACTCTTTCTCTCCCCCCGCCCCACCAAAATAAATAAACTTAAAAAAATAGTTTCTGTTTTATGTGCTAACTTGGGTGTACATTTTAAAAAGTAATAAATGTTTCCTTTTAAAACAGCTTTATTAAGGTATGATTTATATAGCATAAATCCTGAGTAAAGAATTGAACATTTTAAGAAAATTTACACAGCCGTGCAATAATCACCACCATCCGATTTTAGCATATTTCATCACAAATGAAATTTCCTTTATGTCTATTTGCAGGCATTTACATTACAGTTCCCACCTCTAGCCCCAACCAGCCACTAATCTACTTTCTGACTTGCCTTTATGGACTTGTCTGTTTTTTTTGTTGTTTTTTTTTTGGAAATTTCATGTAAAAGAAGCCCTACAATATGTGGTGTTGGCGTCTGGCTTTCTTCACTCACTATAATATCTTTGAGGTTCATTCATGTTGCTGCTCATTCCTTTTTATTTCTGCTCATTCCTTTTTATTTCTGAGTGGTGCTCATTCCTTTTTATTTCTCATTTGCTCATTCCTTTTTATTTCTTTAAAAAAATTTTTTTTAACATTTTATTTATTTTTGAGACAGAGAGAGACAGAGCATGAACGGGCGAGGGGCAGAGAGAGAGAGGGAGACACAGAATCGGAAGCAGGCTCCAGGCTCTGAGCCATCAGCCCAGAGCCCGACGCGGGGCTCAAACTCGCGGACCGCGAGATCGTGACCTGAGCCGAAGTCGGACGCTTAACTGACTGAGCCACCCAGGCGCCCCTCATTCCTTTTTATTTCTGAGTGGTGTCCATTCATCAGTTTTTGGCTATTCTGAATAACGTCACGACGAGCATTTGTGCGCAAGTTTTTATCCGGCTATCTCTTTTATTTCTCTTGGGTAGATGCCTAGGAGTGGGATTGTGGCGTCTCGTGTTAAATTCGTTTTTGAATCTTTGAGGACCTGCCAGGCTTTCTTCGAAAGCGGCCACATCATTGAACATTCCCACTATCACTGTTTTCACATCCTTGCCAATACTTGTTGTTATCTGCATTTGTTATGATTTCCATCCTAGTGGGTGTGAAATAGTATCTCAGCGTGGTCTGAATTTTATTTCCTCGATTGTTAACGACGTCGAGCACCTTTTCACGTGTTGATTGGCCATTGGCCTATCTGTTTTCTTTGGTGGGGTTTCTACTCAGATATTTTGTATCCACTTAAATTTCAGCCATTGTTTGTTCAAACCTTTTTTTATTTTCCATTCTTCCCCTTCAGCCTCTCCAATATCATATTTGCTAGAGAACTTCTAATTGTCCCGTCGCCCACTGATGGTCTGTTCATTCTTCTGGATTTTGTGTTTCATTTTGGATAGTTCCTGTTGTCGTATCTTCAGTTCCACTGATCTTTAACCCACCCCATCAAGTGCATTTTGTTTTGTTTTGCTTTCAGGTTTTTATTTAAATTCTAGTTCGTTAACATACGTGGTAAAATTGATTTCGCGTGTGGGATTTAGTGATTCATCACTTACATGTAACACCCAGTGCTCATCACAAGTGCCCTCCTTAGTACCTAGCACCAGCAAGAGTGAAGTATCGCCATTTGCAATGACGTCGATGGAGCTAAAGTTTATTTCTCTAAGCAAAATAAGTCAGTCAGAGAAAGAGAAATATCACATGATTTCACTCATGTGTGGAATTTCAGAAAAAAAACAGATGGCCCTAAAGGAAGGGGAAAAAAGTGTATTTTTCATCTCAGACATTTTAGTTCTCATCTCCAGAAGTTGATCTGACGTTTTTATTTGTTTCTTGTGTCTAACATCTTTGACGGTTTCTCCGACTTCTACTTACTAATTCTATCAACCGTGCCAATTCTGCCTCACTTTTGATTAATAGATTCTATTTTCTTGGATATTTGTATGCTTGGTAATTTTTGATTGAATGCCAAATTTGATTCTGAATTCCACTTTGCTGTGTGTTGGATATTTTATATTCTTATGACTCCTCTTAACCTGTGCTCTTCCCTGCGATTAGATTATTGAACCACGTCGGATCCCTTGGGGCCTTGTCTTTAAGCTTTGTTAAGCGGGATCAGAACAGCATTTCGTCGAGGGCGGCCTTTACTCCGCGGCTGAGGCAAAACCCTTCTAGTGTTCAACCCCGTATACTGTGAATTATGAGGTTTTCCGCTGTGACTGGTGGGGACAGACGTGCTTCCCTGGCCTTGTGTGATTCCTGAGTCTTACATACTTTCAGGCTTTATGGTGGTTCTTTACTTAACCTCGGAGAGATTTCTCACATTTTTAAAAATTCCAGTAGGGGCGCCTGGGTGGCGCAGTCGGTTAAGCGTCCGACTTCAGCCAGGTCACGATCTCGCGGTCCGTGAGTTCGAGCCCCGCGTCGGGCTCTGGGCTGATGGCTCAGAGCCTGGAGCCTGTTTCCGATTCTGTGTCTCCCTCTCTCTCTGCCCCTCCCCCGTTCATGCTCTGTCTCTCTCTGTCCCAAAAATAAATAAACGTTGAAAAAAAAAAATTCCAGTATAGTTAGTATACAATGTTATCTTAGTTTCAGGTGTACAATATAGTGACTCAACACTTCCATACATCACCCAAAGCTCATCGGGTACCCTCCTTCACCCCCTTCATTTATTTCCACCATCCCCCCACCAACCTGCCCTCTCATAACCACCAGTGTGTTCTCTATACTTAAGGTCTGTTTCCCGGTTTGTCTCTCTCCTTCTTTCCCCTTTGTTCATTAGTTTTGTTTCTTAAATTCCACCTATGAGCGAAATCTTATGGTATTTGTCTTCCTCTGGTTATCTTATTTCACTTAGCATTATACTGTCTAGGTCGGTCCATGTCGTCGCAAATGGCAAGATCCCCTTCTTGAGTTGATCAGTGTTTAGCTAAGGACTCAACGGGGACCTTCTGCAGATCCCTGAAGAGTTCTCTCTCTGAATAACTTTTTCCTCCCTGGTATTTTGTCTTGTGAACTCTAGCCATCTTGGCCTGTCTGGAACCTCAGACCTGTCTCCTTACCTCGGGTGGACCTCCCTCTGCCTGCGGTCACCCTCCTTGGGCTGGAAACTTTCTCTGGGTAGGAAGCTGGGGCAGTACCAGAGCTCACCTCATTTTTCCCCCCGTTTTCAGAATTCACTGACTGTCTTTGCCTAATACCCAATATCTTGAGAACCGTTGTTTCACAGGTTTTTTAAGTAACTCTTTCAGATGTTTCAGGTAAGAAGGTAAGTCTAGTTCCTGTAACTCCATCTTGGCCAGAAAAGGAAGTGCTTCTATTCAGTATTGAACTGGAGGCAGGATGGGGTGTGATAAGACACACACAGACCCGCATACGTGCACGCAAAGAAATAAAAGCTGCAACAATGGTAAGGAAAGAAAAAAAGGCCTGTCAATATTCACAGTTGATATGGTTACGTGGAAACATTCTACGGAATATACAGTCATATTAATAACAAATACAAGAGTTCATCAAGTTGCTGGATACAAGATCAATACACAGAAAAAAAATCAATTGCTTTCTTAAACACCAGCCAGAAACAATTAAAAACAGCAGTTTAAAAGATTCAATGTACCATAACAACAAAACCTCTAAATTAATTAGAAATATATCTAGCAGAGGGTGTATATAAATTCACATACAGTGTCTTCCTGAAAAACACATGAGAAGACCTAAAGAAATGGGGAAATCGTCGTGTGTTCACGGATCAGAAAATCTCAGTTAAGATGTCAGTTCTGACCACGTTTAGCTGTAAATTTATGTCATTGCTATGCAAATATTCAAATGCTTCATATTAATATTATTATTTTGGTGCAGTTCCACAGTAAGGTTTATAAAACCCATGTGGAAACATAAGGGCCAAGATTGTCCAAGAAAATTTTGAGGAAGGAAAGAAGAACATCTTCTTCGGCATCAAGATTTACCATAAAGTTGCTATATCAGTAAGGGTCCCGTCAAGAGGCAGATGCCACACCAGTTGCTGTAACAGAAAGGGTTTAATATAAAGAACTGTCAACTGGGTAGGAAATTGATTAGGTAAATAAAAAACACAAAGCTGTCACGGAGACAGCTACAGGAGCTAACGACTAACGCAGGGACTAAGGGACAAAGGGAAGTGGATGGAATTATTGAAAAGTCGATGCTGCGGGGTGAACCCCACATGACTGGCTCTGAGTTCTGAGGAGGGAGCACAGCTGGCTCGTGCTGGTGTCCCGGGGCCGAGGAAGTGAGGGTATGTGACGATCACAGGGACCACAAGCAGACAGGAGGAGCCAGCCTCTCGCTCCTCTCCCACCCCCTCGGTTTGAGAGCCCACTCCTGACAACGGCAAAGCAGAACGGGGGGTCGCAGAGTTCCAGCCCCAGCATCACAAAGCTGGGTGTGGGAGTTTGGAGCTGAGACCCAGTAACCCAATAACTGGGAAAGCCACACAGTAAAAACCACAGCATAGGCGGTTCGGGCGTGGGAATGAACCCAGTAGTTGGGACAGTGTTACAAACCCATCCGGACGCCAGACCTTCCGCTAAGTACGGAGGTTGGTATATGACACGATAAATCAGTTAACCACTAGTACGTCAGTGATTTGCTATCCTATATGGAAACGGATTCAAACTAGATGCCTACCTTTATGGAAAAAATTCCAGATGCGTTCAAATTATATATGTGAAAAGCAGTAATGTAAATAAAACCTTTAGAACAAAGGCTGGGAGGATCTTCCTATGAGATTCAGTGGGAAAGATTTCTCAAATAGAACAGGAAAAGCTTAAGCCACAAAGGAGAATATTGATAGACACTACCACGTTAAATTAAAGCTTCCGTATGACAAAATATGTATTAAACCTTGGGAACAGATAGTCTGAGGGAAGGTGCCTGCCAACCATATAATTAGTAAGGGATTAGTACGTCGGATGTATTAAGAATCCTCAGAAATCATTAGGAAACAAAGGACCCAATAATGATAAAGTATGTGCAAAAGGAACTTGAAGGAAAAGAAAACCTGAAATGCAGTGGACTATAAAAATATTCTCGAAGTCACTGTTGGCTCCATTCAAAATGTAACCGTGAAATACCAGTGTGCACTTGTCAGACTGACAAAATCAATAAATTTGGTAACACAGGTGTTGGTAAGGATACGGAGTAGCGGAAATTCATGTTTATGGCGGGAACATAAATTGGTAAAGCCCCTTTGGACAGCAATTTGGTATTACCCAATAAAGCTGGAGATACCCGTGCTCATTACCGACCAGTTCCGTTTCTGGGTGTTTGTGCTGGAGAAACTCTCCTGTATGTGCCCAAGGAGAACCATACAAAGATGCTTATTGTGGTAGTTTGTCATCGTAAGAATGTAAAAACAACCATATTCTCTCAGCTGGGGAATGGTAAATAAATTATAGTTTATTTGCAACAGGATATGATATTACAGTTTAAATGAATGAATCAGATCCATAGGTATCAATAGAGATAAATTAAGAAAACTAAGTTTGAGGATGGAACAAGTTTTAAAATGCAAAATTTAAAACACACAGACATTAATATATATATACACATATATATGCACACAAAACACACATGTATAATAAATACGGTTTATGCATATATATGTAAACATAGCTGTACTTTAATTCATACCAACCCAATGGTGAACCCGACCCCCTTCTGGAGAAGGATGGAAACACAGAAAAAAATACCGGCTATTGAGAACGCGTTTACCGGCGTCTCTAATATTTTGTTTCTTTAAAAAGAGTTTTAAAGCGAGATGGTGAAACGTTAACATCTGCTTAATCTTGGAAAAGATCACGTACGTGTCTGACACCTTCTTTTCTGCACATTTGCAATGTTACGTAACTAGACAAAGGAAAAGATTAAAGGGGAGAATGTGCCCAAAGCACCGAGCCCACACTGGGTTATCAACATTTTGATGGTTAAACTGAGTGTCCAAGGTCATTTTTGGACAGTCATGGCCTTGGGATCCAGAGGAAGCTCCCTGTAACTTCTGGGGTTGGTCATGTTGACTGAAAGAGAGGATATCCTGTAGGCTTTCTGAAAAGGGCATCACCCTTCGATCCCTCTGCGGCTTATTCACATCGCGGATTTAGGACAGCGTGGTCATTTCGCAGCTGCGGAAACTAAAGCTCGGAGAGGAACAGTAATCTGTGCACAGGGACCCAACCAAATAGTGTTTCTTCTGGAGCTGGGACCCTTTCTAAATTCTATTCTCCATTATCTTTCTGGCCCAGAACACACCAGGCAAGACGGAGCAGTGCCGTTGGAATCAGCCACACGAGCTCATGTCACGAAGGTCACACTATCCTCCCTCTTGGAGTCATGGTCTCCTCAAGAACAACAGAAATATTGGGAAGACGAAAGCTAGTTCATGGGGATACCGCAGAGCTTCGTGGCTTAGCATGTCACCCGGCTCCTGGCTTAGAGGGAAACTCAGTCACTTCTGGTTCTCTGATTTGCTTTCCTTGGTGGGGTGCCTACCCAGAGGGTGTCTCCTCCCCTTGCTTCACCAGAAGAATCCAACTCTTCTCACTCACTCTCTGTCTTTTGTGGAGCAAACCTCACCCGGGCTCTAGAACTGAACCCGAGGCCCGGAGTTCCAAATTGCACCAGTGAGTTGGCCATGGCACTTTTGTAGGAGCTATCCGGAAAGAGAAACAGTCTTCCCATGAGGGTTGTGGAGCTCTTAGGATATGAACCTGGGTCTTTTGTCGACCGCCTTCGCATCCTGAAAGTAGATCCTGCTAGAGAGTGAAGACAACGCAGCAGAAAGAGACACAAGAGGCAGGAAGATAGAGTTCTGAGACATTGGTAAAGCTCATTGGATCCAGCCGCCCCTGAAACTTGCACGAAACTTTCAGTTATACGGGCTACTAAGTCCCCCTTCTCCTCCCTTGCTTCCCCTCCCTCTAGTTTTGTTTGTTTGTTTCGGCCTCAACCGAAAGAGCTGAAATCCGTGATGTCTCAAGGTTTTCATCATCTCACCGACGCCAAAACGGTGCCGAGGGCACCGACGGCTCTACAACCTGGCTCATTGTATTGGAGGCTGACCTCCCCACCTGCCCGGCTGTTTTCCTATAGAACAGTCATCTAACATCTTCAAGTCCTAGCTCATGGAAATGCTGCCTGGATGCTAAGGGTCAGTGCCTCATTGTCTGGCTCTGACATAAGTCTCTTTCATGGAAAGTATTTAGGGAGACGGAGCAAATTCTTCCCTGTGATTCTTTGAGCACGAGAATCAACCATAGCAGATTACAGTCTCCAGACCAGCTTTATTCCACCCCGTCGCCCGGCCCCACCAGGAAAGAGACAGCTTCTCTATGGGTGGGACGCAGAATCGTGCTGCTTGTCACGGCCAGGTGACTGCGTCTCTGACATGATCCTGTATACCTGCCCTTGCAGCCTTCCTAGTGGGCAAGGCATGGGCTTCGGAGTCAGAAAAAGCCTGGGTCCCACTAATGATCTTTTTATCCCATACGAGCCACGGGATCCCGCCTCTCAGAGCCCCTGCCTCTCCATCTATAACATGTGGCCGATGAGACCGTCTACCTCCGAGGGCTGCAGCGAGGGTCAAGGAAAATCACGTGGTAAAGCACTTAGCATGTGGTCTGGCATGCCTCAAGCCCCAAAAATGTTCATCATCATTATAATAATGATTATGACTCTTACTTTCCTCCACTGTGACTGCAGTGATGCCTGTCTGTCCGTCCCCAAGGGTCACTAGTAGGACCTAAAATTAGGGAAGGGGCTGCTGGGCTTGTCCTGGGAAGTAGCAGGAGGGGAGGAGTGAGAGGGACCCTTGGAGGTACAGGAAGTTTTCCCGGGTCAGGGCTAGGGCTTGCGGACTATGGAAGAGACGGGATCCCAGGGACCCAGCCAGGGACAGCAGTGACCCCTCAGGACTGACATGCACTGTCTCCATCTCTGACACAGCAGGCCCAGGGGGGCCAGGGGCACCTTTCCCAGAAACCCCTCTGCCAGGCCCCTCCAGGGCTCTATCCCTCCACTGCCAGCTCGTTTGTTATTGTCACCAGCGGACAAATGGCCCATCAGCCCGAGGCACGAGAGGGCGGCTGCCTGGTCAATTTCCCAAGAAACCCTGTCTCTGCTCAGCCCAGGCTGGCTCGGCTGCGGGACGTGGGAGCCGGGCCCTGGGGGTTCAGGGAGCCAAAAGGGAGGTCCCGGTTATGGAGTGGAGGGCAAATCTCCTCTCATAATTTCGGCAACGTCAGAAATAGACTTCGAGCAATGACGTTACCGAGCTTGACTCAGCGGGTAGGAGCGGAGCATCCTCAGGGGATGTTCTCTGACCCGCCAGGGGCTCATCTGAGTTTGGAGGTGCCAGGACCTCGGGGGGGTGGTGCGGTTAGTGGGAGGTGGGTGCAGGGGAGGGAGCTTCGTCCTCGGCATTGCCCCGTCTCCGTTCGCTGCCTCCGTGCGGCACATGGTCCCATCCTGTCTTGTTCCGTCCTTACAGGTCCCCACTGTGTCCTCCTCTGTGCCCGGCTCCGAGACTCCGAGACTCTGGTTCTTCTAACACCCCTCCGCGTGGGGACGTTCTGTGGCTCTCACCTCGTGCAGGGTCTCAGGCCTTCCGTCACAGACTGCACACAGATCGGTTTTCTGCTCCCCTTCCGGCTTGGTGCAGGGAGCTCCAGGGTCCTGCCTTATTCTGGGACTTTCACCCTGGGAGGGAGAGCAACAGGTCCTCTCTTCTTTAGGGTCCCCACAGGTATCTTGGGGTTCTGCACTTCTCTGCCCCATCACTCTGAACTTGGCCTTGGGAAGAGAACACTTCTCATTCACTCCCCAAAGTCAAAGTCTCTTACCCTGGCGTTCTCCTCCTTCCCCCAGGCCTAGCAAGTGTTTATTTAGTCTGGGAGTCTGTCTTTTTATGTTTCTGAGCTGCTTCCCTTACTGTACATTCACCTAGGGTCTTCCGACTCTTCTGGTCTTTGTGTTCCGAGTTGTCAGCGCTGAGACATCCGTCCTCTGAAGCCGGGTATTGGCCACCTTAGATGTTCTGTGAATGGAGGAAATGTCACAGGGCAACAGGCATTTCTAGGAATGGAAAGAAAAAGGTACACGTTGATTAACATATCAAAGTCGTTATTCCTCCAGAGCCTGAAAAAGGCTTTGGCAACAGCACGTAAGAAACTTCTTATTTAGCTTCAGGCAGATGGTTTTCTTTGGAGATCAGTTCCTGGACCATAGCTTGGATTCTGGGGAAGAAGGATGGGAACTTTTATGTTAAAATGATGTGATTACGGGGCGCCTGGGGGGGCTCCGTCGGTTGAGCATCGAATCCGGCTCAGGTCGTGATCTCACGGTTCGTGGATTCGAGCCCCGCGTCGGGCTCTGTGCTGACAGCTCAGAGCCTGGAGCCTGCTTCGGATTCTGTGTCCCCCTCTCTCTCTGCCCCTCCGCTGCTCACGCTCTCTCTCTCTCTCTCTCAAAACTAAATAAACATTAAAAAAAATAATAAATTTAAAAATGACGTGATTACAGTGTTCCATCCCTATTCCCCCCTCAGTGAGCTCAGGCCCCACCAGTGGCGTGGGTAGCACAGTATTTGACCCACAGTTGTGGCCAAAAGTCTGCCGTCGTAGGAAGCAAGGGACCCGCGTTCAGACTGTGTCCCCAGTTCGCTGAGTAACTTGGGTGCATCATCACCGTCTCTGGGCTTTATTTTCATCGTGGCCAAGAGAAGGAGCGTTGTCACAGTCACCCCCTCGGGATTGTCGTGTGGATGGGTGAGGTGAGCTACGAGCAGGTCATTAGCACGTGCAACCCCGACGAAAACAGTAACAGAATCTGAGAGGGTGAACGCCAAAGTCAACACGCAGCCGTTCGGACAAGAGAGCGAAGCATGCGTGGCTCCCAGTGACTTCCTCGGATAAGGCGAGGGCGCCTGTTGTTACGAAGTCAGACTCCAGGTTTGACGGCCAAATACCAGATCTGTGACTTTGGGCGGGTGACTTGGCCACTTTTAATAGCTCGTTTCTCCCACCTGTAAAATGGCATTTGTCATAGGGTCTGGTTTCTGGAGATACGGAGATTAAATGAGATAATGCATGTAAGGGCCTAGATCCATATCTGGAACGCGTAGTAAGTGCTCAATTAAATGCAAATTCTTACGGACAGGCAGGCAATGCCTCCTGGGCATCAAGGGTTCAGCCCCTGTGAGTGCAGTTTTCCGTATGAAAACATTTACCCTGTGGATAAAGTACTTTCTGTCCTTAGATCCTTAGATCCTTCACCTGGTTTTGCTTCAAAGCCAAAGGATCTGTTTTTCCAAAGCCGCCCGGGTGGCCCGATCGGTTAAGCGTCCCGCTCTCGATTTCAGCTCAGATCACCCTCTCACATTTCGTGAGATCGAGCCCCACATAGGGCTCCGCGCTGACAGCACAGAGCGTGCTTGGGATCCTCTCTCCCTCTCTCCACCCTTCCTTGGCTGTCTCTTTCTGTCTCTCAAAATAAATAAATAAACATTAAAAAAATCAGGGGCGCCTGGGTGGCGCAGTCGGTTAAGCGTCCGACTTCAGCCAGGTCACGATCTCGCGGTCCGTGAGTTCGAGCCCCGCGTCGGGCTCTGGGCTGATGGTTCAGAGCCTGGAGCCTGTTTCCGATTCTGTGTCTCCCTCTCTCTCTGCCCCTCCCCCGTTCATGCTCTGTCTCTCTCTGTCCCAAAAATAAATAAACATTGAAAAAAAAATTAAAAAAAAAATCATCTGTTTTTCCAGCTCCCTGAATATTAGCCTGTTCAACCATGGCTGTTCTTGGAGCTGGCACGTGTGGGCTCGTCTCTGTGCCTCTTCTTCAAGTATCAGCCCCCTGGTTGAGCCTCCGTGCCCCACTAGGGACCCCGGTGTGCCCTCCCCACTCCTCTGGGGCTCTGTTACTTTCCTCGGGTGAGATTGTCGCGGGGCAGGGGCTGCAGCTCCGATTTCCGGTGCGCCTGCCTCTGAACGTTCCTCCCTGAAAAGGCCCAATTTACCTGCTGGGAATCCCCAGCCGAGTGGGGATGACTCTATCCAGGGTGCTTGTGGCTGCCCTCAGTGGGTTTTAAAAACACCTGCCTGCCTGGCCCTTTCTATCCAGTACCTGTGGCAGAGACTGGAAACAGATTTCCCGAACCCATTTCCTCCTCTTCCTGGGAGTACTACTGGATTACATCTTCTCCCTTCCCAGGCATGTGGTCAGCTGACTGAGCCTGTGCCCTTCCAGACCTGGCCCCTTGGGGGCTCCTCTTCGCAGCCGAGCTTCTCCAGCCTTTCAGCCCGTTTGCTCTACGGTAGGGTAGTCATTCGCTCCTCCAATTCCAAGCTCTTTGTGCAAGATGTGTGTCTTTTTCTCTCACTAGGCAGTGAGCCCAGAGGGGAAGAGTATTAGTATTCATTTGGCCTGCACTCTGCAGGGACGGATTGACTCTGTCAGTAAGGCGGAGGCGGGAGTCTGCATTCCAGATGCAGTTCAGCCAAAGTATTGGCCATAAGGCTGGCGATGATGTCAGCTGGCCTATCTAGGAAGACAATGGATATGGTGTGGAAGAGGAAGAACATTTATTCCGGGTGGCCCCGGGGGTCGGAACCAGGACCAGCGGCTGGATGTGGGGTCTAATGGTATTTTGGTCAAAAATGAACCTTCCCCTGTTCACTGAAATATTAAAAAAAATTAAGGGGCCGGGGCGCCTGGGCAGCTCAGTTAGTTAAATGTGCGAGTTCAGCTAAGGTCATGATCTCACGGTTCATGCGTCCGAGCCCCCCGTTGGGCTCTGTGCTGACAGCTCAGAGCCTGGAGCCTGCTTCCGATTGTGTGTTTCCCTCTCTCTCTCTCTCTCTCTCTCTCTGCCCCTTCCCTGCTTGAGCCCTGTCTCGTCTCTCTCTCTCAAAAATAAATGAACATTAAAAAAAAAAAATTAAGACGCGTTTCAAACATCAGAAAAGCTCAGAAAAAAAATCATAGGATGCACCTACCGCCCAGGTGCGAAGACGTGGGCATCTTGCCACATTGGCTTCAGGCTTCTGTGTTAAAGTAAATGTTGCAGAGTGAAAGACGCTCCCCCTTCGCCCCTCCCTCCAGCCCTTCTCAGAGGCCACCGCCGCTCTGAGGTTACTGTGTATCCGTCCCATGCAAGCTTTTGCGTCTTTTCTAAACACAATATACATTATTGTAAAGTGAATGTTTACGTATATTAAGTACATATAAATTAATGTATGTGTGTACGCAGTATCATAGTGTATATATCGATACTGTGTTCTTAAGGCTTCCATTTGGTTGCGTGTAGGTCCAATGAATGTATTTGAATTACTGGAAACTCTCACTACTGCGTGGATAAACCAATTTGCCATCTGTTGGCCTACTTAGAGATATTTGTTTTCATTCTTAACTATCATAACCAGTTCTAAAAAAGAACATCCTTGTTTATGCTTCGTTGTGTGCTCCGGATAACACGTTCTCATCACAGAACTGACTTCGTCCAGAGGTGAAGGGCTTCCGGTCGCTGGAACTGGTCATGGAAAAGATTATCAAGGAATGCTATGAAGGGGTTTCCCTCACTGGTTTTTAAAATGTTTTTATTGGGGCACCTGGGTGGCGCAGTCGGTTAAGCGTCCGACTTCAGCTCAGGTCACGATCTCACGGTCCATGAGTTCGAGCCCTGCGTCGGGCTCTGGGCTGATGATGGCCCAGAGCCTGGAGCCTGCTTCCGATTCTGTGTCTCCCTCTCTCTCTGCCCCTCCCCCGTTCATGCTGTGTCTCTCTCTGTCTCAAAAATAAATAAACGTTAAAAAAAAAATTTTAAACGTTTTTATTTATTTTTGAGAGAGAGAGACAGAGGGTGAGCCCGGGAGGGACAGCGAGGGAGGGAGACACAGAATCCGAAATGGGCTCCAGGCTCCGAGTGGTCAGCACAGAGCCCAATGCGGGGCTCGAACTCATGAACCGCGAGATCATGACCAGAGCCGAAGTCGGATGCTTAACCGACTGAGCCACCCAGGTGCCCCTCCCTCACTGGTTTTTAAATTGTGTCTGTTAATATGTAAATTGCCTTCCTACCCCAAAGCTCAAGGTTTTCATGAGTTTGGGAACAAAATATTAAATATGGATGTCATAGGGTTTTCTCTGAGTTCTGGGGTCACAAGGCAAGTGCAATAGAAGCTAATCAGGAAGAGGGTGGTGGCAATGATCAAAAACGTCTTCAGAGATGATTTATTGCAGCCCCCATTATTGGTGGGTGTCCTCATGCTGGTACTAGAATGTGCTGGAACTGCCTTTATGCTAAGCACTGTTCATTAAGTCATTCAACAAACGTTTATTGAGCACCTATTATGGGCCAGGCACTGTTTTAAGCGTTAGGCCTGTGCGGTGGAGACAAGGTCTCTCATGGAGTTTATGATTGCAGATAAGATGTGTAACACAATGTCAGGTGCTGTTAAGGGCTGAACTGGGTCCCCACAGAATTCATACGTTGGAGCTTTAACCCCGAGGACCTCAGAATGTGACCATCTTTGGCGAGATCTTTAAAGGAGTGAATTAAGTGAAATCAGAGCCATGAGGGTGGGCCCTGAGCCAATCTGACCAATATCCTCACGAGAAGGGGACACTTGCGTTCTCAGAGAGAAACCAGAGAGCACATGTGCCCAGAGGACCACGTGAGGACACAGCCAGAACCTAGAAGAGAAGCCCCAGGAGAAACCAAAGCAAACCTGCCCACGCCTTGACCTTGGACTTCTGGCCTCCAGGATTGTGAGAAAACAGATTGCCAGTATTTAAAGCGCCCAGTCTGCCGCCTTGTGTTCTGGTGCCTGAACAAACGAATAAGGAGCCATGGGGAAAGTTAAAACGAGGTAATGGATGGAAAATAAAGGTCTTGTGATTTTATTATGGCCGGGAAAACGCCACTGTCTGAAATATCCACTCAATCTGTGATAACTACCTCTGCTTTACAAAGGAGACCATTTCAGCTCAGAGAGGTTAAGTGACTTCCACGAAGCCACACAGCGGGGAAGCAGCAGAGATTCAAACTTCCGGCTTTTGATTCCAAATTACTCTCGTGTCTCACAGTGCTGCTCCGCTCTTATTTTTTCATTGGACGGGCAATTTGCATAAAGATGATGCTTTACGGTCAGTTTGTAAATTGTTTCCATATGTGCTCTCATGTTTGGTCCTCGAGCAAATTATGTGGGGGAGATGGGCTCCCTCCTCCTCCTCTTTCTTATCGTCTGTTCACTGTGGCCGAAAGAAGGTGAAAGACTGGCCTAATCGCACGGCAGCCCAAAGAGTGGGGCTAGAACCCAGTTGTACTCCACTGATCTTTTCACTCTGTAGGAGAAAATGTTTCCCCTTCAGCCAAAGCCTTGATCGGTTCTTGAAATCTACACGGAGCTACAGCCCGGTATTTAGTCTCCCGAGAGAAGTTCCACCCAGACTCCACGGCCATCGGCTGGACCATCAGAGTCGGAACATTAAGCTCGTTTCTAAGAGGTACCAGCACCCCCCTCAACCCCCCCATCTACCACCCCACCCTCTCCCCGGCTGGGGACAAGACCCTGCATGGCCCATCAAGCCTCCTGCCACTGGATAAATCAACCTAACTGTGGAGAGTTAATTTGTCTGACTATAAAGTGCATTCAATAAGTGTACGACAAAACTAATTGGTTCTCTTCCATACAAATTTAATCATACCATAAAATGTGATCAATGCAAATAAAAACCATTGAGTGGGTTAAGTGTCGAGGATCCATAGAGGGGAAAAAAACGGTCCATGTGCATAATCGTAAGGATCGAAAACTGGACGCGTGGTCACCCGCGCATTAATCACCTCGCATGCCAGAGCTGACAATAGCTGGGATGTGCCGGAGGGACACGGAAAATGGCCTTCTTTTGTGCCAGTTGTGTGGAGGAGATAATTTCCTCATTGATTTTGGGGTGCCTGTGTTATCAGCTAATACATTCTGGATAATATTCATCAGATGCTTCTCTTGTGCGTCTTTAGGCCCGCACGTTGCCCGTGGGCGCTGCCCAAAGTTTCTCCGGGCTGAGACTGGCTATTCTCCCCGCAGATAAAGAGTCAGGGTTTCTGGAATGTACTTTCCGAAGCGTTCAGTGATGCCGAGGGAGGGCGGTGTGGAGGCCTCCTTCATGCACCATTTATATGGGTAGAATCTGGTGCCTTCTAAAACGTCAAACCCAGTCCTTGGTTTTATCATTACTCCTTTTCACCCCGGCTGGCATCACCGGGCCCCCTCCGCCTGGAAGCCGGGCCAAGGGGAAGGGCGGCCTCGCCGCGGTCTCACTGCCGCAGAATATGCGCCCGGGAGATGACCGTGCTTCTCTTTCGCATTCTAACCAAAGCCTCTTTCAAGCTCTTGCCAAAGCAGAATTCCACTGGAACCAGGACGTTCCCACCTGCGAACTCTGAGCATCACCATGGCCAGGAATGGACTGAGGCCACATGCCACGTACCTGGCCCTCTTTGAGTAGATTTTATCTTGTCTGCTCAAGTCAACGTCCTCTTCCTCTTTGTCACCTGCCCTTTCTGCTTCCCCTCCCCCCTCCCCAAAATGACATTAACTGTGAAGTGTGACGAGAATCCATTTTCTTCCACGGCAGTGGAGTCACACGTGGGCACGTGGATGCCCATCCAGGGACTGTGGCTCCAAGTCTCCCTTGCGACTGGGTGGAGCCATGGCTAAGCTCTTTTCCAGCGGAATAGGAACAGATGTGATGTGAGCCGCTTTCGGCATTGACCCACAGAACCTCCAAGGGCCAGGCCTCACTGCTCCTTCTCACCTCCCGTGATAAGCACGAAACGATCAGAGAGATCTAGGTCGTGTTTAAGAAGAAAAGTCACCATTCGCCTGGGTCCCTGAACATCTGTGCGGAGTAGAGCACCTGCCGATACGAGGAGCCTTCCCTAGATGACAGTGAGGGAGAAACTTCTATTGTGTTTGAGCTATTATTTTGGGGGGTCGGTTACAATACCTGAGCCTATCCTGACTGATACATCATCTAGTTGAGAGCTTCAGGCCGTGCACCCACTGAACAGTCCTACCACCTACTGAAGTTTTAGCTCTTTGATCTAACTCATCCTTCATTTTCCCGCCCCCAATGGGTATCGACCACAGAAGTAATACATGTTTATTGTAAAACTAGACAACGAAGACTTGCGCAAAGAATTAAGTTTAAATTGCTGTTAATTACACCATCCACAAATAACCACCCTAAACCTTTTTCCCTATTTTATTCTTTATTGTTATTTAATTTTTTTTAATTTAAATTTATTACATTTATTTTTGAGACAGAGGGAGAGAGAGCGCGAGCAGGGGAAGGGCAGAGAGAAAGGGAGACGTTGAGTCCGAAGCAGCCTTCAGACTTCGATCTGTCAGCACAGGGCCTGATGCGGGGCTTGAACTCACGAGCTATGAGATCGGGACCTGAGCCGAAGTTGGACGCTTAACCGACCGGGCCACCCAGGTGCCCCCACGTTCTTCATTAGATACACACATTTGCAAAAACTATTTTTACTGAAGCATAAGATATATAAAGTAAGGTTCACAAATCATAAATGGACAGCTTAGTGAATTTTCATAAGGTGAATCCACCCTCGTAACTAGCAACTGTATCAAGAAACAGAACTTTCCTGCGCTTAAGAGACATTACTCTTACCCCATTCCGATTGTTAATATGCTTTTTAAAGAAATGTAATTGTATTACGATTCCCACTGTTTTGTTTTTATTGAGAGTTCATCGATATGTAACATTATATTAGTTTTAGGTATATAACAAATAATTCGACATTTACGTACATTGCGAAAAGATCACCACTAATAAGTCTAGTTAACATCTGTCACCTTATATGGTTACAAAAAGCTTTTTGTGTAATGAGAACAGACATGCTCCTTTTTTTTTTAATTTTTATTTTTTTCAACGTTTATTTATTTTTGGGACAGAGAGAGACAGAGCATGAACGGGGGAGGGGCAGAGAGAGAGGGAGACACAGAATCGGAAACAGGCTCCAGGCTCTGAGCCATCAGCCCAGAGCCCGACGCGGGGCTCGAACTCACGGACCGCGAGATCGTGACTTGGCTGAAGTCTGACGCTTAACCGACTGCGCCACCCAGGCGCCCCAGACATGCTCCTTTTTAAAACAAAGATTTGACTCAACACTCTTTGTACACTGATTCCTAAGAGTTACTAATATATCAAAAACTTCTTTCCATGTCAATGTGTAGATACCTATCATGATCATTAATAATAATATGGGAGCACCTGGGTGACTCAGTCGGTTGGGCTTCTGACCCTTATTTTTGGCTCAGGTCATGATCCCAGGGTCATGGGATCGAGCCCCACACTGGGCCCTGCCCTGAAAGGACAGAGCCTGCTTGAGATTCTCTCTCCCTCTCTCTCTGTCCCTTCCCTGTTCGCAATCTGTCTCTCTCTCAAAATAAACATTTTTTTTAAAGAAGAGAGGAAACTTTATAAAAAAAAAAAAAGAATTAATACTATGCCATTTAATGCGTCATAATGTATTTAATGTACACATTTTGGTTACGTCTTTCTTGCTACTGAAAACAATACTGCAAATGAGAATTCTTGTACACGCATCTTTCGACATGTTTTTCCTCCTAAAAAGGCAACCATAGAAATCAGCTTATTGGATCAAAGTATAAACACCTTAGGGGTTTTGAAAACACATTTTTAACTTTCTCAACAGAAGGATTGCACGAGCCAATACTCCTGTTCCGCCACCCCCTCAAACACACGCTGTTCTTATGTACCCGTCCCCTCTTGGTTGAGCAAGTTCCAGTGTTTTGGCTGAACATTTGCACTTCGTTCCCTACTTCTGGCCGTAGTTCCTGACCCTCCTGGCAACTAGGGCGGTCATATGACCCAGGCCTGACCAATCATCGTATTCTTTGGAATGGGCCATCATCCAAGCACAGCCAATGAAGAGTTCTTCCTTGAGATTTGTATCCGAACAACGGAAAAGAGACATCTCTATCCACTACATTTGGTACACTGGGAGGATGTGACTTTGGGGCTGTCTGTGGCCATCTCCCTCGCAATATGGAGGGCTTTTTTTGGTTTGTTTTTAGAATGAAACTAGAAACAAGCAGAGTAAGATGCAGGATTTGAGGCAGTAGGAAGACAGGCTGTGGTTAAGGCTGAATTTCTGAGGCTCTGTTTTTGTGGGTCTCTGCTCACAGGCACTTTTTGGTATCCTTCTTGGTTTCCAGTGGCAATGAATTACTTTTTTTTTTTTTTTTTTTTTTTTGCTTCCGCTAGTTTAGGTTGTGTTTCTATTACTTACAATGGAAAGAGTTGTGGTGATACCGCCCTTCTGTGGAAAGAGTCAACCCGAAACAAGGAGGGAAAGTTGCTGACGTGGGGATCATAATTCCCCACGGAAACCCCCTGGGAAGAAAGACTGAGTCACATCCAGTCTTAAAAACCAAGCTTAGCGACTAGCCTTCAACTGAGGAGGGAATCTCTGCCTCTATCACTCTGCTGATGATGTTTGAAAAGTTCTTTGTAAATTGTTACCCAAATGCGAGGGTCTGTAAAGTATTTAGAACTCTGTCATTAGGCGGGGTGGGGTGTATCAGAATTATGCTGAGTTTGTAGGGGAGAACACTGTGGCTCCGAACAGTGTTGGTGACTCTTTGGTCAAAAGACTTTGTGACTTGGCTGAAGAAGAGCCCAAGTCACTTCTGTATTTCTCAAGTAAAATGTCTTAGGTGTGGTCACCCCCACCAAATGAGGGCTCCCATCTTGGTCTCACCTTCTTGCCACATTGGGAGGTTGATGCACCTGCAGGGGGCTAACACCAGGGGTACAGGAGAGAGAGGAAGGTCCAGCATATGCGGAGGGCCAGTGGAAGTCTAGGCAAATGGTCTGTGGTGTGTGTGTGTGTGTGTGTGTGTGTGTGTGTGTGATAGTTGGACATCCAGGCAGGCATTAAAGAATCCTATCAGTACGGTCTAGTCCTCCATCATCTGGGACTCCAGGAGAGTTCTAGTCCCCAGCTGGGAATCTGGGAATCTGGCAGGATAGGGGAACATCCTTTCCTAGAAGTATTCTGAATAATTAAGAAGATTTGCTAGGCTGGGACTGAAGAATGAGGGGTGGGGGGTGGGGGAGGCAGGTCTGAGTGTTTGGAGGATAAAGTCCAAAGCAGAAACACAATCTATGACCACATAGGTGACAATACGACACTTGGCCCATAATAGTTCTGAGACTCTGTTCGCATCTCTAAAACGGGTACCAGAAAACCCACCTCAGTAAGTGGCAACTAGTGAGTCATGGACCCAGAAACGTGGAAGTCAGAATCTCCTCGTGTGGGGAGGGGCGTAAGGGATTTGCCAGGGATTTGCCAAACATTAGCATCAGTGTGGGAACTCAGATCTCAGAATTACTTGCAACAGAAGTCCTAAACCTCAGGGCCTTTGCACTTGCTATTTCTGTTGCTTGAAATACCCTTCCCTCCACTCCTATTTGTCTTTCAGATTTCAGTTTAAGTGCTATTTCTTTTGTGAAGCCTTCCCTTTCCCACACTTGCCGCAGACCAGATTAGGCTTCTATTTTTATCGTGTACTTTTGTTTGTTTAATGATCCGCTCCCACAACCATCCTCGGTTATACTGGAAGCTTTGGGGGGCACTCTTATAGCACAGAGTTGGCACTTCATGTTTATTGAACAAGTGAACGAGTAAGTCAATGAGTGGAGACTTTGGGATACCTTCCTGAGGTCCATCAGGGATGGTGACTCCAGGTCAAGTTCAAAGGATGACACCCTAGAATGATTGGAATTCTTTCAGCCTCAAGATTGGAATTGGGGCTGGGTGAGCTTGTAAAGGAGGTGTAAGATCTGGAACCCTGACACCCTCCCCAGGCTGGGCAGTCAGGACAGACAATGACATGTACTAATGGTCCCCCTGGGCTCTTTTTCTTCCAGAAGAGTTGAGAAAGGTCACATCTTGAGTATCTGATGGTTCGCCAAGGGAAGTCCATCTGGCACATCTCCTGGTCCCCGCAGCCGTCCCCCCCTCATCACCAACTCTTTCTGGAAGTCAGTCTCTGCCTGTGATTCTTTATTCCCCGGGACCTGCTTCACCCTGTGTTGCTGGGGCTCTATCTTCTTCCCTGTGATTGATCACCGCAACACCTCTTGCCGTTCTCCTCTGCCATTTGTCTGCTTTCAATAATTATTTAAGCTTTATTAGATATTTATCAAGTAAACTGTCAGCTTCTGAAGTTTGCTTATTGTAGCCAGAGGTTTAGAAGGGCAATTTATATGCATCTCAGAGCTCACACGGCAAATCCTCTCTCTGGATTGAAATTATGATATGAACAGGATGTTTTATGAGATAATAGAAGGAAGGTTTTCAAATTCGAGGGTTGGATATGTTGGTTTTTTTTTCTCCTCTGAGCTTTCCTGGGAAAGAAATATGTAAGCAGCTCTGATGGCTGGTTATCAGAAAGGAGGGTGTGGAAATGTACTCTCTGTGGGGAGCTGAGAAGGAACAGATGAATGGTCCGGTTCAGATGGCCTTTAAATTCATGAGGTTCAGTGCAAGCCAAGTTAAACACCGCTGGGCTCTGTAGCTCCCTGAACTCTGCTGAGACGGGAGATTAATCTGGCTGTAGGGCACTGAAGGGGGTACCACCAGCCAGGGGAGAGCTAGGAAGGCAGGAAGCATAGTTAGACGCGGTGGCGAGAGTGTAGGTGAGCCATAGTGTCGCGAACCAGAACGCGGGCAGTGGGATGGGTTCAGATGGCATCTTCGCAGAGGGGGAGAGCCAAAGGGCTCTGACACATAATAAGAGTGGCACAAGCATTCTGAATAATATTTCTGGGGGCAGAAATTCTTTTATTTCTGTTTCCAGTCTGATACAACCCTGAGGGGTAAACATTTTTTTTTTTTCAACGTTTATTTATTTTTGGGACAGAGAGAGACAGAGCATGAACGGGGGAGGGGCAGAGAGAGAGGGAGACACAGAATCGGAAACAGGCTCCAGGCTCTGAGCCATCAGCCCAGAGCCCGACGCGGGGCTCGAACTCACGGACCGCGAGATGGCGACCTGGCTGAAGTCGGACGCTTAACCGACTGCGCCACCCAGGCGCCCCAACATTTTTAATACCATAGTTTCTCACACATAGAAGCTGAAGCACCAAAAGTCACCGAAGAGAACACCTGTTGTTTTCGCTTGTCTGGTATCTATCCCCCCCCCCCCCCCCCCGTTTTTGGTAGCAGAAGCCGGAGTTTCTTTGGATGGCGGAGAGGGAAGCATCCATTCTCCCTTCTCAGTGCATGAAGTTGGGATAGGATTGATTAAGCGTCCAGCTTCAGAAGTGGGCATGTGACCCAGGTTTGGGCAGTGGGTGTATTTTGGTCCCCTGACCGGAGTCACTGCTCATGTATGGAGTGGCCTCCTGACCAGACCAGGGCATTGGCTCTCCGTTCTGGGGCTTCGTCTCAAAAGATTAGGGAAGAGAAGCCTTTTCTCTACTGTGAAATCCGGGGCTGTTAGAAGCCCCCAGTAGAGGACCACCTGCCTATAACTGAAGACAGAGGAAGGACAAGAGAACTGAGAAGAGAGAGATCGAATGACCTAGGTAGGCCTGGACCTAACTAGTCCTGAAGAGCCTACGTCCGTCTTTTCCAGACGGAATGACCCAGAAAGAACTTATAGTACCACTATATGATATATAATAATATTATATTATCTTAATGAATAATATCAATAATACTAATAATTAATAGCAATAATATTAATCATAAATACAAAACATCATATTTTATATTATATATAATATAAGCTATATTACCGCTTACATTCAGAGCTATATGAACCAGAAACCAGAAAGAGCTTATGTTACCTCCATTATTATTACCATCATTATTTTCTTATATCATTTTGAGTAATATTTTCTATCATTTACAACAAAGAGCCTTAGTCAATACACAGTCATCCAGCTAGAGCGGCAGGGACGGAGGTGATGCTCGCAAGGATGATTTTGGGGGGACTTAGATCTCAAAGTCTGTACTACTGACACCGGCTTTGTCGTGAGGGAGAAGCTCACAGAAAAAGATAAAACGAACTGCAGTCCGATCCCTTGGAAGTCGCCTGGAGACTAGGAATCAAGGCAAAGGACCAAATTCTGGCTCAGCAGCTCATCTCTGAGTGACCTTGGGCGAGACCTCGACCTCCCTGGGCTTCAGAGCCACATTCTTACTTGGGGACGTTCATTTATGGTTCTAATTTTTTATTTTTATTTTCTTCGGGGGTGAGAATCAGAAATTACAAGGTCTGTAAGCATGCTGCTATTACTGTTACTACTCTCACTACGGTTCCCCATCGCCGGGTTGTCTCAGAGAGGCTGGACGCCCACCTGTCCCGGGTATTAAATACAAGCAACAGACAAGACAGGTGATTAGAGTAGACGGTCCTCAGGAATCTTGATGAAGGGAACGTATATCTCGGAAGCAATGACTCTGAGTCTGGAGCTTGTACGTTAACCCGCTGGGTCCCGCTGCATCTCTTCAGGATTGATTTACTACCTGCATTTTCCCACTTGGGAGTGCAGACTCCTTGTTCAAGGTCACACAGGGAGCCAACGGCTCACCTGGGTCTCTGGTCAGTTCCACTCGACCCTACAGGTCTCGTCTTTCCACTGAGGTGTCCTGCCTCTGGATTTAGAGCAGTACTGTGGGGGAAACTCAGGAAGCTCATAGAAAGAAGGGAAAAGATACGGCCTAAGGGATTGTCCGAAATGTGGCCTTCAAGAGAAAAGACAGAATGTCCTCAGTAGCTAGCTACCTAAGACACAGCTATGAGATCTGCAAGTGGGTAGAAGGCCTGGCTGGATCAAGTCGCTTGACCCACTGGAGTCTTGATTTTGTTAAGGTTCGTTCATGTACTTATGAATTCATTCATGGAACATTTGTTGAGTTCCTACCGTGTTCAGAGCCTTGGACTAAACTTGTGAAGATGAATTAATCACTGTCTTTTCCTCTGAGGAATTTCACCCATGGAGGGAGGTATTCCTGCAAATAATTCACTCTAGTACAATGGTGTCTGTTCTAGTACAATGTCATAAGTTCTAGTGCAGTGTCGCAAGCTGTGACCAAGATGTGCATCATAGGGACTAAGTAAATAGAAACTAATCTGAGATGAGGAAATCTTGGAAAGGCTTATATAGGAGGAGGGACTTATGAGTGGGGTTTTGAGGAAGACATAGGAGTTTGTCGAGTGCACAAGGTGAGGGAAGGACATACCCGGCAGAGGGAATGGCCTGAGGAAAGCTAGAGAGGAGCCCATGGGTGGAGAAAAAGTAGCTGTTTAATCTGGTTGGAACACGGGAGGTGGGTGTGTAGGAGATGAGCTTGGAAAATTCGGGAGGGCCAAAGGATGAACAGATGCGAAGATATGGTTTGGATATTAGCCTGGGTGCGATGTGCAGCCTTCGAGGGAATTCAGTCTTGGGAATGACAAGATCAGCTTTGAAATTTGCAAAGCTGAACCTTGCTGTGCTATTGGAGGAGGGACTGGAGGATGCCAGACCTGACGTGGTGAGGTCACAGAGGGGGCTGCTGAACTCATCAGGGAAGGGAACATACGGACTCGAGTCAGGACAGAGGGGCCCTTCACAGCAGTCTTGTCTGCTTGTATACCTCCAGGGACAGGGAGCTCACTATCTTATGGGCTAACAAAGCCCTTTTTAAGCTTCCCTATAGCTCTGAGTTTCCCAATGACCACTCTTAAAGTAATGGTCCCCCCCCCCCAACTTCTTATCTATGGGCTCCTGAAGAGAAGAGATAGAAATCTAACTGAAGGAGGCTACGAAGATGGGGGCAGTTTCAGTGCATGCCAACAAGTCAGAGAAAAGAAATCAAAGACTGTGTCACACCAGGGGCGCCTGGGTGGTTCAGTCAGTTAAACATCACACTCTTGGTTTCAGCTCATGTCATGATCTCACAGTTCATGAGTTTGAGCCCCATATTGGGCCCTTGTGCTGGCAGCATGAAGCCTGCTTGGGATTCCCTCTCTCTCTCTCTCTCTCTCTCTCTCTGCCCCTCCCCCACTTGCATTGTCTCTGTCTCAAAATAAATAAACTAAAAAAAAAGAATTTATTATGCTTTATGCGTGGAGAGGTGGAGAGAAGAACTCAAACGCCAGATTCCTTCTGCCTTGGGATCCTGTTTGGAATGCCCTCTGAACTCTACATCCTTTGGAACAAAACGCACAACCAAGAAACATCCAGGCTTCTAGACATCTGGACCACGGGTCGGTAACCTTTTTCTGAAAGAGCCAGAGAGCAAATGTTTTGGGCTTGGCTGGCCATAAAGCCTCTATTGAGATGACCCAGGTCTGCTCTTAGAGTGTAAAAGCAACCACAGGCAACACGTAAATGAATGAATGAGTCGGCTGTGTTCTAACAACACTGAATGTATAAACATGGTGGTGGTGGGGGGGGGGGTGCTCCACGGCTGCTGTTTGCCTATCCTTGATCTACACGGGACGCTTGGGTGGAGAAACCGAGGCTTCGCTTTGAGAAACAAAGTAAAACAAAGCAAAATCCCTTGTTATCTTACAGTCCCTTAACAGTACATGCTTCGCTAAGAACACGCTTCCTAAATATTGGTTGAATTTTTATCTATACGTGCCAATTCTTGGTGGTAATGAGCTTAGTCTTAGAATGTGTATTCCTGGGCTACTGGGAAGGAAGGGTGAATGGCTTGACTTTCAATAGTGAGTTGCAATGCACTTGAGCCCATAGGAAGGAGGGAGGAGATGCCCAGATATCTCTTTTCTTCCTCCAACAGCCTTAGTCTTCTGGGCCACCTGGTTGGTCTCGGAGGGTGGTTAGGGAATGTAGGACCTGTAGCAGACTGAGTTAATGCATGATTAGGGAGGACAGCCAGTATTGGGTCTCCAGCTGAGTGGTGATGCCACAATGGAGCGAAGTCAGCTTAGTTTTGCCGTATCCATTCCACACCAGGGCGTCAACCGTGGAAATGGGTTACTCCCGAATGAGATGATCCGTAGTCAGAAACCAGAAACACCTGGTCTGATGTAGCAGGCTTGGGATCCAAACAGACTCCTTGTTCTGCTACTTTCCAGCCATATCAACTCAAACAAGCATCTTGAACCCTCTGAGCCTCATGGTAAAATGGGGATAATACTGCTTTCCTCAGGAATTGTCTTGGAAATTAAATGAAATTGTGAGTATAAAGCATCTTGCATCGTGCTGGGTATTAGCGAGTGCTTTGTTGTTAGGGATTATTTTGTATTGCTATGAAGATGAAACACCCGCAGGGATGGTCGCAGCATACCGGCCACGCAGAGGTCATGAGTTTGTTGTGTTATATAAGGTCCCTCTGTGTGTTAGTGGGTGTGGATGAGGTCATGGTGGCTGTATCAGTGTGTAAGGGATCACAAGTGAGGGAGTGCTTAGCATAGTAAGTTCTCCATTTTTAAGAGTCTGGGGAGTGAAAGATCCCGAAGTCCGAGCATAACTCTCTCAGGGTGAATACCTAAGCGCAGAGTGAATACCTCCCACACTTAAGGCAGACATCGATAGTCTGCAATCTTTCTGAGGCCTCGCTGGGGTCACCATAGGCCACTCCTGGAAGATTCTGGAACTTCTCCCTGCCTTCTCTTTTTCTTTCCTCCCTCCCTCCCTCTGTCCCTCCCTTCTTTCTTTCCCTTCTTCCTTCCCTCCTCCCTCTCTTCCTTCTTTCCCTCCTTCCTTCTTCCCTCCCTCTGCCTTCCAACCATGCATCAAAGCTTGCTCTGTGCTTCCTGGCCTTAAGGGTGCCAGGCACAGCTTGCATTATATAAGAGGCCAACCGAGTCTCCTTCTTCAGATAGCATCAGTGACGGAGTGGGTGACTGCACCAGGTCAGCTCTGGGCTGCCCCACCTCCTGTGAGCTGGGGTCTTCCAAAGGCTCGGTGGACCCCAGGGGTGCCTAGGACAGAGGCACTGTGGAGGCTTAGCCCTGGTAATCCTACTGCCCGGGGCCTGCCAGTCTCCATCATGCCCCCGGTGAACGAACCCCTGCCCTATTAGCCGTCCTCCGTTTTTCCGTCGTGTTGACTTGGTGTCTGTGGCTGGTGTCCATCCCTGGCCAACACAGGTCCTCTCCTCTGGGGATGCGGGGGCCCGAATTTCTCATCTTGCTCCTCAACCATTTGCTTAGAAGCTCTGGGGCCTAGAACCACAATCGTGCTGACTGCCTGACTTCAGGCTCCATGACTGCCCGGGTCCTCTCGAAGTCCTGTCTCATCTGAGCAGACCCTCTTGATGGTCATGTGTCCAAACTCTACTTGGGACCCTTGCCCCTGCTTTCCACAAGGCAAGTCAGCCAACCCTGGCCTGGACCCTGTTCCTTTTTCCACCACATCTTCCCCAAGACCAGAGGGCTCCTTGGAGATCGCTCCTTCCTATGGAGGCTGCCAGGCTGGGGGTGGCCTGGGGGTCTCTGGGTCTCGTAGGAGACTAAGAACGGATCGGAGGCGGAATCCGGAATGCCTGGTCCCACAGAGACGTATAAATCGCCTGACTGCTGGGAAGCCTTTTAAATGTTTTGACAACCCTCGATCCATCAGAGCCTTTAATTGGGTTTTGACTGAGTTGTTCTATATGTAAATACCAGTTACTGGTGAGGTTGTTTATAGCCAAACTGTCTGTTTATGCAAATTGTGTTCCAAGATCACAGCGTTTTCATTGCGGGATAAAAACATTCCTTTTATTTAATGCCAAAATCGCTTCTTCCTTGGGCTGGGGTTTATTTTCCTCTTTGGTTTTTAAATACAGCACGGCAATTTGGCGAGCCAGAGAGGCGGCTCCGATCCAGCCGAGGCTTGCGAGGCCTCTCGAGGAGCGGGACAGTGAAGGTGGCCTTTGGGCGGTCCAACATGGAGTGTGCTCTCAGCCCGTCAGCCCAGCACCACACCCCCTCCCCTGCCCCTGAGAGATGGCGGCGTTCATGGCCCCTCAAAGCAGTCTGGCCCATGTTTGGGCAGTTCTGACTACTGCAAAGCTGTCCCTTAGAAGGATGTCGAATTTGCCTTCCTGAAACTAAACCTCTGCTCCAACCGGCATCTCCCAGGACCACCTGACTCCTCATCGCTCACCTGGATGATTGTCACAGCCTCTCACTACCCCCAAGTGATCTCCTCAAAGCCAGACTGGACTTCTGGCAATGCAGAGCTGTCCCTGTCTCTCTCCTGTGTCTCCACCTTTTGCCTTTAAGACAAAGCCCACTGTCTCTTGCGTGGTTTGTCTGATGCTCTGTGACCCATCTTTGATGTCCTGCCAGGTCATTCCTTGAACCCTAAACTCCGGCTTTAATGAATCACTTCAAGGCTTCTCTCCCTGGCTTCCCAAAAGATGCTAAGGAAACGAAATGTCACAGATTGGTGTCACAACATGTACATTCATCTCCCTAGTTATCAAGTGCACCCAACTGAATGTTGGTGATGGGGTTACAACCAACGCAGGGAAAGACTCTGCCGCCGTGGAATTTCTCTCCTAGGGGAGTTTAAATACCTGGCCTCCAGTCTCAACTGGGGAACGTCTCCATCTGGGGTCCACAGTCAGCATGAGATCAAGGCTTGCTTCTTTACACGCTCACTGCCACCACTGCAAAGGAACCCTTCTCTGTCTTTACAAAGAAGATTACAGTCAGCAGGCAAAATCCCCCTATCGTCCTTTTCCTCCCCACCTGAAACTCACAGCCCCCTCATTTTAGAGGAAGATCATGCCAGGTGAATCCACCTGTATCCCCAAGGCCAGCCTGTCCTGTCCACTCGGGGATTCTGCTCTGGTGACCGTTGTCCGTTTCTCTTACATATTTGCCTCCGCCTCTTTACGCTTTGTCATCACCATTTCAACACGCTCAAGAATCCCTCCCGCTTTGGAATAATAGTTTTATAACAAGGCTCCCCCCACTGGCACACATCCATCCTGCTCAGAGGCTCTCAAACATCACAGAGAAATTGACACAGAATGGGGTGGTCAGGAGCCCAGGAATCAAGATGTTTTGAAACTTCCCCAGGTGATTCTATAGCCAGCCAGGGTTCAAAGTCACTGCTATTGTCTTACTGCTTCTGTCCCTGCTACAGAAAATCTGTTTAAAATTAGCCCAAGATACTGCCTGAATTTTCCACCTTTTCTCCTTAAAGCCCACCTTTCAAAGACTCTTTGTATCACAAACATTAACATCTAAGGTCCTTTTTTTAAAATATATTTTTTAATGTTTATTTATTTATTTTGAGAGAAAGAGAGTGCACGCAGGGGAGGGGCAGACAAAGAGGGAGAGAGAGAGTCCCAAGCAGGCTCTGCACTGTCAGTGCAGAGCCCTATGTGAAGCTCGAACTCATGAACCATGAGATTATGACCTGAGCCAAAATCCAGAGCCCCCCAGGCGCCCCCGAATCCAAGATCCTTAAGACGTGTGTGGTTGTTACAGTAGGATCATCATGCGACTCACAGGAAAAGGCCAGTGGATAAAGATAGCGGATGAGGCTCCTTTCATGTAGGCCAGGTCAAGATTTTCTACGCACGGGTGGATGACCAGAGTGGGAGACAGCATTGCTGTGAGGTGGAGAACTTCCTGGACCCAAGTCTCCACCTTGCGTTCCCACGAAGGCACCCCGCTGGTCAAACATCCTTAAGAAGATCCCTTTCGCAGTTTTGCGTTGTGTTTATTCCCTCCCAAGTCAAGTGGAGAGGCTGGTTATGTGCATATCTGCTCACCAGGTGCCAGCAATGGCTAATAACCCCAACGCATTCTTGGGTTCTTCCGTCAGCTTCCCCCAAGGATGGCTGGATCCCAAGTCAGTTTCCCAGCTGTCACCCCTTCCCTCTGTCTCCGCAGGCCCGGGATTAATGCCCCGCTCAAAGTCTGCATGTGAAGCCTGGCTTCTGCCTCTCCCTCCAGCCTCTTTTTCTGCCATCCCCTACCTCACACCATACACTCAGCCACACTGAAGTCCCTGCAGGTACATGAATGTGTGCTGATCTCCTTTGTCTCATTGCATTTACCTGTACAGTTCCTCGTGTCTGTATCCCGGGTACTTCTGTCTCATCCTTCAAGATTCACCCAGCATATATCCAAATTAATGACATGAATTCAAATATGACAGATGATGCTGAGTTGCTGAAGTAGTTTTCCGTTGGCAAGGTGCATATGGCATTGACAGTTTTGGGGAAGGATCCTTTGAGTGTGTTATGTCAGTTTTATGATGGGAAATCTTTTTCAATTCTAACCACAGCCAAATTTTCTTATCTGCAGCATGAGAGTTAAGACTATGGGCTTTGGAAGCCAAAATGTATGGGTTGAAATCACATCTCCACCATTTGCTAGCCATGAGCCCGGGCAAGTTATTAATATCTCTGTGCCCTGGCTTTGTTATTATGATTAAATGAGCTGATGGGAGCAAACCGGTAGAGTGTTTGAAGCCTTCATTGTTATTATGCATGAGAGGAGATGTCACTTGGCACAAAATGTTGTAAATTAAGTCAGTCTCCACACATTTTTCATTAGCCAGAACCAGTTAAGGAAGTACAACCTGGAGCCATATTGATCCTTATACAAGCATAAACCCAGGCATTAAAAATTTATGACAGTACCTCTAGGTAAGATGATCTCTCAGGGGATCTTATGTCTCATCTTCACTAGACAGAACTACTGTTAGTTGAACTTGGGCAGATTTGGAGCGTCGAAAATTGGAGGAAGTTGGAGTTGATTGAATCTCTCTAAGAATAAGAGCCCACAGGCAGGTCTGCGTTTTACAGGATGAATTAACTCTTTACTTAAGAGTTATTGAAGTTAGTTGTTTATTAATGACTATCAATTCATCTTTACCCATAACCAGACTGGGAAGTTCACTGAAGGTAAGAATCGTGTCTCTTCCTTTCTGTTTTCCTACTGTTTAGTAGAAAGTCTGGCAGATCTTTGGCCTTGTGAGATATTTGTGGAATGAATGATTGAATGGATGGATGGATGGATGGATGGATGGATGGATGGAAGGATGGATGGATGGAAGGATGGATGGATGGATGGATGGATGGAAGGATGGATGGATAGAAGGATGGAAGGATGGATGGATGGATGGGTGGAAGGATGGATGATGAATGGAAGGATGGATGGATGGAAGGATGGATGGATGGATGGAAGGGTGGATGATGGATGGATGGAAGGATGGATGGATGGATGGAAGGATGGATGGATGGATGGAAGGATGGATGGATGGATGGATGGAAGGATGGATGGATGGATGGAAGGATGGATGGATGGGTGGAAGGATGGATGATGAATGGAAGGATGGATGGATGGAAGGATGGATGGAAGGATGGATGGATGATGGATATATGGATGGAAGGATGGATGGATGGAAGGAAGGATGGATGGAAGGAAGGGTGAATGGATGGATGGATGGATGGAAGGATGGAAGGATGGATGGATGGACGGATGGATGGATGGAAGGATGGATGGATGGAAGGATGGATGGATGGATGGAAGGATGGAAGGATGGATGGATGGATGGGTGGAAGGATGGATGATGGATGGAAGGATGGAAGGATGGATGGATGGACGGATGGATGGGTGGATGGATGTCAGATGAGCTCCTGGCAAAAGCATTCAGAGCTTCAACTTTTAGTCAAGGCAAATTAATTCCAAACACTGTACCTACAGGTGTAGCAAGAATGCCCTTTCTGAAATGTCGTTATTGTTTTGACCTCATCACCATGATGGAATTTACTACTTTCTCACGGTAAAATACTGTCATTGTTTATTTTCACTGTCATTGTCTTGTTTATTTGTGTGTTTATGGGCTATTATCCATCCACTTCACTAGAATGAAAAATCCCCAGGGTCAGAGATCTTGTTCACAAGTGTGTTTAGCTCAGGGCCTACCAAGTTTTTGAGACGAGATACATGTTTGTTGAATGAGTAAATGACCTTCCTCTGTGAGTGGGCAGCCTGTAGAGGGCCATGAACACTGAGCTGACTGAGAAAATAAAGCACTGGGGAAAAAGGAGTGTTTAGCACCAACAGCCTGACCGGGGCTGGGTCAGAGGAGAGGACAAGAAAAAGAAAGCCTCTTGCAAAAGAAAGCCTCTACAGATCTGCGTGGGGCATTCCTTGTCTGAAAGTTTTGGAGAAGGAGACAGCTGGTGAGCCCACTGAAAAAGTCTAGGGTGTGAGTTGGCCCCAGCAGGGGCTGATGACGTTTGTGGCATTGATAAAAGAAGGCAAATGGTAGCAATGACAATGAGCAGTTAGTGAGCGCTTACGTGGGTCTGGCCGCTATTCTAAGTGCCTGATTGTATCGACCCCCACTTCTTTGTATGACCTTCAGAGGTGCATGCCATCATGAACCCCATTTTACAGATAGGAAAATAGACACATAAACACAAACTAACTGATCTAAGTTCACAGAGACGGAAAAGAGCAGGCTCGGTCTCCAGTCCCTGTGCTTGTAGCCACTTGGTTCTCCAACAAATGCCGCATCCCCCTGCCTCCTCCATAGGGGACCAGCACTCCCCCCCCGCCCCACTTCTGGACTTTTCTACTTCTTCCCTTTGTCCTCATGCTCCAGCCACCTTAGCCTCCTTTTCGTGTTCTGAACTCACTAAATTTGTTATTGCTTAAGGCTTTGGAAATCACTATCACATCGGGCTTTAAAATGTGTTATGTTTGAACTGATGATATTTTCATCATTAAGAGATTTCACATGAGAAATCCGAATACCCAGGTTAACCCATATAAAAAAAAAAATCACAAGATGTGGCAACATAGACCCTGCATTCCCACGTGGCAAAAGTTGAGTGATGCTGAGCCCTAGTCGGGCTGCCCTGATCCAGCCCCTGCCATAGGCCACTTACATTTTTTCTTTTTAACATCTATTTATTTTCGAGAGACAGAATGTGAGTGGGGAGGGGCAGAGAGAAGGAGACACAGAACCTGAAGCAGGCTCCAGGCTCTGAGCTGTCAGCAGAGAGCCCAACACGAGGCTCGAACTCTGGGGCTCGAACTCGTGAACCGTGAGATCATGACCTGAGCTGAAGTCAGACGCTTAACCAACTGAGCCACCCAGGCGCCCCAGCCATAAGAGGAAACAAACCCTTTTCACTTAGCTACAGTCCCCACCCCTCCCTACTGCACCACACCCAGCCTCCTTTGCTAGTTTATGTTACTTGCCTGACCTCTGTAGGCATTTGACACTGTGAGTCCTACTCTGCAGCTGGCTCATCACTGGGGCCAGAGTGACCTGAGGACATGGCATGAAGACACAGCCTTCCCAAAGCTACTGGTTTTAAATAAGGCCCCTGGGGCGTTTTTTTTTTTTAATGTCCCTTAGGGGCTCAGCACAAATTACCTTAGGATCTTGTTACGATTCACATTCTGATTCAGCAGGTCTGGAAGAAGACCTGAGATTCCACATGTCTAACGATCTCCCAGGTGATGTCAATGCTGCTGGAGAGCAAGGATGAAAAGAAATGTGGTATTGGTTCCTCTTTTTTTTTTTTAACCCATTAAAAAGAGGTAAAAAAAATCCTTGCTGTTTCTTTTCCCTTCTTTTATTGTGAAACATATTTCAACAAATAATTGCAATTGCAGACACGCGGAAGTCTCGAACTGAGTGCTGCTGCAAGCACCTTCGAGATCACTTGGTGCAACAGAGAAGGGCCCAGAGGCCCAGAGAGGGGACGTGATGTGCTCAGGGCCACACAGAAAGTCAGGGGCAGAGGCAGGCTTGAGACCAGCTGCTTTGATTCTCTTCCCTACGAATCTCTGTACGGCAGCCCACAAAGTGCAAGATCAGAGAGAAGCTGTGAGCAGCAAATCTGTCCCCATAGTGGGTACAAAGCCCCTAGGACACCTTCGTTAATATTGCACGGCAATTCCTATGTGCCCGCCCCCTTAGTCATCAGGAGCGGTGCAATTATCTCCGCGTTGGGACTGGGGGCAAACTGTCCACGTAGGCTCGTTAAGAAGTTATGTTTAAAAGCTGGACGAGAGCTTTAGGTCATTTATAATCTACTAAATATTTAAGTGTGTGTGTCTTAAGGCATCTGAAAATTACAGGGATATTTCATGGTCTCATTCGGGGGCATATATCTGGTTGGTTAGACACGGTCCTGGCTGTGGGCGGATCTGTTTTGCTGGGGAAAAGCTGGGGATAAATAAAAGGCTGGAAAATGCAGTCGTTGAAATGCAGAGTGGTGGAAGGCAGTGTGGGGTGGGAGCAGACCTGAGGCCCTGGGAGGGTCAGATCTGAGGACGGCTGTTACGGAGACCGAGATGATGCGGGCAGGGGGTTACAGGAGCGGCCAGGACAGATTTGAGGGTGTATGGGACAGAGGATCTAAAGCAGTCTGGTCAAGTGCCAGGGAAAATGGATTGGCCCCATGAGTGGTGATCTTTTTCCTTGCTTTAAAAAAGAACATTGAGGGGCGCCTGGGTGGCTCAGTCCATTGGGTGTCCGGCTTCGGTTCAGGTCACGATCTCACGGTTCGTGAGTTCGAGCCCCGCTTCAGGCTCTGTGCTGACAGCTCAGAGCCTGGAGCCTGCTTCGGATTCTGTGTCTCCCTTTCTCTCTGCCCCTCATCTGCTTGCACGCACATACTCTCTCTCTCTCAAAAATAAATAAAACATTAAAAATCAAATTTTTTTTAAAGAATATGGATTTACGTAATACCCATATGGTTAAAAGAAAATAACAAAACAACCCAGACAATAAAAGAGGTAATATGGTGAAAATAATTCTCCCCCCCCACAACCTCTGTCTAACCTTCAGTCTCCGAGTCTGCCGGTCCCCCATTTCCAGAGGCAACAGCCACGTCTGGTTTTTTACGTACCTCTCAAGATACATTACACATGCACATTTATTTTTACACCGATGGGAAGATATTACAAACTCTGTGCTACCCCCCTTTTTTTCTGTGTATCGATATATCCTATATCTTGAATATCATTTCCTATCAGTACAGAGTGATCTCCCTTATTATTTGAACAGCTGCATTGTATTCTATTAAAACGGAGCCCTGTAATTTATTTAACCTGCCCTTTATGGATGGATGGCTACGTTATTTCCAGTCTTTTGCTACCACAGACAATTTTGCAAAGAATATCTCTGTCTCCGCCTCACGCCTGACTGTCTGTAGGCTGACTCTTAGAAGTGAAATGACTGGGTCAAGTGTGTGTCTGTATTGCTCATTTTGATAGGTATTGTCAAAATTGCCCTTCAGAGAGATTGCATCACATTTATACTCTCACCAGGAATGTATGCTCGAGCCTTTTCTCGCACCCCCGCAAACAATCTATTGAGGCGTAATTCACAAACAGTGATGGGCACAGACCTTAACGGTACAGTTCAGCGGGTTTTGACAGATGCGTAAACCCACGGCACCTACACCGCAATCAAGACTGAGAATCATTCTAGCACATTCTATCACTTCTCTCCCTTCTGGAGGCTTTCTCACGCCCCTTTCCTGTCACTTTTGGCACCTGCTCCGAGAAGCTCTGCTCTGATTTTTATCACCGTAGATTTTGTTCTTAAACTTCGTTTACAAGGAATTATATTATGTGTACTCTCCTGTGTCCGACTTCTTTTGACCGATATAAGGCGCGTGAGATTCATACAGGCTATTATTGGTGTCCAGCCGTCTTCATGGCTGAGTAGTATTCCATTGGTGACCGTATCTGGATTTGTTGATCCCGGTCCCTTCTTGAGGGCCATTTGGGTTGTTTTCCAGTTTGGGCTGTTATAAGTAAAGCTGTCAATAACATTCTGGAACAACTCTTTGTGTTTATACGTGGTTTCATTTCTCTTGGACGCACGTCCAGGAGTAGAATTGCCACACCATAGGGAAAGTGTGTAGTTAGCTACAATGAGAGACTACAGAGCTGTTTTCCAAAGGGCTGTACCATTTACACTCCCACCAGCAACGCATGAGACTTCTGGTGCCTCCACCTGCTCCCTGATATTCGGGGTTGTCAGTCAGGGAGCATCTTGATGATTCTATTAGGTGTGGAGCTTTATGTCACTATTTTTCATGAGTGTTTAATGTGTTTCAATGAGTTCAAATGTGGGTTTCAATGAGTTTCCAATGAAACACCTTTTCATATATCTTCTTTTGTAAAATGTCTCTCCAAGTCTTGACAACTTTTATTGGGTTGTCCGTGTTCTATTATTGACTTGTAGGAGTTCTTTACATATTATGGATACTATTCTTTTGTCAGATATATATTTTCGTCCAGTCTGTGGCTTGCCTGTTTTTTGATGTTGTAACTTGATGAGCAAAATTCTAAAATGCCAATGCGTTCCAATTTATTTTCTTTTATGGTTAAAAGTTTTCCTTTCCTAAAAAATCATTGCCAGAGTTATGGAGTTATTCTCACATGTGTTTGTTTTTTTTTTATAGTTTTAGCTTTTAAGTTTAGTCCATGATCCATCTTGAATTAATTTTTTGCATATGCTGTGAAGTAGAGATTAAGATTCATTTTTTCCCCTACATGTGTATTCAGTTGTTCCAATGCTATTAGTTAAAAAGCCTTTTCTTTCCCCCATTGAGCTGTTTAACCACTTCAGTGAAAAATCAGTCAGTCAGTCAATCAATGAATCAATCAATCAAACTGACTGTAAGTGTGGGGCTTTTTTTTTTCCGGGTTTTCTTGTCTTTTCAGTGATCTTTATGCCAATGTCATACTCTCTTGATTATTGAAGTTTTATTACAAGTTTGAAATCAGGTTGTGGGAGTCCTCCAAATTTGTTCTTTTTCAAGGTTGTTTTGCCTATACTAGACCCCTCATTTATATACACATTTTCAAATCAGTTTGTTAATTTCTACAATTTCTGAAAAATAGCTTTTCTTTCTTTCTTTCTTTCTTTCTTTCTTTCTTTCTTTCTTTCTTTCTTTCTTTTGTTCCTTCCTTGTTTTTTTCTTTCTTTCCTTCTTTCTTTCTTTCTCTCTTTCTTTCCTTCTTTCTTTCCTTCCTTCCTTCCTTCCTTCCTTCCTTCCTTCCTTCTTTCTTTCCTTCTTTCTTTCTTTCTGAGAGAGAGAAAACCCAAGCAGGCTCCATTCACAGCAAGGAGCCCAATGTGGGACTCAATCACATGACCTGAGCCGAAGAGTTGGATGCTCAACTGACGGAGCTCAACTGACTCTTGTATCTCATTTTTAAAAATAAATTTAAGAAAACATTAGATGAGGTTCAGCATACTTTCACATATTTAAAATCCATTTAGATTGTTTTTTTCTGTGAACTGCCCCATGAGTTTATTCACATTTCTGCTGGACTCTGGAACAATTTTGCTTCCATCAGACTCATCTATGCTCTATCTGTGTTTGTGTCTCTCACTCTCTCTGTTACCATGAATGATCATCTGTAGTTTATTAGCTTCCTGGAAAGCATTCGTCTGTACTGGAAAACAGTTTTTACGTCACATCAACCAATCGCTACTCAGTGTTCCTGCCTTTGAGCTTACCATGGGTCAGGCACAGAGGTAAATGTTTTGCATACTTTATTATTCAAGAGGCGGAATCTTGTAGTGGTGCTTCAGGTTCTAATACAAGACCCCACCTTTTCCCGGCTGGGTCCCTGGAGCGAGTTCTCGAACTCCTTTTTCCTTCAGTCTTGCCATGGATAAACTGAAGCTGATAAAAATAGCACCCAAGCCATGGTGCTGTTATGAGACTTAAGTAAACAGATACCTGTGGGACCCATTGCATTACTCTAAGTATGTAGTAAGTGCCACATAAGTGCTTCCAGAAATATCTCCTTTAATTCTCTTAATAACCCTGCGACAAAATGAATTGACCTTGTTTGGTGGCTGCACGCACAGAGGCGCAGTCCAGTTAAGCAATTTATTTCACTCTGCTGGCAAGTAACTCCATCAGAGTTTGGATGCAGGCGTTTTACTCCAAAGATTTTATTTGGATCTCGTAAATGCTATTCCTTATGAAATATTACTATCTCCATTGCAGATTTGAGGAGACTGAGGTACACAGAGGATTGAGTGACCCAGGCAAGGTCCATGAGGGTCTTTAACCTTGCTCTTAATCAGGATTTCGCACTGTTCCTCCCAACATCCTAGCTTCTGCTTTGAACCTTGCCCTACGCCTCTCCCAACGCTGCCCTGCCTCCCCCTGGTTAAAGCCTGGCTCCGCGCTTTCCAGCTGTGTGACCTCCGACAAGTTACCTAACACTTTTGAGCTTCTTTTCCCCTCTGTAAAAAAAAAAAAAAAAAATGGCACAATTAAAAGATTATAGATAATAAGGTGGGAAGAAACGAAGACCACCCAAATGAGATCGGAAGCTACTTATCCAGAGCTTCCAAATGTAGTAAGAGAGTCGGGCACCACCCACGACTCCTGTCTGCCAGAGACTCTGAGGTTGTCTGGGGAGCAAGAAAGCCTCATCATGGGTAAGGCTTCGGTTCGCCCCATTTGGACGTTGTTGGCATGGGGAAGCTGGTGGTGAGGTAACCAGAAGTATCTTACGTCCTTGGCTTGGGAGGAGGATGCTTGGCTCTCTCTGGCTGGTCCTGAGTTCGAAGCAGTGGCAAAAAAATAAAGAAGTCAGCTATTGCTAATCAAGTCCTGACTATTCGAGGCTGATTCGTAGAGAGGTTGTGAGTCTGAATTCTACGGTCCTATACGATCGGACCATTTCCTATCAGTCTCCCAATGATAAGTAACTCAGGCATCTGGAAAGATGAATTTTAAAAGCGTCGTGCTTTTTGAGCACGTGCTCAGCAAGTGTGATTGAATCCGAGTCCGATTTGCCACCTGGGGAAGGAGTCCCATGCTGTCCTGAACAAAGGGACCTTCACCTTCAGATCTGATCATGTTCTGATCCCCGCTAAGGAGGACTCACCACACCAGACTCCAGTGAGACCCACGGCATCCCAAGAAGATTGGGCCCCAGCAAAGCTTTCCCTAACATTGCAATTCTCAGTCCCAGCTGCATGTTAAAAATCACCTGGGGACTCCTAAAAAATACTGGTGCCTGATGCTGAGTCATTTGCTGTAGAGTAAGACTTGGGCATGTTTTTAAAGTTTTTGAGATTTTAATGTGAAGCTGGGATTGACAGCTATTGGCTTAAAACATTAATTCTATATTGTCCCCCAACACTCATCTACTGCACCTTATTTCATGGCCAAGCCATCGCTAGGCTCAGAGATAAGACAAGATCATTCATTCATTCATTCATTCAACTATCAGGACACGGTGCCTGCAGGGTGTTCAGAGCTTTGCTGGGAGCGGTATGAGGGGTGAACTCTCCCTTTTGTACTGTATCCTGGGTAAGAATGTATAGGCTTTGGGGTCAGACAGTCATGGGTTCAGTATAAATCAACCCTGGGGCGCCTGGGTGGCGCAGTCGGTTAAGCGTCCGACTTCAGCCAGGTCACGATCTCGCGGTCCGTGAGTTCGAGCCCCGCGTCGGGCTCTGGGCTGATGGCTCAGAGCCTGGAGCCTGCTTCTGATTCTGTGTCTCCCTCTCTCTCTGCCCCTCCCCTGTTCATGCTCTGTCTCTCTCTGTCCCCAAAAAAATAAATAAACGTTGAAAAAAAAAATTAAATAAATCAACCTTTTCCCTCTTCCGTGATATTGGACAAATACTTCTGACTCACCTGCTCCACGGACTTACATAAGACTCAAATTTCCCAGAGCCTCCATTTTCTTGCCTATAAAATGGGGTCGCATTAATTGGGGTTTAGTCGAGAAAAGAGACATCCCCCTAGGTATTTCAAATGGAGAGGATTTAATACAGGGCATTGGTTACTCAGGTGTTAGGGACCTGAACACACAAAAGGGGGAGGTCAAAGCATCCTAAATATTAGAAATGCAGGAAGCAGCAGTCATTCCGAAGGCTGGGGAACAAAAGGGAAGACGTAATGTCACAGAATGTGGGAGCTCATAGGAGGATCCCTTAGAAGTGGGCACTTGGACCTCGAGGGGAAGTCCTGCACAGGTGGTCTCATGACTTGGGGGACACCAGGCGGCTGGTCATTATCTCTCCGGGCGTATTGAGTGACCAATGCTGGGAGCACTAACAGCTTCAGCTGTCCTCTGCTGTTGGAGGGACATCACAGAAACGAGACAAGAGCGAGCCCCTTCTCTCTTCCTGCCAGTCTCCCAGCGGTGCCCTCTTCTGGAAAAACCCAACAGAAATCCAGGCATCGAGGAATTCTGGGAAATGTGGCGTGCAGACATCCAGCCCCATAATCACAGAGCAGGGTAGAGGTCGGCAAAGTGGGGGTCACCGGCCAGATCAAGCCTGCTGCCTCTTTTTGTGGGGCCCGCGATTTAAGAAGGGTTTTTATATATTTAAATGGTTGAAAAAAAAATCAAAAGAAGAAGATTTTGTGATATGTGAAAAGCAGATGAGATTGAAAGTTCAGTGTCTGCAAATTCCAGCCACGTTCACCCGCTTATGGGTTGTTAGCGGTTGAACCCGCTTAAGCTTCAATAGCTGTGACAGAGACTCTAGGGGTCACCAGACCTCAAATATTTGCTATCCTGGCCCTTTACAGAAATGTGTGCCACCCACCGCAGTGTGGCATAGGTGGTGTTGGGGGAGCAGGGAGGCAGTGAGTAAGTTATCCCGAGCCGTGCAGAGCAAAAGTAAGGAATAAAGGAGTCATGTGTCTAAAGTGCCTATTGTAGTGTTTAGAGCATGGCAACGCCATTAGACCATTACCACCCTGGACTCAGTGTCAGACACGAGGCTAGAGTTTGGGGTGCCCGAGGTGACTAACGTCTAGTTATGACTTCCAGGAGATCCCAGCCTGGCAGTGGTGACAGGTGAGAAAGATATGCAAAGCAATACGACAAATGCATGATTAATTTGCTACTCTTTGCCATTGCTGTGGGAAGCTCCAGGAGAGGGGTCGCAAAAGAAAGAGGGGCCAAAGGCACTTCCTATCCTGGAACTGAGGTGTGTCCCCACTCTTCCTTCCAAAGTGCTGCTGGCATAATTATTTGCCTGGGATTCTGTCTTTTCCCCAAGTCGGGGAGGCCAACGCTTCATCTCCAGATTCTAGACCAATGTGTAGATGATAGCAGGCATTGACGTGTGTTTGTTGGATGACAGGATGAACACAATAGGATGAAGTAATAGGACATTCAGAAGACACCTTCTCATCTAGACCAAGTTCTTTAAATGGAAAAGTTGAGTTTCAAAGAGCTTATGTAACTAACCCTCTGGATGGTTGGATTAAGAAAACCCTGCCCTTCTCAAGGCAGAGAAAGCCTCATGCCAAGGCATGTGGTTTGGTGGGCAGAGCTCAGACCAGAATTTCAGCCCCTTCCTACTTCCCTTCCACTAGGAGTCTTGTGCAGTACACGACCTGTGCAACCTTCCACGGTGGCCCCAACCTACCTGCCTGATCTTTCTCCAGTATCTGCCTTTCTGCACCCATAAGCTTCTATTCTCAATTTCTCTACCTTTCCCAAAACACCTCCTGGGGTATAGCTGGGTCGGGGAGATGATGTACTTACAACTACGTGTTTGAAAAAGATCCAAGGGTGAAAGAGACTCTAAATCTTTCTGCAATTGGGCCGCACTAATGACTTCCTGTTCCTGCGGCTGGAGGCTGGCATTGCTCTAAGTAGCCGGCTGTCGCGGCCTCACATACATATTCCTGTTGTCAGCATTAATAAGGTACAATTGCCTGGGGCCTTGTTACCCACCAATTAAACTTTGGATTTTATTGTGCAGCCTCAAGGATGCTTTATGGTATCAGAAGCGTTTGGCAGTTAAATACGGCTAATATTCATCGCTCCCACATGGGCGCCTCACATCCTGCTCCATTCACAGCATGATTAAGGAATTAATTGATTTGGATGAGATTGGCACTTGCTCGTGACAATGAAATGGCGACTCCTTTATTAAGCCGCGGATACAGTGGGCTTGCTGCTGCTGCATTCGGGGCTGGTTAGTGGCAGCTCACCACCGGGCATTTGGGAAGAGGCCCAGAGCACAGTGACATTCTGCTCTGGCCAGAGGAACCTGTGGATTGCAGCTGAGGGCACCTCTCCTGCCTTCTGGTTCTCTCCCTTCCTTCCCTCCTCCTTTCTAATTGATTCCGTCCCCCTTTCCAACTTTCTACGTAACACATTCCCTCTCTCCCTTCTTTCCACCCTTCCGTCCATCCTGTCTATCTCTTTGTCCTTTCTTCCCTGAGGTTTTATTAAAACACCCATTTGCGGGGCGCCTGGGTGGCGCAGTCGGTTGAGCGTCCGACTTCAGCCAGGTCACGATCTTGCGGTCCGTGAGTTCGAGCCCCGTGTCGGGCTCTGGGCTGATGGCTCGGAGCCTGGAGCCTGTTTCCGATTCTGTGTCTCCCTCTCTCTGACCCTCCCCCGTTCATGCTCTGTCTCTCTCTGTCCCAAAAATAAATAAACATTGAAAAAAAAATTTTTAAACACCCATTTGCATTCTCTAACTTACCGGCAATCCCTTACATCACGCCCATCTGATTTGCCTTTCTGGTTGGGAACATTTTGGTTTCCCAGAACAGAGCCTGTAATGGGGTCAGGTCTCATGGATACAGGCCCTGGGTAGGATGGAAATTCCAGATTCCAGGGGCCTGAAGTTTGTGGCAAAAATGTGAGAGACCATTTACTGCAAGTTTCTTACGCACTAGGTGCTGTGCTAAGTGTTTTATGTGCTTTATACGTCACTGGGTCTAAGGGGGAACCAGAGGCTCAGAGAGGTGGCCTGTGCCTTGCCATGAAGGACTCAGCAAGTAAGTGACAGAGCAGGAATTCAGACTCAGGCAGACTTGCTCAAATCCCAGCTAATACTCATCAACCCATGTTCTGTTGGCCATGTGGGCATTCAGCCTACACATACATGACCAATCAGGGCTGGCTGGCTCCGGTTCAACCTCATTACCTTTCAGATTGTCTTCCAGCATCTGTGAGCATCTTCCAACCTCTCTTGTCTCTGTGTGGGATTATCTGACTAGTGCTCCCCAGGGGAATGTTAGGTAGAAGTAATATGTGTCGAGTCTAGAATGAGGTGGCTAAGAAGTGGATGTGGCTTTCCTCTTTCTCTTTCCCCTTCTCCCCAGGTACAAAGAAACTCTCATTGTCTAGGGGGTCGTAGAGGTACCCTATGCAAGACCTGTGGGTCCCTACATCCACATGGAAGGGCACTTCCCACCATGCAGGGTGACCTATGTGGAAATACCATGTGGCCAGAAAATTCTCTTCCATTTCATTAAGCCACTGAAATTTTGGATTTATGTGTCATAGCCCCTAGAGTTTCCTGGACAAATATAGTTTGTGAACCCAGCATAGGAAGATAGGATCCTAGGCACGGAGCCCCAAGCAGTGCCTCGTTCCTGATGCAGGACCTCTGGCAGAGCAGACGACAAGGACAGTGGTGATGACTGTGGTGAAATTCACTCTAAGGTGGACCTTCCTATTCCCGTCTTCATCTACTTTGCCTAATCCAAGAATGACTTTAGACCAAGGAAGGGGATGCTGTAATGACTGAGATGGGACTTCTCTCCAGGGAGAGAAGAGTCACCGTCAGGTTGCCTTGAGCAAAATGAGGTGATTTTCCTTTCCTTTCTGAGTTTGTGGACTGAGATTAGTGCTTAATGCATTAAGAGACAAGCTGCATCATGTCACTCCTCTGTTCAGAACCACTGACTTCTCAGTTCACTCTTAGTAAAACCCAGAACACTTACTATGGAGGAGTCCATCGCCAGAATCCTTACTATGGAGGAATCCTTCTCCAGAACCTTGCTATGGAGAAATCCTTCTCCAGAACCCTTGCTATGGAGGACTCCATTGCCAGAATCCTTACTATGGAGCAATTCATCTCCAGAACACTTACTATGGAGGAATCCTTCTCCAGAACCTTTACTAATGGGGAGTTCATATCCAGAACGCTTGGAGGAGTACATCTCCAGAACCTTTACTAAGGGGTGGTACATATTCAGAACCCTTATTGTGAAGGAATCCTTCTCCAGAACCCTTACTATGAAGGAATCCAACCCCAGAATCTTTACTAATGGGGAGTTCATATCCAGAACCCTTACGATGGAGAAGTCCATTGCCAGAATCCTTACTATGGAGGAATCCTTCTCCAGAACGCTTACTATGGGGGAATCCATCATCTTTTGCTCCTCTGCTCTCATCTTCCATTATTCTCCTTACTGTTACTGGCATGTGCTCCTACCTCAGGGATTTTGCACTTGTTTCTTCTTATTAGAGCACACCCCCCATAGCTGTCCTCATGGCTTTCTCTCAGTTTAAGTCTTTCTAAGGGTCTTCTTCTACATCTATTCATTTGTAGCTCTCTTTTCTTATAATGCCTTCATCTTGTTTGAGTATTAGGGTGATGCTAGCTTTATGGGGTGAGTTAGGAAACATTACTTAGCCTCTATCTCCTGGAAGAGATTATAAAGAATTGGTGTCATATCTTCCTTAAATGTTTGGTAGAAATCCCCGGTGAACCCTTTGGGGGCTGGTGTTTTCTGTTTTGGAAGGTTTTTAATTATTGATTTGATTTATTTACTAGATATAAGTTTATTCGGATTATCTGTGTCTTCTTGTGTGATTTTGACCAATTCTGTCTTTCAAAGAATTGGTCTATTTCATCTAAGTTATGAAATATGTGAGCAGAGAGTTGTTCATAATATTCTTTTATTATCCTTTCAAAGCCTGTGGGATCTGTAGTGATGTACCCTCTTTCATTTCTGATATTAGTAGTCTCTGTCTCTGTCTCTGTCTTTCTCTTTTAGTTAGCTTGGCTAAAGATATAACAATATTATTGATTTTTTTCAAAGAGCCACTTTTTGGTTTTGTTGATATTTTCTACAGATTTTCAATTCCCTTGATTTCTCCTCTAATTCTACTTTCTTTGAATTTAATCTGCTCCTCTTTTTCTAGTGTCCTATGGTGGAAGTTTAGATTATTTATTTCACATCTTTCTCTTTTATCATATATGTATTCAATAACATAAATTTTTCTCTCTAAGCACTGCTTTCAGTGTATCACATAAATTTAAATAAGTTGTATTTCCCGACCTATATTATTTTCCTTCACTCTGAAGAACATTTCATATTTCTCGCCAGGCAGGTCTGTTGGCAATAAATACTCTCAATTTCTGTTTGAGAAAGCCTTTATTTCTTCTTCATTTCTGAAAGATAATTTTGCAGGATACAGAATTCTAGGTTGAATACGAGATATTTCACTCTACTTTCTTCTTACTTGTGTAGTTCTTCAGGAGAAGTCAGATTGTAATTCTTATCTTTGATCCTTTATAGGTAAGGTATTTCTTTCTTCTGGATTTTTAAGATTTTTTTCTCCTTATCTTTGATTTTCTGAAGTTTGAATATGGTTAAGTGTAGCTTTGATATGGCTAAGTGTAGCTGTTTGCATTTATCCCGTTTGGTGTTCTCTAACCTTCCCGGATATGTGGTTTGATGTCTGACATTAATTTAAAAGTACATTCTCAGTCATTACTGCTTCCAATATTGCTTTTCTTTTTTTCTTTCTTCTTCTTCTGGTATTACCATTACATATATGTTATAACTCTTATAATTGTCCACAGGTTCCTGGATATTCCGTTCTGTTCTGTTTGGATTTTTTTTTTTTTCAGTCTTTCTTTCCTTTTCAGGTTTGGAAGTTTCTATTCTCATATCCTCAAGCTCAGAGGTTTTCTTCAGCCATGTTGCATCCACTTAAAAGCCCACAAAAGGTATTCTTCATTTATATTATACTGTTTTGATTTCTAGCATTTAAAAATTTTTTATTAAAATTTCTCTCTCTCTCTCTCTCTCTCTCTCTGCTTACATTATCTGTCTGTTGTCTATTTCTTCCATTAAAGCCCTTAGTTTATTCATCATAGTTAGAAAAATTCCTGGTTTGACAATCCAACATTCTTGTCAGACCAGACTCTGGTTCTGATTTTATTCATTTTCTTCAATCTGTGTTTTTAGCCTTAAATTTTGTTTCGTTTTGTTTTGTTTTAAAGGTAGATACGATGTACTGGGTAAAAAGAATGGCAACAAACAGGAATTTAGTGATGCAGTCCTAAGGTACAGAGGGAAGAGAAACATTCTGTAGTCCTGTGATTAAGTCTCAGTCGCTCAAGGAGCCTGCACCCCTGAAACATGAACTTCATCTGTGCTTCTCAATATTATTTCCCCTTAGGTGGGACTGGATGGGTGGAGGGGACTGGGGTTGGGGACTTCCCTTCCCCGGGTAGGTTAGGTTCTGATGTAACCCCAGCAGGTTGAGCCCTGGCATCATAGTCTCTCTTGAGGGTAGGCTTGGTTAAGAAGGAAAGAATGTTGTGGCATTGTCAGAATGGTTTCTTTTCCCTTCCCCGTACCGGAAGTACAAGGGGATTGCTCCCGCCACTCACTGTGAGAACTAGGTTGGGCTCCTGGAGGTAAAAGTCACAGAAATGTTTCCTGCCTCCTGCCCTGATGATGGGGCCCCACTGGAGTTCTCCTGTCTCCAGTTGGTCGCACGGAACCTCCAGCCCCTTGTCAGCTGCAGGTCAGGTGTCCCTACCCCAGCGCTGGTTCCCACACGGATCGGAGGCTCCCGCTCCTGGGTTTCTTCTTGGTGTGCCGCCACTCTCTGTGCCTGCCTGCCTGTCTCTCCAGGTCAAGGCGCAGCTGCTTACCTTGTGACCTCACCTCTCTGAAGGATCTAAGAAGAGTGGCTGGTTTTCAGTTTGCTCGGCTTTTTCCTTGTTGGTAGGATTGAGTGGCCAATCTCTAAACTCCTTACATGCCTAGCCAGAGGGCAAAAGTGCATGTTGTTTCTAAGAAAGAAAGAAAAAAAAAAAAAAAAGAATGGGTGGTCAGTATTTAAAAATTGAACCATTCCGGGGCGCCTGGGTGGCGCAGTCGGTTAAGCGTCCGACTTCAGCCAGGTCATGATCTCGCGGTCCGTGAGTTCGAGCCCCGCGTCGGGCTCTGGGCTGATGGCTCAGAGCCTGGAGCCTGTTTCCGATTCTGTGTCTCCCTCTCTCTCTGCCCCTCCCCCGTTCATGCTCTGTCTCTCTCTGTCCCAAAAATAAATAAATGTTGAAAAAAAAAATAAAAATAAAAAAAAAAGAATGGGTGGTCAGTATTTAAAAATTGAACCATTCCGTACATTTCTGGCTTCTCCAGCATAAGCAGACAACACTAACCTTCATTTCTACCCAGTTTGAGTTGAACAGCAGGTGCTGATCTTGATGGGGCATTAGTCCTCTGGTTCTCCATGATCTATTCTCAGCACGGCTCAAGCAGTTATTCTCTTGCTTTAGCCCCAGGGTCATTTGAGTTTGTGATCCTGACTTTAGATTTTGGTGTTGCCCCAGATCTCCCTTCCCTGACCCTCCCTGGGTGTATTGTTTTGTATTTAGGGTCAGAATGGACTCCTAGTTCCAAACCTACATCCTGAAAGATGTAGCACCTCTCTAGTCCGTATCTGGTGTCTTTGATCTCACTTGCTGGGCTAAAAACATCAGACTGTGCTTCTCTGGCTCACCTCCACTTGGTGACTGAGCATATCAGAAGGTTCTCACATCAGGGCATCTGTCTGCTTCTGGCCCCTTTTCTCTTCCTGCCTCTCTCCTGAGCAAGGTCCCGGGGTGACAGATGGAGGGCCAATGACCCTACGAGCGTTCCTATGACGGCGGTGGTCTGTTGGCTCCCTGCCCCTATGAACCTCTGACCTGCACAGCTACTGCTACTCAGCCCCCAGCAGCAGCCGCTGCCCCTCTGTGATTCAGAGCTCTGAGCGAGCCGTGCTCAGAGAATTATTAGGAGCTCTTGGCAAAAAGCTCTGGTCCAACATGGATAATCTCAGCAGGATTGCAGCAGAGCACAGAGAACGCTGGTTACCCTGAAGTCAGTGCCTGCCCTTGGATGTACTTTTTGGGAATGACTGGAGCATTTCACTGAGAGCTGATGAAAAACAAAAGCGAATGAAAACAGCGAATTATAAATCAGAGGGGGGCTCATTGTCTCCAGATGGAGGAAAGGAGTGTGAGACCCCAGTGTGCTCAGACAGAAAGGGATTGAAGGAGCTGGACAGCCTCTCCCCTCCTCTCCCATCACATAAGGCAGAAATGACAGCTGCTGGCTGAATAATGGTGGCGAAACAGGGCAATCCTGTGAGAGGGCTGGGAGGGGTGTAATCATTGCCTGCTAGTGCCAACTTTTGAGTAAGAAGGACAGTCACTGGTCACCACGTCCTCCACTCCATTTCACTCCTTTTATCAGGAATCTTTTCACACAAGCGGCAACCCCACACAACTCGTGCAAAGAGGTAAGAGGACGGTAAAGGGGTTTGTTACTGAAGTTCAGGATGTCCCGGCTTCAGGTAGGGTTTGATTCAGGTGCTCAGGTGCTCACATAATGTCGCAAGGTCTTCCCTCCTTCTTGCCTTTTCTGGGTTGAATCTGTTTTCAGAGTCTCTACCTGTGTGATGGCAACATGGCTTAATCCTCACATCCTTCCAAGTTCAAGTCCGGCGTGAAAAAGAGTGTCTGCAATACCAGGTTGATGCATGGAGTGTTAATCACAGAATGACAATAATTCAGCATGACAGAGGAGCTGTGTGTACTTTATCTTTCACTGCATTTTTATGAGAAGCAATATATTCTTTTACTTTCCTCCCAAATACTATAACAAAGAGGAAGAGAGAGACAGAGAGACTGTCTTCCTCTCACCTAACACCAGGCCCAGATTCCACTTTGATTAGCCCAACTTTGGGCACATGCCAACCTCTGAACTAATGCTAGAGTTGAGGGGGGGGGGGTTGGTCGGGGTAAACGGCCATCTCTGGGTCGTGTGCCTCAGCCCCGGAGTCCGGCATGAGGTCCCCCCCAAAGGGGACGGGCGGTGATTAGACCCTGGTGCTCCCCAAGTATCTATGTGCTTACGATCTCCCCACTCCTTCCACCGGTCCCGCAAAAAAACAGTGAATTATATCAGTAGTTTGTCTTAGTGGGTTTTGGGCTGCTACGGCAGAAAACCATAGACTAGGTGGCTTATACACAACAGAAGCTTACCTCTCAGCACTCTGGAGCCCTGGGAAGTCCAAGATCAAGGTGCCCTCAGATTTGGGGTCGGGTGAGGGCCCAACTCCGGACGCACACGTGGCCCTATACCTACTGCGTCCTCACGTGGAGGAACAGGCATGGGAGGTCACTCAAGTCTCTTTGTATAAGGGCACTAATCCGATTCACGAGGGCCCCACCTTCCTGACCTAATTACCTCCTGAAGGCCCCACCTCCCAGCACCATTACTTTGGGGGTTAGGATGTCAACTCACAAACTTGGGGGAAACACAAACTCTTAGTCCACGGCGGTGGCCTCCTGCTTGTCAAAACCAGTGGGTAATTGTGATGCGCTGTTGTAATGAAATCGCTTGCAGAACTGGGCTCTGATTGTATGTTGATATGCTGTCCACAGTCCCAGACCCGTCTCATTTTCTTTTTACAGGCTCCCCCTCTTTCGCCCACCCATCGAATATCTGTCGTTACTCCCCAGGGTTAAAGTCCTAGCCCTCGTATCAGTTAGGAGCACATTCAGCTGTGGATGACAGATTGCTTGAGCAACCGTGGCCCAAATCATGAGGAATCTCATTGTTTCCCTGAAGCGGTCTCTGGAGGTCTTAGGGTTGCCCGGTGACGTCGTTAAAGACCTAGGCTCTCTCTGCACCTTTCCCTCAACATCTTTAGCCTGTTTGTTAGCTTTTCTCCCTGAAGCCTGTCAATCTCACGAGCTGCTGTGGCGGGGGGCAGGGACCCTGCTGAGGAGGAGCACCGGTGCCCCTCTCCGTGTAGCTGCCCTTTTCCCAGTAGAGCAAAAACCTCCCCAGAGCCCTCCCGGGGAACCTTCCCTTTCGTCTCATTAGCTGGAGCTGGGCCACATGGCCACCCCTGGCTGCAGAGGCGGTGGGCAAGGGCTAACCAGTCGGTGATGTCTGCCGCCCTCCACACTCACCCCTGCACAACCCTCTCCATCCCCAAAGCTTGGATTGCCCCCAGAGGTGACCTCAGAACTTCCCTCTGCGACACGGACCAGTGGAACCAGCAGAGGACTAGACCCGTCTGCCTGTCTGGATCCCTGCACACGCTCAGTGCGCTCAGCACGGACCTCAACATCCCCCTCAAGTGTGCTCTCCGCCTCAGAGGATGACATGCACCTCAGCCGCTGGCACAGAGAAGCACCCCGATACCAGCTTTGAGTCTTCCTTCCTCGCGTTGCTCTTGCTGTGAGGGGTGGAATGGCCTCTGCGATGGCTCCCGCCCTCCCGTACGCCGCGGTCTCTGTGCTCCTTGCCATGTGGTTCTGCCCTTCGGCCCAGTTGAGGCAGGGTACCTTTCTCTGTCCCGTCAGCTTGGGGGCTCAGCCCGGATGGGGTTGGGAGCGTCAGAGCGTCTGTTCCGGGCAACGTCGTAAGGGGCTCCGGGGAGCTGCCCTGAGAAGGGTCTGGGCCCGGAACAAACCCACCTGGAGCCCACCCGAGCCAACCCAGAGGCTGGAGTCAGTGCAGACGGCCTGTGGCCACCCAGATGAGCTGAACTGCGGTCATCCCACAGACCCATGAGCATGCGGGTGAGCGCTTTTCGCCACAAGCCGCTGAGTTCGAGGTGGTCTGTTATATGGCACGATCGGGGCAGGGGTTCATGAGCACACACACGATGATCCAACCCTCAACACGTCTTTCATATCCGTGCTTCATCCGCTTCCCCTCTCCCGCGGGTCCATCCTAGCCAACCATGGAGATTTAACCACAATACTATCTTCCCCACTCCGTCGGGGTGCTTGCCGCCCATCAGGGAAGCAACCGGTGAGCAACTACTCGTCCGACGTGCGTGCGTTTGAAAGGGGAACCCATCGGGGGCTATGCAGCTTCAGCACGCAGCAAGGGACGCAAGGTAGCTTCTGCGTGGGAGTTACTGAGGGCCTCCCTGGGAGAGTGGCATGTAAGCAGAGTTATGTACGAAAGATAAAGAAGGTTTGGCCAGATGAAGCGGGGAGGCAGGAATCTACCAGGAATAAGGAGGAGTTTGCGCGAGGATCCTGAGGGCAGGGAGCGCGGGAGGGCGTGAGAGTCGAAAAGAGGTAAGGTGGAGTCAGATCGGGCAGGGCCCAGGGATCTGGCCTTCTCCCCAAGGGCGACAGGAAGGTTTTAGACACAGGGACGTGATGGGGAGTGGGTCGTCAAAGGCAGAGCGGGTCCTTCCCTGGGGACCCTCGGGAGTTTTCGCTCTATGATCACACTCTGCATTGCAGCTATGTCTTGAGGGGTGATCCTTCTCTCTAGACTCTGAGCAGCTAACCGGAAGAGAAGGACGGAGGTGGCCGCTGACCTCTGCAACCCCAGGGCCCAGGCATGGCGGAAGGAAGGGAGGAAAGCGAGTAATTGAAATTCAAATAAGCACGACCTTTGCACCAGGCACTGAGTTGGGTGTTTTATCTGGTAAGAGGGTAGAACTTTGGGGAGGATGGTGGGAGGGAGCGATGAGGGAAGAGGGCCCATCGCTTACTCTCCGATGCATCCCCAGGACAGGATCCAGCCTGCAGCCCAAAGGGTTCAGATCGGATCTGGGCAAGAGCTACTTGTGGAGAATGAGGGATGTTAGAAGCTCGAGTGCGTTTTCAAGGCCGGAAGAGAATTCCTTCCTCTGGCACCTTCAGGAATGCGCTCAGTTCTCTTGAGGACAGAGTGGTTAAGTGTAATTGTGCCCGGAGCCAGGGTCACGTGGGGGGGGGGGGGTCTTGTAGAGTGCCCAGTCTCTGGGCCATTGTGGGAAGGAGATCTTGCCAAGTCCAAGGTAAACGATGGACATCAGGAGCTACTCAAAGCCCAGGTAAACTGGGGAAAATTACTTATGTCATTTGCAAGGTGGGGCTTAAGCACGATGACTTTGTAGGGTTGCTTGAGGAAGCAGGTTATCATATGCTTCCTGTTCAATAAGGGATGGAGGTCTTTTCTGTGTGGTCGTGACCTCTCTTGTGGATGAGGGGCAGATCCACACCCTTGATCTCTTGATGGTCTCCCCCTTCTATTTCTGCTTTTAGAGCACAGAGAGGGGAGAAGGGGGGAGGGGGGGAGAGAGAGAGAGGAAGATATCAAGTGCACTGTGAGATCATTTTAATTTTCCCCCTTTCCAGAGGGAGAGAGGGAACAGAATGTCTTTTTCCACCTCTGTGCGGCTGCACCGTGATATAGACTTTCAGAGATATTCATGTTGTGATTTATTCAATTCTTTTTCTCCATTGATTTTAATTAAGTTCCCGAGCTGTCTCCAAGCCCAGGGAGCGGGAACAAACCATGAAACACTGAGAGCCGAACGCCTTTCTTTTACAATTGAGTTTCCCCGAGTTCTTAAAGTGCTTCACAGGAGAGAATGAGAGTGGAATCCAGAGGCTGAGCCATTGCCTCTGCTCGGTCGGTCCCCAAATACTAAACATAAAAATTAAAACCCGGTTAAGAAAAAGTCACAGAAGTCATTACAGCTTGGCGGCTGATGGGGGCTTTGATCAAATCTTTTTATGCAGTTTCATAGTTCCGGGGGGTGGGGGGGGGGGTGTGGATTTTGCCGAGCCAGCGTCAAGCACGTGGGTGTCAGAAGACCGGTTTTTTTTCCCAGCGGGCGCGGTGCAGAGAGCATAGGGCCTGCCCCTCCCAAAGCAACGTCGTCTCTGGTCTAAATCCACATCATGCTCTTTAAGGGAAATATCATGGCGGCTGCTGGTCCAGTCACCCGGGCTCCCATCAGGCCAGCCCCCACCCCACCCCCAGCAGGCCTCTCAGGGATCTGGAAGGCCAGCGAGGTCCCAGAGCCAGTGTCCTGCTCCCGGGCCAGGGGAAGGTCCCTCAGCGTTGTCTAACAGCCAGCTGGCCGACCACCCGCCCACGCTGCCTCTTGTAGAAACAGCTGAAAATGCAAATGCCAACGGGGCCAGCCTGTGACCTGACAAGAGAAATGACCCAGGTGGAGACTTTGGCAAAATGGGTGGGCACAGGCGGGGTCCACGGCGGACAGCCCTGGACAACCGTTATCACGCCAGAATCGTGGCCTTGGTGATGTCAGATGTCCCGAATTTTCTGAAAGCGAGAAACTAGGATACCTTTAGTCTTAGGAAAACAACAACGGGAATGGCCCCAGATCCTCTATTTAAATATTGGTTAGCAATCCAAACAACGTAAAGCACGCTGTAGGTCAAACAGGATACATCTGCAGCGTTTTGGGACACCAGTTGGCAACAGTTGACACGTTGGTGGAGAGCGAACTCTCTGGATGAATGTCGGGGCCCCTGCCAGCTCTGTGATCTTGGCGTGTGTTGAACTTCTGAGTTGCCATTTAAAAAAAAAAATTTCTTTAATGTTTATTTACTTTCGAGAGAGACAGAGACAGAAGGTGAGTGGGTTAGGGGCAGAGAGGGAGGGAGACACAGAATCCAAAGCAGGTTCCAGGCTCCGAGCCGTCAGCACAGAGCCCGACGCGGGGCTCGAACTCATGCATCGTGAGATCATGACCTGAGCCGAAGTCGGACGCCCAACCGACTGAGCCACCCAGGCGCCCCTCTGGGTCACCGTTTGTAAAGGCAGTACGTAGATCACGGGCTACACACAAAATAAAGATCCTGGTGCATGATACGGATCTTCTAAATGTAGGCTTCACCACCATCATCATCGTCTGTATCATCATCATCGTGTTATTTTGATTTTATAGTAAGAAATGCATATGTGGTCTTCACGCTGTTCTTGGGGCAGAGCTCCTAAAACTCTTGGAATTTCCTCTGATGAGAGAGAGAAAGGATTTGTTGTGTTAATGAAGTGGCCTTTGGAAAGCAGCTAAGGATGGGGGCTGGTGGAACCAATCCCTATGAGTTTAGGCTCACTCCCTGATTTCTTTTTTTTTTTTTTTTTTAATTTTTTTTTCAACGTTTATTTATTTTTGGGACAGAGAGAGACAGAGCATGAATGGGGGAGGGGCAGAGAGAGAGGGAGACACAGAATCGGAAACAGGCTCCAGGCTCTGAGCCATCAGCCCAGAGCCCGACGCGGGGCTCGAACTCGCGGACCGCGAGATCGTGACCTGGCTGAAGTCGGACGCTTAACCGACTGCGCCACCCAGGCGCCCCTCACTCCCTGATTTCTGAGGAGGGGAGATGAGCTGGAGGCTGACTCGATAGCCAGTGGCCAATGAGCTAATCAATCATGCTTATGTAATAAAGCCTCTAAAAACCCCCCGAAAGACGGGGTTCAGAGGCCTTCCAGGTCGGTGAACACATGGAGGTTCTAGGGGAGTAGATCCCTCGGTGAGGGCAGGGAAGCTTCGAGCCCCTTCCCACATGCCTTACCCTAGGCATCACCGCTACCATTTTGGTGTTTCTGAGTTACAGGTTTTTTATGATGAACCAGTGATCTAGTAAGTCAAATATTTCTCTGAGTTCTCTGAGCCTCTTCAGCAAATTAATTAAATCCAAGATGGGGGTGGTTGGAACCTCCGACCTGTCAGTGGTTAGTCAGAGGCACAAGTGAAAACTTGGGACTTGCTGTTGGGCATCTGCAGGGGGTCCACGAATGACCTTGCCTCATTCGGTGTGTGAGATATTTCAGCACCGGGTGGTATACAGATGGCACAGTGGAGGCCACTGCATGGTGGCTGGTGGAGCCAGTCGACTCTGGGCAAAGGTCTGAGCTACTGGGCTGCAGGGGGCTGGGGAGGAGCGTCTCCAGTGGTTTTGCTCCAAGCCCAGAGGCCAGGAGTCTTTACTGAAGCTGCCAAGTGACCCTGCCTTCCCTAGACCCTGGATTTGGAAGGCAGGGGGACCAGGAGCTGGCAGGGTTGGAGTCTGCCTGGAACCTAGGCAGAGCGAAGCTGCCTCAGGGTTTGGCCCCCAAACCACCCCTCGAGCTGTTGGCTTTTTAGGTCATCCTTCTTCGCACGTGCAAAGGGAAACCAATGAGACTAACAAAGCAACGGAAGTGAGGATAAGAGGATTCTTGAGCTCAGCTCTCATCTCTGCCTCGTCATCGCTCACCTCTCTGAGATGCTCCAGGATGGAGCCCTCCACGTTCTAGCTCTTTCCAGGTCAAGGCAACTGTGGCACATTGCAGTCTGCCCCCGCCTCCATTTGTCCCCCCTTCTTCCTGGGAACAGGATCACCTGTCTACAGACTGCATTTCCCGGCCTTCCTTGCAGCAAGGTGCGGTCCTGTGATGTGTCTGTCCCCGGGGAATATGAGTGGGGGCCATGAGGGCAACGTCCTCTCCGCCTGCTTCCAAAGAAACTGCTCGTCCCGGAGTTCTTCTCTTCCCTCTTCCCCCAGGGAAAGATGGCAGATGAACATGGCCGTGTCTCACCACGCAGGGGAGGGGATGCTGGGACCACACTTGGAAAGAAGCCAGATCCTTGTGGGAATTTACGGACTTACTTTTCCTACCCGCCTGGATTGTTCACGTTGCGATTATCACGCGGATGCAAACTTTCTATCTTCTCTCAGCTTCTCTGGCGCCTCTTGGATTTATCAGGTTAACCTGGTCCTTTGACCAGCGACATCACTGGCGTCACCTGGGAGTGTGTTACAAATCCAAGTTAAGTGGGTGAATGGGTAAAGAAGGTGCATCCACACAGCGGAATATCATCCGGCCTTAAAAAGAAGGAAGCGCTGCCGTTTGTGACAATGTGGCCGGGCCTTGAGGACATCATGCTGAACGAAGTAACTCAGACAAAGACAAATGCTGTATGGTCTCACTTAGATGTGGACTCTTGAAGGGCTGGACTCCCAGAAACCGAGAGTAGACTGGTGTTTGCCAGGGGCCGGGGGAGGGGGGGTGGGGAAAATGGGAATGATGATCAAAGGGTACACACTTTGGGTCATAAGATGAATAAGTTCAGGCATCTAATGTAGAGCACGGTGTCTAGTTAATAGTACTGTGTACTAGAAAATTACTAAGAACAGATTTGAAATGTGCTCGCCACACACACAAAATACTAATACGAGGTAAATAGACGCATTAACTAACCTCATTGTGGTAATCATCTCTCAATATAAATGTACATCAAATCGTCATGTTGGCCATTTTGGACTTACACAGTGTTCTATGTCAAATGTTTTTCAATAAAGCTGGGGGGAAAAAAAGTAACAGGCTAGGAAAAGAAACGCAATTTCTACTGCGTGAGACTCCTAGTCTGGGGCTGGGGTCCAGCAATACAGTTTTTATTTTAAGACAGTCATTCTAAAGTCACATCCGGTTGCCAGAAATAATATAGAGAAATCCTCTGTAAGCTCTCCCCCTTTCCCCCCAGTGGCAACATTTGGCAAACTGTGGAATACGATCATAGCAAGAACATGGACATTGATACAACCCTCCAGTTGTGTACTCACTTGTGTGTGCGCATCGTGTATGTATTCGGTTCTGTACAATTTTATCGCAGGCGGCGGTTGGCGTATCCATCACGGAGTCCAGACACTGAAGAGTTCCTGTGTCAAAGGATCCCTGTTGTTAACGCCTTTAGAACCACACCCACCTCCTTCCCAGCAATCTTCCCCCGCAACCCAGCTTTATTGGGATGTAATTGACATAGAACATTGTGTAATTGACTATAACATTGTGTAGGTTGAAATGCACATCCTGTTGATTTGATACATCCGTATAGTGTAAAAGGATTGCCACCCTAGCTGAGCTAACACCTCCATCCCGTCATACAATTACCATTTCTTTTCCTCCTACAATTACCATTTCTTTTCCGTGGTGAGAACATACCTAGCAATCCATTTTGAACAAGCTCTCTTGTTATGCTGGTATACTACAATTTGAAATCCAAGGATGCCCGGTTCTATAAAGAGTTACTGTTGCCAGGTTTTTGCACTAGCCTTGGGCGGGGCACGGAGCTAAAGCGTTCACATGTGTTAATGAATGTGATCTTTAGAGCACCCTAGGGGGTAGGTGGCCATTATTAGCCTCCTCTGTTAAGGGAACTGAGTGCCCACACAGGACCGGAGATGTGACGGCAAATAAGACAGAGGTAATTGCTGCACAATTAATAACAGGCCAAGTAACCATTGGAATCCAAGTCTCTTGACTGCAGGAACCAGGCCATTACCTAGTAGCCTACACTGAACTTCCGGTTTCAGCACAGAAACATAGAAAGTCTACCTAGGGGCTCCTGGGTGGCTCAGTCGGTTGAGCAGCCAATTTCGGCTCAGGTCGCGATCTCACGATTGGTGGGTTCGAGCCCCAGCATCGGGCTCTGTGCTGACAGCTCAGAGCCTGGAGCCTGCTTCTTGGATTCTGTGTCTCTCTCCGTCTCTGCCCCTTCCCTGTTTGTTCTCTGTCTCTCTCTGTCTCTCAAAAATAAATAGATGTTAAAAAAAAAAAAAAAAACACAAAGAACAAATCCACCTAGGAGCCACCGCCTCAAGTGAGTAGTTTGCATACCTGAGGCCTGCCTGGAGTCGGCCAGTAGGGTCTCTCTGCCCCTTGGTGATGCCTCCCTTTGCGCATTTCCTCACTATTCCTAATCAGATTTGAATCCCACCAAGGCGTGATACTGTGGCACTCCCGTAAATGACCAGCCACATAGAAGGAGTGGAATAAAGACCGAGGTCATAGTGTTCTAGAGCTCAGATACCATGTTAGAAATCCTTCCGGCTGGGCTGCAGCATTCACAGGTGGGAAGAGGCAGGCCCAGGGAGGGGGCCATGGGGTGCCGGACTCTTGGGGATGTGGTTTCCAGTGAGGTGACTCTGACCCCGGGAGCCAAGTGATCAGCACTGGCCCCCGGGATCTCCAGGTAGTGTCTTGGCTTAATTCTAAGCGACACCAGGTGTTGGAATTGAATTCTGGAGATACTCCGAGACACGGACAAGACAAGTCCCCCCACCTTTAATTTGGGTGTTCGCCAGCTTGGTATTTTGTTCTATTGGGAAGAGGCTGAGGACCTTCCAGGAGGACAGGAAAGGTAAATTCCGTTGCAGGATGGAAGGGACTTTCCACTTGACATGGAGCTCCTTTCCCTGACCCAGAACCTTCTGTGTACCAGGCACTGAGTTAAGCAATCGCTATACATGGTCTCAGTTCTTTCCTTTGACCATCACAACAAGCATCCGAGACAGAAGTGCTTAGCGCCCTCGCTGCACATTTTGGGGATGTGAAAAGGGAGGGCCAAGGTGCTTGAGCCAAATTCCCAGTTCACTGCTTGGGCTCCACACCCTATCCACTGGGCCATGCTACCCTAAGGAGCCAGCAGAAAGCCGAAGAATATTCTTGGGTTGATTTTAGAAGTCAAATCGTTGTGTTTCCTGGTCCCCCGGGAGGGGCCGTTTCCTGCAAATAAATGCTGTTGGCACCTGTGACAGAATTTCCTGAGAACAGAGCCAGCCAGCAATCCCACCCGGTCTTGCCCCTTCTCTAAACACCTCCTCTGCTCCCATCTCATAGAGAAGCTAATGGGGCCCAGAGAGGGCAGGGGACGTGCCCAAGCTCACACGGCCGGAGCACATCACAGCCAGGATTTGCACTTGGGTTGGCGAACTCAAGCACAGAGCTCTCCCACCACCACGCTGTGCCTCTCCTTATCAGAAACACAGTGTAATTAAGTGCCCTGGGCTTGCAGTAATTCGAAATGCACTTGCCGCCACGATCTACCCAAGACATCAGCCATAGTGAAGCAACGATGGGGAAACTGGCCTCGTAGCAGGGGTGAGAGCCTGCTGCTCTGACCCCATCACCACCATCGCGCGCTCGGTATCTCGATGATTCCCCTCCCCCCCCCCCCCACCTCCCCGTGAGACGTATTGACAGCGATATTAAAAGGGAGATGAAGGGATACGTTTGCTTCCTTATGTATGACATATATTATCCACCCATGCCCGTCAGAGCCCCGACGATGCCAGACAAGGCCAGCCACAGCGTGGTGATGGGAGGGACGTCTGCTGGTCTCCAAGGGGCCGCCTACAAACCTCCTCATCTGTACAGCGCTCCACCGTTTATAAAGCACTTTATCTTCCATTTGCTTGTCTGAGCCTCGTAACAGCCCCGTCATGGGAGACAGATCACGGCCATTATCACCTCGTTTCTCAGATGGGAAGACAGCGGTGAACCGATGGGCACCGGGTGACCCCCTCTGGGACGAGTGGAAGCAGCACTTGACCCCGGACCTTCTGACTTCACATCCCCTGAGATCTTTATACTACGGATGTCTCCTGCAACGCCTCACTCACTCACTCACTCACTGGCTCACTTAACATGTATTCGATGGGAACCTGTCTTGGGCCAGGCACGGTGCTAGGTGTCGGGGAAAAAACAGTGGTGGAGGCCACCTATGCCCGCCGCTCGTGTGGGGACAGGGGCGGGGCCTCCCCCAGGATGATCTGGCCCCCAGGGAACACTGGGCAAAGACTGGAGGCATCTTTGGTTGTCACAGCCCGGAGGGCGCTACTGGCATCTAGTGAACAGAGGCCAGGGACGCTGCTGGATGCCCCGCAATACAGGGGACACCCCCAAGACACTTATCCGTCCCCAAAGGTCAACGGTGCTCCGGGTCAGAAACCCTGGCCTAGAGCAGAGAAGAGCCTAGAAGACAGAACTGATCAAATTATCCCACCCTTGAGGATGTAGTCACAGAGAAACAGGAAGTGTATAAACAGCGACAGTTACGGCTTGTCGGGCACTCGCGTTCCAGGCTCTTCTCCAAGGGCCGGAATCTCTTTAGCCCTTTAGTCCTTCAAGCAGCCCTGTGGGATTGGTATTACTGTCATCTCCGGTCACAGACGAGGTAATGGAGTCTCAGAGAGGTTAAGTACCTCGCCCAGAGTCACACAGCCAGAGGACGGACCGGGATTTGAACCAGTCTCCGTGGCTTTGGTCTCTATGCCTCACTGCCTCCTTTCAAGACAAGGAATTTACCATGATTTGGGACTTGAGGGAACTTGGGGACTTGGAAGGGACGCGTGAGGTGAGGGTTAAGGAAGCCTAGGGTGTGCAGGACGGAGGGAGAGCCTTCCAGTCACAGGGCACAGCAGGTACAAACGCCACGTGGCTAGAGGCCGAGGGGACTCGTCGCGAAAGCCGTTGACAGTGTCTGTGATGGGGCAGCGGAGAGCTGAGGTGGAGAAGAAGCTGGAGGGTCCGGCAGGACCACAAGCTGGGTGTGCAGGGATGCAGGGACGCGGGCTCAGAGCAGAAGTGCGGCGGGGTTGGACGTCGACGCTGAAAGGCGCACGCTGGCTGTCGGGCGCAGGGCGGGCCTGGGCTAGAGGTGAGGACGAAGGAGGGGGAGACGAGGCGACGCGAGCGGGCTGGCAGCGAGGGGCTGCAGAGAACCGGACAGACGGAGGCGGGCGAGGACTGTTCAGGGGGCGGGACCGCCAGAATGTGGGGACGGACTGGATTGGGCGTCGGGGCAGGACGGTGGGTAAGGCACCGCTCCCCGCTGGGAGCCTGACCTTCTCGTGAAGTGACCCAGGCATTGCTTGTGCACAACCCCCGAGACTGCTGGGAAGGGCAGCTGGCCTCGCCCACCCCTCCTTGAACTTGCAGAGCCACGTCCCTGCTCGTGGTCCTGGCTGCAGAGCACGGGGACAGTGAGGACGCTGCTTTGCTCTGCTGACGGCCGCCTGTTTGTGCTCTCAGACGCCTGTAACTCACAGATAATTAATGTCACTGGCTGTCACGGCACCCTGGCTAATCACAGTGTGTGGGGGTGGGCACACTGGTCGATGCGCAGCCCAGGGATCTGTCAGACCCAGGAAAGGGCGCGTCACCTGGCCAGTCGCTGCAGAGTGCCTTGAATTCTCGCACGTGCCTGTCTGCTCTGGAGGCACGGACAGCCCTCATCCCCTGGGAGGCAGACACTCAAGGTCACATCTGCGGGTCTGGGAACCCAGGCCAGCCAGAAGGGCAGGAAACAGGAGGGAAGTTTGCTCCCCACAGGTGTGGACACATCCCCTCCCTTTTCCCTTGTGCGAGCCACAGCCGCCAAGGGTCCTATCTCAGCCTCCACGCTGCGTGCAAAATTCCGAGGGAAAGTGCCTGTGCACAAGACTGCAGTGCTTTTCCTCGCGCCGCCACCTGAAACCCTGGCAAGCTTTGCAAACAAGTCATGCTTGGCCACGCCTCTCCGCCTTTTCTGGGCGGTTCCTTCTGCTCAGTTGTGGTCTCTCCAATACCCACACGCCCGGACCCAGGAGCCATGAGGTTGAATACATTGTTTCACACGCCCTTTCCCAAGGCGCTGGCGTCTGCCCTCTATGTTCCAACAGCAAGCTGCATAAACAAACCTGTAGGACGTTCATTCATTGGGTGGTTCCTTCACCCCATCCGCGGTGAGCCCCCACAAGCACCTGCTCCCGGCCAGGGGAAATGGTGATGGACAGACAGGTGCTGTTTGTCCTGGAGCGCATAGTCTGCAGCATTCCACCAAGATGATTCAAAGCGTCGATTAGTTAGGGTGTGATCGGCTCTCCTTTTTGTTGTCTGTTTCCCTTCCTATGACCCTCTGAGGTCAGGGCCTGTCTGCTGTACGTGGAGGATTTCTGTGCCCAGCCGAGAATATTCACAGTGAGTGGGGAATGAGAGAATGAGTGAATGGAGTAAACGGGACCTAGGTTCACCCACCCAGGGCGATTAATGCTTCATCCGGAGAGCGATGTGCCCTCCCAGCCACCCAAGGCAGTTTGGGATCTAGCAACACAGTTGAGCTTGAAGAATATTCAGGTACATCCGATACAGCCTGGGCCAAGGGGAGCATCCTTCCTCTGGGGTCTGATTACCCCGGGGAAAACCCAGATTGCCGCATCGAGCATCAGCTATGTGCCTAACACTGTGCCAAAGCATGAAGGGTGGGGGCTTCCCTCCAAAGGTGGATGCCAGGCTGAGCTCTGGGGCAAGAGTCAGGGTGGGGGTGGCAGGGCCCCTCCCTGCCTAATCTGGGAAACCCCAAGGAGCATCAGCCTGCCTACCAGTGTGGTAAAAAGGAAACTAGACAGGAAGAGGCAGTGAGGGAGTGAGCTCCTCATCTGGGCAGGTGTTCAAAGAGGTTGCAGGAGACGCTTTCCTGGGGTGCTGCATCCCCAGTTGGAACAGGAAACTGGAAGAGCTGTTAGGGTTGGACGAGGGGTGTGACCATCAGCGAGCCTGTGCCACGGGTCTCACAGGGAGGGCGACCTGGGGTGTCCTTAAGAACCCTTATCCTAGAATCAGACAGACCTTTGATGAAGTCCTGGCTGTGGCCTCCGAACAGTTGCGCAAAAGTGAGAAAGTCATTGGACTTCCTCAGTCCTCGGTTTTCCCTCAATAAAATGGGGGCAGCAACACTTATGTAACAACACCTGCAAAGCGCCGGGTCCGGTTCACCACACGGGAGCTACTTGTGTTATTTGTCAAAGATTGAAGCCCAGTGCTGTGCACAGGACCAGTGCCGGGGGCTGGGGGAGTGGGCCAGGACTGGGGCAGGCTGGCACCCACGGGAAAGCCACACCAGGAGAGGGCCAGTGGGTGGATGGCTCAGGGGCTGGGCATTAACCTACAGGAGGAGGGTGAGTGGGTGAGGGCCGGTTGAGCGGGGCCCCCACCGGAAGATGGCCAGGCTTCTGGTTCCAGCTCTCTCCTCTCATGTTGAATCCCCAGCAGAGGATTGCTACTCGGCTGGGGCCTGACTTCCGGTCTCTTCCAGCTCTGCCGTGCTTTGAACGTTGCTGGGGTTGCAGGCATCAGCAAGAGTGGTTCCCCCCTGCCCGTCCGCTCTGTTTCCTCCCTCCCCTCTGGCAGAAGGCTCCTCATTCATTTACTCCCCCTTTGAAGGTCAGTCAACAAACCTGAGAACCATTTCCTTGCTGGCTTCTAGTCTAGGGCTGGCACCGCAGAAGTGTGATGGAGGTGGACAAACAGGGCCCCTGTCCTCAAGAATGTCCCGTCTGGGTGTGGAGGCAGGAATATAGCAGGCGATTGTCACACAGTGTGGCAACAGCCACCACAAATACAACCATCACGATAGAGCTAACACTGCATGCTCGCGTCAAGGGAGTTTACCTCACTGAGTCTTTGCCGCAACCCCTGGGGGCAGAAATTGGATCTCAGAGAGGTTAGTTCACATGTCTAAAGGCTCCTCACGTATTCATTCAACAAGTATTTATTGATCAGCTACTATGTGTTGGGCACTAGAGTCTGGTGCTACTACAGAGAACAAGGCATCTACAGTCCTGCCCAAGGGGGAGTTCACCTTCTGACGAAGGTGGTTTGGAGCACAGAAGAACACTTCTTGGGTACATCGCTCATGGGGGACAGGAGGGTAAGGCGGTGGCCTGTGAATTGGGTTCTGAAGCATCCATAGGAGTTTGCCAGCAAAATATGGAAGGATGTATGGGGGCGTGAGGTCCTGCTAGTCAAGGAGGAAGTGAGACTAGCAAGCATAAAGGTCTGGAAGTGTGTTCCTGGAATAATGAGAATTCCTTCCCTTCCCTCCCTTCCTCTCCCCTCCCCTCCCCTCCCCTTCCCTTCTCTTTCCGAAGGCAGTACATCCACATAGTTTGAAAATCTAAAGGCAACAAAAGATACGTAGTGAATATCTCCCCTTGCCCATCCCTTCCTCTGCCCCGTGCCCTTCCCACCCTCCTCCTTGCCCCCCCCCCCAACACAACCACTTCCTTTTGTCTCCTGAACAACTTTCCAGACTTGTTTCATGCAAATGCAAGCATATATACGTGTTTTCTTGTTTCCTCCTCTTTTATTTCGGAGAGAACATACTGTGTCTACTGCTCCCGAGAAAGATGAGAATTTTCTACGGCCGAAGCATAGGTTTGGAGACCTGGGCAGCAGGGAATATGGGGGACATGTGAAGGGCCTTGAATGCCACCCCAGAGACCCTTTCGTCTGGGCACATTCCGGGCAATGTTTCAAGTTTTCCTCCAAGTTATGACACTTTCAAGGAAACTACAAACTCAGCCAGAGTTATCAGGAGCTGTCTGATGGATTTTATTAAAAACCAAACAACAGCCACAAGCTGTCCCTGTCCCCCACCAAAAATTAAGAACAATGAAATTTGAAGCAAAGTTAAGCACCATGAATCTATCGCATTGGGAGCTAACTGTCTCTCTTGTTTTCCCCTTAATTTATTTTCTGGAGAACATTCACTGACTCGGAGAACAGCTCCCTTCCCTTTGTCAGCAGCCAGCCCTTGGAACCAAATTGCTGGCTAAAAATAATGTATTTTTATTAAAAATCACTTTAAGCGGGTGCATATTTCTACGACAGATTCACATATGGATAACCACCCAGTATTGCTTGCTATAGATAAGTGATGAATTATTTTAATCAGAAATGGATTTAACAGCACTGCAAAAATAAATTTGGGAGATTTTTCACAATCTGGTTGTCTTTTCCGATTCTTCATATTTATATTTAGGATTCAATGAAAACTAATAGTGATGGCCGGACATTCAATCAAACTTCCCCCAAGCAGATTCATCCCGCCCATAATCAAGATTGACAGCCTCCCCCGTCGTCCTGGGAAACGTCTCCAGGCTTTAGGTACAGCCTTAGATGGGAAAATGCGTACACAGGCTTTCTCCCCGAACACCAGCAGACATCTCTGACTGCATTGGAGCGGTGCATAGCTGTAGTTAGTCAAACAGCATCCTCTACCGTGGGCTCGACGCCCCAGGCACCACATCGGGGGAGATTAGTACCGAATGAGTCAGAAAGGGCTCTGTCCTGTCCCAGTGCCACAGCCACAGGCAGTCAGAAGATCCTCAACAGCCTCTCACCGTTAACTGGTTGTCCTGGGAACTGAGCCTTGGTTTTTAAAGTTTATTTATTGATTCAGAGTGATAGAGCTTGAGCAGGGAAGGGGCAGAGAGCGAGAGGCAGAGAGAGAGAGAGACAATCCCAAGCAGGCTCCGTGCTGTCCGTGTAGAGCCTGACATGGGGCTCCCTCCCAAGAACTGTGAGATCGGGACCTGAGCAGAAATCAAGCCACCCCTGAACTGAGCCCTGTTTTATTTCACATCCCGGAATGAAGCTTCTCTGTGAACGCAGAAGAGTACTCCTGAATATTACTCCTGAATAATCAGGAGACTGTATATCCATCAGTTAGGCGTCTGGGAGTGGAAGCAACAGAAAGAGATTTGGGCTTACTTAAGGCACAGGCCGCGGTACAGAAGCGCGATGCTAAACGTCACCAAATTGCTGTCAGGGTTTCGTGGAAAACTCAGTGGGTTCTAGAGAGCGGGGAGCCCCTCTCTAACCTTTGCTCCTGTCTCTCTAACAAAAAGAGACCGAACCTCAGGCTCGCAGTTTTCATCTGGCGCATGATCCCGAGCCACCATCATGTTAGGTTGTCATCAAATTTGTCTTCGGGGCTACTTTTTGCCGGGGGCAATGCCGGTGTTTCATTTCCAGTAGTGACCTCAAGTGTCATGTAAAAAGTATGTGTATTTGAGAAAATGAATGAGCCAAATTCAAGACACTGTGTTAAGTCAATCCCAGGACGGGGAGGGAGGAAGCTGTGAAGATGACATTCCATCGAGTACATCTGACTCATATTGGTTTGTGGGGCAGGGAAAGGATTGAAGGGTTCAACGGGGAAACATGGGATAGGCATGTATTTTCGAAGTTCTTCAGGTGCCCTACATAAATGAATGGAGGTCTAGTTTCAGCTTATCAACAAGTGAGGTCAACATGCCCCCTTATGCCCCTCCAAGTCACTAATGGGAAGGTTGTCTGGGACGGGACCAAGGGCAGAGCCCTGTGACCCTCCCGTCCAGACCTCCCAGCTTGACTCCAATCAATTATAAGCACCTTTGGCCAGGGGGGTACAGCTTCTTATGACGTCTCTCATTCTAGGGGCTCACGAGAGGGAAAGGTCTTCTTTCCAGGGGCATGCGTATCTCTGGAATCCAGAGGACTCAACAGAACCTCACACACCTTTTTTTCCTAGTAAACCAATATCATCAGTTTTTGCTCATCAAGACATCGCTCTGGGTTGATGGGGCTGACATCACCAGCTGGGATTAATATGTTTCTTCCCTCCTTCCATTTATTTGGAGAATCTCATTAAGGCAGGTTTCCTTCAGGAAATTGATGCTTTAATATTCTGCGTTGTCAGCTGAGGGCTTGAATTTTATTTCTTGAATAACATTTAATTAAACGTGCAGGCTCCCTTTCCCTGACGCATCAGCGATCACAGCGCTGAGCCCACCTCCGCCGCTCTTCGGAAAATCAGCAGAAAGCCAAGTTGGGGGCCAAAGTCCTGCGGAGCAATAAAGTTTATGGCCTGTGCCTCTGTTGTAATTAGTGTCCAGGGTCCTGCTGACACAGCCTGTTTCAGGTGCCTTGACCAAGCCTCAACCACCTTGCAAATGCTGGTGCCCAGATCATAACCTGCATTTTGTCCAAGAGATGTCCTGGAGGGGACTCTCCTACATCAAGAGGTGACAAACCAGGACCTGTGGGCCAAGTTCAGCTGGCTGCCCAGTCTCGTAAATAAAGCTGTGTCGGAACACAGCCACGCCCATCATGTGATGTGTTGTCTATAGCTGTGTTCAGAACTCAACAGCGGAATCCCAGACCCTGTGGCGGGTCAGTAAGAAAGGACTGGAACATCCTCTAGCGGACCTGGGCTTGTGTTAGGCTGAGTGCTTCCTCTATGTCAGGCGTTTTGTATCCTTTGTCCCATTTCACACGTTCTTTCAACAAACATTTATCGAGCACCTACTACAAGGCAGGCGTGGTTCTAGGTGTTAAAGATGGAATGCTGAGCGAGACAGGGGAGGGCCCAGCTTCATCTGCTGAAGGAGAAAGACAGACAACACCCAAGTGCCCCCAAAAATATGCAAGAGGGAGCATTTCAGCTTATAACACATATCACGGGGAAAATAAGCCAGGGCAATGAAGTGCATGGGTGGGAGTGTTCAATAAGGTGGTCAGGGAGGGCTTCTCTGAGGAGGTGACATTTAAGCTGAGATGAGAATGATGAGTATGAACCCGACGGAGAAAACCCTGCAGGGGGAGCATCCTGGGTGTGCGTGGCCGGGGGAGGGGTGATCAGCTAATGCAAAGGACAAGTGGAAATAGGGAGCAGAAGGAGGGAGTCAAGGGAACCTGGTGAGAAGTGAGATCAGGAGGTGGGGAGGAGCCCATGGGCAGAGCCACGTGGGCCCTGCTGTGGCGTCTGGACCTTATTTTAAGTCTAATGGCAAGCCTAGGAACACTGACCTAATTTCCTTTTAAAAATTCCCTTTACTTGCCATGACATAATAACGAGATTGGTATTTCGAACATAGCACCCTTCCTGTAGGTTTTCGCTTTTTGTGGTTAAAAAAAGATCTTATTGTTTCCTCTCAGATAAACGTGCTCCGAGTTGTCACAAATGTGGGAGGCTTTGCCCAGAGCCAGCCCATCAGCAACTGGCAGAACCGGAGCTTGAACCCAGCTCTGTCTGACGCAAAGGCCACAGCTCTGGGCTTCCCCGGGGTGAGGCCAGGCGTGGCGAGCCTCAGTTTCTTAAATCCGTAAGATGGGTGAATAATGGTTCTTGCCTGGAAGAGGACAAAATGCGATAATGGACCTAAGGAGTGCGAGGCATATATGTTTTGGGGGAATATTCTTCTCATCCTTTCTCCCCTGCCCTGATTGTGGAAAGAGCAAGAGGGGGAGGGGGAGGGGGAGGGGGGGGAGGACCAGGTGGGGGAGGAGGTGCAGGAGGGAGCAGTGGCCCAGGGCAATAGCCAGCACTCCCCCAGAGTCCCTGAAACCCTGTTAGAGAGTCAAAGGGTTGAGGGTTGAGGGTTGTTAGAGAGTCAAGGCCCTTGAGCCATTTGGGCTGCCTAGAAGAAGCAAGCGCTCCCGGTCGAGCTAGCCGGCGAGAGCCGGACGGTGCGGAGTGGGATTGAGGAGGCCGGCTGTTTCCCAGATAAGAAGGCCGAGGCTCAGACCGAACAGGCTCCCAGCCCAGGTCTCAGTCTCCGGTGTCCTTGTCTCCGGTTCTTCCCACAAAGCTTCAAGGTTCAGGCCCGTGGGAGCAGGAGGAGACCACCAAGGCCTCGGCTCTCCCTTACCGGCGCCCGCACGGAGCGCAGAATGAACTCCTCCTCCAGGGCGGTGGTTGCCCGCTGTGTAGATGGTACACGCACCTGCCCGAACCACCCCGGGAGCCTTCAGACTTCCTGATGGTGTTCCAGGCCACCGTGCTTGATCCGCGTCTCCGGGGGTGAGAGCTGGGCATTATGAACATCTTAAGAAACCTCTCCAGACGTTTCCAGCATGCTGTGGTCAAAAACTGTGGCGGGTGCTGGGAATACAGCTGTGAACAAGAAAGACAGCTTTGACCTCCTAGAGCTTATTGCTTGGAGGGGAGAGGAAATAGGCATGAACCGTATTATCTCAGTGTAGACACATAATTAAGGCCTGAGGTAGTCAAAAAGTTCTGGGAGCCACGAAGGTGGGCAGTGGAGAGCCGACTAAAGCAGGGGTGATGGATGGGTTCCCCCGAGGAAACGATGCTGAGCCGAGGTCTGAAGGATGGGCCGGTACTGACGAGGGGCCTTTTGGTTCTGGTGTCCCCGGGGCTTCTGCCTGGTGGCTGGGACCTCCAGACAAGACCATGTTCAGCAGTAAGCTCCTCATGACCTAAGGAACCACTGGACATCAAGACAGAAAGGATATTTTGTACTGTATCTTTCCTTAATTTCTTTTAGTTGTAATGTTGTCACCCTGCCTCTGTGTGTGTGTGTGTGTGTGTGTGTGTGCACGTGCCTGTGTGTTAGGATAGGATCCACAGTAATCTGAGTAGTTTGGGGAAAAGTAATGCAGATGGGCATTCGTGATATTTGTCCCCAGGGGCTAATTTAAGAGTGAGGGTGTGGGGAAGGGATGCTTGGTCCCATTTGGTTGAGGCAGAGAGTGAGGGACCCGTGGCGACCTCCCATTTCAGCCTTCTTTCCCCTTATTTGGATTGTGGATGGACAGATTTTCTTTTAATCAATTTTTAGAGACATTTCTATATCCATACGTCGGTACAGTAAGCGAGTATAATGTCGAGATTAAGAAGATCTGTCACCAAAAAGACCGTCAACCACTGCATCGTTCTTCTTCCTCGTCACAGATACGCGATCTTTTTTCTTCAGAGCAAGGCGAGTTTTTGGCTTACTTTATTTAGCGTATAGTCAGAGGTCATTAACCTCACGTAACTCACGGACGTCCTCCTAATGTGGTCTTGAGAGAGAATCTCAGGCGATAGTTTGATGATTTTTCTAAGACCCTCTCGGGGGATTAGATGAAGGGCACGCAAAGCATGCTGGGTGGTAAGCACAGCACATGCAAAAGCCCTGGGGCGGGAAGAATCACGCACGCGGACGGCACCCAAAGGAAGCCAGAGTGGTTGGAACTCGGGGAGCAAAGGTGAGGGGCAGGCCGGAAGCACCAGAGGGAAGTAGAAGATGGGCCGTCTCCTTGGGGCTGTGGAGCAGAACCTGAGCAGATCGCGTCATTTTATGCGGCTCACCCAGGCCACGGGAGGGAGAGTGTGTTGATGGGGGAGGGGGGGGTGAGCGAACGGGCCCACTGGGGAGACACAGCTCGGCGGGGTGTCAACAGGCGGAAAAAAATACATGTAATACGAGCCCACGTTTAGAAAGAAGACCCAACAGTGCCCCTCCCCCACACCCACGTGCCTGTGCGGGGACGCAGCCCTAACACAAAAACACGAGCGATCATCGCAATGGCAGGGAGCCACTTGGGGGCCCGGGTGGGTGACTGGGGTTGAGCGCGGGGTCGTGGAGGAGGCCCGAGGCCGCAGCTACTTGCTGACTGGTGTGGGCGTGTCTCAATATTCCGTGACAGGATGTAAAACAGAATAGTGCAAAAGGAAAGTTAAGTACGGGGGCTTTGAAAGGAAGCACCCACCCCCTCCTCCAGCTACCCTCCCCTGTTGCGGGGACCTGGAAAGAACGGCCCCTCCTCTTCCCTCCGTGGCCTCGCCTTCTTCCCACTCACCACACAAGACCTCTAGTCCCACCTTCTACGGAACCTGCATTTGCCAAGGTCCTGCGTGCCCTCGCCCCCATCCGATGCTAAAGCCAATGAGTGCTGCTATGGCCTCCTGCTGGTGGAGTGCAAGGTCAGAATTGGACAAGCTCCCAGGTTCCGTCCCGGATCTCTGTGCAACCGACGACCCGCCTCACGGCTCCCCGGTTTCCTCCCTGGCACAATGATTGGGTTGGGCCATCCATCGGATCGCCCCCCTCCCAGGGCTCTGCTGCGTCTACCCCGCCGGTCGCCAGCCGTTGGTCTGCCTCATGGTGCTGGTCCTTGCTTTTCTCTCCTGGACCTACGTGCCTTCACTTTGCAGCGTCCCTATCTTTCTTCAGCCAGGGTGAAGTCTCATAAACACCTGCTTCTTGCGCAGGCGTGTCTTGCCATCTGAAGTTACACAGATGTTGTTACCTTCAACTCATGCACAGTTAAATCCACTGTCTCCCCACCCTTACAACGTGGTCTCTCTCCTGTGTCACTCTTTTTTTTTTTCTTTTTTTTGAGAGACAGAGAGTATGAGTGGGGGAGGGACAGAGAGAGGGGGGCAGGAATCCCAAGCAGGCTCTGCATTATCAGCCCGGAGCCCGACGCGGGACTTGATCTCACGAGCTGTGAGATCGTGACCTGAGCTGAAGTCAGACGCTTAACCCGTGTCCCTCTTCATGATGGCAGCCTCCACCACTCACCCAGGAAGTAACAGAGTGTCATCACAGATTTTTCCCTCTCTCAATGGGTCATTGGGCCTTGAGTTGGAATCCCTCATTTTTGCTCAGCCGTCACACCAGCCTTCTCCTTGGTGTCCCTGCTGCTCGTATTACGTCCTTCCAATGCACTTTCCTGACTGCTGCTAGAGGAGGCCTTTCAAAATGCAAATCTGAACACGTCCTTCCTCCCCCTAAGACCTTCACTAGCTCCCCATCGCCCTTGTTTTGAAGACTTGTATCATCCGATCCTGCCTACCTGTCCAGTGTCTTCTCCGGTTGCTCACGTGTGAACATGACCCCCTTGTCACAAGGACCGTTCGTCCTCAGAGTGTGGACTGCTCTTTCAGAGGATGTGCCACGCCTCTGATCACATTCTCTTCCACGTTGCTCGTCTTCCCTCCACACCGTCTGCCTCTCAAACACCTGTTCATTCTTCTGGAATGAGCATTTCCTCCTCTAGGAGGTCCTGCCTGACCCCCCTACCCTGGTCTGTCCGGCTCCACTGGCCCGTGCGTCTCAGTCGCCCCGACAGTGCATCTACACCAGCCGGCCGAGAGGGGACGTGGGGAGACCCCGCTTATTCCTGACATTCACCTGCTCCTCGGGACAGTGTCTCTGGGAGCGCGTGAAGATGGGGCCAGGATCAGAGGGACGCTCAGCTCACTCAGCTGTGGGGACCTCTTTCCAGGACAAACACAGAGACAACCCAGGCCATCTAGAGTGTGAGCCGCCTCTATGCAAGGACACAGCCGCACCACTGGTTTGCTCTGTGACCCTGGGCTAGTTACTTAACTTCTCTGGCCCGTTTCTGCAGTGAGGGAGGTGGATGGCTCCTCTCCAAGCTGGGCCTGTCCCACTGAATGGCATCGTGCACGTACATTATTTAGCACAATCTCCGGTGCGGGGAAAGCTCCAGGCGTGTGGTCTTTGCTGAGTCGCCTCTCTCGCTGGGATTTGTACAGGGCCGCTTCCTCCCCGCCAAGGTCTTCCTCCGGGTCTGCTGTTGCTCCCCAGGTCGCCCGCGGGCTCACCTCGGCCCACGACAGAGCCTGGCAGGGCCCAGAGCGGGAGGGTGAGCTGGTGAGGCGGTGGGCGGCTGGGCCGACGAGCGTGTTCGGGTTGATCTATGAGGCCGTTCGCAGGAAGGATGGCCTCAATTCTGCCCCGGAAGTGTGGCCTGAGTCATAGTGCTGAACCGTCTCCAGGGCTGTCAGACATTTCACGGGTGCCTGTCTGGACCGCGAGACACTGTATATGCCGTGTCCCTGCCTTGTGGTCCTGCCGCCTGGTTGCTCAGGCATTTTGAGTCCTGTCCCACCTACTTGGGGCCCGGCAGGGTGTCTGTCTGTACTTGCAGAGGTGAAGGCAGGCGGTGGGGAAGGAGGAACAAGCAGGAAGGGTGAAGGGAAGCTTGAGAAGATAGAGCGTCACAGAAAGAACACTGCGCCCTGGAGATGATTGGTCCTGGGGTCCGCTGTGTGATGCGGGCCTCCCCGGGAAGCATATGTAGGGGTGAGAGTCCTATGAAACGGGTGAGAGTCACGTTTCAGTTTGAACCTAACAGAGGCTCTCGCCGCCATCCCGAGAAAAGTGCCAACAAACCCAAACTGCCCTCTGCCGCGGGACCTCGCTCCGTCCGCCCGGCTGCCTGGGAGTCCGCCTGCCCTCAGCCCCGCTCGCTTCTGGTCACGTCTTGGAGGTCAGCTCATGTGTGACTTCAGTTAGCCTGCCCTGACTTCTCCATTTATCCTCTGGCACAGCATCCTGTTTTTTTTCCTGGAAAGCATTTATTGCCGTTTGTAATAATCCCAGCCACTTGACCGATTGCTTATGATCTGTTTCCCTGCACACCTGTGCCCTCTGCTTGGACAAGGGTCGCGTCTGTTTTGGGATGGAGCCCCTGGGTCTAGCGTGGCGTGGGGCCTGGCACGGAGTAGGGACCCGGTGCATGGCTGCCGGATGATTGAACAGATGGACAGACGGACGGGTGGTCAGCCAGCCGGTCACCTGAGCCGGCCCTGAGAACTCGAGAATGAACTCATTCATTGCCCTGGAACAATGACATAGGCGTCCCTTCCAGCATCACAGCGCAGCCCGGACCTTTGGGGGAGCCCGAGATGGTGGCATGGGCTGCTGTTCTGGTCCCCCCAACTGTTCTGGGAACTTTCCATTTGTGGTGGCGCCTCCTCCGCCCGGCTCGGCCCGACACAGAGCTAGGCACACCGAAGCCTTGTCAAGGCTTGTTCCCTTTTGCTCATGAGCCCCTCCAGGAATCCGCTCAAAGAGAGCTTCAATAACACTGAGATTGAATTTCCCTCCCGCCCTGGGGGGGGGGGCGGGGAGAGGAGGGATCAGGGGATTAAAGTCAGATTTCATTTGATTTTAGGCAAATAAAGTACTGTGACATTGATTGCAGACCTGGGGTGCGGGAGAGAAATCCTGACCTGCTACGGCCTCTGCCCAGCAACAGCGTTGCACGCTGTGGCCTGCAGGGGGCGCCGGCCTCTGCCCGCAAGGAGGGTTCACGGGACACCAGAGCTTGTCCGCCGAGTCCTGCGCCCAGGGGCTGCAAACCCCTAGGGGATTTGGCGCCCGTTCTGGCCCCAGCCTTGCATGGGGCAGGAATTGGAGGAAGGGAGCGAGCACAGGCCGTGGACGGTGCCAGGGAGCCGTGCGGGAGCGGGGCAACGAGGCCTGGACTGGAGCAGGGCCAGTGGGAGAAGGGCCGGGACCGCGGGTAGGTGGCGCCTCGTCTCCACGACATTCGGACGACGGAGCACGAAATGAGTTTTGCCCTGCTCTTCGCAGGTCCTTCAGTCCTCTGGTTGCAAAAGCCCTAGTGCACTTTACGTTTCAGGCTTTTTTTCCCCTGACAAAACCAATGTGTAACACTGTTATCAGATCTGCTGGAGAGGCCCCCCCGGGAGAGGACATGCCATTCACTTGTCCGTCCCTTCGTTCATTCCTCCAGGAAACACTTACTGAGCACCTACTGTATGCCAGCTTCTATTTTGGGAGCTGGGGAGCCAATAATGAGTAAGGCAGACCAAAAGGCTCCTTCCTGTGGAACTTATATCCCAGTGGGGGAAATAAACAATAGACATTAAACGTTAGAGTTAGAGCATTTCTGGGGTGCCTGGGTGGCTCAGTCTGTTATGCGCCCGACCCTTGGTTTCAGCTCAGGTCGTGATCTCATGGATCTTGGGTTCGAGCCCGGCATCTGGCTCTGTGCTGACAGTGTGGAGCCTACTTGGGATTCTCTCTCTGTCCCTCTTTCTCTCTCCCCTTCCCCTGCTCGTGCTGGTGCATGCTCTCTCTCTCTCTCTCTCTCTCTCTTTCTCTCTCAAAATAAATAGATAAACTTAAAACACATAACGTTTTATAATACAATGAGAAAAGCAGTCAGGGGAACAGATACAGATAGAGTAGAGACAGTTGCCATGGCAGTGAGATGGTTCCAGTGAGCCTCGTAGGAGGTCAGATATTTGGGCTAAGACCCTTCCAGGCAAAGGGACAAGTCAGTGCAAGGGTCCTGGGGTAGGACATTGTCTGGCAGACACAATTTTCACCTTGCCCACTACACTCCTTATCTCTTCTTTATGTACACTCCCAAAGCGGGGCGCATCTACTCTGGGGCTCACCTCCACGTGTCAGGAGAACACAGGAAATTTCAAGATGACCAAGGTTCGCTTCACTGGGGTTTCAATTTTATGAAACTTTTTTTTTTTTAATATTAAGAAGTAGGATGCAAACTTAGACGAATGTTTAAGTGAAAATGGGAGGCTTGCAAGATCAACAAAACTGGAAGGCAACCTCCAGAATGGAAGAAGGTATTTGCAAATGACATAGGGGATAAAGGAGGCTTGCAAGAAATATCATGTTTGTGTTTGGAGTTGCTTCCAAACTTCTCTCCAGAGCCCTTGTCTCGGGGGCCCAGAGAGAGTTGTGCTGTCATTTTGGGTGGCTGGGTGGGAGAGGATGAGGTCCTGGGCTGGGTGTATACGTCTCTCTCCCTCACCGGGCTTTGTCTTTTAAGGTCATTGTTGCCGCTGCTGGGCACCTTGAGGGCATACAGAGCATACCCGTTACAGAATGGTCCTTCTCCCATCTTCTTGTTTCTACATGAGCTGCCCGTGGCCCTCGGAGGCCTGGGCTCAGATCTCTCTCTCTAAAGGCCTCATGGGCTTCAACTCATGCAGGTGCCGAGACGGTGAGAAAAGCCAAGGAAGTGGGCTGGGTGTAAGACAACAGGGAGTAGTGAGGAGTGTGGCGAACTGGAGAGCACCCTGACCTTACAGAAGGAGCAGTTTCTCTTTACCTCCAGGTAGATGCCGGCAACTACATTTTCCACTGCTTTTAAGAAAAATCAGACATCCGGGTTGTCATGCAAAAAAACATTGAGTTTTCAAACACAGATGGCTATGTTAAAATATCTGTAGGCAAAATTTGGGGATAGAGACCAGCAAATACATCCGCAGAGACCCAGAGCAAGAGATAAAGCCTCCCCAGGAGTCCTGAGTAGCTGACTGAGGCCCAGCGACATGTGCTCTGTCCAGTCCTTGGGCTGGAACCTGCCTGATCAGGTAAGACTCCTTGGTGGGACTAGTCACCTTCAAGGGTGAGTGAGTTCATCCTGGAGAGACCTGAACGGAGGGTGGGGGAGGGTCCGGCTGAAAAATCCCAGTTCCCTACTCAAAGACGGAGGCTGGGGGGTACATGTCCAAACTACGTCTATACCACTCTCTACTTGTAAGAATTAAACATACTTAATCTGAAAGGGGGAACTCGCTGGCTCATTAAAATAAAACATTTAAGGGGTTCTCGATTCAGGTATGGTTGGATCCAGGTGTTGAGAAATGTCTTCAGGAAGCTTCCTCTCTCCTTTGACTATGCTTTCCTCTGTTCTGATTTCAGTATGAGGGAGGCCCCTACCCCAGAGTGCCAAGCGGTTTGTCTGCAATGGCTGATTTATATCTGCCAACTTAGCAACCTCTGTAGGAATAGTGCATATTTTCTTTTTTTTTTTTTAATTTTAAAAAATGTTTACTTATTTTTGGGAGAGACAGAGACAGAGTACGAGGCGGGGAGGGGCAGAGAGAAGGGGAGACAGAATCTGGAGCAGGCTCCAGGCTCTGTGCTGTCAGCACAGAGCCTGACGTGGGGCTCGAACTCACCAACTGCGAGATCATGACCTGAGCCGAAGTCGGACGCTGAACTGACTGAGCCACCCAGGCGCCCAATGGTGCATATTTTCTGATAGCTCCAGCAAAAGCCCCCAGTTTGGCTCCAATGAGCATGTGTTGAATTGCATGCACACATTTAGAGACTGGCAGTGGGCTTCCGGAAAGAACTACATCAGTGGGAGTGGGGGAGGGGCTCCCCAATCAAGAGGGCATTTCCAGGACATGTGGAGAGATAGGTGTTGGGCAGGCAAAACCTATAGGGTTCTCAGGGGACTGAAACATTGGGCAAGCATTCTCAGATTTCTAGCCATCATCTGACCCTCCTTCCTTCCGCCTTCCTGTATCGTCCGGCCATCCATCCCTGTGGCCTTTGGCAAGGAGACACTGCTGTTCCATCTCGGCAGGGGTGCTGATCACCTGTCAGACCCTTGACCCTCGCATTCATGTCATATGGCGTGTCCGAGCCTCCCGGACCCCAGCCTCTGCCCTCACACCTCCACCTCTGTCCCTCCCTCTCTGCCTCCTGGCAACCACTCTCCTATTCTCTTTTGACTCTCACTTGACTGGGGCGTGCTGACATTTTATTCTTTCTGCCTCTTCTCCAGACCCTTGATTCCTTGGTTCTGTAGCGAAGCTCCGAGAAAGACTGCCATTCTGCTACTTCCCAGGAGCTATCCCCTTGTATTCCAGATGCTTCCCGTGCCATCCAGGGGACGGCAGACCTTGCCCAAAGCTTATCGGATGAGATCCGAGACTCTCAGGGCGTGCACCCTTAGGCGAGGGTCCCTTGAAACCAAATAGGGTAACTGGGGCAAACAGGGCTGAGCAGGGGGACAGAAGTTACTGCCTGGAGGGAGATTCTAGTGGATGCTGAGTTGAGCAGATGGATTTAGGAGTCTGGGAAGGTCAAAGCAAAGCAGGTGGGGTTCACAGGGCAGAATACTGAATGAGAGAGATTCACGGAGTGAGAGAAAGAGAGAGGGAGTGAGAAGGAGAGATGGGGGGCAGAGGACCTTCCCCAAGTCTTCAGTTGTCTAAGGATCAGCATGTGGGTATCAGGAAACCACCTAAGATCAAGGAAGGAACCACTGGAGAAGATGAGGGGAGCTGTCACTAGAGTTTCCAGAGGGCTGGATATAGCTCCTGTTCCCAGCCAAACTGGAAAACCTCCGCAAAACCGCAAAGCATTGGCTAAAAAGAGAATACTCAGCAGTCCAGCCTCACAGAGTTTAAAAGCCCCCAAAACTCAAATTGTCCCACAGAATCTTTATAGCACCCCCGAACAAAGTTCAGGAATATTTATAAGAGTACAAAACTATCTAGCACTCAACAACAGAGTCCGCAATTGTCTGGCATTCAGCAACAAGATGGCCAGGAATGCAAAGAAGTAGGAAAACACGACCCATAAGGAGGGGGAATCTCAGGCAATGAAAGCCTACGAAGAAATGAAACAGGTCATAGAAATCACAGAAAAGGACATTGAAGGCGTTATGGTAGCTGCATTCCATATCGTCAAGGACCAAAAGAAAAATTAGGTACATTAACAGGAGATATGTAAGATAGAAGAAGACAGGTAACCAGATAAAATTCAAGATGCCCAGTTAAGTCTGAATTTCAGAAAATCGGTGAATTTTTTTAGGTGTCTAACTATGCCCCACGTACTGCGTATAACATACGCATGCTACACATTACCCACTGTTTATCTGAAATTCAAATATGACTTTGCATCCTGAATTTTTATTTTATATTTATATTATTATTATACTAATTAATTAATATTAATTATAATAATTATATAATAATAATTATATAATATAATTACATATAATTACATATAATATAATTACATAATATTATTATATATAATATATAATATAATATATTATATTATTATATAATATATATTATTATTATATATTATATAATATATAATAATAATATAATATATATAATAATATATATAATATAATAATTTTATATATTAATTAAAATTAAATTTAAATTAAATTTATTTAATTTAAATTAAATTAAAATTAAAAATATAAAAATATATTAATATATCAATATATTAATAATAATATAATAATATATATGATATATTATATACAATATAATATATGATATATTATATACAATATAATATATCATATATTATATACTATATACAATATAATATATGATATATTATATATTATATACAATATAATATATCATATGTTATATACAATATAATATATAATATATTATATACTATATATATAATATAAATTATATATAATATAATAATAATATATATAATATATTTTATATATATATATATATATATTTGTGTGTAGACGTATATACCCCCTGGATGGAATTAAGAGCGATTAGATTTTGTAGAATAAAAGCTAAATGAACTTGAAGACCTAGCAGTGAAAACTATCCAAAATCAAAGAGAGAAAAGGGGCTAGAAAAAAAACATAGATGGAGCACAGCAACCTAATACACATTTAGTTGGAGTGGGTGCCCAAAGGGCAGAAGAAGGGGGATGGAGAAATAGGTACAAAAATAATGAGCAGAAAATGTCCATATCTGATGAAAATTATGAAGCCCCAGACAGAATGTGAGAAGGTACGACCACCAGTATCAAGAATGAAGAAGGGTCAAAGGCACCTGGGGGCTCAAAGCTCCCGACTTCAGCTCAGGTCATGATCTCAACCCTTGTGAGTTCAGGCCCCACGTCCAGCTCTGTGCTGAGAGTGCAGACCCTGGAACCTGTTTCAGATTGTTTCCCCCTCTCTCTGCCCCTCCCCCATTGACACTCTGTGTCTCAAAAATAAACATTAAAAAATTTTTTAAAAATAATAAAAAAAGAATGAAGAAGGTGGAGGTACAGAATCGCTCTAGAGTTCACAGTCACTGAGAGGACAGTAAAGACACAGATAAACAAATGTTGACAGATTTGACAGCTCGGGTGCAATGGAAGATTCTTCGAAAGACACGAACTAGCAAATCTCTCACTTTAGAGAGAAAACATCGTGGGAATAATCTTAAATCTCTCAAAGAAATTGAATTTGGAATACAAACAAAGAAACTTTCAGGCCCAGATGGTTTAGTTGGTGAATTGTATCAAACATCTAATGAAGAAATGATATCAATTCTATTCAGGATCTTCCAGAAAACAGAGGAGGAAGAAATACATTCCAACTCGTTCTGTAAGGTCAAAATGACCCCGATGCAAAAACCAGGCAAAGGCATCACATGGAAAAAAAAGTGCAGAACAATGCCTCTCATGAGCTCTCATGCAAAACTCTTAATAAAGAGAAAGAAAACGGAATTTAAACATGTATAAAAGACTAGTACATTTTGACCTAATGGGGTTTATCCCAGAAATGCAAGACAGGCTTAACATTCAAAATTCTCCCAATTGAATTTAGTATATTGATAGTCTATACAAAGAAATCATACATTCATCTAAATAGATGTAGTGAAAGCTTTGATAAATCCCAACAGCCATTCCTTAAAAAAAAATAATCTCTCAGGAATGGTAGGAAACTCTCATTTTGATAAAAAGTGTTAATGCAAAACCTATCGCTAACATCATACTTACTAGTGGAAACGTCGAGTGTTTTTCCCCTAAGATAAAGAAACATGTAAAGATACACACTCCTACCTTTTCTAGTCAACATTGTGTTGGGAGTTCTATTTGGTACAATAGGCAAGAAAAGGAAATAAAAGACATTGATGGTGAATAGGAAGATGTAAAACCATCTTGCAGGTGACATGAAAATATATGATGAAAATCCTATAGAAACGACTGGAAGGCTGTGAGAATTAATACACGGCAGGGTACAAGATAAATGCACAAAACCCAGCTGTATTCCTGTATATGCACAATGAAACAGTTGGAAATAGAAATTAAAAAAAATACCATATATAATAGTGTATAAATATGAAGTGCTTTGGGATAAATCTGACAAAATATTTGAAAGACCTGTACACTTAAAGGTACAAAACGTAACTGAAAGAAAGTGAAGATCTAAAAACACGAAGAGCTTACCCTGTTTGAGGATCCCAAGACTCAAAGAAAGGAAAGATCTAAAAAAACAAAGAGCTTACCCTGTTTGAGGATCCCAAGACTCAATATTTCCAAAATGTCAATTGCCCCCCAAGTTGATTTATATATAGATTAGTCAAATCCCAGCAAGCTGAGGTTTTGTTTTGTTTTGTTTTGTTTTGTTTTCAGAGAGAGAAAAATACTCAAGTTGATTCTAAAATTTATATGGAAATACAAATGACCCATAGTAGCCAAAATGACTCTGAAAAAGAAGAACAAGTATAAGTTAGAGAACTTATACTATTTGATTCTAAGACTTATCATAAAGGTACAGTAATCATGATACTGTGACACTGACATGAAGATTGACAAATAGACCAATGAAAGAGAATAAAGACTCCAGAAACACCCGACCACGTACGTAGTTAGTTGAATATTGAACAGCAGTTTCAGGGGAAGGATACGTATCTGCTCAACGAATGGCGGTGGAACAATTGGATATTCACAGTAAAAAGTGAATTTCCATACATAACGTATGCCTTGCACAGACGTTAACTCAAAGTGGGTCGCACTCTTAAACGGAAAACCTGAAACTATAAAACCTCCTAAGGAAAATGTCCGAGGAAATTGGTGATCTTGGGTTAGGCAATATTTCTTAGACATGATACCAAAAGCACTGCCCCTAAAAGTAAGTAATCCATGAGGGGACTCCATAAATTTGAGCGTCTGCTTTTTGAAAGACATTGTTAAGACGGTGAGAAGACAAGCCACGTGTCAGAAGGAAGTAGTTGCAAATCACGCAATGAAAAGGGACTTGATGTGGAATAAACACACAGACACAATTCAGAGAAGAAAAGAGATGAGCCAGTAATCATGAGCTCGTTACATTCCTATGTACGTCCTAACAAGCACATGCCCACATACAGGCTTTTCCGCAAGCATTCATTACATATTCGTTATAGCCATAAGCTGGAAATAAACCACACGTCCACCATCAGGGGAAAGGATAAACAAATTGTGGTATACCCATATAACGGAATACTATTTGACAATAAAAAGGAAATGAGCTATTGCCACATGCAACCATACAGATTAATTTAAAAATAATTGCATAGCGGTGCCTGGGTGACTGAGTCGGTTAAGCACCTGCCTCTTGATTTCGGCTCAGGTCGTGATCTCCCGGTTCATGAGATTGAGCCCCGAGGTGGGCTCTGTGCTGACAGCGCGGAGCCTGCTTGGGATTCTCCTTCCCTCTCTCTCTGCCCCTCCCTCACTCATGTGGGTGCCCGTGTGTGTGTTCTCTCTCTCAAAGTAAATAAGCATTTAAAAAAAAAATAACAATAATTGCATTAAGTGAAGGCAGGCAGGCAGAAAAGAGTTCATACTTCGTGATCCTATTTCCATAAAATTGTGGAAAGTGCAAATTAGTCTATATTGCCAGCAAGCAAACCAGTGGTGCTTTGGGAATGGGTGTCAGAGGGGTTACGAAGGGGATGAGGAGACTTTTGGAAGCATAGGGTCTATTCATTATCTTGTCTTTGTTTCACAGGTGTGCCTATGTCAGACTTATCAACCTGTATACCCTAAATATGTGAAGTTCGTTATGTGCCAATTATATCCCAGTACAAATACTAAACAATACCAAAAAACATGATACTCAGAGAACCTGACCCAGGAATGTCTTGATAGGACTTTTATGAAGATGTGTATGTGCTGGGATGTTCACTCTGCCGTTGTTTGCAATGTCAACGTCTTGGCAAACTAGCCAAATGTCACAACATAAAGGTCTCTTAGTAAGAAAGTTGTTAAAATAATAAACAGTATATCCATATAATGGACTGTGGTCCATCCATTTAAAAATTCTTTACATGCTGAAGTAAGGTGATGTCCAAAACCCACAGTCACACAGGGACAGCTGGGTGACTCAGTCGGCTAAGCACCTGCCTCTCGATTTCGGCTCAGGTCACAATCTCACAGTCTCATGGGTTTGAGCCCTGTGTCGGGCTCCACATAGACAGTGCAGAGTCTGCTTGGGATTCTATCTCTCCCTCTGCCCCTCCCCTGCTTGTGCTCTCTTTCTCTTCCTCAAAATAAATAAATAAATTTAAAAAAATTGTTTTTAATTTTATATACACAGTCCAACATATATATTAGACACCAAGAAGATTGGTGATCTCTGTTATATATTTAGATCTGGATAGATAGATGGATGGAAAGATAGATAGATAGATAACATTTCTAAAAGAATATCCAAGAACTTAGTTACTGTGGTTGCTTCTGGGGAAGAGAAGCCGGACCACTGGTCTCAGGGAGAGAAAGGAAACTCAGTTTTTACCACACATAGACTTGTAATTCTCATCGTTTAAGTTTGTGCAACTATTGCCAATTTTTTAAGGTACCAAAAATATCAAAATCATAAAAGTTAAAAAATGACTGAAGATTAGAATCTCCCTGGACATATGCACGTTGGCAGCATATTTCAGTGTTTGGCATAGGTGTGCCAGTCTACAGTTAGGGTAGACTAAGATGCGTTGCCGGAACGGACAGCCCCAAACATGTCACGAATCAACACCTCAGACGTGTAGTTTTCATTTATGTAACAATCCTGCTTAAGCGTTCAGATCACGCGGGCAGCTTTTCTGCCCAGAACCATCCAGAGACGCGGACTGTTTCCATCTTCTAGCTCCCCCTTCCCTTAGGGTCTTATAACACGCCTAAGCATCCGGCAGAAGGGAAAAAAGGGAATGGAGAGGCAAGCCTGGGAGGCTTTATGGACCACCCTTGGAAGCGGCTCCCATCGTGTCTGCTCTCATTGGACGGACTCTTACCTTTTCATATGACCACACCCACTGCAAGGGAGTCTGGGAATTGTAGTATTCCTGGTGCGTGGGAGGGAGGAACAATGGATTTGGTGGAGAGCCAGTCGTCTCTAAGAGCCATGGTGTATCTCACCAGCCTTCAAAAATAGACACGGAATCAAAGGTTTGCAGCCTTCCCGCAGGAATGCAGCCCGGTGCATGGTTTCAGGTCCCCTCTGCACTCCTCGGGCTCTGTCCCAGCATCTGCCATCTGAGCCCAGACTTCTGAACTGTCAGTGGGGAGGCTTTAAATAGAAGCAGCCTCCGGAGGCTGACAGAGCATAATGAGGCTGGAAGGCAGAAGACCTGGGTCCTTGTCTGCATTGTAATTATCTGAGTCTTGTTTCTTTGTAAAAAGGGGTAATGCCATTTTTATTCCCGGAAGGGAATAAAAGGGAACTGCCTTGGTAGTTCAGTCTTTAGCGGTAGGTGAGGACGGGGAGAAATCTAGGAAAGGGGGAGGAAGCTAATGGAAAGAAGGAATGAAGGAAGGAATCTTAATTAAAAAATTTTTAAATGTTTTATTTATTTTCGAGAGAGAGAGAAAGAAACAGAGAGACAGAGAGCACGAGCTGGGGAGGGGCAGAGAGAGAGGGAGACACAGAATCCCCAGCAGGCTCCAGACTCCGAGCTGTCAGCACAGAGCCCGACGCGGGGGTTCGAACCCATGAACTGTGAGATCATGACCCAAGCTGAAGTCGTGAACTGTGAGATCATGACCCAAGCTGAAGTCGGTGGCTTAACCGACTGAGCCACCCAGGCACCTCCTAGGGAATCTGAATTATTATGACAGCTTCTCTGTGCCAGATTCAGCTAGTTACTTGTTAGGCATTAACTGTTTTAATTCTCAAGACAATGCTGTGGAATGTCACTATCACAAGCCCCATTTTATAGGCGAGGAAACTGAGTCTCGAGTGGTAAAGTCATTTGGCAGGGTCACTTCACTCTCAGGGTCACACGACTAGCATGACAGAGCTGGGATTGGAACCCAGATATTTATGACTCCAAACCCGGAAACCCTGTGCTCCGTGAAACGCCCGGTGCGATGCCGCCCTCGGGCTTTTGCGTAAATCCACCTTCTTTGCCAGAGCTTTGGATCAGAATCCCCTCTCTGCTCATAAACACACTGGCCTGGAGAGGTGGAGGGTACTCCTTCTGTTGATTTAATATTTTGGAGGAAATAGGTTTATGACCTAAATATATCTCTCCCTGTTAAATGTTACAGCTTCTCTGAGCTTCACATTTGGCTTAACGTTGCTTTACGGTTGGTTTGGAGTCTGTGCAGTGGGTTTGGCTGGGGTCCTCCCGAGGCATTGCTGCCCACTTCTGAATTCCCCTGCCACAATGTACCCTAAGTCTTATTGTGTCCGTATCTGGATTAATTAGAGATTGCATTTTAAAGCATGTGATAGAAAGCTTAATTACACTGACCAAACAAAAGAGAGGTTTCCTTTTCTCAAGTAACCAGAAATCTGGAGGGAGTCATCCTGTGGCTTATTCAGCAGTTCTGTGATACCATCCGTATCTCAGGCTCTCTCTGCCTTGTCTTTCTACCATTCCCAGCCTATGGAATTTGGCCTTATGCCTATTACCTCATGGCCCCCATGTGGCTGCCACGCCTCCTGAAATAGCACCCAGATTCCAGGCAGGACAAAGGGTCAAGCATAAAGGGAAAACGCGAAAAGAGCAGGGGAGGGGCAGAGAGAGAGAGAGAGGGAGAGAGAATCTCAAGCGGACTCCCTATTGGTAGCACGGTGCCCGATCTCACGAACCGTGAGCTCATGACTGGAGCCAAGACCAAGAGTCAGACGCTGAACTGACCGAGCCACCCAGGCGCCCCCTGTTTCCTTTCAAACCCAGAAACTTCACCCGCCATCTTCTGGCGCATGTGTATTAGCCAAGACCAAATTGCGTGAGAGCCCTCGTCTGCAAGGAAGTTTGGGAAGTGAGCGTTTTTCAACACGCACCTTGCCAGCCAGGACTTATTTGGGATTTTATTAGTAATCGAGAGAGTGGGTCCTGGAGCAGGAAGCTGCTAATATCTGCCACGATCTTCTAAATACCTTCCAGATGTCTCCACTTCCGTTTTTCTGCACTGGCGCTTCAGGCCGTTGCTGTTTCTCTCTCGGACTCTGAAACAGCTTCTTATTTGGTATTTCCACATTCCCTCTTGGTTCCCCCACCCCTACCCTACACACATAATCTATTTTCTACACTGTGGCCAGAGAGATCTTTATAGGCCATAAATCTGACCATGTCACTCCCCTGCAGGATAATGTATTGAGTTAGTACTATATGCTTTATGTTTTTGCTGCTGTGAAAGAAAAAATGAGGATTACCTGCCTCCCTTCTCCTCAAAATTGAGGTGCAAGGACACTTTTAATTGAGTCTGAGCAACCTGGGGCTTCTTCTGCCCAAGGGTAGAGCGGGGAGCCGCAGGGATGCCTGGGGTGTGGAGACAGAAGCGACCTCAGTCGGGAGAGCGTTTCCCAAAGATGTGGGCTGGGGACAGGGTTTGGGGGTCGGCTGCGTCAGAACCTTGAACACTGACTCCTAGCAGTTCCCTTGGGAAGTGGCCGACTGAGATGCAGAATGGCCACGTGGTTGATCAAGGGGCACTGGGCTGAGACGCTGAGGTATGGACGGACAGCTTCAAGGGGCCACGAGGAGTTGCCAAAGGAACCCACATTTAGGCAAGGCCAGCCTTGCGGGCCTGCGACCTGTGCATTTACGCAGAGCCCCTCACCGAGACCCTGGCGCTTGGTCGAATGCATTTCTGTTGCCATCTTAAAATTTTCGATAACCTTTGAACGGCAGACCCCACATTTTCATTTGGCACAAATTCGGTCGCTGGTCCGATCCTTCGGGGAGTTGGGCAAGGAGCCCCGTTGATCACTGAGGCCGAGCTTCCTTCCAGGCGAGCGGTCAGAGTCCCGCTGAATTGGATGATTGGGACAAAGGGAAATGAGACGGTATTTCTTGTGCCTGAGTACGGTGGGGGTGGGCAACTCATTCTGGTTTTACCTTCCGAGGTCCCTCCCGATGCTCAGGAAACACTCTACTTCCCCAGCGACCATGCAAAGCAGAGTTTATATAGAGTCAACAGAAATGCAAAGATCTACAAAGCTGATGTTTTGTTACTGCGAGAAGAAACTGTGTGATTCTCTCAGGGGAAGAAGGGTGGAGAGATGAGAGGCAGGGAAATACGTCCCGGGGCAAACGCGCACCCCCTTTTCCCTTCCAGAAGCCCAGGAGGCTGCATTCAGAGGCAAAGGTGCGTTATACCTCATTCTCTTGGATCAGGTCGCAGATGCACATTTCTGAAGCAGTCACTGTGGCCAGGGGAACAGGTCCACTGACGTGCTTCTTAAAGCCAGCCCTACCAAGGGCCTTCTGGGTAAAGGAACTTGTCATCTTTCTGCTCACGCTGGTTTCTACTGGGTTTTCTCTTTGCAACCAATGGGCTTGCTTCGCCTGGAACCCAGGTCTTAAGGAGTCCTACTTCTCTCCACTGAACTCAGTCTCTCCCCCACCGTTCACCAGTTCTGAATAAGAATGACCCCGTAAAGGGGCGCCTGGGTGGCGCAGTCGGTTAAGCGTCCGACTTCAGCCAGGTCACAATCTCGCGGTCCGTGAGTTCGAGCCCCGCGTCGGGCTCTGGGCTGATGGCTCAGAGCCTGGAGCCTGTTTCCAATTCTGTGTCTCCCTCTCTCTCTGCCCCTCCCCCGTTCATGCTCTGTCTCTCTCTGTCCCAAAAATAAATAAACGTTGAAAAAAAAAAAAAAAAAAAAAAAAAAAGAATGACCCCGTAAAGAGGTCAAGGCCAGAACGAGCCTGTATCCCTCTGGCCCCTACCCAAGGATCCTGGATGAAAAGGATCCTAGATCCCCCTCCCCTCCCCTCTGAATAGCCTGTTCCTGTCAACATGATTCCCCCCTCGTTTTACCATTTAGTAGGAAATATTTTAAAAGATTTCAAACACTTAAGTAGGTTAATTATTTTCAAAAAAGGACAGCAAAGTTTTCAAAACTGCTTCTGTCAGTGAATTTAAAATACGATAAATAATTTAGGGCCCAATTTTCTCTCCACAATGAAGAATTAAGAAGCTTCAGTCTTTCAAAATATTCTCTTTTTCAAAAGCTCCAAATTCTTCCTCTCCTCTCTTTGTCCTCCGAACTTGATACAACAGGAACCCACAAAGATGTGGGACTGAAATTCCCTTTCCAGCAGGAAACATTTCTTTTTTCTTTGTTTGGTTTTGCTTTTTGTTTATTCATTTATTTTGAGAGAGAGAGAGAGAGAGAGACAGAGTACATGAGTGGAGGAGAGGGGCAGAGAGAAAGGGAGACAAAGAATCTCAAGCAGGCTCCGTGCTGTCAGTGCAAAGCCCTACGTGAGACTCGAACTCACGAACCGTGAGATCACGACCTGAGCTGAAATCAAGTCAGATGCTTAACCGACTGAGCCACCCAGGTGCCCCCAGGAAACATTTCTTTTTAATTGGGGGTGTTTTCAGGGATATTCAGATTTTCCTTTGTGAGTGAAAGAGATGAGATATCTATGGCCATTTTGCAGAGGCAAAAACTGAGACCCAGTAAGGTTAAGCAACTGAACCGGGCAGGTACAATAGTCTAAATAAATGCACGTCTACAGACAAGTGGATTTCTCTTCTCTGGAGGAGAAGGACCTAGCTTCATTCTGAAGGGTCAGCTCAGTCAGGGGAGAGCAGGACACATAGCTCATTGGGGGGGGGCACACAATGAAGCTCATTGGGGGGGGCACACAATGATGGGAAGGACGGAGTTTCAAAGCAGGTGCAAGCAGGGCTGGGCTGGGGAGGCAGCCAGCGCTCGCTGCGGTGAGAACTCCTAGCATTGAAGGCACACATGGAGGAAGACACAAACGGGAGCCCAGAAAGATCTAGAGTCGAGGAGGAGCCATAGAGTATAGTTGTAGTGGGACGGGTCCAGGAGGAAGAGGAGAGGGCGTGCCCCAACCCTGACTTTGCTGTCTTCCTAACTGGAAGGCGGGGGGAAGGGGAGCAGGGAGAGGCAGTCCCAGGGGACAGCCTCCTGGGCCACAGGGCAGAGCAAAGAAGAGTACAGTGTGGACCACAATGGGTGGGTGGGGCCGGGGGCAGATGACCCACACTGTGGTCACGATCCTTTCAGCCTTAAAAAAAAAAAAAAAATCACTCTCTTTCAGACTCAGCTGAACTTTATTGTTTCCCACTGGTACACGCCCCCCCCCCCCGGGGTAAGACATACCCATTTTATAGATGAGGAAACTGAGGAAGTTGAAGAGACCTTCCCCGAGTTATAGAGACTAAATGGCAGAGGAGGGAGGTAAAACAGGTCTCAGGATGACTAACAATCATCGGTACCTGTTTGCGAGGCAGGGGGAAAGAAAAGAAGGGAAGGAGAGAGAGCCAGAGGGAGATCATGTTTGCAGCCTATGCTCCTTGTGGGAGATGGCAGTTCTTAGGCTCCCTGTCACGCCGTGACATGCTACTTGTGCCCTGGGGGACCCCTCCCCTTTTTACTTAGCTAACTCTTCCTGTATCTGAGGTACACACACTGGGATGAGGTGTCAGACCTCTGATAGTTTTCGTCGCAAAGATCTGTGATCTAAAGTTCTTGGGCACCTAACGCTTTCCTACTACTTTTGTTGTAAACTGTTTCCAGTTTTATTGCGATGTAATTGACACGTAATGTTGTATTAGTCCAAGGTGGGCAACATAATGGTTTGATTGTAAAATAATCACCACATTAAGTTTCCTTAACATCCATCGCTCACATAGGTACAGGTTTTTTTTCTTGCAGTGGAAACTGTTAAGGTTCACTCTCTTAGCAATTTTCAAGTACACGATGATGCAGGGTTGTAGCTGGAGTCACCGTGCCGTGCATTGCTTCCCCATAACCTATTTATCTTATAACTGGAAGTTTTTACCTTTGAAGCACCTTCATCCATTTCCCCCACCCCCTGCCTCTGGCAAGCACCAATCCGTCCTCTGTATCTAGGAGTTTGGATTGTCTAGATTACAGACATAAATGAGATCATACAGTATTTGTCTTTCTCTGTCTTGTTTTCCTTAGCATAATGCCCTAAAGTTCCATCCATGTTGTCGCAAATGGCTGGATTTCATCTTTTTGTGGGTGAATAATATTTCAGTGTGTGTGTGTGTGTGTGTCACACTTTCTTTATTCATTCCTCCTTAGACACTTAGGTTGTTTCCATGGCTTGGCTACTATAAATAATGCTGCCGCAAATATGGGGGGGTGCAGACAGATGTCTTCTTGAGAGAGTGATTTAAAAAAAATTTTTTTTTTTTTAATGTTTGTTTATTTTTGAGACAGAGAGAGACAGAGCATGAATCGGGGAGGGGCAGAGAGAGAGGGAGACACAGAATCGGAAGCAGGCTCCAGGCTCTGAGCCATGAGCCCAGAGCCCGACGCAGGGCTCGAACTCACGAACCGTGAGATCGTGACCTGAGCTGAAGTCGGACGCTCAACCGACTGAGCCACCCAGGCGCCCCTTGAGAGAGTGATTTTATTTCCTTCGGATATACACCCAGAAGTGAAATTGCTGGGTCATATGGTAGCTCTATTTTCGTAAAGCCATTTTCTCTGGTGGTTGCACCAATCTATTATTGCATATCGAATCTTGGTGGTTCTAGTGTCTTCTGGCTGTCGCTTATGGTGCGTTGTTTCCTCTTCATACTGTGATTGTTGGGTTGGGAACTTATCTTCAGTAGAGCTTCATCCGTGGGAATCCTGTGTGGTCTAGTGTGGTGGCATGTCTGCCCAGAGCAATATTATTTTTACTCCTTTCAGGTTGCCCAGGGGATAGCAACAACTCGGGGCTGGTTTTAATGTTCATTGATCAGGGGAGTCCGGGGCAAACTCAGACCTAAACCTCTGTGAGGCTCCTCAAGAAGGCTTCCTTGCCATCTCCCTGTGCTGGTGGGTACTATCATTCTGGTTCGTGTCTTCTCTGGGATGTAGCCCCTCAACCTCTCCTATTTTAGCATACATCTATGGCCCAGTCCCCTCCCTTCCTGTGTCCCAAACCTTATCTTCAGTTCCTCCACACGCACGAACCCATCCTCTCTGATCATCACACAGGCCATACATTCCATGAACAAAGGCAGTGTCATCTCAGCTCTTGTCTCCCCTCCTCACTTGCACTGCTCCCCCCGCTCCCCAGGGACTCCTTGTACTTTTTTGTGAGCGAGGCATGCATTTAAAAGGATGTTTATCATATTTATCCCTCATTTCCAGGTGTTTGATTCCAAGAGGGGGTTTTCAAGTTATCATCTCTTAAATTTTTCTGGAAATGGTTGACCTCTGGTTTTGTTTGAAGAAGAGGTTCCATGCCTAACACAGTGTGTGAGACCCAGTGATCTAGTCCAACATCCTTCGTTTTGCGAAGGAGGAGATCTCCGTGTTTCAGCCTAGGAACATATTGAATCACAGGGTGTTGCCTTCGAAAATCAATCTCCCATGGTTCGACTGGATACAAGTCACACAGTGACTCAACGCACGGCATAGCCAGGTTGAAAGAAAAATTTAGGAATCACCCAAGGGAAGGAGTCTCGAATTCTGGTCCAAGGACCAGCTCCAATAGAATTGCTCGAGAAGCATAAAATATCACACACACTCCCAGAGATTCTGACGTGTAGCTTGGAAATATCACATCTTCCAGAAGGCTCTGGTGCACGGCCCTGTTTGAGAACCTCTGACTGGGAACAGTGCCACACCCCAAGCCCACACGATCACCCTGCCTTGGCAAGGAGTTGTCCTGACTCTGCTCACACAATTCCAGTGGCATGCAACTCATGACCTCAAACTTTCTGACTCAGGTAGCAGCAGCTAAGGCAGATGAGAACATGGGGTGTATTCTCGAAGGTCTGGCGTGCCCTCAGAGGTAGGGAGCTGAACAGAGAAGCAGTTAGACAATGCTTGCCAGAATTTTCCTCCTGTCACTTTGTATCATTGGAAACAGAAAGTTCTCCTTCTGACTCTGCTTCTGGAAAGGTTATGATCAACACGTTTCCTGGGTCCTGTCTCAAGAATTCCTCCCGTCAGGTGCTGTTTGTACCACCTGTTTTCAATTCTTGTGAAGGATTTCACTTGGGAGCTTTTCAGCTCTCTGGCGAGGAAGGGGGGGGGGGCGTGGGACCGCATCCCCTTAGGACTTGGGCGTCGAGAAGACAGCTGGACCGTGTGGACGGGAGTGTGAGACGTTCTACTTGGTGCATCAGGAGCAGTGGGTAGTGTCACTTCCCGTCCCCCCTGGGGGATGGGGCTCGGACGAGGGTGGTGTAAACGGAGGCAGGAGACTCTTACTATTGCTACTTGGCAAGTCCTGGGCCGGACAGGAGCTCAAGATTTGGCCTCTGATGACAGGCCCCCAGCGTGTGTGTGGGAGAGGTGTGGGCGTGGTTTCCCCACTTGCCGCAAGCTGCTTGCTTGTGCCCTTGTCACTGGGGCCATAGCTTGTGTCTCAGGCTGGAGGGCACTTCTCCTGCTCTGTCGTCCTCTTGCCGTGTGGTCGGGAACCGGAGAAACTGTGTGTGTGTGTGTGTGTGTGTGTGTGTGTGTGTGTGTCTCCCACCTGTCCCACATGGCTGTTTGCTCTTCCTCTCCGCTGTGGGCCCCCGCTGTCAATGTCACCTGCCGCTCCTAGATCCCCACCTCCAAAGTCTCTTCTATGAGCTCCGAAGGAGATCAGAAAACGAAGTTTGTTCGAATTCTGTGGAGCCCCTGACTAAGCAGTCTTAGAGGGAACAGATGGTCTCGTGACAGCATCTGGCTGCCGGAGGGCCCTTCTTCCCTGTCTGTGGGTCGGCTGAGCCCAGGTAGGTGATGGGTGACAGCAACCCGTCTTCACAGACGAACCTTATCTTATAACAGATCGTGTAAAATTCGGTCCCGGGAAGAGCAGTAGTTGCCTCACTACTCACTACTCACACAGTGTCTCTACCCTTTACAGAAAGGATCAGTTCAGCCTCTTTCAAGTGGGGTCTTCCCTCGGGTACTTGAGGACTCACTCATGCAGAAACCGGAGGCAGAAATACCTAAAAATAGTATGCTGTATGCCCCTGGCTCAGACACTGCTGGGAGAGGGAGAGAAACAGCCCAACCAGATGGTTAAATCCAGAAGATTCTTTAGGGTTGACAGAGTCAACATTGCAACCTAGGATCTGCTCCTAGGATCCCCGGAAAAACACGTGACACCTAGTCCCTTGTTTCAAGAACTTCTGCAATCCGTAGGATCGTTGGCGTCAGCCGTCTAGTCAACCCCCTGCCGCTAAGATAGGGTCCTCACGCTTGACGACTACTGTGTGAGGCTGGCTCAGGAGCAGCTCCGAGACCAGGATGTGGACGCACACAGGTGTGCCGGGGAGCAGACTCTAGGAGGCAGGCCCCACGTGCCTGCACAAGAAGGGCGAGCAGTGATGCGCATGCCTGCGTGGCAGTGTCGAGTGGGGTCCCGTGGGCCTGCTCAAAGGTGGCGAGTGGGGTGGGTGGTGAGGGGATGGAGGTGGAAGCCTTCAGAACCTTCTACGGTTATTTAGTAATTTTTAAGAGGCAGTCAAGAGCAAGGCCTCCTGTGCTGGCGTTCATACACGGTACCAGTTTCTCCAGTATCCCTCCCCTTAACCCTGTGGGTTGGGACTCAGTGAGAGCCTTACCCTCCTGTCTTACATGTCTGAAGTTGTTAAAGATTCATCTGAAGATGCTTGCGGCCCTCGTACCCGAAGTAGAGCCTAGCCATCGAATCCTTAGTTATTAGCGGGGGTCACTTCTGATATGGGTGCTGTCGCTGTGGAGCTGATATCCCCTGTTCTGGGGGCAGCCCTGAGCTCCTATCAGCCCTTGCTGCCAAAGTCTCTAACAGGGAGCCTGTGGCTTCATATTTAGCCTATAGACAGTTTTGTTTGGTCTACAAAGTGTCTTAAAATACGTGAAACCACTTTTTGCAGATGACATGATATCATACGTGGAAAATCCGATAGACTCCAGCAAAAGTCTGCTAGAACTGATACATGAATTCAGCAAAGTTGCAGGATACAAAATCAATGTACAGAAATCAGCTGCATTCCTATACACTAATAATGAAGCAACAAAAAGACAAATAATGAAACTGATCCCCTTCACAATTGCACCAAGAAGCATAAAATACCTAGGAATAAATCTAACCAAAGGTGTAAAAGATCTGTATGCTGAAAACTATGGAAAGCTTATGAAGGAAATTGAAGAAGATATAAAGAAATGGAAAAACATTCCGGGCTCATGGGTTGGAAGAATAAATATTGTTAAAATGTCAATACTACCCAAAGCTATCTACACATTCAATGCAATCCCAATCAAAATTGCACCAGCATTCTTCTCAAAGCTAGAGCAAGCAATCCTAAAATTCATATGGAACCACAAAAGGCCCCGAACACCAAAGTAATTTTGAAGAAGAAGACCAAAGCAGGAGGCCTCACAATCCCAGACTTTAGCCTCTACTACAAAGCTGTAATTATCAAGACAGCATGGCATTGGCACAAAAACAGACACATAGACCAGTGGAATAGAATAGAAACCCCAGAACTAGACCCACAAACGTATGGCCAACTCATCTTTGACAAAGCAGAAAGAACATCCAATGGAAAAAAGACAGTCTCGTTAACAAATGGTGCTGGGAGAACTGGACAGCAACATGCAGAAGAGTGAAACTAGACCACTTTCTTACACCATTCACAAAAATAAACTCAAAATGGATAAAGGGCCTGAATGTGAGACAGGAAACCATCAAAACACTAGAGGAGAAAGCAGAAAAAGGCCTCTCTGACCTCAGCCGTAGCAATCTCTTACTTGACACATCCCCAAAGGCAAGGGAATTAAAAGCAAAAATGAACTATTGGGACCTTATGAAGATAAAAAGCTTCTGCACAGCAAAGGAAACAACCAACAAAACTAAAAGGCAACCAACGGAATGGGAAAAGATATTTGCAAATGACATATCAGACAAAGGGCTAGTATCCAAAATCTATAAAGAGCTCACCAAACTCCACACCCAAAAAACAAATAATCCAGTGAAGAAATGGGCAGAAGACATGAATAGACACTTCTCTAAAGAAGACATCCAGATGGCCAACAGGCACATGAAAAAATGCTCAACATGACTCCTCATCAGGGAAATACAAATCAAAACCACACTGAGATATCACCTCATGCCAGTCAGAGTGGCCAAAATGAACAAATCAGGAGACTATAGATGCTGGAGAGGATGTGGAGAAAAGGGAACCCTCTTGCACTGTTGGTGGGAATGCAAACTGGTGCAGCCACTCTGGAAAACAGTGTGGAGGTTCCTCAGAAAATTAAAAATAGACCTACCCTATGACCCAGCAATAGCACTGCTAGGAATTGACCCAAGGGATACAGGAGTACTGATGCATAGGGGCACTTGTACCCCAATGTTTATAGCAGCACTCTCAACAATAGCCAAGTTGTGGAAAGAGCCTAAATGTCCATCAACTGATGAATGGATAAAGAAATTGTGGTTTATATACACAATGGAGTACTACATGGCAATGAGAAAGAACGAAATATGGCCCTTTGTAGCAACGTGGATGGAACTGGAGAGTGTGATGCTAAGTGAAATAAGCCATACAGAGAAAGACAGATACCATATGGTTTCACTCTTATGTGGATCCTGAGAAACTTAACAGAAACCATGGGGGAGGGGAAGGGGAAAAAAAGAGGTTAGAGTGGGAGAGAGCCAAAGCACAAGAGACTCTTGAAAACTGAGAACAAACTGAGGGTTGATGGGGGGTGGGAAGGAGGAGAGGGTGGGTGATGGGTATTGAGGAGGGAACCTTTTGGGATGAGCACTGGGTGTTGTATGGAAACCAATTTGACAATAAATTTCATATATTAAAATAAAATAAATAAATAAATAAATAAATAAATAAATAAAATACGTGAAACCAGTTGTCAGCATTTCAAATGTGTGGTGTATTCATACAAACTCTGGATTTCTGGCTTCTCTTGAAAAACTGGAAGACCTGGGAAGGTTGGAGTCCTAGTCCCATGTGCCAACAGTGGGCTGGTGCTGAGTAGCAGCTGGTCCCTTATTGGGGACACGGACTTCCCAGGTCACCAGTTTCCGCTGGGCTCCCTGACTCACTGAGAATCCTTCCCTGTCCTCCATGGGCACTGGTGTTTACCACCCTTGCCCTGCCTTCCTCGACCCCTGCTCTGCCACCTTGACCTTATTTTTCTGCCCGTTTCTTTGCTTGTCTGCTGGACTGCAATGCTACCCTGTTCATTCATCCCTCTGACTTTGGTTCTGCTATTTGGATTCTCTCTGGATTTTACCAGCCTCTTCCACCTAGGATGTAGGACTCTGTTTCCTGTTCTCTTTGCCATTTACCAAAGTTGTGCCATGAATGAACAGGAATTATGATCTTCTCCCCCACACCAGACTTTAAGTGCCACTTGTCACCCGGGATCCTGCTGTCTTTATCCACTAATGACCATGGACATTCTTGGATTTGATGCTTGGCTGGACTAGAGCCCCAGACAGTAGGGAACTTTGGTCTGTGTATGTTTGTACCACAGTTAATGTCCTTGGGAGAAGCACTAGGGTTTTACTTATCTCTGGAACTCCCCAACCCATCCACCTTGGGCTTCTCCACTTCCCACCAACCCATGCTTCTGAAATCCCAGCATGCTTTGCACTTGGATCCATTCAGGTTATTAACATGAAATATATCATAATTGTCACCCTTACTCTGAGAATGTGCAAACCATGCAATTCAAATTCTCTTTTCTGGTCTGAACCCAGCTAATTAGATCTGCTTCGACTCTGCTGTTAGAAAAGAAGACAGTGCCAATCTAGCAAGCAGACATCATTTTTCTACAGTTTTTGTCATAGATATAGTTTTTTTTTTGTTGTTGTTCTCTGTGCTTTTTTTTTTTTTTTTTTTTTTTTTTTTTTTTTTTTTTTTAAGAAGGATGAGGTATTAGAAGGAGGAGGGCCAGGTGATTTGGAACTTTGAGTGCCACCTGTTTCATTGACCAAGACTTTTGAGGTGGGAAGGAATGAAGGCAGAGAAAGTGATTTCTAAGAGCTTGATTCACTTTGCATCTCTCCTTGGACAATGCAAACTGCACATGATCAAGCTGCTTTTAGATGGAAAATGACTGATACAAGGACAGAAACAGATGAGTCACTTACTTTTGCAGGTTATTAACTGGATAGGGTTTGTTAGAATTACCGTGTCATAGAATTTGAAAATTAACTGTGACCCAACCCTGCCTTTTGCCGAAGAAAAAACAAAGCACAATATTCATTCATTCTTTGATTAATTAAACCAGTCCCGGCATTCACTGACACCCATTCACTGACACCCAGCATTCCTGGCTGGCGGGGACAGATTCCACAGAGATGGCAGTTACAGACTCCACCGAGACCCAATTTTTCAAGTTGGGAGACTGAACAGCAGGTGGGGTTGTGGTCAATACCTGCCTGGATTTGCGGCCAGATCTGCCCGGCTCAGGTCCTAGTCCTACTTCTTCCCTGGCTCCTGACTTTGAGCCACTGATTCAAGCTCTCTCATCTAAGATGGACACAATAACGCCTTCCTTTGAGGAAATGCCATGAGTATTAAGGATGATTTGGGTAAACTGCTTGCTATATAGGAAGCCCAGGGACTGTAGTTAATATCTAAGTAAATAATTTCAATGAAAAGAGATGTGTGCTGGGAATATAATAGAGGGACACCCAACTCATGCCAGGCAGCCTGGGAAGGCTTCTGGGAAGAGGCGATAAGAAGGCGTTACAACAGAGCTGGCAGCGTGGTGTGTGTGTGTGTGTGTGTGTGTGAGAATGTGTATTTGGTGAAGAATATGATCTATAAAGGAGTAAGGGAGGGATAGAGGTGAGGGAGCCAAAGGCAAAGTGATGGCGGAGTCAGGACAGCATAGGGGAGAAAAAGAGAAGATTTCAGGGAGGAGGGCACCCATTTCTAGATCTGGGTCCAGATCACTGGTGGATGTTATTGCTATCCATACGACAACAACTGCAGGGGAAGAAAGGGTGGAGGGGAAGGTGAGGGTCAGCAGTTAGGTGGGCTTTGTGTGTTGGTGGGACTTCCGGGGGAGATGTCTCATAGGCAGTGGTGACGTTTGGACAGAGATGAAACCTAAGGAGATGAGATAGAGAGTTGTCAACACATGGATGATAGCTGAGGAAAGAGGTGAGGAGAGAAGCTCACTGAAGAAGGGGAAGAGTGGGGACAAAGGAGGACCTGGGGTAGAACCCCAAGGAGCAATGCGTTTAGGGGCTCAGCAAAGGAGGATAGGCCAAAGGAGAATGAGGAGGTGATGCTCAAACCAGAGGTTAATTCATTGATCCATGATATTGAGGAGTTGGGCAATTGTCAGGCTATAGAAATGGCTGGAACAAAATCCCAGATGATGATATGATATGATATGATATGATATGATGATATGATTAATTTTCTCTTTCTCTTTCCTCTTCTTCTCCTCCTCCTTCTTCTTTTCCTTCCTTGTGCTGATTACACACTTGGGCAAGTTTTATCCTTGGGGTAGGAAGATGCTTCAGTCAGCTCCAGGTTTGCATGGTTCCCAGCTCCATCCCAGCAGACAAGAGTAGGATCCATTTACCCCATCAATAGTCCCATGCTGACTCCTGGGTCTCTCACAGCTGGCTGAGAACTTGGATGTTATACCCGCCGTGGACTGTAGGAATGAGTGCAACACCATCCAAGCCAACAGACTGAAAATGAATGAAGGATAATTCATTCATTAAAAAAAAAAAAAAAAGTGAGAGGAAAAGGATGTTGTCCAGGCAAAAACCCAAGGTGTCTTCTGGAAAAGCAGGAAAGAGAAAGTCTTAAAGTGAAAAATTGGCTGGATTTAGCATTATGAAAATCTGACCCTATTCATCCTTTGTTTTCTCTTCTTGATCCAGCCCACAAACAACTTTGTCACGGACAAAGTCTGTGTTGGTGGGGGTTTGGAGACCAAAGGGTAAGGCGAGGACCCTGGCTTCTTCCAAGAGAACGTGCTCGTCACTTTTCTATTTTCATAAAGGGAGAGAAAAAAAATCTCCGAGTCTCCCTACTGTGGCAGAGCAAACATAACGGCGGCTCATGTTTCACAATTTGTGGAGCCGACTTCACATACTCTTGACAGTTCTATCATGTTTTAGATGCTGCGAAATATTTGTTTTCCTCTGTGAAGCTGGCATGGCGAAAATACACTTGCTTCTTGATTACTGATACTCTGTGCTAGGGTTTCTCAACCTCAGCCCTGTTGATATTTGGAGCAAGACGATTCTTTGTGGTGGGGCTGTCCTGTGCACTATAGGATGTTAGGGAGCAGCCCTGGTCTCTACCCACTAGATGCCATTAGCAAGCTCCCAGCTTTGACTACCGGACACGTCTCCAGGCATTGCCAAGTGTCCCCTGGGGGCCCAAATAGCCCCCGGTTGAAAACGATTGCTTTATACCTTGTTTTCTAGTCATGAAATGTGCTAGGAAGGCAGTGGAGATACGGAGGGTCAGGGAATCAGAATAAAGCACAAAAGGATAACTCTTGCCCCTTTGCGTAAGTTGACCTTGATGGAGCTGCACCCTGAGGACCGTCTGCCATAGCCTCTGACATTTCTCTCTCTTAGATCTCAGGGGAATGAAGACACAGAACCTCACCCAGCAGCAGCATTATTAAAATTTAGGTCCAAAATGAGCTGCTTCTAATATAACAGGAGCTCTTCACTCATTGAATGGAAGAAATCTGCTGCCTATAAATAGCACAAGTGGCAGCCAAACCCTCTGAAAAACACTCAACGTGCCAGTGTCAGAGGAAGATGTGTCCAATGCTTTAGACGCTGAAAATAAATACCACGAGTCGAAAATAAATGGCATTATTAGCATAAAGGGAGTTCCTAATTAACCAGCAATCGTCCATTACTGCAGCCTTCAATTCATTAAATTGCATAATTACATAAAAACTCAGTTGACACTTGATTCAGTCAGTGTATCTGGTATTGTCTCCTCAATAATTAGTCCTATAATTGTCAGTTTGACAGGGCAATTAAAAATGTTTGAAGACATTGTGTCAGCTTCCCCATGCGAGGCTGCACTCCATAGGACGCGTCTAGGAGAAACCTTCCATCTGGGCAGCTTGATGGCTCTGGCTCCTGGGATGAAGAGAAGGAAGCGTAAATGTTGGAAGGGTCAGAAATGAATGATCTGTGGCTTTCTGGGGGACTTTCTTCTATCTGGGCGAACCGAGTGTCTCTGAGTGGTCCCCACTTTAACTGCTGGGTGGTGGAAGAGGTGAAGGAAGCCAGTAGTAGGGGTTGTGTGTGAATGGGCGGGGAGAAATCTGATTCTGGGTTTGACTGTGTAGACATCAATATTCAGAGTGTTGGTTCTTAGGAATGAGGACCACAGTCTAAGATATTCAATGTCAGGCTGGCTGACAGCATCCTGGCCTGGAGTTTCAGTCTGATTCGAATCAGGAGATCCGTTGGTACATGGCAACATGGGAATGCCGTCCCACATAGGAAGGAGATGGTCAGCCAGTTGGTATGGGCTCAGGATCCCCAGGTTTATATATTTGTGTGGGTGAGGGAGCCAATGGTTCACCAAGTTCTTGGTGCTGAGGACACACCTCAGGCACAAAGACATCAAATCTATGACCACAAAACTGATTATAGTCCCTACCTCACTGGTAAAGCTGTCTCGGTGGCCCCTTCAATGGTCCCAATTGGCTCAGGAACTAGGGGGTGATAGTTCCCCAGGCCCTCCTGCTGAGTGGGGTTGGGGAACACCCAGGTCATTTGGATGGGTTGGACTCTACATGGTTAACACTTAATTATTCTCGTCTGCACAGAACTGAGAAAGCCCAGCATAGGGTAAACCATCTCCAGCAGCATGTCTTAAGATTCCTAGGTAGCTGTCCCAGATTTCCCTTGCTCTTACACCCTATCTGTTTCTTGCTTGGCTTCTAAAACTAGTGAGGAAGGTGAGCTTCCTCCTCTTAGAAATAGCAGCAGATGAATATGTTGACAAGACAGAGAAGCAAACTGAAGGGGGATGTCAGATGTCAGAGAGCATGGTCCGTGAAAGGAAGAATGTTTTGACCAACGCTACATTCTTGGATCATGACCCAATTGGATCTAATCCACATAGGAACTCTCTTTTCTTGGGATGGGATTGAAAGGAGGGCTGGAAATTTCTACCCACATTTTCTATTCTCGATTCTCTTATTGACCAGGGCTGATCAGCCAGGTGTGTTGCTGTCCACTCCCCAAGCCCTCAACCAGGGGAAGAGAACGATGGAGTCCCAGCACACTCTTCCCTGCTCTTCTGTGAGGTTCTTCTCCGATATATACAAGTGACTCTGAATATGTCAATGCGATGAATGTTCTTGCATTTTTTTGTGACTTTGTCACAAGCCTCTAATTGTGTACCAGTTCATTAGTTCAACTAAAGCCATTGCAGGGTTACTGTAGAGTAGAACACAGTTACCGCAGAGACTGCTCTCACCCTAGGGCTTCTTAGGCAGAGGCATACATAAGACCTCATCCCAGATCTAGTGAATCAGCATAGGAGCACACACAGATAATACTTGAAAATTTTAAGTTTAAAAGGAAAAACTATTAAGATTTGTTAGTATTCAGAGCCTCCTCTCTGCCCCACTATGTGTTCTGACATTAATCACTCCTCATGCTTTCTCAGCCTCCAGTTCCCTCAAAAGGTGGGTCTGGGCCCTTTTGTGTAAGTCAGGGTAGTTATGAAAGAGCGAGGAATTTCTGATGTAATTTTCTATCTATCTATCTATCTATTTATCTATCTATCTATCTATCTATCTATCTATTGTCTCTATCTATCTATCTATCTATCTATCTATCTATCTATCGTCTATATCTATCTATCTATCTATCTATCTATCATCTATCATCTGTTTATATGCAAGACATAGACCCATATCTATGCGAGAGGGAGAAAAGACAGGAGTCTATGGGGATAGTTTATGGAGTGAAGGGGATTTAAAAATTTTTGTAATGTTTATATATTTTTGAGACAGAGAGAGAAAGAGAGAAGGAGGGGTAGAGTGAGAGGGAGACACAGAATCTGAAGTAGGCTCCAGGCTCTAGCTTTCAGCATAGAGCCTGATACAGGGCTCCCATCCATGAACTGTGAGATCATGACCTAAGCTGAAGTCAAATGGTTAACTGACTGAGCCACCCAGGAGCCCCTGGAATTAAAGGGATTTTTTTTTGATAGAAATCATCTTTATCTCGCATTTTGGTGAAGGGTTGTGTTTCTTTGAGGGGATAAGTACACTGGTTCTATGGGTCATACTGGGTTTTGACCTTGGACAAGTTCTTGAATCATTCAATGTCATAGCTTTATGGTTTGTTCACTGTAAATGTGGAACCTATTTATTCTTTCCACAAATGATTATTGAATATCTTTATGTGCCAGACACCGTTTTAGGTGCTTGGGATACATCACTGAATAAAGCAAAACCAAATGTCTATTCTCTTGTAAATGACATACAGGTATAGGGAAATAGATAATGAATAACAAATACAATAAATATGTGAATTAAGTGCTATGCCAAAGTAGAGCAAAGTAAAGGATGTGAGAAAGATTGGTGTGTGTGTGGGGGGGGGGGTTGAATTTTTAAATATCAGAATATTTAATTAAATATGTTTAAAAAAAACCCGAGAGTGATTGGAATAGGCCTCCTTTAGAAGATGACACCTGAGCAAATAAATTGGAAGGGGAAGTGAATTAGCCATGTAGTTATCTGGATGGGGATGTCATCCAGAAAGCCAGATAGCCCTAGGATGGGAGCATATTCAGGAAACAATGAAGAAGCCAGTGTGGCTGAAGGGGGACATTAAAAGGTGAGGTTGGAAAGGTTTTAAAGAATTTGATCCTATGGGAACTTGTAGACCAGAGTAGAGAATTTGGCTTTTGTGCTGATCACAATCAAGGAGCTCTTGGAAGAGTTTGAACACAGACGGGACATGCTATAACTTGCATTCTAAATGGATCCCTCTGAGAGATGCATTGTCAGAAAGTTGGGAGGGCATGAGTGAAATTGGGGAGATGAAAGGTGGCCCGGACCAGATTTAACAACAGGACCTATCTCAGAGGGTTGCTGTAAGGATTAAGTGAGGTAATGTATGAATATAAGCTGAATACTGCCTTGCCTAATGTATGCATACAAAACAATGGAAACACATTATTACCTAAATGTGATCTCATGTCAAGATGGAGCCATAAGGAGCCCTAGAACTTATTCTGATTTTAACTCCTTTGGAGTTCTGGAAAAGTTTTCCGGATGATTCTACTCCGCATCTCGAGGTGATGCTAATGGTCCAATACGTTTGTACAAATTACACTCAGTAATGTATCCACACAAGTTCTCCAAGAGAGGGTTATACAATGTTTTTGAAACAATAGGATGGACCAAATACAACAGGATCTTAGCAATGTAAAATACATTCAATATTCCTTCATTAAAGCTGACACTATACCATATATGTCTTCCTTTTTCCAAACAGTTCCATTTCCAGAGAAGCACCAGAGATGCAAATAATATACAAAGTCAATTCTCCTACCACATAAACTTCTTATTCTGCTTCGTCAGGGCTAGATGCCTCACTCTGGTATCTTGTAAGATTCTGATTGCCATATTAGGCCATTGGAATCTTACTACTTCCCCTTTGAACTAATATTATTCCTCTAGCCTCTTAAAGTTAGATGCTTCAAAACCCATTTCTCTCATATATCCCATCTTTACAAAGTTTTGGAACTACTGGGATCATATGGTGAACACAAATTTCCTTGTACAATAGCATCTTACCCCTCCTCCTTCTCCTCCTCCAAAAAAATATGAGAGATTTCCAGACATGCTACAAATGCTTCTTACAATTTCCATCTGATTGCTGTTAACAGCCATAGACTATAAAAAATCTCATTTTTATTTAAGGGCAGCAAGCAGGTAGGGAAAGCAGAGCAAATAAAAGAAAATGATATTTCAGTTTCACTACATTTGGGTCAATTGCTCAGAGTCATTGGAGTCTTATGAACTTAAAACCCAAGTAAACATCTCCAATCAAAAAATTGATTGTGACGTCATGCTTCTCAAATCCCGGAGAAAAATTTTACCACCCCTCTGCCTTTTCTACTGAAATATGTGAAATGCATACCCCTAAATATGAAATTAAATAATCCATGTAAGGATTTACAAGAGCACCTGGGACCTAGTTAGTGCCCAGTAAACATTAATCATAGTTAGTTATTTTTCTAGCCAAGTTTGGAAATGTGCAATAGGGATGCCTCTAATTTGACATCTTTCTTTTGGTAACTATTTCTCATAATGAATGTTTACATATTTAAAATGCCAGGAGCACCTGGGTGGCTCAGTCAGTTGATTGTCCGACTCTTGATTTTGGCTCAGACCATGATCCTGGGGTCTTGGGATCAAGCCCCACATCAGGCTCCACACTGAGCATGGAGCCTGCTTGAGTGTGTGTGTGTGTGTGTGTGTGTGTGTGTGTCTCTCTCTCTCTCTCTCTCAATCTCCCTCCCGCCCCTCTCCCCATTTGTACTCTTCGTCTCTCTCTAAAAGAAAAAAAAAAACATAAAAAAATAACAAATAAAAGCCCTATTTCCCTATGTCCCCTGAATTCATGGCATTCCAACGCCAACATCTACATGAGCTCTGTCCAGGGTCCTGACCTCCAAGTCCTCAGATTTCAGGAATGGAGTACTGTGGGTGATAATTCTCAACTACCTATCTCCTTGGATTTCCTAAAACCCTGTTTTCTCTATTGCGTGCTTATCCTTACAACTTTGCCTTTTTAAGCTTATGAATTTCTCAGGCCTTGGGTGACGTGAGTGTAAACATCTCTCCTGGCCATCACTTTCGCTGCCGCATCACGTTCTTTACTTCCCTCTGACGTCCCGTTTCAACATCCCTCTGGCATTCCTCTGCTTCTTTCATGTGGATCCTGCCAGGATTTCAAAACTAAAGTCTGCCTCTCAAATTCCCCCTGTACTTCTTCTCCCACATGCAGGGCTAAGGCTGTTTTCTGGAGCCTAATAGGATCTGCCTCATCTGCTTTCCCTTTTATTTTCTTCTGTTTCCCTTTCCTACTGTTTCTGTTCTGACTACAAGATAAAATCTTGTGTGTGTGTGTTTTAAATCTATTCCTTTCAGTAGAAGTTCTCCTTTTAAAAATCTGAACCATAGTTTTCTGTTTGCCTACCAACACAGAAGCCTTCCTCCCTGCTAGCTATGCTCCTACGGGTTCCCGGGAAAACCTGTCTCCCAGAGCCACAGTGGTCCAAGAACTTGTCTTGTTATATTTGTTTCACCTCTTGGGTTTGAGATAAATCTGCTGGAACTTTAACAACAACCCCCAACCATGATATCAGGGTGCCATCTGTTGCTTGTCATGAGCCAAACACTGAGTTAAGCACTTTGTGCTAGGTAGTGCTGGCCCCGCTTTACAGATGTGAACACTGAGGCGCAAACAAACAGAACAAAATGTTCTTTCTACAATGATACCCTCATTCCTATTTGTCAGTCTATTTATAAAACCTTTTACCTTATGTGCGCAAACCTACCCTCTGGGTCACCCAACTCCACCAACCTAAACGGGCTTAGAAGTATGTTAGCTCCTCATATGTGAATAAAAGCAAAAAAAGGAAAAGGAGCAGAACTTGAGGTAAGGAATTTCATGTTGTACTCCAAATCCCTGGCTCCAATCCATAATCCTGGTTGGATTAAAATGAACCTGTCCTGCCCTTAGAAAGGAATGCAGATTATCACAATACAGGCAACAGGCAAGATATTCTACTAATTGGGATCTAGGCTTTTTCTTCAAAGGACTTTGCCCAGAACAGAGCTGTGAGACCGAATCTAATCCTCCCTGGTGCTGAACTATGCCAAGTGTTAGCATGATAGGGATCTTGACAGAGATCCAAAATTGACAGTCCTAGTTTGCAGGATGATAACCCCCTTCCTAATTCCCTGAGGACCATTGTCTGTATTTCACAGAGCCCAAATGCTGGCCATCTGGCAAACTGGGCTGGACAGGGCTGTTAGACATAATAGGAGGCTCTGATGGAATTCAGCTAGGGCGCAGCTGTCTGGCACTTGCTCTGACAACTCCATTGTCCCCTCATAGGACTCTGGAGAAGTCATTACACCAAGAGCAATATCAATAGCAAACAAGGCATCATTTTGATCTTAAGGGCCCCAATGGTACACAACGGCCAATACCCAATGGAAAGATCTAGGAAGAGCTGGAATAATAAAGAATATAGCACATTCTCAGGAACTATAAGCCTTTCTACTGCCTCCTAAGCCCAAACCAGCTGGCCCCCAAGCTTGAAGTGAAAGCACCATAGCATGATCATGGGTGAAGGTGGAGAGAAAGAGAAAGCCCACAGCATGAAGGCACAAAAGTAAGAGAGAACAGATACATACATCACTAGCTTTCAAACTTTGATGTGCATGAGAATTGCCTTGGGACAGTGTTGAAAACACAGACGCTCGAGAGACAGTTTAGAACTACTGAGTTAAAATCTGTATTTTTTAATCCACCTGCTCCAGTGACTCTGATACGTAGTGACGTCTGAGAACAATTGAAGTTTGAGAACTCTGTGATCCAGCTCCCTATTGTACAGTCCATTCAATGCCCTGGGATTGGACTCAATCCAACTGGTATGAGGCAGTAGGTAGAGAGAAAAATGAAAGCACCTCCACCTTATTCATGTGTGATCTTTGAAGACTCTTTTTACCTAGGTTAGAGGAAGCCTTAGCAGCCCGTCCTTGCCCCTTTCCCTGGTCTGACCAATTTTTTGTTGAGCCGGTGTGGGGTGGTCCTCCACAAATCCCAGATTTATAGAAAGCCAATTCCAATAAGACAAAGGGAGAACTTCTGGACAGGAAAAAGAAAGTATTTGTAAAGTGAGCCTCTAAATGGAAGAACTTTTAACCTACTGGATCCTTCCACTAGAAGGTCTATCTTATATTACCAGGGCCCAGTAGACTTGGGCCCCCACTGGAGCTCCAAGCCAAAGTGGTCAGTTTGTGTCTTTCCTGGGAAACACCACTAAGTTGCAGGAAAATAGGGACCTTGTCTGTCTTCTCTGCTATGCCTAGCACAGTATCAGGCACATTGTAGGTTTGGTAAACACTAGTTGAATGGATACATGAGGAAATGGATGAATAAACTAGAACAGGCTTGCTAAATCTTAGCAGGCACCTTCAAGTCTGTAACCCAGATCCTTGCGACCCTGGACAAATCACCTACCACTGCTGGGTCTGTTTGCTAAGCTCAAGGTAGGAATAATAATAGAACTCACTTTATAAGGCTGTTTTGAGGTTTCAATTAGTTATTACATGTTGAGTGCTTAGGGCAGTATCTGGTTAGTGATCACTATCCACTGTGATTGCACATAATCAAAAAATAAAACTAGGCACGTTAATTAAATTATCATGTTTTGATTTTTCTGAATATGTTCTTAAAAAGATAGAAGAAATATCACTTGTTACCATCAATGCCTTTGGAAAGGACATCTTCACATAAGACATGGAAGAAGGGAAGGGCATCTTCTCAGAGTAAAGGTCATTCCTTTGAGTTTTTAAGAAATCTAACTTTATAAAAATAGTGCCTGCATGGTCTTGATTTTTAAAAACATTTATTAAGGACCGGCAGAAATGTTTTCACAGTGGTCTATGTATTTTTTCTCTCTCAGAATCATGGAATGGATTGCCTCTCTCTGAAGGGCCTGATGTAAGATTGATGATCATTGCCTAGAGGACTTGGTATCTCTTTGTTCAGAGTGGGCTCTGAGTTGTGAAGAAGAACCCTGGGCCATGTGGGCCTGGTTGTAGCTGGGCAGTGTATGAGTTGGTCATTTTTGCCTCTGGGGGCCGTCCTGACTTAGCAAAGAGGGTTCTATCCTTTTTGTTGTGACACCTTGTCCCCACACACTTACTCTTGAGGTATTATTTATAAGAATTCTCTAGAACTCCTTTGATTCCTAGCAGTCGGGTGGGTGCTAAGGCAAATCCGGGAGGGATAGGAATAGGGAGGAACCCTGAAAGTTGGGTAGATTCCCGCACCAAGTACAAGTCATGGCACTGAGCTCAAAGAGATGGTTTGTGTGAATGGAGGTGTGAAGAAAGCATGCTCCTTACCCTGGTTCCTTTTCTCTCTGAGTGGCTCCACAAATTTCCATCACCTGAGCCAGAATTTAGGAGTCATTTCCTTGACTCTCTCTTTCCCTCCAAACTCAATTGGTTACCAAGTTTAGTTACTAGTGCCTCTTAATATCTCATAAGTGATTCTCACCACGGCAACCACTGCAACCAATGCAACGGCCTTAACATTGGTATCTTTGCTTGAGCTTCTTTTCCATCTTTCCTCCATATTAATTCCATCGATTAATCCACCCATCCATCCTTTCACCCACACACACACCCATCCATCCACCTACCCACCCGGTCATCCATCCATCAATTTGCATATCCATCTATGCTTACGTAGTGCTCGTGAAGTCCATGAATGATTTTTCTAAGACACAGGTTTGAGCATATCATACTCATTCCTATCTCCTCTTCTAATGAACCTTACTCTCCTGTCTGCAGGGAAAAAAAATATATTAAACTTGTTCAAGGTCATTAATGACTAAGCTTGAGGCTATTTGTTGAGAGTTCAGCTAAAGTACCGCTTAATGTTGCTGCCTTGACATCCATTTTGTAAGGGCAAGTGGCCTGTAGGGACCTTGGACCAACATTAGCCTTTCCCTTGAGCAAGTGCCGTAGATAGTAGCCCTTAGACTTACAAGTCTTGGTATGACTTTCCCAACCGCCCTTGTGATAAGCACTCTTCTCCTCCTCCCAAGGCCCTTTTCCCGTATGTACTGTTTAGGTTGAGACTCCCTCGAAGCTTACCAAAATCTCACTTGTTTTGGTTGAAATTGACCACTCTGCCCTTAGTCTGGGAACACCAAAGCACTCCATCCGTGGACCTAATGAAGGCGTGTGCCCTGAGTATATTGCCATGCTCTCTTTGCCTGCACCCTGCCTTAATTTCCCTGCACAGTCTTTTGAGGCATGCTGTGCACATCCTCCAAGGATCCGTGAATAATAAGCTTCTCTTTTTCACCATTCCTTGCAGTGTTTTGTTGAAAGGCGGGTCACCGTCCAACCCTCCAGGGCTCTACTTAACAAGTGTGAATTTAACAAAGTCCCAACACTATTGTTAAAACACAAGAGCTTTTAGGTACAGCTTGTTTAAAATGTGGTGTATTCATTATTCCTATTTTGCAAATGTGGAAACTGAGTCTCAGAGTTCAGTTACAAGCTCAGGGTTGGGTTGCACGGGTAGTAATCTGTGGAAACAAGAATTTCGCCTCCTCTTTACCACTAAACTACCCTGTGTCTGGAAGTAACCTTTTCCCCAGACTCCTCTATTTTTAATTGACTTGACACATGCTATGTTCCCATACCATGTGGGAAATGAGATTGAAGAGAGGTTTACGAAAGACTAAAGGCATCCGGAAGTGGGGGTGAGGTGTGGTGATGAGGAAGGTTTCAGAGGGAGCTTCAAGGGAATCTTGAGGAACAAGTAGGTGTTTAAGATTCAAGTAAGGAGTACAACATCCCAGGTAGAGAGAGGGCATTCAGGCTTAAATCTGTATTAGAAGGGCATCCACCCTGGAATCTAAATATACGAAGCATCTAAAGAACAAAAGAAATCCCGAAGGATTCTAAAAGGTGGTCGTCCGCTAAACACGTGTGTGCATATGCACGAGCATACACAGTGGTTTTAACCCGCAGGAAGTTCATTGCCATACGGCGTATGCGGTGGTGTGAACTCCACAGCGATCCGTGCTCATTGGGTGATGCTGTGGGGAGCCGGTCCTCACCCCAGAGCCCGGGGGCCACACACATCGGAATAAATGATCACAATGAATTTCCGTCGTGGTGCTCACCCTGGTGAGTTCAGGGTTTTTGACCGTTCTTAGTGCCTTGCAAAGTGTGCAAGTATTTACTTTCTATGATAAAATATATTCTTTCAACCCTACAACGATTTGAGAGCTAAAGTATCTACACTGCAGAAATATCGTGAATCCTGAACATGGCGGGTTTCTGACATTCTGGATCATGATTCTCCACTGTGTCTGGCAAGTCTGGGCCCAGTGAATGCTATAGAAGGCTAGAGGTGAGGGTGCTCTTGGCTAGAGGTAAGGCTGGAAGGCAATGCTTTTGTCTGGCCAGTTGCCCAAACCAGCTCATGCCACTGTCTGATCATTTTTACCAGAATCCTGTCTATCTGTCCATCCTGTCCAGATGTCGGTCTATGTGTCTTTCCTATGCAGATTCTACATTCACAGGATCTTTCTGGTCTCCAGCCATCACTAATGACATCTCCCCTCCCACTTGGCTGAGTTTGTTTCTATTACTAGAGGAAAGTATTTCCTCCCAACCATGGAGAGGTGCAGGAATATAGCTGGCATGGTGGGTGGTCTCCTAACAGTCATTGCAAACCCTTACTAATAGACCCTCCCCGCCCCTGCACACATGGCTTCCTAGAAGTAAGACAATTGCCAGCTTCCTCTACAACTATGTGTTTTCTTGTGACCAAGTTTTGGGCAATAGCAAACAAGTCAAAGAATTCTTATTACTAAAGAATATGATTGCTATGATGCATCTTTAAGATGGGAAGGGGTGCCTTTACTTGCCTCCTCCCTGAGCATTGGAATATAGAAGTGACAGCTGGAGCCACAGCAGCCAAACTGGATGAAGACACAGGTGTGGGTGGAGAATGATAAAGCAGAAAAGCAAAGAGGCCTGGTTGCTGTTGGTCCTCCTTCTTTCTTACCTGATCTTGACCTTAACTTGCTTGAGAGTGAAACTTCTATTTTTTTTTTTTTTTAAATCGTTGCCATTTTGGATTATCTGTCATTCGTAGCAGAAACTAATCCTAACTGATTATATCAGGCCGTGTTTTTGCTGCCTAACAACCCACCTCCGCACTTAGTGGCTTGAAACAAGAAACATGTGGGTATTTTTTTTCTTGCAGTCGTGTCTGTTGCCTTGGTGGTTTTTCTGGTCTGGATTGGCATGGCTGATCTCTGGCTCACCTAGGATGACTTAGCATGATACCATTCACGTGTCTAAGGGTTGTCTCCATGTGAGCTGGGGCGACACAGGCATGCCTCATCATCCCGCAGTCTAGTCTAGACCCATTTATATAAGGGTCTTGGGGTTCCCAAGAACAGAAGAAGACTGCAATTCCCAGGGTGCAAGTTTGTGAGGGCGTCACCCTTGCTCTGGTCCTATTGGCCAGAGCAGCTCACGTGACCAGACTCAGCACCAGTGTGAGAGAGGACAGCCCAAGGGCTTGGATATAATCCACACGCTATTCATTAACAGCAGGATGCTATTTTTAAGAGGGGCAGAACTGTATTCCCCAGATTAAGGCAATTTATTCATGGCAGAATTGCGGCTAGCATCTGCATATCCTAACCCCAAATCCAGCAATGTTTTGTTTTTGTTTTTCCTGAAAGTATAGTGTTTAAGACCCTGGGCTCTGACTCTAGACTTCCTGGATTCATATCCCAGCTCCACCACGACTAGATCGATTTCCTTGGATAAGTATTACTTCTCTCTCTATTCTTCAGCCCCTTCCCCTGTAATATAAAGATCACAAGACCACTGGGATGTTAAGAGCCTTAAACGGCTTAACGCGCACAGTGGTAAAAACAGTTCTTGGCACACGGTACGTGCACGAAAATGACAGCTAATCCTGAAACCAAGGTACCAGTCCCATCTCCCGCTCTTCCTAGCCTACCTCTGTCACCATGCTCTAACACCAGCGTTCCTCTGGCAACAATTCCAGTAACACCTTCTTCACTCTCTCGCAGAAGCCATTGGAGCTAACAGAGAGGTGAGCTCTTTTGTAAATGAAGATCTTTACCCACATGCTTATTATTTTTACTACTTATAGCTCATGCCTCTGGGATTTCCTTCAGATTTACATCCTAGTTAAGTGAGATGATAACTATCACTCCAGGACATATCTGTCCAGAGGAGTATGCCCGGGGGTCTCCCTGGCGAAGGTTTCTTATCATCTCCATTACCTGCTGGGTCCTCATGCAAAAATAGAAGGCTAGAGCTTCAGCAACTGACTGCAGAAAAGCTCTCATCTTTGCAGGCTTGGCTTGGGAAAAAAAAAACGGATGAAAGGCATCTAACTGCAGGTAATTAATTCTCCTGGTGTTTTGGGGTATGTGCATCTGCTTCGGTGGCTACATTTATTAATATCAAGCGCTAGGGATTTCTTTCAGAGCAATTGTAATAAAAATAAAAAAAAAATAAAGCAAAGGAACATTTTTGAACCACTAAGCTGGCCGCCCTAAATCTCTGGCCTGTTTGGTATGTAAAACCTTTCATCCAGCATGCATTTTTTATGAAAGGATTGAAAACCCAAGAAATAAAACATGGGGTGCGGAACATCATTATGCAAAAGTTAGAGCTTCCCAGGCAACGGGGATCAAGCAGGCAGTCCCCGGGGAGCAGGGTGGTTCTGGGGAGCACCATGCCAGAAGCGCTGGGGGTCAGCAGGTATCCGGGAGGACTGGCTGAGCCAAGAAAGAGCCAGTGAGCGGCCGATCAGTGGTTAGCTCCTGAGTAAATTTGCAAAGAATGAGAGATGCTCACTGTCACCCAGGACTCTACCATACCCACAGCTGCTGGGCAATCAAGTGTCCAAAGGTACCCCCTCATCTAAACAAATGGCTACTCCGGTCAAGATAATGCTAGAACAAACACACAAACCCACAAACCCAAACAAGTATCATGGCTCATTCATTGCTTCCCTGTGTAGAGTCCAAAATGGGTGCTTCCGAGGGGTGGGCAACTCTCCTCCAGTTGGTGGTTCGGGGTTCCCTTCTTGAACAAGCTGCGGCCTCACCATTTCTTTGGAGCGGGGCCTCCGAAGTTCACATCTGCCTGGAGGAAAATGCGCGGGAGGGTTTATGTGTCCGGCTCGGCTGGGGCTGCCTTACTTAGGCTCACGTTCATTGATCAAAACTCAGCCACCTAGCCACCCCTAACTGTCAGAAGGCCTGGGAATATTGTCTCCTTGTATTCTCTCCCCCTCCCCACAATCCTCACCAAAAGAGGTAATCGTTTTGGCAAATGAATAGCCGATCTCTTCCATACCTGAACTTAACATAATCCCTTTATCACATTATTTGCATTTTTGCCCCAGACAATGCATCGTGTGTAGTGAAACCATAGCCGTCACTGCAGTTCTCAACTGTAAGGATTTCCCGCTGCAATAAAAAGAAAACCAGCCCCCCTCCCACGCCCCCCAAAACCCTGAGCGGCCAGAAGTCTGCTTTCATGGTCGACCCCGTCTCGTGCTTTCTTCTTCCCTCCTCCACGCAGGACTCTTTCCTGTCTGAGGAAACATTTTTAAATTGAATACGCTTTATTTATTTTTAATTTCCCCCCCGGCTTTACAGAGAGCTGACAGGTGGAAATGTATATATTTAAGGTGTGCAATGTGATGATTGGATGTACGTATGCATTGTGAATGATTACCACAATAAAGCTGATTGACATCTCCATTACCCTACACGATTACCTTTTTTGTTGTGTGTTTGTGGTGAGAACCCTTAAGATCTCCTGAGTGATGAATGGATAAAGAAGATGTGGTGTATACACACACACACACACACACACACACACACACACACAATGGAATACTACTCAGTGATGAAAAAGAGTGAAATCTTGCCATTTGCAACAACATGGATGGGACTAGAGTGTATTATGCTAAGCGAAATAAGTCAGAGAAAGACTCACTCATATGTGGAATTTATGAAACTCAACAGATGAACATAGGAGAAGGGATGGAAAAATAAGATAAAAACAGAGAGGAAGGCAAACCATAAGAGACTCTTAAGTGCAGAGAACAAACTGAGGGCTGCTGGAGGGGAGGTGGGTGGGGGGATGGGTTAAATGGGCGACGGGCACTAAGGAGGGCACTTTTTGGGATGAGCACTGGGTGTCATATGTAAGAGATGAATCACCGGGTTCTATTACTGAAGCCAAGACTACATTGTATGTTAACCAACTTGAATTTAAATTTAAAAATTAAAAAAAAAAAAAAGATCCAAAAGAAAAAAGAAAAAGTAAAAAAAAAAAAATCTACCGTCTCAGCCAATTTAAGGATAGGATACATTGTTATTAACTACAGTCACCATGCTGTATGAGACCCCCAGAACTTATTAATTTTATAAATGAAAGTTTGTACACTTAAAAATTTTTTAAACGTTTATTTATATTTGACGGGGGGGGGGCAGAGTGTGAGTATGGGAGGAGCAGAGGGAGAAGGAGACACAGAATCTGAAGCAGGATTTTGCCCCCCAAAAGTTGATACACTTTGACTCCCATCACCCCATTCTTCCTCCCCCCCCCACCTCCCGGCCCCTGCAATCTCTGTTTGTGTGAGCTCCACCTTTTTAGATTCCGCATATAAGTGAGATCATTCAGTATTTGACTTTCTGTGTCTGGCTTATTTTACTTAGTATAATGTTCTACAGGTTCATCCATGTTACTGGAAATGCAGGATTGTCTTCTTTCTTTATGGCAGAATAATATTCCATTGTACGTGTATTATCTCTTTCTATGTAGACCTCTCTCTCTCTCTCTCTTGCTTTCTCTCCCTCTCACAGGTTTTTCATGCATTCATCCTTTGATGGACACTTAGGCTATTTCCATATCTTAGCTATTATGAATAATGCTGTGGTGAACATTGGGATGCAAATATCTCTTCAAGGTACTGATTTCATTTACTCTAGGTACATACCCAGTAGTGGGGTTGCTGGATCCTACAGTAGTTCTGTGTTTAATTTTTTTTTAACATTTATTTATTTTTGAGAGACGGAGACAAAGCATGAGCAGAGGAGGAGCAGAGAGAGAGAGAGGGAGACACAAAATCCGAAGCAGGCTCCAGGCTCCGAGCTGTCAGCACAGAGCCTGAGGCGGGGCTCAAACTCACGAACCGCGAGATCATGACCTGAGCCGAAGTCGGATGCTAATAGACTGAGCCATCCAGGTGCTCCTCTATGTTTAATTTTTTGAAGACCCCCCCATACTGTTTTCCATAATAGCTGTGCCACTTTATATTCCCGCCAACAATGCACAAGGGTTCCCTTTTCTCCGCACCCTTTTGCTGTTTCCTTTCCACAGAGCACCCTTCCCCATCATAATATCCTTATATCACCAATCATAATATCACTTTCTAAGAGACACTCTCCCACCCCTCCTGAGGCTTCTGCCCTCCATTACCTCGCGTTATATCTCCTTTATAGAACTTCACACTCAGGAATGAATTAATGTGTTTCATCATCCATTGACCGTATCTTCCACTAGACTAGGTGCCAGGACTCTTTTTCTGGAAAGGGCCAGATAAGTAATTATTTCTGTTTTTTCTGGATCACACCATGTCATTGTAATTATTTACTCTGCTGTCGGAGCAGAAGAAGAGCCATAGACAATATGGAAATGATTGGGCTTGGCTGTGTCCCAATAAAACTTTATTTATGGAAACAGTTATTGACATAGGTTCTAGTTTGCTGATTCCTGCACTGGAACCATCGGACTGTGGCGGCAAGGACTTCCATCACTGCATCCTCAACGCTTAGCATGATTACTGGGGCATAGTAGGAACTTACCAAACCCCATGCCCAGGGATTTTGACTTGGCTGTAAGTTCAATATTGAGGGGGACATAATGGGTATGGAGAGACTCAGCCCCCCAAACTTAGAGATAATTGGTGTGCACACATTATAGATTGACTCATTCCTCTACCCACTTCTAACCCCTTCTCACATGCCTTCCTCAATGAAAAAGGTTGATAAGCCCAATTCTTTATCTGCCTGGTCACTCTCCACTTAGGGATGGCCATATAAATGGTGCTGGTCGATGGTACCTAAGTGGAATTCGACTGAGCAGGGCTTCTGAAGAAGCATTTGCTTTCTTGAAGAAAAGAAACAGACTTGACCATGCATCCTTGACTTTGTGTCCTTCTTCCTGACTGTGCTGCAGATGTGTTGCTAAGAGGTGCAACAGCCAGCCTGCGGGTACATGATAGGAGCCCAGTGCCAAGGACGGCAGAGCAGCCAAGACAGAAGGGCTGGGTCCTCGGTGTCATCGAGCACCAGCTCTTGAGTGCTCACTGGGCTTCTTGCCTTTTAAGGCAACTCAAGCCCTAACTTGTTCAAGCCACTGTGTGTTAGGTCTTCCTTTGCTTGGAGCCGAACACATTCCTAACTGATGTTCGTGTTCGCTAGTCTTGCGCCGATAACCCCATCCCCCTGCCTTGTTCCTCCTGGGCGGTCTCAGAAGCTTTGTTTCTGCCATCACCTCTGTGCTTTTCTCCTGATTGTTCCTTCTCGTTCATCACCTCCTGTTCAGATTCCCAGCAGAATTCGGGAAGAAATAACTACATTACTGCTTGGTCTTAGGAGACGGAGCCCTGATGGGGCACTGGGCAGATTTGGTAACAGTGCACAGCAATGCCCACCACCTTCTTGCTGTTTACATGGCCTGTGGGAGTGTAGGCTCTGGTTCTTTTTTATTTTATTTTATTTTATTTTATTTTATTTTATTTTATCTTATCTTATTTTATTTTATTTATTTGTAATTAATTAATTTTATTTTATTTATTTTAATTTAATTTTACTATTTTATTTTGTTTATTTTATTTATTTTTTTAATTAATTAATCTTATTTTATTTTATTTATTTTAATTTAATTTTATTTATTTATTTTTTTTAATTTTTTTTTTTCAACGTTTATTTATTTTTGGGACAGAGAGAGACAGAGCATGAACGGGGGAGGGGCAGAGAGAGAGGCAGACACAGAGTCGGAAACAGGCTCCAGGCTCCGAGCCATCAGCCCAGAGCCCGACGCGGGGCTCGAACTCCCGGACCGCGAGATCGTGACCTGGCTGAAGTCGGACGCTTAACCGACTGCGCCACCCAGGCGCCCCTACTTTTATTATTTTATTTTATTTATTTTACTTTATTGTATTATTTTATTTATTTTATTGTTTTATTTTATTTATTATTTTATTTTATTTATTTTACTTTATCTTATTTTATTTTATTTTACTTTATTTTATTTTATTTTATTTATTTTATTTTATTTATTTTATTGTTTTATTTTATTTACTTTATTTTACTTTATTTTATTTTATTTTATTTATTTTTTAATTATTTTATTTTATTTATTTTAATTTAATTTTACTATTTTATTTTATTTATTTTATTTTATTTTTTTAATTAATTTATTTTATTTTATTTATTTTAATTTAATTTTATTATTTTATTTTATTTATTTTACTTTATTTTATTATTTTATTTATTTTATTGTTTTATTTTATTTTATTTATTATTTTATTTTATTTATTTTACTTTTATTTTATTTTATTATTTTATTTTATTTTACTTTATTTTATTATTTTATTTTATTTATTTTATTGTTTTATTTTATTTATTTTACTTTATTTTATTTATTTTTTAAATTTATTTATTTTATTTTATTTTATTTATTATTTTATTTTATTTTATTTTATTCACTTTTTTATTTTATTTTATTATTTTATTTTATTTTACTTTATTTTATTTTATTTATTTTCAAGTAGGCTTCACACCCAGTGTGGAGCCCAACATGGGGCTTGAACTCATGATCTTGAGATTAAGATCTGAGCTGAGGTCAAGAGTCAGCCACTTAACTGACTGAACCACTCGGGTGTCCCTCTAGTTCTTCTGATTCTGGGATGATCCAGATGGCACCCTCTACAATCACCTCCTAAAACATTAGCCCTTTACCACTCCACCTCTATCTGTGGACTGCTTCTCTGAGTGGTTCCTGCTTTATAAAAGAAGGGGCTTGTGATTCTTAGAAGGGGCACTTTAAGCCATTTTGACATTGTCATTAGAACCTTTCCTCAACAGAATAGGGTCTGAGATGTTATTAACTTATTTATTAATTCATTGATTTCGCAGGCATGTATTGAACACTTATGTGTGTACCTGGACTCTGTCCTTGATGGTAGGAATATAGAAATGCAAAAGCTATTCCCAGCCTAGAGATGCTTTGAGCCGAGAGTAGGTGATAAACACCTAAACAGAGTATTTCAATAAGCCGGGGTAAGTTTTAGGAAGGAGGTACCCCAAATACATTAGGAAGGAAGAAGAATACTGGTTAATTCTGTCTAGTAGTTTGGGGATGGGATTATGGGTCCACTGACCTGGACTTAAGCATAAATCCTTTGTAAGCATGAATGGTTAAGTGGGGTCATTTTGGCCAGAGGAAGCAGCATGGGCTGAAGTCCAGAGACCACGGAGCAGCCAGGGCTCTGTGAGGACATGGTAGGGGTTACTGGGAGGTTCAGGAAGGAGCAGTGGCTTTTGGATGAGGCCAGAGAAGAAAGCATGAGCCAGACCAGGGTGGAGAGCTTGGACCTCATCCACAGACCCCCATACAGCCTGAGCAAATAGCCCTGGAAGCATAAATAATATGGAGCGGGGGCTCCCTCTCTCCACTCACAATATCAGCTTCAGTATAAACACGACACCAGGAAAATGAGTCCCTGGAGATAATCAGGTTTGCTCTTATTGTTCTATGGGCATTGCCAATGTAATCACTGATTTTCAATTCACAAATCCTATTTGTTGTTCCCTTTTCTCTAAGACAACAATATAGAGTGTTTTCCACTCACTCTAAGCAGAATAAGCAAATCACTTCCCCATTAGATTGGCCTTTCACAGAGAGGAGCATTATTGGGTAGCTGTACGAGGATCAATTGTACCCAAGAGGTCACACTGTGCTTTGGAATTCTGTCTCTGTCTCTGTCTCTCTCTCTCTTACACACACACACACACACACACACACATACCTCCTGCAAGGGTTGCCAATACATGATGCTTCTTGCCAGTTCACACTTCTTTTTTTTTTTAATTTTTTTTTCCAACGTTTTTATTTATTTTTGGGACAGAGAGAGACAGAGCATGAACGGGGGAGGGGCAGAGAGAGAGGGAGACACAGAATCGGAAACAGGCTCCAGGCTCTGAGCCATCAGCCCAGAGCCCGACGCGGGGCTCGAACTCACGGACCGCGAGATTGTGACCTGGCTGAAGTCGGACGCTTAACCGACTGCGCCACCCAGGCGCCCCTCCAGTTCACACTTCTATTGCGGCCCTTGTGGAGAGTGTACCCAGCAGGGCGACATCAGAGACCATGTAAGAAACTAGGGCTTCCACACTTCTCAAAGCCTTCCCTCTCTTTTAATGAATCTGTCTCCTTTACTTGATGAGGTCAGCTGTTTTTGTCTACAAAGCTCACTCATAAGTTGGGATTTTCTGTTGGAAGAATAAGCCAGAAAGACTCTGAAATGCCACATAGTCCCAGGTGGCTGGAATTCTGAGTTTCCAAAATGGCGATTCTAGAATTCTCAGAGTTCCTAAACTCCAAGATGCTGGGCTTTGAAGACTCTACAAGTACAACATATCAGACATGGGACAGAGCCACGGAGGGCAAAGTCTTCGGCCTCTTGATTCACTGTCATCAAGAGGCAGCCCCCAACGTCCCGGCGGTCCCGATCTCACAGAAGCTGTTGTACTTTGAGGCTTTTAGAGGGAAATTAAATACTGTTGGCCAACAGGGCCCTAAGTCTAGAACAGCAGAAGGGTCACTAATGGTCCAACACTAAGCCAGGCATCCTACTGGCAGCCTGAATGATCTAGAGCCAATGGGGAGTGATTATGAGGCACACACTGATTCTGTGGCTATCATTTCTCAACTGCTACAACCTGTGGTTTCCACGACTCTTCCTTCTTTTACCTTGCACCCTTAAGAGGAGATATCAACTATTCCTTTTGGAAACAGATCATGTAGCAATAAAATTTGTGGGCAATTGCAAGCATGCAATATTGAACTAGGTGCACTGCCTGCACAAACTCATCATGTAGTTAATGAAAAGGACGTGGGAGAAGGGGAATTACAATTCTAGAGTCTACTTAGGATGTGGCCTCCAGCAAAGCCACTTCTCTCCGGGCTTCAATGTCCCATCTCTAGATTGAAGTTGTTGAATTGCATCACGATAGCCAATTTAGATGACAATGGGGGGCAGAAAGATAACGTAGAGCAATGAAGCAGGCTGGTTGTGTGGGCAAATGTTGCACGAGCTGCTGGAGAAGGGGGCTGTGGCACACGGGAGAATGTGACCAGCCCTGTATCCACTCCAGCTCGTTGCTTCCATGCAGGAATATAGGCCCAGAGTTCTGAGAGCTTCTGGGTTTCCAGTAGAAGCCAGTACTCTAGATTTTATGAGAAATCTCTGCCTTTGTAAAGGTCAGCCTAACATTTTGTTTTGAAATGCTGAGAAAGCCAAGTGATCTCGTCCGTTGGCCAAATTTCAACAGGCTCCCAGATTCCATCTTCTACGCTGGCTGGCCTACCTCCCACAATGACAATACTTTGCTGGGATGGACTTCCTACCAAGAACTTTGGCCATCCTTCCGTGACTGTCATTCTGTGATTGCCCCGTTCTCAGTCATTTAGCTGAGTGATTTCAGCCCGTCACTTCACATCTCTTGTAAAATGGAAAACAATGAGCCCAACTCATGGGGCTGCTGTGAGAACTAGCTAAACAACCCTGCTCAGAGTACAGCTGTGAGTGTCCCCACCTTTCCTTCTTCACCCTTTCCTTTTCTTCTTTTTTATTTTAAGATTAAAAAAAATTTTTAAGTTTATTTATTTTGAGAGAGACAGAGACAGCATGAGTAGGGGAGGGGCAGCGGGCGAGGGAGAGAGAGAATCTCAAGCAGGCTCTGCACTGTCAGTGCATAGCCCGATGTGGGGGTTGAACCCACGAAACCACGAGATCATGACCGGAGCTGAAACTGAGGGTCATACGCTTAACCGACTGAGCCACCCGGGCACCCCTACCCTTTCCTTTTCGACTTTCATTTACTCATTCAGTCCCTCAAATAAATAATAATTGGGAGCTTACTGTGCTCAGTGCTAGAAATGCAGTAGGGAACAAGTGAGCCAGGATCTCTGAACTTTTGGAAATATTGATGACAATGCAAGTGTCACTATTGGATGCTAATTGTATTCCAAGACTATGTTTAGTGCTTTATCAACATTAGCCCTTTTATATTTTATTCTTGTAATCAGTCTACAGAATATCAACTATTATTCATACTCTACAGATTAGGGAAACATGGGATAGATTAGTTGCTTCAGGTTACCCAACGAATAATGGTAGACCTGGAACTTGAACCTAGTTCTGCCCCACCTAAAGCATTGAATAAAACTCCAGTGACTTTAGGCTGCTGGGGCAGACCAGTAAAGGAACAATCGAGTATTATGTGATAGAGACTGAGAGAGAAGACATATGGGGGGGGCGGTGCTGTGGGAGCATAGAAGAAGGGTACTTTTCCAGTTGGTGTGTGTGTGTGTGTGTGTGTGTGTGTGTGTGGTGAGGGTGGTGGTCAGGGTAAGTGTCCCAAAAGAAATGACATGTAAGCCGGGGTCTGAACTTCTGGGGCTCTGATGGGAAGCAGTGGTGTGGCACCTACAGGGGTGACTGACATGGCATGTCTCTGCCCCGGGGGCACAAGCATCTTTCTGGGCTTCCCCACTTGACATCTCTCATGTGAAGGGTCTTGACGCTTCAAACATCGTGACTCATATATTGAAAAGAAATCACCCGGAGGCTGCCGAGAGAAAGAGCGGTTCCTTCATATGGTGTCACGAGAGACGTCCCCTTCTGGGAAAGGCGGTCGACCAGCTGCCCTTCCATTGCTCCACTCCCTCGTCTTGCAGAATTTGTCCTTCGGAAACAGTGGTTCCAAGCTAAGAACTCTGGGCTCTGGGACGGGGGAGGCAGGATGGTCCAGTGGTGAAGCTCACGGGCTCTGGCATCAGATTACTTGACTTTTTCCTACCTCAGTTTCCCGATCTGCCAAATGGACTTCACAACAACAGGGCTCAGAGTAATTGGGATGGTTAAAGAGAGAATGATGTGGAAGACTGACCAAGGGGGCTCCGCCTAACGGGTGCCCAGCAGCTACTTGTTGATTAAAGAATCTGGAAAACCCAAATCAAACCCACCTTCCCTCATTCAGCAAATGTTCTTTGAGCGCTTCATATGTTACACACACACACACACACACACACACATTTAAACCATTTTAGTCTCATGATACCCTGGTGAGATAAGAGTTCTTAAAGTTTTTCACAGACGAGCTCTCAGCGTCCTTCAAATTATCAAGCTCTGTTCTCTGAAGGGGCAGGTGGGTGTCAGGGAACCTACCCCTGTCCCCCCACACTGCCTCGTGGCCTTTGCAGTTCCTTCTGCCTAGAATGCTTTTCTTACAGATATTGACAGGATACACTCTCAATTTGTTCAGATCTGTGCTCAAAAGTCACCTCTGAGAAGCCCTCCCTGAACTCTTTTTCTAATATAGCACCCCTGTTACTCCTCGCCCCTTATCCTGATCTGGTTTTCTTCACAGTACTGCGTAACAGCTGACATTTTATCCACTGATCAATTATTTACCTATCCACTATCTATCAGCTATCTATTGTATTATCTATCTATCTGTCTATCTATCTATGGATGGAGAAATGGATGGATGAACAGGTGGATGGATGGATGGACGGTTGGGTGGAAGGATGGATACATGGGAGGACAGATAGACGACTGGTGAGAAGATGAATGAATGGATAGAGAGGAAGATGGGTGGATGCATGGGTTGGGTGGGCTGATGGATGGAAAGCACATGGGATTTTGAGTCAGAAAAGCCTGGACTGACTCCTGCTCCCATCTCTATCCCATTCATTGACATCACCGTGACCATTGTCAAAGCATTAGGCAAGAAGAATGACCTATTATTTCACGATGCTCACATCTTGTCCAGGAGTTTAAAAGCGGCGTTCTGGGGTACCTTCTAGTTTTACAGAGTGGCTAACAGCTAAGGGGGGGGGGTCCTGTTTGCCTCTCACTCCCGGACTTCAAGTAGAGCGGCCCCTTTTGTCTGTCATAAACATGCAAATTCTGCAGGATATTTTAGTTGATCAAGAAAGGTAAACTGCTATAAAATGAAACACACTCTGATATCCACATATGATCTACCCATTTCATTTCATGGGTAATGAAATTGTCCTGGAGGTATGAATTTACTTGCACCAAAGTCTCCTGGGGATTAACGTCATCATCAGGACCTGGCTTGACTGTAACCCTGAGTGCGGTTTTCTTCCCATAGTATAATTCGTTTATGCAACCATTTGACACACATTTAGTGGGCACCTACTCTGTCCTGCATCCAAATCTCATACCTCAATCCTAGGTGCTGGGGGTGTGGAGATGAACAGGGCAGGCAAGTTTTCTGTACCCTGACAACATCCAAGACAGAAATAATTAAACCAGATAATTCTGCATATGAAACTAAGGCAAATCAGAGCAAGCTCTGTGGAAAGCTGGCAGTGGTGATGACGGCAGGTGTCCCGGGAATCCATTTCAAGGATACTAGCTACAAATGAGCAGGGGCATAACCACTGGACCTTCCCCAGTGAAAAAAGAGTTGCTTCTCTCAGAAGAAAACAAGTTTGGTTAAGACCCCAAACTTCTACCCCTCCCATTTCCTCATCCTGTCCAGGTCTGCAAATCCTTGCCAGTAAAGCAGCTCTCAGGAGCCCATGCCAATCAGGGTGGCAGGTGTATCTTATTGCTTGGTGAGCCCGGGATCTGATGGTGATGGCCGTCCCCCACACTGACGTGCCTGTTTTAAGTGTTCAGTGGTCCCAGGATTGGATTTTTATCAGCCTCGCTGCCCGGTTTCCATGTATGGTGCTCCAGCTTCTGCTAGACTCTTCTGTGCAAGTTGACGGGCAGTTTACGCTCAGAGGGAGTGACAGTGAATTAATTTGGAACACATGCAGATGTGTAGACTTACCAGACTGCACCATTCAGGATGGCTTCACAGCACAGAGGGAACTGGGGAGCCTGTGAACGTGCCTCCAGTTGGTAGGGATGATAGTGATGGGAGATGGTGGGGAAAAAAGACTTCTCACCAGAACTGAAGTCCGGGAGAGTTACGGGCACCCCCGTTTGGGGACCTCGAAGCACACATTTTTAGAGGAATAAGAACCATAGCTGATTCAAAGTCTGATTTTTTAATCTGTCATTTTTTATTGGGGTGCTTATCTTCTGATAAGCTTCTCAAGAACATGATACATAACCAAGGAAGCCCTCATTAGGCACCCACTGTGTGCATAGCTGCCCGATGAAAAGGGAGGAAATATAGAAGATATGATTCCCGTTGCCAAAGATGTCTCTGGAAGATGTGCCGTCACCGAGCAAAAATGATTCTGGGATGCGGTGGCTGGAGAAGGCCAGTGGCGCAGTATCTCCTCTGAAAGGTATACGGAGTGGTGGTTATGCTCCGCCCTTCACCGCCATAAAACGCCTCCATCCCATCCTGTCCCTGCCCTGGAGCCACCGCCTCAGGGAGCAGTGGTTTCTCCGATTCCCTCACCTGGACACAGCCACCGAGCACTGGCCACACTCGAACTGTATTTGGTTCTCAGCTGTAAGCGACAGAAACTCAACTCCAAGCAACCGAGGCACAAAATCCTTCACATACCGCATTGTCATCCTTCAGGCGCAGTTGGATCCAGGAGCTCAAACAATGCCACTGGGCTTTGGCTTTTGTATTCTGCTGCCTTCACTTTCAGAAGAGCTCTCCTCGATGGGTGGGGTTGGCAGCTTCAAGTTGATATCTCTCCGGCTCAGCAACTTTAGGAGAAAGCTGTTATTCAGAGCTTTTTCGGAGGAGGTCCCAGGATTGAAGCTCAGTGGACCGATTTGAGTCATGTGCCCATTCCTCCACCAATCACTGTGGCCAGAGGAATGGAATACTCTGATTGGCCAACCTATGATGGGCTGTCGCCCTGAAGCTGGACAGTGGGGTCAATGACCCCATATGAAGTTATAGTGGGTCAGGTGTGGTTCTGCAAAGCAAAACAGGTGCTGTTACCCAAAGGTGGGGAAATGGATTCTAGAAGGGCGAAAACAATCTGTGCGCATTTCACCATCTCGTGACACATTTCACATCGCACCTTGTATCATAGTCATTTCTGCTCATCTCCCCTCCCGGGTAAATGCTTCTCCAGGCCAGAACCCACATCTGTTTCAGCGTCTTCTGCTTGACCCTGGGGAGTGCCTTTCAAATGGCAGGTGCTCAATAAATACGGCTTTAATGGAGTGATATATACCCAGGCTCTTCTTTTACTTTACTTGGTGTAATTATAGTAAGAATCCCTGCGTGGAAGGAAATGCTCATTTCAGCGCTCATTTCCAACAAATACATCTTCCTGTGGAAGGCAAAGCCTTCAGAGCTTGTATAGTCCCTGGTTTTTATGGTTAACAAATAAAGTTGAACAAAATTAATGAATGTGTCAAAATTTCTGAGGCTTTGATGACTCAGACTCATTGGGTAAATGTTTCCATTGAATGAAGCAGATTTATCTTTCCATTGTTTGTAACTTCAGGTCATTTCATAGATGAGGCTGGCGTGGGAAGACAGAGAGGATATGAAGTGTTTTCCAGGTATCTGCCAGGTTCGGGCTCAAAAAGTTTAATTAAAAGTTAAGACATAGAATTCAAGAAAGTTTTTTTGTTATAGAGCTTTAAACTCAGCTTGGAATAGCCAAAGTCAGATCAAAGAGTCTAGTCTAAGTAAGGGGGTTCTTTTCATTTTAGGGATCGACCAGTGGGTTAAGGAGAAACCCCAGCACTGTTTGGGAATAGCTCTTAAATTCAACCAACCACCGGCCCAACTACATAGGAGTTACTCAAGGAGCTTGTCAAAAATACAAGCTGGGCGGCGCAGTCGGTTAAGCGTCCGACTTCAGCTCAGGTCATGATCTCGCGGTCCGTGAGTTCCAGCCCCGCATCGGGCTCTGGGCTGACGGCTCAGAGCCTGGAGTCTGTTTCGGATTCTGTGTCTCCCTCTCTCTCTGCCCCTCCCCCGTTCATGCTCTGTCTCTCTCTGTCTCAAAAATAAATAAATTTAAAAAAAATACATATTTCTGGGCTCAGCTCTAAGATTTTGGTTCAACATGTATATGGGGTTGGATGCAGGGATCTGTTTTTGAAAAAGTACCCTAGTGGGGCACCTGGGTGGCTCAGTCGGTTGAGTGTCAGACTTTGGCTCGAGTCATGATCTCATGGCTCACGAGTTCGAGCCCCATGTCAGGTTCACTGTGGTCGGTGCAGAGACCAGTTAGGATCCACTGTCCCCCACCTGCTTGTGCTCTCTCAAAAATAAAATAAAATATTTTTAAAAAATTTAAATAAAGTAAGGTGACTTAAAAAAAAAAAAAGTACCTTGGTGAGGCCAGGTGTGAGAACCTCTGTCTGTGGGCTGCAGAACACCTGCTTCAAGCAGTGCATGATGGGTAGGGGCTGGGCACCTGGAGTTGGCAAGATTGGGGTGAGAATGTCGGCTTTGCTCCTCACTGCCTTGGGTAAGACTTAAATTCTTCGAGGCTCAGGAGAGAAAGGAAGATGAGCACAGTCCTTACCTCCAGGGGAGCACGAGGATGAGAACAGGTAATGTACCTTAAACACAGAGAGAGAATCTTACGCAGGCTCTACACTCAGCACGGAGCCTGATGCGGGGCTTGATCCCACGACCCTGAGATCATGACCTGAGCTGAAATCAAGAGTCTGACACTCGACCGATCGAACCACCCAGGCGCCCCATGTGTCTCACTTTAAACAAACCGCTCTGTAAGGGAAATTAGCAGTCACAACTTTATAATAATAATATAGTAACAACATGCATTTATAGAGTGCTTACTGTATGCTAGACTCAGTGTTAAGTGCTATCCAAATATTAACCCATTTTATTTATTTTTATTTATTTTTTGAAATTTTATTATTGTTATTATTATTGAGAGATAGAGACAGTGAGAGGGGAAGGAGCAGAGAGAGGGAGAGAGAGAGAGAGAGAATCCCCAGCAGGCTCTGCACTGTCAGCCCAGAGCCCGGTGCGGGGCTCAAACCCACGACACCGCAAGATCGTGACCTGAGCAGAAACCAAGAGTCGGGCGCTTAACCAACTGAGCCACCCAGGTGCCTCTTAACCCGTTTTATTCTTACAAGAATCTCATGAGGTAGGGACCATTATCATTCCCATTATATAGATGAGCAAACTGAGGCATGTAGCGATTACATAACCCCTTTCTTTGGGGACAACCTGACTGTAGGAGCCTTATGGGTGGCAAAAGAACCTCTCCCCAGAGAGAATGTCATTTGACTTAGCAAAACTGGGTGGAAACACTCTTGGGAGCAGATCTGCGGTGTGAAATAAATCCAATTTAATTGCCTCTTGGACAGGCAGGCATTTTCACGTAGGCTCTCAGCTTCTCAAATCCTGGGGCGTGGCTTTTTTGAAGAGATTCAATTATTCTGTGCCCTCATGTTTATACGGCTGGTGACTTTCCGAGCTGCATTTGCCTTAGGATCTTGTCACCTCAGGGGTCACATGAGATTTTCTGCCCTTCTGCCTCAATTCCTACGCCAGGCACTGCTTGGAACGTCCCTGAGAATATGATGTGGCTCAGAGGGGGTGGCCCAGCTCAGAGGAGTACATCCCTGCTGCTCGGCAGGAAGGAGAGTCAGCGGAGGGAACGGAGCCAAGCCCTCTGCCCGCCGGCCTCCCTCCTGGTCCGAGGGAAAGCCGGGCATCAAAGAGCTCCTTGCAAAGGCAGTGCCCACGCTCCCAGGCAGCCCGCGCACCTGCCTGCAAGAACGTGGTATCTGCTTCCTTGGAAATCAATTACCGGGGCCCGTTTAATGAGCTGCTTGCCTCCAGGGCCCATTTAATGAGCTGTTTGCGTCTCATACCAATTCTGATCGACATGCGGTTGGTCTTGTTGGTCTCCCTGGGCCCACGGAGCTGGATCTGGGGAGGCGAAGGCCAGTTCCCAGACCCACAGGCCGAAGGACGGCGTCTCCCCTCCCCTCCCCCCAGCCCCTGCCCACGTACGGAGACTCTTGTCAGCGTCGACAATTCCGCCGTCGCCATCCATTCCTTTGGGCTTAAAGCCCATCTTTGATCTTCTTTTCCTTTTCTACTACTTGCTAGATGGCTTGTAAATCTCAAAAAAGCGTGCACGCCTGCTTTCACTAGACAAACAATTCAAAGGCGTTTAAAGAAGTCAATAATTTCTGCCCTTCCTCCTTCTAACTTTTCCTCCAACCCCTGGGAAAAACAGCAGTGGCTCTCTGTCTCATGTCTGATTTTAAAAGCTCAAAAGCCATGTACAAATGCTCAGACATGTTTGCAGAATTTTTTTTTGTTTTTCTGGACTTGGATCACAGCTTGTTTTTTTTTTTTTTTTTTTCCCCCATCACACCAGAAATTCCTGCAGATACACGGTTAGATCGGCTCATCTTTTTAAATAGCTGTATAATATTTCACAGTTGGGACTGACATCATGAACTCCACCATTGGCCTGCTGACTGATACCCAGACTGTGTTCAGGGTATTTGTGGGTGCATGCTTGACATTTCCCACCACACACACGCTCGTGTTTCTGCACTTACTTTCCTTTCCGTAAAATAGATCATCCTAAGTGGAGGTTTCTATGCCAGAAAGTTTATGCATCCTAAACACAAAAACAAACAAACAAAAACGGGAGGGGCCGTGGGGGGCTCAGTCAGTCGAGGGTCCAACTCTTGATTTTGGCTCAGGTCATGATTCCAGGGTTGTGGGATCAAGCCGTGTGTCAGGCTCCACACTTAGCATGAATTCTCTCTCTCTCTCTCTGCCCCTCTCCCCTGTTCACCCTCCCTTTCGCTCACTCAAAAAAAAAAAAAAAAGGGGTTATGCATTCTTATTACGGTAGCTATTGCCAGATTAGTTCCCAAAGAGCAATGAAGGCTCTCAGATACAGGAATATTGGGATCTTGCTTCCCGATACACAGCCTGGCGCGGGGTATCATCAGTCTTTTCTTACTTTTATTAATCTGACTGGTGGGAGTGGAATCTCATGGTTGTTTTGCTATGCATTTCTCTGTGTAACAGTGCATTTGTGCACCTTTTTATATGGCGAATTGTGTTTTGGCCCCCAATAATCTCTCTGCACATGCAATTTTTATCGAAAGGTATAATGCCTCCATGCCTTGGTCACAATTGCTTGTGAGCTCAGAGTGAGGCCTTACAAGAGGAACATTGCAATAGAAGCAGGAATAGAGAACCATTCTGTATTTCTAACTCAGTTAGGGGCCCGGACCGTGTCCATGCCAAGACCACAGTGGTGACACTGGGCTGTACTTTTGCAATGAGTTAACATCGGCGGAAAGGGTGCACGATCTCTGTATGACGTCTGACAACTGCATGTATCTCGGATTATCTCAAAAGAAAAAACGCAATTAAGAGGAGCCAATTCTCTCCTCTAGCGGTATTCCTTATGAAAAGCTAGGATCTCTTTAGTTGGAGAGACGCAAAGAGTGCCGAATGGAACGTGCTCCTATCACTTGAACGTTCATTTCCCAGCAGAACCTCTTCATCAACCACATGATTTGGAGAGATCTTTAATATGTGCCCAATGCACCACAACGTAAAGAAAATTCGCTGATTGACTACGCAGGCGTTTATAGCACGCCTCGCACGGGCCAAACACTGATTAAGAACTGAGAGGGCTACACCGAACAAAAGAGCTCACGTTCACGTGGGGCGGACTGACAACACGCCAGCAGGTTAAAACTTAAGTAGGCTCATTTTTTTTTTTAATTGGCTCATTTTGAGATAGTGATACATTCTGTAAAGGAAAATACAGGACAGGTCATCGTGAAGGGGGAAGGTTAACACTGGATCAAATGGAGAGAGAATTCTGGAGGGATGGTGGTGAGCTAAGACCCAAATAAGAAGAAGAAACAATGTTAAGCAGAGATCTGCGGGTGGCTGAGAGAACAGCATATGTAAATTCTTAAGGTTGGAAGGAGTTCAGAGACCCCAAGGAACAGATCTCAGAACTCCTGTGTGTCAGGATCATAGCTGAGGGGATGTGCTTGGATTTAGGTTGGGAGATAGGCAGGGACCTGGTCCTACAGGGCTTTTCAGACCATGGTAAGGAGTCTGCAGGTGCTCTGGGTCACTAGGGAGCCATTGAGGGCCTTTATGGGTGAGGTGAGGGTGCGTGGTGGCTGTATGGAGGATAGATTTCAGGTTGTACCGCAGAGGAAAATGGAGGGCTAAGACAGGAGGCTATCACAGCATTCCTAGGTGTGAGAGTGGTTGGACTGGGTGTGGGAAGTAGAGACCAAGAACATCGGGCGATATTGGGGTATATTTTTGGAGGGATTGTAAGAGGGAAATGTTGATGCATGTGGAGAGTAAGAGAAGCAGAGAGTTGAAGAAGATTCTAAAGTTTTGGGTTTAAGAAGCCCAGAAAGATGGGGGTGTCATTTCAGGAGGTGTGGAGGCTGAATAAAATCAGATGTGGGGCAAAAATCAAGAGTTCCCCTTGATCACTTCAGTCGGTACCCAGACAGACGTGTCAATCTCATCATCGAGTATATGAATCGAGAGTCGGAAGAGAAGTCTGACCTAGAGCTGTAGATTTTGGCTTTGAAAGCACAAAAATGTTATTTGAAGCCAGTGGGCAGGAGAAAAGTGGCCCCGGGTTCCCCGTGCGTTCAGTCCCGGCCGTGCAACTCAGATTTGCATATATAAATGCACACTCGCCCTGTCCATTGAGGCGTCAGAGAGGAATCTCAAGCTTACCACATCCACACCAGACCTCTTGGCTTTCCCCCTAGAACTTCTAGACCCAGCAGCCTCCTTGTCTTAATTAAGGTAATCCAGTTCTCCAGCATCTGAGACCAAAGACTTAAAGACAATCTTATTTATAGATACAGGTGATCCTTGAACATGGGTTTGAACTGAATTGCATCTGCTTCTATGCAGATTCCCCCCCCCCCCAATAAATATAGCACCGTGCTGTAAATGCATTTTCTCTTCCTTATAACTTTCTTTCTTTCTATGGTTTTCTCCTCAACGTTTTCTCTCCTCTAGGTTACCTTATTGAAAGAATACGATATATACAGTATACAAGATACACGTAACCTACAACATAGGTGTTTGTAGATGGTTTGTGTTATCAGTAAGACTTCTGGTCAACAGTAGACCATTAGTGGCTAAGTTTTTGGAGAGTCAAAGGTTGTATGTGGATTTAAAAAAATTTTTTTTTTAATTTATTTTTGAGAGACAGAGAGAGACAGAGTGAGGGCAGGGGAAGGGCAGAGAGGGAGAGGGAGACACAGGATCTGAAGCAAGCTCCAGGCTCCGAGCTGTCAGCACAGAGCCCCATGTGGGACTCGAACTCACAAACGGTCAGATCGTGAGCTGAGCTGAAGTTGGATGCTTAACTGACTGAGCCACCCAGACGCCCCATGGATTTTTTTACTGTATGGGGGTCGATGCCCCCAACCCCCATGTTGTTCAAGGGTCAGCTGTATATTTGAAAGTTTTTAAACTTAAATCCAAGTTATTAACATACACTGTAGTCTTGGCTTCAGGAGTAGAACCTAGCGATTCATCTCTTACAATAACACCCAGTGCCCATCCCCCAAAATGCCCTCCTTAATGCCCATCACCCATTTAACCCATCCCCCCCACCCAACACCCCTCCAGCAACCCTCAGTTTGCTTTCTGTATTTAAGAGTCTCTTAGGGTTTGCCTCCCTCTCTGTTTTTATCTTCCTTTTCCTTCCCTTCATCTGCTGATCTTCTCAAATTCCACACATGACTGAAATCGTATATTTGTTCTTCTCTGACTAACTTATTTCACTTAGCATAATACCTTCTAGTTCCATCCACGTTGTTGCAAATGGCACAAGATGACATATAAGTAAACTTTACTGAGGAAACTGACAAAGTTAGGCCTTTATATTTCAGGTGGTAAGTTTTTACATGTTTCTCTGATCCTTATGGCTTTGTTCTATCATAAGGCAATATTCCAAGGCACAATAGGTCCTGAGGGCGGCGGGGAAATTCCTGACCCCCCATGACATCCTTCTACATACAAACCATCATCTGCACCAACTCCGACCGCTTCTCATCACCTCTGCTGACAACACTGTGCTCCAAGCCCCAGCACCTGTCACCCGAACGGTCTCCTAGCTGGTCTTCTTCCTGAGTTGTTGACATAAATCAGATCACAATTGCTCCTCTGCTCAAAACCCACCAACGGCTCCCGCTTTACTCAGAGTAAAACCTGAAGTAAAACCCGAAGCTACGTAGCAGCTTTCCAAGGTCTGCAGGACATTGTCCTATCGCCTACTGGGCTTCATTTTCTGTCCTTTTCACCTCACTTACTTTACTCCAGCTACCCTGTCTTCTTGCTGTTCTTTTTTCTATCTAGACGTGTTTCTGCCTCAGGGCCTTTGCACTGGCTGTTTGCTCCACTAGAGCACTCTTTCCTCAGGTATCTGCATGGCTGCCTCCCTTAGCTCCTTAACCTCTTCAAATATTTGCTCAAATTGTGCCCCTCTGCCCCAACCAGTACTCCCCATTCTCTGTTTCTTTTTTTGTTTTTCTTTTGTATTGTGTATCACCTTTTATCACAGTATATAATTTTTATTTCTCTTTATTTTTCATTGCCTACATCCTGCTGCTGAAGTGTAAGCTTCTTAAGGACAAGGGTGTTTGTCCATTTTATTTACAGATGAATCCCAGATACCTGGAATTATCACAGAAGAGGAAACAATAAATCCTGGCTGAATTAATGAGAATGCAAATCCCTAGTAGATGCCTGTGGTTGTTTTTTTTTTTTTTTAATGATCCTTAGGAGTTTTTAAAATCTCTGCTTAACTTAGCCATGATTTTTATTCTACTTCTGGAAGAGGTTGCTATAGTTGTATTCAATAGGAGACCACTTAAGGGGGGGGGGATATCAGAGATTCTTGATCTTAATTATAGTTCTTGAGTCATTTAAGGGAAAAAAAATGGCTGCATTGCTGTTTGTCTTTCTTTGTCTTTCCTGCTACTGTCGCTGGGTAAGTCTCATCTGATGAGATGGGCCACGTGATGCAATAAGCCAGGGCTCAGGGGCCAACACCTTCCGACCGTCTGTGATCAGAACAAATCACGTTTCTCCGTAAAAGAGAGGCTCATCTCTCCAAGCAGTAGGGGGACCCAGTTGAGAGCATGGCTTTGTGGAGTCAGGTGGACCTAAGCCTAGTTTTCATTTCCTTCTTGCAGGGATATTTGCACAATTCAACTTCCCTCCATGGACGGAAGAAGTTAATGCAATGGAGATACTCGATGTGATATTTTTGGCACGGTACCTTGTGCGTGGTAACTGCTCAGTTAATGGTTGTAATTATTTATTTTCTCTGTCGGTTTGAGCCCACTCTCTTTCTAAGCCAGAATAAGAATGAGGAGATAACAAACTCTTTTTTTTTTTTTTTTTGAGGGAGAGTGGAGCCAACTTTCGGTGTTTGCTCAAAATTTATTTCATCATATTTGTTTAATCAGAAAAGAGTATCTTTGTCCGTGAGCCTATTTTAATGTAAACACCATTGCTTTTTCACTCTGGCTACAATTGGATGTGCCTGGGAAATTCTGAATGCAGGCGTACCTTATCTTTATTCTCCAAAAATGTCATCTTGAGAGAGTCAACCTTTGGGGGTATATCAAGTCCTGATTTGGTTTTCCATACTAGCAATTTGATTTCTGCAAATAAATTTTGGAGTCCTCTTTTAATGACTGTGTGCTTGTGTCAATACCCTCCCAGGCAACGGGACTGAATGCCCGCGGCCCTGAGATCAAGAGGCTGCACAGGCATGCTGGGAGGAAGTGACCAGCCAGGTGCCAGGGCTCGGGGGTCACGGGCACAGTTGAGGGAGATGCTTTGGTGTTGGAGCAGTGACTCTGTTTCTAGATGTGAAATGTGGGAAAGCTATGCTATAGTTTTAAGGGAGGTTCTAGCTTTATCCGTCATTCACTTATATATCCTGGAAAAGACACAGGTGAGAGGTTTGGGGATGTGACGCCTTCCCCTGGAGGGCAAGAAAGAGCCACGCACAGTTGATGGGGTCTTTGCTAACATTAGCCCAGCTCCCAGGTGACTGATCCTGAGGATAATAATCATGGGGTCAACCAATGTTGGTTTTCGTGAGGGGGCACGCTTCCCTGAGAATTAGAACATCTACTGCTTGTGGAGAGACTGAGTTAGAATTCGAGCTTCCAGAACCTTCTCTTCTTTTTGGATCTAGAACCATCTCTCTCCATTTGGAGCTGCCAAATTCAGCAGACGGGAACCTCGGGTTGACCTTCATGTGTGACTGGGTTCCAACGTGTGCAAAACACAGGAAGGTGGAAACACTGAGACAGGAAGCTTCTTCCTTCCTCTTGGAAAGGTGTGGCTTCCCCGGAGAGCAGGATGGAGGCAGGGGCTGGAAGGCTTGCAAGAGCGTCCCCACAAAGAGGGGACAGGTAATGGGAGGTCAGGAAAGGAATACAATCATCAGGGGAACATCTTTCCAAAAGCTCAGACCTTCCTCACTTAGTGTGGCAGTGACTCTAGGGAACAGATGTCAAACAAAGTAATAGCTTCTGGGCATCTTACAGTGTGCTGCTCGGTGACGTCCACATGACCTTTCCTTTATCAACTATCTGCTGAGACCCAACTACGGGTCAAACCCTGTGTTAATGGTGGGTTATGGCGGCAGTGAAATCAGACACAGTTCTTGTCATCACATGGCTGACATTTTGGTAAGGGGAACAGAGAGTAAACAAACGCATAGCTAAAGAAGAGCATTCCAGGTTGCAGGAAGTTCTAGAAAGGAAATAAAGCAAGAGGGCTTTAGATAAGGTGTTTGCAGAAAGGCCTCACTGAAGAGGAGTCCTTTGGGTTGAATCTGACAGATAAGAAGGAGCCCATGTGCAAAGACAAGCCGGCAAGGATCGAGGACAGAGAGCTCTTGAACTCCAGAGCCGTGATTCTCAGCCATGGCCACACGTTGCAGTCTCCCGGGGAAGATCCAGAATTTACTGATGCCTGGTTCCCAGCTCCAAGAGACCGTGACCTCTTTGGGCTGGGGCTTGGTCTGGGCCATTGATGTATTTCAGAAACTCCTCCAGCGACTGTAACGTGCAGCCAGGTTTGGGAAACTCTGCCTTAGGGGAAGAGAAAGGAGCTACCAGGCTGGAACGCTGTGAGGTCAGGGGAAAGAGATCCAAGACAAGATAGAGGAAGGGGCCTGATTCTAGGTCATTCAGGGCCTTGAAGGACATTATAAGAAGACTGACTTTGATTTTAGTCAGTAAAATGGATTTGTACATTTCCACTATGGCAGTATGGATGGGTGTGTGTGTGTGTGTGTGTGTGTGCGCGCATGTGTATTGACTGGGCAAGACCGGGAACCAGGAAATATGTGAGCAAGGGGCCGAAATCCCTCCCTGACCATCCTGCCAGAGTCACCCAAAGAGAGATGAAAGGATGACAGCTGTCCCACACCCTGGAGGAATGAAAACTGGTTCGTTGCAGCTAAGACAGACTGCATTTCTTGATGTGTCTCTCCTTAATAAATCAGCCCAAAGTGGAGGGGCCTGGCGTTCACAGGTTACCCAGAGATTAGTGATGGTTATTGTTGGGGGGCGGTGGCGGGGAGGGGCACTCATTCCCCAGAACTCAGAATGAGCTGGGGCCCCTCAGATCCCTGCAGGGGAAGCGTCTCACTCAGAAGCCCACGGAGTCCCTAGCTGCCCAGGCCTTGTTTCACCCCTTGCTGAGAAAATCCCAGAGAGAGAGAGGTGGGTTTGTGACGCGTTGAGAAGCTCTCTCCATATGAGCGCATGTGAGTGTGTGTGTGTGTGTGTGTGTGTGTGTGTGTGAGACAGGGAAAGGAACATGGTCACCCTTCCTTTCCTTCGGCACTGCTTAGCCAAGCACCTCTTCGTTCTGTCCCCCGACAAAGCTCACAGGTCTTGGGGCCACACATTCCCCCCCCCGCCCCCGTGCGTCTCTTCCCTTCCTTATCCCCCCCCCCCGCCCCACCCGTGCGTCTCTTCCCTTCCTTATTCCCCCCCCCGTGCGTCTCTTCCCTTCCTTATTCCCCCCCCGCCCCCCCCGTGCGTCTCTTCCCTTCCTTATTCCCCCCCCCGCACCCCCCGTGCATCTCTTCCCTTCCTTATTCTCCCCCCGCCCCCCCGTGCGTCTCTTCCCTTCCTTATTCCCCCCCGCCCCCCCCCCGTGCGTCTCTTCCCTTCCTTATTCCACCCCCCGTGCGTCTCTTCCCTTCCTTATTCCCCCCCCGCGTTGCGTCTCTTCCCTTCCTTATTCCCCCCCCCCGTGCGTCTCTTCCCTTCCTTATCCCCCACCGTGCGTCTCTTCCCTTCCTTATTCCCCCCCCCCCCCCCCCGTGCGTCTCTTCCCTTCCTTATCCCCCCCCCCCCCGTGCGTCTCTTCCCTTCCTTATTCCTGATCTTGCAACTCCCTTTCCACCTGTGATTTCCCTTCGGGTGATTTCTCTGTCTCCGCTGCAGTTTTCTTTCCCAAAGTTCCGTTACCTTCCCTCGCCCGCTCCCCTCCTCTCTCCCTCCCTGCATCTCCAACTCATCCCGCGGCCGGTGGGTCCTTCTTTGCAGGGGTGCACAGAGAGGGCTTGGCAAAGTCCTTCCACAAACGCCGTCTGGCTGATCCCACGGCAGCTTGGCATCTCTCCACTTTGCAGACGAGGCCATGGAGGCTGGGGGACACGAAGCTCGAGGTCCCACAGTAGTAAGTGGGGGCCCGGCGCTGGACCGAGAGCCGTGAACCCCAAAGCCTGTATTCTTAGTAATGAAGAAACACTGCTCCCTGCATGAGCGATTTTCTTGATTTTTCTACAGGATGAGCGCATTCCTTGTTCTGAGCCCAACCACAGCATTCTGTGCATGCGGCGGGATAGTATTTATGAGATATTAACCATTGCTTCTCCCCTTACTTCTCTGCCGCCCTGCCCTTTACTTCTCAAGATTAAAGGAGACAGACAGACCGTGTACTGCCCTTAATGCAGGTGGCAAACACAAATACCCTGCTGGCTGTGACCTTGGGATAAAAGAGCCTCAACTTTTGGGGGGAAGGGAGGACTGGGGAGCCTGGCTGTGTGAACAGGGTCTGAGGAGCAGGGAGGATGGTTGATACCCTGTGCCCGGCCCTGGGCTGCGACCAGGAGAGGGAGGGGTGGTGACAGAGAGACAGCGGAGCTTAGAGGCAGTTCCTGCCTCTTGACCTGACACACAGCACCCGTTTGGAGGACAGGAGGCTTCCGGAAGGTCTGGGGGTCCACTTGGTCGTTGGGGCCAGAGACAGCCTTTTCAGGATGCGTGGTTCTCCCCGATAGGCAGTCGTAACAACGAGAGCCCCCGGGTGTGAACGGGAGCCCCAGGTTTCCCACCACGGGTGGCGCGCCCAGGGTGGGCCCAGAGGATGCGTCCATCGGGAGATACCCGCCCACCGGTCCAGAATCCCAAGCAGCCGCTTGCCCCTGTGACCTGACATCTAGAACATCACACAGCTCAGGAGCCAGCTTCCGATTCTGCCCTTTGGGAAGCACGGGAACTCCAAGCAGCAGCTGGGCTGGGTGGGGAAGAAAGGGGTTCTATTTCTTTGCCGCTCAATGTCAGCCGGAGCGCCGTGCCCACCACCGGCCTCGCTGGGGACCGGCGCTGTCGCTGCCCGGCCCGGCACGCCACCAGCCTCTGGGGTCGGGCCTGCCGCTTCTCCAGGCCCTGCCTGCTGGGTCCAAGGTCTTTGGAAAACACTTCGGGGTCTCCCCAGAGCCCTCCTCTGTGCCTCGCTCCAGGGCACGGCCCAGACCTCCCCGCTTCCCTGGGGAAGGTGGGGCCTCCCTCGGCGCCCCTGCATAATTGGGACGATGCGCAGGAAAATTAACAAGGTCATTAATCACCGTGGAGCCAAAGGCAGCTCCCCGGGACCTATTCTTCATGATGATTAATGGCGGGCAGCTCCTCCCCGCTCCCCGATTCATTTTCCTGCCACCGTTCACTCATCTTCCCTTGCCGTCCTCTTCGTCCCTGTCCGAGGGAAGCGGGGTGTCCGGGGGCCGCGGGCTCCGCGTCAGGTCTTTCCCGGCCGCCTTCGCTGCCACCAGCCCCGGACTGGCTGGCAGCGTGAGCCCCCGGGTCAGAGGCACAGCTCAGCTTCTTACACGAAGTGGGGACGATACTCCCCTTGCCTCCCAGCCTGGGAAGATAGAAGACGATGAACACGGCCAAGTAGGCTCCCTGGGCCGGAGCGAGGCTGCCTGAACGTGACCTCTTCCGCCTCCAATGATTATTTTTATTGCCCTGATGAGCGCCGCTGCGGCCTTTCAACGCCCTGGCAGGAATCGGCCCCTGGAAAGGAGCGAGGTCGCTGCTCTTTGCCAACACCAGGGACGGCGAGGGTGATGGTGAACAGCTATTGTATGTTACTGCCGACGACTATACCTGAGAGGCACACGTTGTCCGTCCCATTTTACAGTGAGAAAGCGTGTTCAGAGAGGGAGGGGAGCCCGCTCAAAGCCACACAGCTAGTAAATGGCAGAGGAGGGATTCAACTCCATCCCGGCTGACGCTCCACGGCCGGGAGCTAAGTGCCTCTTCCCTGTCTCTCCTTGTCCCAACCTCCAGCTGGGGCTGCCCTCCCCTGGCAGGACGAGCCAAGCTCGGGTCATGCTTGAACAGCCTCCTGTTCTCCTTTTGTTTGCCAATTAGGCTCCCATCCAGCTTTCTGCTGCTTAAGATAAGCGCCTCCCTCTGCCCACTGATGCATTGAGCCCAGGGTCTCGCTCTGACCAGCCCTCAATCAGGAGATGCTCGATTTTCCTGGAGATAACTATATCCTGGGGGATTTGAGCGAATTTGTAAGGAAAGAACAGATTCTGTAAAATCTAAGGCACAGCGAAGCACTTTTCTGAGGCTGGCAGAGAGGAAGAAACGTGACCCAGTCAAATACAAAATCATGGAGCGGGTGGGAAAAGGTGAGAGACCCAAACGGGATCGCGGTTCTGTGCTTGAATCGCTGGGTGACCTTGGGTAAGTCATTCCTCCCTAGACCAGTTTCCTTAGTAGAATTTGCAGGATGAAAATAGATTCTGAACGTTTAAAGGCAGAACTCAAAAGCTGGGATTGGGTCGGGGGGCCGTGGGGGGGGGGGTTGGGTTTTTTCCCAGGTGGAAAGGAGCTGCAAAGAGAGAAAAATTAAGAAGGAAGGGGGCAACGCTTCGCTTTGGTCTCTCCGGGTCTGCATCAGGACACCCACTGCAAGAGAGACCAGGTCTCTGAGGCAACGAGGATGTCTCGAGGGCTTTTCAAGTCTTAGCGGGTAGCTGTGTAACAATATAAAGATTAAAGTATAATGATGATTCTAAAAATGTCGATGGTGATAATCAGGGCTTTGAGTAACATTTATTAAGCAACAATTACGTGCCAGCTTTGACCGTAAGCTATTAAATAACCCCTAAGTCGTGTCCCCACTAAGAACACTGAGGTGCAGAGGGGTTAGGTCATTTACCTGAGAACACACAGAGAGTGGGGGGCAGAGTTAATCCTGGAGCCATCCCTTCCTGACTCCAGAGCCAGCAGTCCCAATGCGATTCATGACAGTGTCATGCCTGGATTCAGTGTCTGGTGGCCAGGGAAGTCCTTAGACACCTGTGTGCCTAGGGGCTTTCTCCATATCCACAGCCTGTCGCCTCTGTTTACCCACTTGGAAAACCCGCCCACCTGAGACCCAGGACCAGCCACATAATATTGCGGGGCTTAGGAAAAAATGAACACGCAGGGCGCCTTGTTTAAAAATTATTCAACACTTTAAGACAGTGACAGTAAAGCATGTGACCAGGAAGGAGATCCTTCTGAACATGAGATTTTATAAAGTCCACAGGTTGTGTGTGAAGCCACCCTGTGAGCCCCCAAACACTTCCCTGGCCCCGACAAGTTTTCCTCGACCCCTCACATCCCCATCCCACTCTTCCCCGAAGGCAAGGCTTAATCCTCTGTTCCCTTGGTTACTGTATGGGTCTCTTCCAGAATGGACCGGTTGGATCTCTCCCTTCCTTAAGGACCTCTGCCCTGGGCTGGCTTCCTTGAACTCATCTTGGTGTTTGCCAGATGCAGAGGTGATGAAAGTGCTCCAGAAGCCAGTGGAATAAATTATTCTCCCTTCGTGCCCATGACTTTCCCTGGGGCTTGGGGCTAAAGACACTCAACCTTGCCTGGACAAAGCCTTCAGCGTCCATTCCTAAACGGCCGGGAAGAAATGTTCCGGAATACCATCAAGTGCTGAAGGCCTCTTCTAATTAGCTGGATAGTGGCTAACGAGGGATTTCACCGGGCAGAGCCTTCTGGTGGTTGGCGCGTAATTACCATGGAAACCTTCACGCCGCGCTCGGCTCCTTCCCTCAGCCCTCTTCCCTGGGGAGTAGACATGGCCCCACAAAAGCAGCATCTGGGCGGTCGACATCGTTTGTGAGAGAAATAAATGGACAATTAAAGGCAAGACAGGTCGAATCCTTGTTGGAGCGACGTTTTGCCTACATCCATCCCGGGGCTTAATTGATGCTGCTGTCCCTGCACGAGAGGAAATCATTGGAAGGTGATGGATTCTGTTTGGATGGATCCCCTTTCGCTAAGCTCAAGGACAGGGAACATGTGTAATTAGGAGACAGACTTTTCTGCCTTTTAGAGGCGATTGCCGGGATGGCCAGGGGCTGTGACGACTTTGCCTTCTTCATGCTTACACACAAGTATTTATTTATTCTGTCCATCAGCCGAGTGAAACCCCAGCGTCACTCTGTAAGCGGCATCTCAATCTTTAATCTCGTAAGAGGAGCTGAGCTGGCTCACGTAAAAATAACTTTTTGGCGAAAGTTATTAAGCGAGAACAGGGGTGGGGTGAAGTTTGAGAGCCGTGTTGGTCAGGATGGGCTGGGCTTTGCTGAAGTAACAAATAAACCCTGGCATTCCAGCTGGATTAGCACAGTAAGGGTCACTGAATGGGTTGTGCAAGGCTCGGGTGTGGTCGGGCAGCCCTTTTCTATCGTGTGACTGTGCCGCCTGATACACATGGCCTTCACGTTGCAGCTGGAGGGCGGAGAAGGCTGGAGGGAGCAGCGCCCTGCTCCTTAACGGCCACAGGCCAGAAGCGACAAGCGTCATTTCTTCTCACATTGACCCCAACGGCCCCTGGATTCACACCACCTTTCCCTGCCCGGCGGTGCCTCCGTGAGTCACAGTAATGGTTATACCAAAGAATGGCCACGGTGTCCCCCCTTCCAGGAAACCTCTTCCCACTGCCTGGGCTACTGTTTGCCGTGTTCCTGCCAACACTTTTGGAGTCAGGACTGTGTCCGCTGCACCTGTTTCTGCCCCAGGCGTCCCGCGGGAGGGTTAAGGCCAGAATGCAGCGGGCAGGAACGACAGACAACATTGGCTCGGGCTGGCCAGCTTTAGAGGGAAGAGCCTCCAAAGGGTTGAGAGGAGGAGGAAGGAGTCCGGAAAGACCTCACAAAGGAGGAGGCATCGTACCAGACTTTGAAGAGTGGAGGATGCATTCATTCATTCATTCTTTCATTCATTCACTTATACGTTCACTGCCCGGTGCCCACAGGAGCTAAGCCACTCTGCCTGTGTCCTCCAGGAACATATTCCTGAGCAGGGACTGGGCACAAAGCAGACAGGACACAATAAATGTCTTCAGAGGTCAAAGTGGGCACCAAGGACAGCACAGGCTCTGAAGAAAGAAAAAGGCAGTTCTCTGTGATCTAGAAGCATCCAAGGAAGCCCAGGGTGGAAGGGGATTTGCCCTGAACCCTGGACAACGGATATCAACATTAATTTATGTTAGTGCTGACGTTAGGGTTGTACTAGAGGTATTTTATTATCCAAGGCATATGTGTGTGTGGTAAAAAAAAAAAAAAAAGGTAAAAGACACTGAGAAGCAAACTAAACAAAAGAAAATTGCCCAACAACTATTCATATTTTTACATCTATGTACCTACGTACCTACCTTGCTGTCTATAGAATACATATGGCCATTGCAGGGATATTCTCTCATGATCCACTTTTCACTTTACAACATAGCCATCAATTCCGTATCAACAAAGACAGATGCGCATCGTTTTAAGCAGGTTAATCGTATTCTATTTGTATGGATTACTTTCTTTCATCAGTCCTTTATGGCTGGATATTTATACGGCTTACACTTGATGGGTATTATAAACGCTATTGTGGGGGCGCCTGGGTGGCTCAGTCCATTAAGCATCCGACTGCGGCTCAGGTCATGATCTCATAGCTCGTGAGTTCGAGCCCCGCGTCGGTCTCTGTGCTGACAGCTCGGAGCCTGGAGCCTGCGTCCGATGCTGTGTCTCCCTCTCTCTGCCCCTCCGCTGCTCATGCTCTCTTTCTCTCTGTCTGAAAAAGAAATAAAACACTAAAAAAATAAGATAAATGCTATCGTCATTACGATCTTTGCACATGAGTCTTTGTGCAGTTGTTTCCTTAGGAAAACTCTAGTGTGTTTGCAATAGGTAGGGAGCTGAGGCTCGACAGAAGGGGTGTTCTCAGCAAAAGAATCAGGGAAAGCCAAGGCACAGAATCAAGGGAGCACAAGCAGATTTGGAAAGCCATCACTGGAGATGAGGGAAGTCAATGGACAGTTACTCTGGGCCACTTGTGTGCCAGGCACTGTGCTATGGGCTTTCACGCGCACCAAGTTGTGTAATCTTCTAAGAACCACTTGAGGGGCACTGAGCTAGTCCCACTTGACTGTTGAGGTAACCCGAACTGAAGCACAGAGAGGGAAAGTTACCTGCCCGCGGTCACACAGTAAGCTGTGGAGTCAAGAGGGCATCTCAGTTTGTGGGACCCCCAAAGCTCAGGCTCGGTCCACTGCCATGAGGGCAGAAAGTGGCACTCACGGTCGCCATGCTAGCTGTTTCATAATAATGCCCCTAGTTTTGCCTGGACGTCATTGCTTAGGTGGACGTGTGAAAAGAGACAGAATGGAGAATCTTGTGTGTTCAGGCTGGTACCGACCACAGAGCGGACCCCAAGCCTTCATTCCCTTCTCACGAGGATGGGTGATGTCAGCAAAACTTCTTGCTCGGAAATATATTGTTTTGAACTTGGCAACCTGTAAGCTCAGTTGCCATGGTTACCAGAGAGCCCTGGGGAATGATATACACAAAGGGTGGTCTTGAAACACAATCAAGTCCCTTCCCCTCCAGCCTCAACCCGAGCTGGCGACAGTCTTTGACAGATTCTCTTGTGCCCAGGGAACCCCACACCAAAGCGTTCGTGACAAGACACCCCACGCTTTCAGTGCATAACGACACTTCACAGGGACAGAAGGAAGCACTTTAAGTGGATTATTTTCTCTAATTCTCCCCAAACCCTGCATGAGATATGCTACTATTTTTCCCATTTTATAGCTGAAGCCACAGAGACACAGAGGAGTTAAAAGGCTTTGCCCCAGTGTCAGCCACACAGCTAGCAAATGGCAGCCTGGCTCTGGAACCAGTGCTCAGAAATGGCCCATCCTTTCTAGAGCCACAACCCTCAGAGCAAGTCACAGGAAATGATATCCCCAGGCATCTTGTTGGTACCTGGCTCTAAAGATTCCCAGAAGGGAATATGAGTTCCTACAGGGGCCATAAAAGGCTTTAGGCAAGAAAGATACGAGGCGTTAGCAGGGATGTCCTAAAACAACTAGACAAATAGAAGGAACAAAAGAAAGCCCCGATTCAAACGTTTCTAGGCATCCAAGCAATTATGCCTTAAGGTCACTGTGAACATCCTAGCAGGGAATGCGGGTTGGCAAAGAGTTCTAAAGGTCACCGTTTACCCGTAGAATTTGCCTCTTTCTTTTTTAATATTAAGGTCCTCAACCAGACCCAAATCTGGATGCCTACAGGGTTCAGGTGGGAGACAGATGAGTAAGTGAGCCGGAGGCCGGGGGCTGAGCCGGGAAGTGAGACACACAGGGGCTCTGTCTAGGCAGGCACCAGAACATTCCACCCAGCATTTGCCCCAGAGTTGCCACATCTGATTATGTGTCAGAAGCTGGGGATCTGGATGCTTCTGTGAATCTCCTGGTATTTTTTTAAGTTTATTTATTTATTTTGAGAGACAGAACAAGCAGGGGAGGGACAGAGAGAGAGAGAGAGAGAGAGAGAGAGAGCAAGAAAATCCCAAGCAGGTTCATGCCTAAACATTCAGTTGGGTTAAGCGTTGATGGAAGCTTCGAGAGCCAGGAGCTGGGCACTAGCTTTATAGTGACTAGTGGGCCCTGCCTTTTTATAACCGAGTCTGGAGTGGTGTTTTTCAAACTGAAGCATGATTGATTAGTGCATCTTAGAATCAATGTCGTAGATGGCAGCCAGCATTTAAAAATAGAAAACAGAAAATATAGAATATACATAGAATATAGAGAGAGAATATATATAATAGAATCAAATATTTATCTGAAAATATAAACTAGAATATCATGGAACATATCAAAACCCTTTGCATGTAATAAGGGCAGTTTTTTTGTTGTTGTTGTTGTTTGTTTTGTTTTGTTTGCAGAGCATTTATTGGTATTATATATCCTATAGGTCATTTCATATATACGGTCGAAAAAGTTTCAGAATTGACTTAAAAAGAAAGATTTTTTTTTTGACTCCGATAAGGAAGAGAATGTTTTACTTCTGTTGAGCCCCAGGGAGAGTGGGTTTCAGTCATTTATTACAAAGCAGTTAAGAGCCTAAGCTCTGCCCCTTTCTAGCTGTGTGGCCTCGGGAAAATCGCTTCACCTCTCTGTGCCTCTGTCACGCCATCTAGGACATAGTGTGTGAGGATTAAACGAGTTAACGCATGAAAATTACTTAGAACAGTGCCTGGTACCGAAGCAGTTTTCAATGGCGATGGTTGTTATTGCTTGTTGAGGCGTTTGAAACAATAGTCTTTTCGCTTATGAATTAAACAAAATCTCCCGCGTTACTAGGATCAGGCTTTACCTTTGTGTATCCTAAATAGTCTGGAATGGTCAGCAGGAGGGGTCAGAGAAGGGTCTTTCACTGTAATACAATCTCTACGGTTTTCTTGGGACGCTTTCCAGGTCCTCGGCAACCTGGGGACCATTGATCTTCTGTCATCCCGGTGGCCCACAGTGGTTTCTAGGTGCCCACATCCAGGTCAGCTGAAGCTTTATGAGCGCCTGGCCCGGCGGCCGTTCTTCCAGACGCATTAACACACACGGCACCTCATTATCATCCCAGTGCTCCAGTGGGGACATACATTCTGCCGCTTTACAGGAGATCAAGAGACAGCAGCGCAGAAAGGCAAAGTGACACGATTGACATCTTCCAGGAGGCGAGGCAAGATACAAGCAAGGCCATGGAGGTGTCAGGCTTGTGCCAGGGGCCCAGGGCTGAGGGACAGGAGTGTGGGCCCCACAGGACACGACCGGAACCGGGTTCTGTGTAAGCTGGTGGGCAATGAGAAGGCCCCAGGGTGTTTTTGGCTGGGTTTCTGCCGAATCCTGATCCTTTCGCTAAGGCTAATTCCAATTCGGCCAACACAGTAACGCCTTATTTGATTTGCTCTGATTTCTCTGTATTTGATTAACCAGCCTCCTCGTTCCCCAATGATAAGAGAGTTTACTGAGTTACTTTTGGAAACTCAAATGCTGTACTCTATTTAGCTTGGAAGGATCCACAGGGAGACAGTTTTACATAATGTTGTCGCTAAACCACTTGGTTATCTTAATTTTCTCACTCCCGCCACTGGATTTAAGGCCACGATAAGTGCCGGGAAGCGGGAAAACAGCAAGAGGGATATTAACCATGATTTCAAAGATAGCTTCCATGCTTTGAGTGCTAAGTACATGTTGGGCTAAGGGCCCTGCCTCCATTGTCCCTCGAGTCCTCGCGTGCCCCTGGGGGGGAGCTGATATGTTCCACAGCAATTCACCAGAGGTCACAGGGTTGGTAAGTGTTACAGATGGGTCTAGACACAGGACAGTGGCTGAAGGCACGATCCCAGCAGGCATCCAGGACACCTCAGGTCAAGCTCCAGTTCTGTAACTCTGGACACAGCGCTTCTCTCTTTCACAATGTGGAGAGAGGAGAGAGAGAGAGATTAGCCCGATCTTCCCTTCACCTGTCCCCTTCCAGCTGAAGAAGATTAGAGGCATGGCGGCTAAGGGAGCAGAGAAAAATTAGACACCCCGCTCCCAACCCAGGTGAGCAAATCTTTCTCACGGGGACCAACTGATGGCAACCCAACACATGCATGTAGGCACCGTGGACACACGTTATTTCTGCCTATCCAGAATCCGCCCACTTTCTGGTAAAACAGCACAACTACAACCATCACAACAAAACGAGCAGTACAAAACCATAAAAGGGTGAAGCACAGATACGTAAATAGACACGCATGCGTGCCCCGCCCCTTTCCTGTGGGGTACATCCCCCCTCCCTTCTGCCCTGAAGTTACAATCCCACCAGTCGTAGGCACATGACCAGGTCTAACCAATCAGAGAGCAAAGCACCCCGCCTTGGCCTCAGTGATTGGTTCAGGGATGGCCAATGAGACTCAAGCTCGAAGCGCTCCCTCCCTCCTCTGCCCAGCGTGGCTTCGCTGGCTGGCTTTTAGACCAGCAATGTTGGTGGCGGTCTCGGGGAGACCTTGGGGCCGAGTGGGGCCAAGTTGGCGCAAAGCGGAGGGAACCATGTCCTGAAGAAATCACTTCAGCATCCGATTCTAGTCCCGTGGGTCTAGCCGGTCCAGACCTAGTCTAGTCTAGAGCTAGTTCTGCCACCGGAAGTCCCAATCCCACGAGCCTGTATGTTTTGCTTGAGCCCCTTTGAGTGGCGTTTCTGACTCTTGGCGCAAAAGCAAAAAATTAATGACATGCTTTGTTCAAAACACTTTTGGTGGCTTTCCTTGCAGGGGACTGAGTGCTTGTGTTCCCTCAGAATGCCTGTGTCCAAAGCCGTCCCCCAGTAGGATGCTGGCATCTCTGGGAGGTGGCGAGCGGGGAGGCCCTTAAGAAGGGGGTGAGGGTCCTGGAAAATGGGACCCGGAGGGTGCCCCCGCTCTCATTCGGCCACGTGAGCACAAAGCGAGGACACCGCCCGTCGGCCACCAGGGAGCAGTTTCTCGCCGGAACCGGGCCGTGCCCACACCCCGGTTTGGAACGTCCAGCTTCCGGAATGTGAGAAACACGTTTCCGCTCCCGGGAAGCCCCGGATCTGTGGTTCTGTGCTGCAGCGACGCAAATGGACGGAGGCGGGTCAGGCCCGCAGCCAGTGTTTCCGCGTTCATCCGCCGGCCGCAAGGACCTCACCCTCTCACAGCACGGTGGCCTTTCACCTGTCACCGTGACAGTCTGTCCTCCACGCTTCCCTGTTTAACGCATTGCCTCCTTAAGACCTTTCCGCTCACCATGGGTGGCTAATCCCACACCCCTAAGACGGCATATATAGGACGGCATTCTCGGGCCTCTGTTTCATAAAAACCGTTAGCACTCGAGTCAGCCGCGGTTCTAAGCAATGTCCGAGGTGGCCTGGCCTTACCTCCATTCTACAGGCGGGGCCACGGAGGCACCGGACCGGTGCGCGGTTTCTCGGGCCCAGCGCGGTGGTCGCCACACCCAAGCCGCGTGGCCCACTTCTCCAGATTCACCTGCCCGGCTCCCAGGATGCTCCGTTGGAACCATGCTGCCCTTTGCTCCCCTTGGTGCTAGAAAGAGTTAAGGGAATTTGTAACTGTAGAGCAGAAAAGGCCACAGAGCGTAGCACGATAATTGGGCTTGTTTGGTGGGGAGGCAACGCCTATCTTGGTGTCAGGGCACCGTGTAAAAAATGTGTTTTTATTCCACATAAATTAGTCTGCGTGTTCACCCCATGCCGGTGACGGCCTGGTGGCCAAACGGGGCTCTGGCATTAACTCTACGCTGGGAGATCACTCATTAGTGGAAGCAGGGCCCCTGTCTGCATTTTCTTTTGTGTCTTTTCCTGGAGCAGAGCAGAACACAGGGTCTAATTGGGAGGCAGATTGCAGAGCGAATACAAACGAGCTTCCAAATTCTTCTCTTTAGCCTTGTCTACACTAGCAGAGAGACAAAATGAGGGTACAAACTCACCGCGCCTGAAAGCCCGAGACTTAGAAAGGTAAATTCGCGGATTCCTGGAAAACTCCATTTGGAGAATCTTACTAATAGACAAAAGATCCGTTGAATCATAGATGCTCCGAATGATGAGGTCTTAGAATTTTACGTTCTTAGAATCCCGGCAGTGAGGATGTAGTCACACACCCGGACCACAAGAGCCCTCCACACCGCCTACTGGAACTTTCCCTGTTTCCTCGGGTGGGGGCCCCGTTTCCCGCCTCCCGCCAGCCCCTACTCCTCTTGGCTGGCTGGCTGGCTCAGCCGCTCATGCCTCCATTGAACTAGTATTCACTTCCTCTGTCTACACAAAAATGGGCACATCTGAGGTCAAGTCAGAGCCCCTTCACCTTCCCACATCGTTCTCCTCTTCACTGAGCTGACTTCGCACACCGTCCCCCCCCCCACCCCGTGGTTTGTAAGGTCTTTATTTATTTATTTTTTTAAGTTTATTTATCTTGAGAGAGGCAGAGACAGCATGTGTGGAGAGGGTGGGGGGGCAGAGAGCGAGGGAGACAGAGAATCCCGAGCACGCTCTGGTCCAGTGCAGAGCCAGACGCGGGGCTCGAACCCACAAAACCACAAGATCATGACCTGAGCTGAAACCGAGAGCTGCTTCACCAAACCGAGGTACCCAGGTCTTTACATGGAGGGATCCAGACCATTTTGTTCACCACCGAATCCTCAGGGCCTGGGTGCATATCTGACATGAAGGGGGTAGGAGTATTTGCTGGATGCACGATTGAATAAATGATCTTGGATTCTTTGGTTCCCAGGACTGGAGGGAACTTTAAGCCCTGCCTGGATCGGCAGCTTCCTCCAAGCCCTCCGCAAAATCCCTGACCAATACTTGTCCAACCTCTGCTTGAATTCCTACGGGGAAGGGGAGCTCACCACCTCCAGGAGTCGCATTCTTTCCACTGTAGAGAGAGAGGTTCACACTATGTGCCCTGCGACGTCACCTCCCTGCCCCGGGATGTAACCCCCAGCATGACGTAGCACAGGCAAGCACGGGCTTGCAACCCCAAGATGGCAAGAATGATTCCCCAAAAGGCTGAACACGAAGGCCTCATGCTGGCGAACTGGTGACCCAAGAGTTGTATTTGACACAGAGTAGTATTTCCTAGTTCCACGATTTAAAACAAACCAAATTTGGGGCGCCTGGGTGGCGCAGTGGGTTAAGCGTCCGACTTCAGCCAGGTCACGATCTCGCGGTCCGTGAGTTCGAGCCCCGCGTCGGGCTCTGGGCTGATGGCTCAGAGCCTGGAGCCTGTTTCCGATTCTGTGTCTCCCTCTCTCTGCCCCTCCCCCGTTCATGCTCTGTCTCTCTTTGTCCCAAAAATAAATAAACATTGAAAAAAAAATTAAAAAAAAAAAAATAAACCAAATTTCAGGGCGCCTGGGTGGCTCAGTCGGTTAAGCGTCCGACTTCGGCTCAGGTCGTGATCTCGCGGTCCGTGGGTTCGAGCCCCGCGTCGGGCTCTGTGCTGACAGCTCAGAGCCTAGAGCCTGTTTCGGATTCTGTGTCTCCCTCTCTCTGACCCTCCCCCGTTCATGCTCTGTCTCTCTCTGTCTCAAAAATGAATAAACATTAAAAAAAAAACAAACAAATTTCTTTTAAAGTGTGATGCAGACACAGAAACATGCAGCTATCACAAGCCTACAGCTCATGCACTATCACAAGCCTACAGCTCAATGGATTAGCTCAAAGTGAGCTCAGCTACGTCACCAGCACAGATGAAGAAATAGCACATGACATGACCAGCGAATCGTCCTCCCTCCGGTCACTCTCTGTGTCCTGGTGACTATTCCCTGTTCTAAAATTTGGAAGGATCTACATTCAAATATGGCACCTCCGGGCCCCCAATTCCTTATGGTGAGAATGGCTGGGTCTGAATGACACCTCCCTGTTCCATGGGGCCTGTGATGTGCAGCCGGTGCACTTGACCTGCTTCCCTGAGTGTGGCCCCTGCAGGCATTTAATATTTTCTAATGCTGCTCTAGTCATGTTTTTCTAGATGCTGGCACCTCTAAGAGCCGCAATGTATAAATGGGAAGGGACCAGGGTGAAACAGAACCATGTTTTTGCTTCGGAAACAGATGGAAATGAGTCGGGGTCCTGATCTGCAACCAGCTGGGGTGTCTACATAGCTTAGTGAGTCTTCTCTGGTGCTTACTGACCATTTGTATATCTTCTTGGGAGAAATGGCTGTTCAAATCCTTGGTCCATTTTTAATTGGATCACGGGCCTTTTATTAAATTTCAGGAACCCTTGACCTATTTTGGGTGTAAGTTCCATATTAGATATTTTCCCCATCAAATATTTTCTCCCATCGTTTAGTCTGTCTTTTCACCTTGCAGCACAAAACTTTGTAACTTTAATGTAGGCCAAGTTATCTTATTTTTTTTTTTTATCACTTGTGATTTTGCTGTCGTATCTAAGAAAACATTGCCTTAAAAAAAGTCATAAAGATTTACTTCTGTTCTCGGAGTCTTACAGTGTGAGCTGTTTCTTAGGTGGTGTTTCAACTTGTTAAAGAATTTAAAATTTTTTAAAAATTTTTCCAGCTTTATTTCAGTGTCATTAGTGAATGAAAATTGCATACACTTAAGAAGTACAATGTGATTTTTGATATATGTATACGTTGTGAAATGATCACAATTAAGCTAACATATCTGTCACCTCAAATAGGATGGTTTTTTAAAAAAATTTAAATGTTTATTTACTTTTGAGAGAGAAAGAGGGAGAGAGAGAGCAGGGGAGGGGCAGAGAGAAAGGGAGACACAGAATTGGAAGCAGGCTCCAGGCTCTGAGCTGTCAGCACAGAGCCCGACACGGGGCTTGAACACACAAACCGGGAGATCATGACCCAAGCCAAAGTCAGATGCTTAACCGACTGAGCCACCTAGGCACCCCAGGACTTTGGTTTTGTTTTTGTTTATGGTGAGAACATGTAAGGTAACTCTCAGCAAATTTCAAATCTACGATACAGGATTGCCTATATCCACCCTGCTGTGCATTAGATCTGTAAAATCATCCTGCATAACCGGACCTTTGTAAACTTCGACCAACAGCTCCCCATTTCCTTCCTCTCCCAGATCTACAACTACCTTTCTACTGTCTGCTTTTCTGAGTCTGACTTTTTGAGATTCCACATGTAAGTGACTTTCGGTGTCTGCCTTACTTCACTTAGCATGATGTCCTCCAAGTTCATCTGTGTTGTCCCAAATGGCGGGACTTTCCTTCTTTTCCTTCTTTTTTTTTAAGGCTTAATACTACTCGTTACATATGCTACATAACAATCGTATATTTCTAAGTGTCCAAGGGCTCCCCGGTCTCCACATCCACGCCGACACATTATCACCTGTCTTCCTGCTGGTGGCCATCCTGACAGGTGGGAGGTGATAGCTCACTGTGGTCCCTCATGCTGAGTGATGTTGAGCGTCTTTTCATACACCTGTTGACCACTTGAAAGTCAACAGGTATTGACTTTCACACAATAGATATTTGGAAAAATATCTATTTAGATCCTCTGCTCTTTTTTTAAATTATATATATTTTTTAGAGGAGCAAAGGCTGGCGGGAGGGGCAAAGGGAGAGAGAGAGAATCTTAAGTAGGCTGCACGCTCAGCACGGAGCCCAACGCTGGGCTTGATCCCACAACCGTGAGATCATGACCTGAGCCCAAATCAAGAGTCAGATGCTCAACCAACTGAGCCACCCAGGAGCCTTTGCTTTTTTTTTTTAAATTGGATTGTTTGCTTTTTTACTATGGAGTTGCATGAGTCTTTCGTATATTTTGGCTGTTCATCCTTTATTTGATATATGGTTTGCGTTATTTTCTCCCATTCAGCGGGTTGCCTTTTCATTTTGTTGGTGGTGTCCTTTCCTGTGCAGAAGCTTTTTCATTGGATGTGGCCCTACGTGTGGATTTGTGCTTTTATTGGTTGTGCTTGTCTTGTTGTCATAGCCACAAAAATCATCACCCAGACCAATGTCAAGGAGGTCCTTCCCTATGCTTTCTCCTAGGAATTTTTTGGCATCAGTTATTATGTTTGCGACTTTAATCCATTTTAAGTTTTGTGAGTGAATTAAGGTAGGGGTTCAATTTTGTTTTTCTGAATGTGGTCAAGAAGTTTTCCCAACACTGTTTGTTGAAGTGACTATTTTGTCCCCCAGAGTATTCTTGGCTCCCTTGTCAAATATTAGCTAACTATATATGTGGTAGTTTATTTCTGATCTCTCTATTCTGTTCCAATAGTCTGCGTGTCTGTTTTTAACCCAGTACCATACTGTTTTAATTACTATAGGTTTGTAGTATAGCTTCAAGCCAGGAAATGTGATGTCTCCTGCTTTGACTTTCTTTCTCAAGATTGCTTCGGCTATCCGGGGTCTTTTGTGATTCCATACAAACTTTAGGATTGTTTGTTCCATGTCTATTTTAAATGTTATTGGTATTTCCACAGGGACGGCACTGACCCTGTAGATTGCTTGAGAGGTGTGGACATTTTAGCAACATTAATTTCATCCGTATCTTTCCATTCGTTTGTGTTGTTTTCAATTTCTTTCATCGAGTTCTTGTAGTTTCCATTGTGCAGCTGTGTCACTATCTTGGTTAAATTTATTCCAGAATACTTTGGCTTTGTTTCTGTTCCTGACGCTACTACGAATGGGATAATTTTACTTCTTTTCCAAGTGTTTCATTGTGAGTGTATAGAAACACGACCAATTTCTGTATGCCGATTCGATATCCTACAACTTGACTACATCCATGGATGAGTTCCAACAGGGTTTGGTGGAGTCTTTGGGATTTTCTACGTAAAAGATCATAGCCTCTGCCGAGAATGCCCATTTTACTTTCTCTTTGCCAATTTGGATGCCTTTTATATCTTTGTCTGGCCTGATTGCTCTCGCCAGATTTCCAGTACAATGTTGAACAAGAGTGGTGAGAGTACTCACCCTTGTCACGTTCGGATCTTAGAGTTAAAGCTTCCCATTTTTCACCGAGTTTAACGTTCGCTGTGCCTTTGTTGTATATGGTCTTTATTATGTTGAGTTGTGTTCCTTCTATACCCAGTTTGCTGAGGATTTGAATCATGAAAGGATGTCGTGTTTTGTCAAATGTTTCTTCTGCATCTGTTGAGATGATCACATGAAAATCTCCAGTGTTTTTGACAGTGTCCTTAGGCATGGAGTTCTCTACTCTCTATTTAAGTCAAGTTAGTCCTGTCGGGCAAACTAATGGATCTCTTTGTCCTTAATGCCTGCGTTTCCCCCCCAGGGAGAAACCATGTGCCAGTGCAGTGGAGCTGGGGTGAAAAACTGCTTACCTGAAGAGGAGCGACACCCCCCGCCCCCGTCAGTGGGAGCTAGAGGTGGGTGGTGGTAACTATTCTTCTTGGCTTGTACCTCCTGGTGTGGGACCTCTGCCCATGAACTAGTTAGAACAGGAGACATTAGAGCCCAGTATTCTCTGCTTGCTGTGCCTTGGGTCGAGCTTCCTCCAAGTGAAGGGGGGGTGGGATAGGGGCTCAGAGACTCCATGCTCTCAGCGACACCTGCCTGGAATAAAGCTTTTCCATCACGGGGCTCGGGAGATGACAGATGCCCGCAACCTTCACTAAACTGTCAGTTGGAGGACAGGAAGCCCCTGTCTTCTTGGTTTTACCTACCTGGGGTACAACTCTGTACCGTAGGCATTGGCAGGTCATGGAGTAGTTCATGGTTTCAATGCCACAGACTCTGACCATTCTTATGGAGATGTAGTGGACGGCCTTGAATGAATGCTTCTTCCTTAGTCGCATGCCCTTAGGGTAATTTCCGGACCCGGAAAGACTTTAAGACAACATTTTTCACCCATTCAATTGTTGTTTCACTGTGAAGAGGGTCTACGGAACTCCTTACTCCATCTGGAAGTCCCACCGTTTGCTTCCAATTTAAAGTTGACTTAAGAGCCACTGACCTGACTCGTGGCAGGGGACTGATGTCTCTATGTGGCAGCCAAGGATCTGACTATGTAGACAGAGAAGGCGGAAGCCTCACGACTCTCCCAGTCCTCCTGATTATTTCGGAGGCAGGCGTTGTGGAATGAGGCAACCCTGCATTTGAAATTGAGCCTAATGTCTCGGTGTTGTCACTTACCCATCTCCTTCCCTGTGAGATTGGAATGACAGTCTCCAGTGGCCGGAGCTCTTGGGATAATTGGATGAGATAATACGGGGAGATACTCAGCTGAGTGTCTGACAATGAGAAAGTGTCTTGATAAGTGATGGTAGCTTTACAGCCCTCTGCCCAGAAGTCAAACCTCCGTAGACATTCCCAGGCTTCTCTCTCCCTAGTCTGTGAAGGGAATGTTCTCCAGCCCGCCTGTTCTCTCCCCCTGCACACTCAGCCTGCCCAGAGCTGCCTGTCCTTCGTCCCCTTGAGAGAGTTTCTCTCCATCTCTGGCTCTGGAACACCCAGCTCTAAAGGATGGTCTCTGGCTCCCATGGCCTGGCCAGGTCAGGTCAAGGATGTCTCTCCCTTCCCAGCTGCTATGGACCGAAACATTTGTATCTCTCCAAAATTCACATGTTGAATCTTAATCTTCAATGTGATCATATCTGGAGGTGGGGCCTTTGGGAGTGATTGGATCACAAGGGTAGAACCCTCATGAATGGCATCAGTGCCCTTACAAAAGAGCCCCCAGAGAGCTCCCTCGCTCTTTCTGTGAGGACACAGGGAGAATCTCCATCTGTGATCCAGGCAGCAGGCTCTCACCGGATGTAGAATCTGCCAATGCCTTGATTTTGGACTTCTCACCTTCTAGAACTGTGAGATAAATGTGTGTGGTTTCAGCCACCCAATTTATAATATTTTTGTTGTAGCAACCTGAAGAGACTAAGGCAAAACTTGGTGCCAGGTGGAGGCTGCTGTTGTAACAAATCTCTAAAAATGTGACAGTGGCATTGGAACGGGGCAGTGGGAAGAGCCTGGAAGAATCTGGAGGCACAAGCCAGAAAAAGCCTACACTGCTAAGAAGGGACCATTAAGGGCAATTCTGCTGGGAACTCAGAAAGGAAGGAGAGAAAGCCTGTCTTCTTAGGGAATACCGAAGTGATCCTGAAAAGCAACGTTGGTAGAAATACAGAGGTTACGGCCATTTGGATGAGATCTCCCGTGGAAATAGGGAACGTGCTCCTGGAAACCGGAGGAGAGGTGAACCTTAGTAGAAAGTGGCAAAGGACATAGTTGAATTGTGCTAGTGTTTTTTGGAAGGTAGAACTTTTGAGTGATGAAAGGGGATCTTTAGCTGAAGACCTTTCCAAGCAACGCATTGAAAATGTGGATTGGTTCGGCCTGAGAAAGAGAAATGACTCAAAGGAGAAATTTTTAAGCAAAAAAGGAAGCAGAACTTGAAGATCTGGAACATTCTCAGGCTGCCCATATTGTAAAAAACGAGAAAGCGGGGGTCGGGGGGAAATGGAGCTCTAAAGGGGTGGCTAAGGACTGTTCGATGGGGAGATTAAGGTGAATCAGCCATCTCGGCAGAAGCCAGGATCTGTTCTCCAAGACCCTGGAAGAGCGATCTTGAACACAACTCAGAGACCACCAGGGATGCCACAGGACGAGGGCCGAGTGGGGGTACAGAGCAGGGGCTCTGTCCCAGGAGGGGCTGGGGCTCCGCAAGACTGCCTGGTGTCATCTCACATTGCGGCCTCTCTGTTCCGTGTGCCCGGGGAACCATGAATCATGGCCTCCCAGTTGTGGCTCTGGTCACCCCTCCAGAGGGTTCAGGCAGCAAACACGGGCAGAGTCTGTGAAGGGCCATGTTTGCCCACGGAGTGCATAGACCTGGGGACAAGGCTGCCTCCACCAAGGCTTCAAAGACAAGTCGCCTGGAGCCACAGGCAAGTGATCCCGGCAGAGAGTCACCGTGGGGGTGGGGCCACCACAGAGAGCCATCTCAAGGGGTGGTGCCCAGGCAGACTGCCTGGTGGCAACGGCCACCACGGTGGTGACATTGCCAGCCTAGTGGGTCTGAAGCCGGAGCAGCATGACGCTGGGGCCAAAGAGGATTATTCCTAAGCCTCGAGGTCTAACGGAATTGGTTCCAACGGGTTTTGGACTAACCACGGACCTGCCACTCATATTTTTCTTTTCTTCTCTTTTCTTTTCTTTCTTCTCTTTCTTTTTTCTTTTCTTTTCTCTTTTCTCTTTTCTTTTCTTTTGTTTTTCTTTTCTTTTCTTTTCTTTTCTCTTTTCTTTCCTTTCCTTTTCTTTCTTTTCTTTTCTTTTCTTTCTTCTCTTTCTTTTTTCTTTTCTTTTCTCTTTTCTCTTTTCTTTTCTCTTTTCTTTTCTTTTATTTCTTTTCTTTTCTCTTCTTTTCTTTTCTCTTCTTTTCTTTCTTTCCTTTCTTTTCCTTTCCTCTTCTCTTTTCTTCTCTTTTCTTTCTTTTCTTTTCTTTTCTCTTTTGGAATGGAAATGCCTATCCTATGCCTGTCCCACCGTAGTATCTGAGAGGCATATAAGTTGTTTGATTCACAGGTTCACGGCTACAGAGGAACTTGCCTCCGAATGGGTCATACTTGGAGTCTCACCCCGTCTCTGATTTACATGATATTTAAGTCGAGACTTTGGACTTAGACTTCACAGCTGATGCTGGAATGAGTTAAGATCTGGGGGTTGTTCAGGAGGAATGAATGTATTTTGCATGTGAGAAGAACCTGAATTGGGGGCGTGGGAGCAGAATGCTATAGGCTGAACGTTTGTGTCCCTCCAAAATTGATACATTGAACCTACTCCCCAGTGTAATGTTATCAGGAGGTGGGACCTTTGGGAGGAGAAGGGCGAGCTCTCATGCGCAGGACTAATGCCCTTCCAAGAGGGACCCCAAAGAGCTCCCTACCCCCTTCTATGAGGACATAACAAGGACATAACAAGGAGACAGCCACCAGTGGAAAAGGAAGCAGACACTGGATTTGCGAGCCCTTTGATCTTGGACTTCCCAGCCTCCAGAACTGTGAGGAATAAATCTTTGTTCTTTAAGCCCCCCAGTCTACAGTATCTTTGTAACAGCAGCCAGAACGGATGAAGAGACCAGCCCTCTGGGGCACACACGATCATTCAGCTTCTCATTCAGGAGACCAGTCACAAGACTGGGGATCAGAACTCTGTTTCTCTAACCCTCCGGGTTGCATCATCTCTATCTTTACCAGTACCCCCCTCGCGGAACTGTGGTGGGGGTACAGTTCCCTGGTCAAAACTGGTTAAAAACTCATTTCCCGTTTCCAGCCATGAAGCAAAGAACGGGTCTTTTCTTTAAGTGGAGCTAACGTACAAAACAGATGAACATAAGGGAAGGGAAGCAAAAATCCTATAAAAACAGGGAGGGGGACAAAACCGAAGAGACTCTTAAATATGGAGAACAAACAGAGGGTTGCTGGAGGGGTGGGGAGGGGGGGATGGGCTAAATGGGGAAGGGGCACCAAGGAATCTACTCCTGAAATCATTGTTGCACCATAGGCTAACTAACTGGGATGTAAATTAAAAAAAATAAATTCACTAAACGGAGCTAGCATCGTAGAATAACATCAGCTACTACGTATTTATATGCCAGACACGGTTCTAAGTTCTGTCACATGTATTAACTCATCCACCTTAACAACGACCCTAAAAAAGTAGATACGACAGTCAAGCTCAGTTTAAAGACGAGGAAACCGAGGCATGGAGAGGCAAGGGGCTTGCCAAATATCACATGACAGAGAAACGGCAGAGCTGGGGTCGAAATCTATCCTGCGCACGCAACGGCCCAGCTCCAGGATGGGGCAGGCAGGCTGGTTCCCTCCCCACAGAGTTATTCCCCTTCTTCGGCTTCAGCAGAACCCCTGTTTTGTTCGGATGCCCACCTCTCCCCATCAGGACTTGGGACTTAGAGAAGAAATCTAAGGTATGATTGGTTTAGGAACGGGCATGTGACACAATTCTGGCCAATGAGATGTGAAAGAAGGCATACAGGGGGAGGGTTCTTGTCAGATAGAAAGAGGCACGCGGATTAAGGTGTGAGGCTTGGAACCGTGGCAGCCATCTTGTGCCCTGAGGGAGCTGATCTGCAGAAAGCCTTATTTGAGACTGGGAAATCAGATCATGGAGGAAGAACTTGGTTTTGTTGCCTCGCTTCATGGGAAATAGCTAGTCGTCCTTGATTGGGGATTTTGCGTTGTTCGCGGCTAAGGGTGTTCTAAGGGATCCACTTCTTACCAGGTGGAACAAAAGCAGACTTCCCTGTGGGGAAGAAGAGAAGGATGCCTACCCTGGGCCTGTGGAGAGATGGGGATGAACTTGCCAAGCTGGGTTGTGATAGGAGATCCATTCTATTCTGAGAGCAGTGGGAGATCTCTGGAGGGTTTCTCTCTCGGGATGGGGGTGCTGTGTGGAGAATCGCTTGGGACTGGGGAGGTGCTGGAGGGAGGGAGGAGCACAGTGGGACGTCACAGATGTTTGGATGAGAGGAGGAGGGAGGAGGCAGGGCAGGAGATGAGAGATGGAGCGGGGGTGTGCTTCGGGGCCACGGCCATCACCACCCGCTGACGAATCCATCCGGCGCAGGGGTGCAGAATGAGAGAAGGAGGGGAAGGAAGGCAAGGACCGAGTGTCATCGATGAGCAAGAGTGCTGAACTTGTGCTTGGGTTAGCCCGGGTCAGAGCTGCCCCTGCTGCTTGCTGTGCGTGAATTTATGTGAGAGCCCAGAGTCTGAACCAGACCCACACTTCCTGTTTCCGTGGCTATTTTATTCGCCACCTAACACGACACTTCCTACATGGCAGAGACAAAAATAAATGTTTGCTGAATGAATAAACACCCGCAAATATACGCTGTGGTCCGAGCATCGCAGAGCCTGGCATAGCTTGGGGTGCAACGGGTTCTCGGTCAGGCTTCGTGGAATGAATGGGCGAGTGTCCTCACGCCCGCCTCGGTCTGACGTGCTCCCTCCCTCCCAAGGAGCGGGAAGGCGGCAGAAATGCACCGAGCTCCCTGCTTATGCTCAAGACTCCTGTGTTATGACGTCAACCTGTCACTCACAAAGACAGGAAATCTATCCGGTCATAAATTTGACTGGAAACTAATACACTGGCAATAGTAAGCATTAATTAAACATTTAATTCACCATCGCTTTGCCTGTCGTAATGTTAGAAGGGCACCAGGATCTAAAAAAAAAATAATCCAGGGAAGTTTGAGTTCACACACTACTTTTCTCCACATACTATGTTCTAGAGGAGGCAGAGAGTATTTGGGGGTAGTGTGTATATATATAAAATATTGACTAATTCCAAACACTATTCCAGTTCTAGGGGAACGGTAGTAAACATAGGGGGCCCAGGCCCTGCCTCACGGAACCACATCTTCATCAGGAAGCCCAACATTAAGTAAACGAGTCGGGAATATCCTTTAAAGTAGCGATAATTGGGGCGCCTGGGTGGCGCAGTCGGTTAAGCGTCCGCCTTCAGCCAGGTCGCGATCTCGCGGTCCGTGAGTTCGAGCCCCGCGTCGGGCTCTGGGCTGATGGCTCGGAGCCTGGAGCCTGTTTCCGATTCTGTGTCTCCCCCTCTCTCTGCCCCTCCCCCGTTCATGCTCTGTCTCTCTCTGTCCCCAAAATAAATAAACGTTGGAAAAAAAATAAATAAATAAATAAATAAAGTAGCGATAATGTCTATGGAGAAAATGGGACACGATGTGAGGACAGAGAGAGCTGGAGGTGGAGAGCCCTTGTAAACGAAGCGGTCGAGGAAGGTGTCTCTGGTATACACGCATTTCGAGCGAAGTGTTCCGGGGGAAAGGGACGGCACGTGTAAAGGCCCTGTGGAGGAGAAGGAGCCTGGCGAGTTGGCGGGACAGAAGGCCGGTGGCTGGAGCGGTGGTGCCCGTGAGCTGTCTCGGTGCCGTAGGAGGTGGAAAGAGGGGTCAGGTCTGGGTGCCGGTCTGGGCTCCCCTCGGGCATTTCTTTACCTGTCTCTTCAACACGGCAGGTGGCTCTTTGGTGCAGGTGCTGTGAGCAGCAGTGTCTTGACGATAAAGACCAAAGCCTGGAGAAGCTCACAGTGGGGAAGACAGACAAGCCAGTGGTTCCCCACGTTATAATGTGGTGACATGGTGGGGGGCACCACGTCGTTCACCACAAGGAGGGTTGTACGGAGCACCTACACTTCCAGGCCCCTCAGAGTCTGGCTTGGCCGCGTGGCTTGCTCGGACAAGTTCTGCCTTACGAGCTTGTCCGTGCCAGGCCCCCTGCCACAGTGACCCTTGTTACCCTCTTCCATGGGGACTGGAAATATTCTGGATAGAGGCTGCTCATTCCCTCTGGGCCCCGGAGAGAGAGTGATGACCCTGGATGGTTAAGTAGTGTGAGAGAGGAATACGACATTGCGGGAGTCTCGGGCCTGTTTGTTACTGCAGCATAGCCCAGCCTGTCCTGACTGATGTAGCCGGGATAAGGATAGGCACCAACGTGGAACACGTGACCCAGCCTGAGGCAGTCAGGGAAAGCTTCCCAAAGAGAGGCCATCTTTGCAGAGGCTGGAAGGACAAGCAAAGGGAAGGGAAGAGGTGTTGCTGAAAGACTGCGGGGGCGGCGGGGGGGGGTGGGGGAGACCTCCCTCAGGTGGGGATTCTAGAGGGAGCCACAGGTGAAGCTTGAGAAAATGTAATTAAGTGCACAGATCCTGAGGTCAGACACGCATGGGTTTGATTCTGGGCTGTGCCACGCTCTGTGTCTGTGACCTTGGGCAGAAGCTCCCGACATTTTGTGAGTATCAGATTCCTGATCATGCAAAAAAGGGCAAGACAACACCTACCCTGCCCGTGCCTGATATCTTTTTACATGTGCTCATTCAAAGTGGTGATAATTCCATTATTCGAAGTAGCAATGATTATCTTATTAGATATCATGGCAGACGTACCAGGCCACTGGGTCCGGTTTTGCCATGGCCTCCACCAAAACACCAAAACCATAGCGAGTAGCTAACGCATACTTAGCATGCGTGGGCTCTATGGGCTTGGCATGCATTACAAGCCTTAGAGCATTAGTGTTACCGTTATACCCATTTTTTTTTAAATTAAAAAAATTGTGTTTCAACGTTAGTTTGTTTTTGAGAGACAGAGACGGAGTGTGAACAGGCAAGGGGCAGAGAGAGGGAGACCCGAATCCGAAGCAGGCTCCAGGCTCCGAGCCGTCAGCACAGAGCCCGACGCGGGGCTCGAACTCATGAACCGCGAGATCGTGACCTGAGCCAAAGTCGGACGCTTAACGGACTGAGCTCCCCAGGCGCCCTTGGACCCAGTTTCTTAGAGAGAATGGAAGCCCATGGCATAAGTGACTTTCCCAACCACATGGCTGCAAAGTGGCGGAACCAGAATTCAGACCCGGGTCCCAGTCCAGCGTCCACACTCGTAACCACGATGCCGTCTCCCGCTTCTGCGCTTACGCACCCGACAGGTTCATGCCCAGTGGCCGAGAGGAGACTCTCAGTCCAAGAGGCATGGCTGGGAGTCTTGATCTGGTGCAAATGAACAGAGGGAGGGACTTGGGCACAGGCCCTGCTATGACCTAGAAGGTGGGATGGAACAGGAAGGGTTGGGCCCCAAAAGGAAGGTGGCCAGTGGGGCACCAGCTTTCTTGCAGCCATCACTTACTGACTCCGGTTCCAGGGTAGGATCTATTTGTGCAAAGGTGCATCTGGTCTCGTCCACAGACCCTGGAGCTGCCGTTCACTGGGCCTCAGTTCCTCTACTGCTATACTGTCACCTGATGAGCTATCTGCAGGTGTTCTTGAGGACAGTGCAGTGGTCCCAGGATCCCACAGGACCTTCCTCGCCCGATGTCAAGCAGAAACACAGTGGCCATAAAGAAGTGACCCTCATGAAGGAAGGGGATGCAGAAGGGCCGTCCACAGAGAGAAGGCGTTAGTCCGGAAGAGCATGGGGGTGCTCCTCCGGCATCCAGCTAGGAGAAGAAGGCAGGATGGAAGATTCTGGGGCATCAAGCAGGGCTCCCTCCCTCCGGGCTTTATCCCAGGGCAGTGAGAAGCCGACACAAGACTTCCAAGCAGCTGCAGGATCAGACTCACTGTGGCTGCCATTAGGGTTGCAGGGGAGCAAGGCTGGGGGCAGGGGGACCATGCAGGGAGCTGAGGCCACCGTCCCGGCCAGAGTAAGACCAGGTGTGAGACGAGAGCGGTGGGTGGATTTGCTCTCCCTGAGCCTGTGACCCCGGCTTAGGGCTCCAGTGACATTTGATGACTGTCCTCTTCCCTCGCCTAAAGGGCTGCCTGACCTATGCTTATCTCTCCAAGTGGCCGTTCTGCAAGTCGCAGCAACCTGAGATTGGCACACTGCCCCCGTCCGCCACGTTCTGGGCCACAGGCTGCCCAGCTCCGGAGCTGCTACGTGTCCTTCTTATGTTCTGCTTCCTGAGGTTTCCGTCTGTTTAGCGACAGGGCCCTTCTTGGTTTCAGTTCACAAGGCCGTCCCTCCAGCTCCCTTCTGGTCACAGGCGAGCAGCCTGGTGACATGGCCTCAGGCGAGCAGAAGGTTCTGGACTCCGGGACGTCTAAGCTGAAAAATCACGGGTTAACTTTCGTTTCCAATTAGCTCCGCATTTTCTCTAAAGACATAATCCTTTATTAAGTTAATGAGGCATCATAATTATTAATTGCTAATTATTCATCGTCGCTTAGTCTATTTAAAGGAAATGATACCATTTAGAGCAAGATTTAAAGATATGCAAATATCAAACGGCTTCCTTCATATACTCAGCTGCTCTGTGGTGCCGTGGCAAACACATTGACTCTTTTTGTCGGGAAGGTGTTCATTTGGCTCTAAATTCCATGACTTGGAAATTCAGCCTACCACCTGGGCGTCCTTGGCCAACCTTCTTAACTTCTCCGAGTATCAGCTTCCCCTTCTCTGAGTGGCAAGTGGGGATCGGATTACCAGCCTGCTGCCCTACTGAGGCTGCCCACGAGATGATGTCGGAAAAATGCCGCGCACAGGCCTCGGAACGTGTCGAGGAAGTGAAGAAATGCAAGCTATCCATGACAAGTTGCTTCTTCCTCTAACCCGGGACGTATGCCCTAATTCTAAATCAAAGAAATAAATATGTACATATATAAATAGAATTACGTATTTCTGGGTCTATATCTACAGTGCCAGCTACCCCTGTATTTTTTATACCATCTCTCTAGCTACGCCTGTCTTCCCCTCCTGGCCTTTGACACTTCTCATTGATGTTCCTGGACATTGACGCCGGCCTCTCAACTCTGACTCAAGGGTCCCAAGCCTTCAGGACAACTCAAGGTCACAAAAACACTCACGGGCACCTCTCATGTCTTACTGTCACATTCAGACTTCTCTGTCCAACTGCCTGTCTAGGAATATGGGAGGCTATGAACTTCTGCTCCAGTCTTCCTGGAGTCTTGTTTGGCAAAGACTGGAGTCCGGTCTTGTTTGGCGAAGGTGACAGAGTGGGATCCTTATTCTTTCCTGTTGGTTCCAGGGCTAGAGGTTAGCCAGACTGTGGGGCCCAGCGAGCGAGGGTGACCACTGGGCCTCCAAGGCACCACAAGTGTCCCTCCTTGGGAGCCTTTCCTGGGCACGACCCCCACATTGACCCCTGGCTCCTTCTTATGCTCCGGTCACCTGGGGGGGCGGGGCGGTGTCTTTGGGATTCATTCACATTGTGAACTTTGCTCCCTAGATCCAGTGGCTTATGGAAGAGATCCCTCTTCTTTTTGGGAAATTTAGTTAAGAAGTTACATATACTGGGGGACCAGGGGAGGAACCCTCTGTCACCTTACCCACAGTCACTTCCACGGAGGTGAAAATGATGAGACCAACACCATTGGCCCCAGAGATAACCAGTTCCGGGTGGCAGCCCCAGGAGGCTGTACGGAGACAATCTAACGGTGACAACAAAGTCAGGCTCCAAAGAAAGGGTGGGCCGTGCTGCAGCAGGTGAAGCCAGGGTCTTGGGTGGGACGAGTGCTACTGTCATCGATTAACGGTAGCTACCTGTGCTGTTGTTCTAATCAGTGTCCTACATCACCCGGCCTGTCATTCTCTTCACTTCAGCGATGAGGACATCGAGGGCCAGAGCAGTTAAATGGCATTCCCAAAGACCTGTGGTCAGCAAGTATGAGCCCAAAATGTGCACCTTTACCTGTGAGAACACTGTGCTGTCTGTCTGTCTCCCTTCAGTGCTCCCAAGGGGAAGGTGGGGGTCACGCAAGACATGGCGTCTGTTCTAGAAGGTGTGAGTTGGCTGAGGGTCCTTGGCTGTTTGTGGCGGCTAATGCGACTCTTCCCCACTTTCACTTTCCCAAGGAGACAGGAAGGCCTAGCTGATTTTGGTACGTGACAATTCTGGGCAGGGATGGGGGCAGAGTAGTGACCATGTCAAGTGCCCGGACGCCGTGAATACGTCAGGTTACATGGTAAGGGGGAATTTAAGGTGCGGACGGAGCTAAGGTTGCTCATCAAATGACCTTTAAAAAAAGCGATGATCCTGACCTCTCCAGGTGGACCCAAAGTACTCACGAGGGTCCTTAAACGGGGACGAGGGAGACAGAGAAGGGGCCACCAGAGAGGCGGTGTCATGAGACTCACCTGCCATTGGCCCATTTTGAAGATGGAGGAAGAGGAACGTGAACCAAGGAAGACAGAAGTCTCTAGAAGCTGGAAAAGGCAAAGAAACAGATTCTCCCTCTGAAACTGCAGGAGAAATGAAGCCCTGTCGGAGTTTTTGTTTTAGCCCAGTGACAACCATTCCAGATTTCAGACCCCCAAAACTGTAAGATTTAAGAAAAAACGTGCGTTGTTTTAAGCCACTAAATTCATGGTAAGTTGTGGCAGGAGCAATCAGAAATGAATACAGCAGAGTAACTGCACATTTAAAAACCATGCACCATCAGGGGCGCCTGGGTGGCTCAGTCGGTTAAGCGTCCGACTTTGGCTCAGGTCGTGATCTCACGGTTCGTGAGTTCGAGCCCTGCATCGGGCTCTGTGCTGACAGCTTGGAGCCTGGAGCCTGCTTCAGGTTCTGTGTCTCCTCCTGTCTCCGCCCCTCCCCTGCTCATGCTCTGTCTCTCTCTCTCTCTCTCTCAAAAATAAACATGAAAAAAAAATTTTTTTTAAACCATGCAGCGCCACTTGAATCAAATCAATGTGTTAGATTACAGACCTCTGAACTATACAAAGAATGCAGGAGAGGGGAACATACAAAACAGCCCCGCAAGGAAGCAATGAGCCCAAATCGGGAAGAGCATCTTCTGTGGGGCATACGAAGGCATGAAAATAAGGGGGCCGGTCACCTGACCTCTTGGAACCCCGGATTTCTTATCTACGGATTTGGGAAAAGTCATCCTTCTCTCAGTGGTCTCAAGCTCATTAGGAGGATTAAATGCCATGACATATAAAAACTGTCAGAAACATAGCAGGGGGCTTAGTCTGTGTCTCTTCTGCATCTGTCCTGGAGCCTTCTTGAGTCGGGAATGTTTCGGATACCAGAAATTCACACTCCGTTTTGGAGACTATCATAGGTTTTGTTTTTTTTTTTTAATTTTTTTTTTCAAGGTTTATTTATTTTTGGGACAGAGAGAGACAGAGCATGAACGGGGGAGGGGCAGAGAGAGAGGGAGACACAGAATCAGAAACAGGCTCCAGGCTCCGAGCCATCAGCCCAGAGCCCGACGCGGGGCTCGAACTCACGGACCGCGAGATCGTGACCTGGCTGAAGTCGGACGCTTAACCGACTGAGCCACCCAGGCGCCCCGAGACTATCATAGGTTTAAAAATAGGTTTCTTTTCTGATTACAAAACAATGTTCACTCATTGTAGACGACCAAAGAGGTTATAGAAGCGTATAAAAATAAAATAAAAATCTTCCCCCAAACCGCCCATTAAAAGATTTCAACTGTGTGTATCGTGCTTCGCTTCTATTCTCTGCCTCTGTCTCTGTCTCCCTCTCTGTGTGTGTATCTAAAAATACCTGGGGTCACCTTACATACAGATTTTTCTACTTGACTGTTTTCAATATATTATAAAAGCTTTTCTCCTGCGGGTTCTCCCCCCACCCCTACCCTATTTAACAATACAAGCACATCAGACTTGGGAGTGAAGATCAGCGTGGGGATGAGAATTCACAGCTCTACCATGCTTTAGGTATTTGGCCCCGGGAAAATCTAAATCTTCTCTCATAGGGTTAGTGTGGGATTTAAATGGCGTAAGGCCGCTGGAACTCAGCACAGTCCTTGAAACATAGCAAGTGCTTACGGGACGATGGGGGACCGGCTAATATCGAGTAGACCCTTGTCAGTCAGCCTGGGTCATGCTGCTATGACAACGGCCCTCGGCGACCCCAGCACCACAGGAGTCTGCTCCTGGCTCTGGATGGAAATCACGCTCTTGGACACCTGTCTGCACAAAGTGGTTTGGAGCTCCGGGTTGCTTCCAGCCTGTGGCATTTCCATCGCACACGCGTTTTCACAATCGCCAAGGCAGGGAGGACAGCCTGAGAGATTTCCCACGCGCAATTAAATGCTCTGATCCAGAAGAAATATGCATGCACTCTGCTCACGCCCAATTGGCCAGAACGAATTGCATGACCCACCCTTTTAGGGGCGTGTGAGTGGAGGCATGTAATCCTCGCCTGGGCCCAGGAGAGGAGGGGACCCAAATGCAGGTGAGCAAAGGGAGGGTCTGCCACGGAATTATCGCTTTATCGCAAGATGGTTTGCTCTCGCGGAAATCGGTGCCCTCGGATCCAAGGTCCACCCCAGCATGTTTGTAGGCGAGGACACCCCAGCCCTGACCTGTGCAAAGGGAAGAAAAGGCAGCTGGCCTCAGATGCACCGAGGTCTCGTGGGTCAGTCTGAAGCCGAGGTTCCCCATCAGTATTTCGGTGCCGGTTCCCTCTCTGTGGCTGAGGGTCATGGCCCTGTGGCTCCGTGCTGTGAACGGTGCAGTTAAGCCAAAGGCTCAGCTGGGCACAGTGCCGCATTTCATCGGTGCCCTGTCATCACCCTGACCTACAAATCGTCCGAAGGGCCATCGGTCTCGGAAGAGAGGGTATCGGGTCCCGCTCTGGCATTTACCACCACGCGCATCGCAGGGTGGCGAATACAAAGAAGATGTGAACCCTGGTGAGCTAGGGGCTGGGTGAGCACTGAGGGGTTGCTGCGGAATTATCAGATCTCCCGGAGGAGCCACAGGAAGTTCCACTCCTTGCTTTTCATTCCTCTTTCCTTCTTCCCAGATTATATCAGCCTCTCCTTTTCCCAGATGTGGGCAATGGGTACAAGGAGAGAAGGTTTTAAGGGTCAGAACATACGGGTGTGGTTTATGGCTTTGCTCCCTACCAGCTGTGTGTCTTGGGGCAAGTTGCTTCCCATCTCTGGGTCTTCATCTTCTCGTTTATGTAGGGAACAAGGTCCCTACATCCCATGATTCCGTGGCTCCTTATATGAGCCAGGCTCAGACCTGGATGCCGGAAACCATCTACATCAGTCAGGAGGATTGTGGGTTTAGGCAACAGAAACATCCACCGAAAGTAGCTTAAACAGCACGGAAATGTGTTGTCCCCAAATGTGCTGTAGAGGCTCCTGGGTACAGTGGGTCTTCGGATTGGCGACTTACGGCTCAACCATCTTCAAAGACCCAACGTCACTCACCCCATCTCTATGCGCTCCTGGACGCTGGCTTCCTCCTCCAGCTGTAGGAAGATGCCTGCCACACCCAGACATGAAAGCATCCAGGCCAAGAAGAGGGAGCGTGTCTCCCAAGGGGGACGATCCCGGGAGACTTTGCCGAAAGCTACCGAACGGACCGCCCCCCTTGGGGAGAGGTAGGTCACGTGCCAGCCCCCAACAGGGCGGCCACCGTCAAGGGGGAGGACGGCCTTAGCGCCAACACGTCTATCCCCACGGAGTGTGAGGGGAGCTCGCCCGGGCATGCGGTAGACCCCAGGGGTAGGTACCCGAAAGAAAATCAGGCTTCTGTCTGAAAAAGAGGATGTGACTTCTCACATCTTCTCACAGACTTTCTCGTTTTCCCCATTTCAAAGCAACAGTTCACGCACATTGAACGTTTCTGTGTGTCGTCTCTGTGTCACCAGCTTTACAAGCAATTTCTTTCCCAGTCTTTACAATAGCCCAGGGGAGCAGATGACAATGCCACGTCCATTCTGCAGATCAGGACAACGAGGTTCCAGGAAGGTGCCTCGCGCAAGGTCACGAATCGTCCGATCCCACATTCACGTCTGTGTCTGGGGGGTTCCAAAGCCTGAGCTTTGAGCGTCTGTGCTTTACTGTTTCGGGTGAGAGAAAGGAAGAGTCCCAAGCATCCATGAAACACCGGCTGTGCCTCACAGACACGGGCATTTGCTGTCTCCATCAATCCCCAAGACAAGCCAGCTAGGACTCATCATTATTCCTGTTTTGTATTTTGTGCGGTGACGTCTCAGGGAGGGCGGTTCGCTAACCAAGAATTTCAGAACCGGTAAGAGGCACAGAGGCCAATCTCCTTGACATCACCGTTTCAAAAACGAATGCTTTCATCCATCAGGAACTGGATGCCTGATGGAGCGTCCTAAACAGCAGGGGATTTTATTTTCTAGTGTAACCAGAAGAGAAGTGGGCCACCCCAGCAGTGGGTCAACAGCTGTCGACAGGGAGGTTGCAGACCCTAGCTCTTCCCAAGCCTGGGCTTCCCCATCGACCGTGTGTTGACTTTGTCTTCTCGTACCCTCCAGGCTCCCGGTCTCCAAGCAGACTCTCTCTCAAGCAGGAAGGGGCGGGGTAGGTCAGTGCATGAAGCGCTCCTGGCACACTTGTCCGTTTTCATAAGGGAGATAATGTTCCCTGACGTCCCCCAGCTGGTTTTCCCTTACACCCCGCTGGCCACAACTTTCACAAACCTAGCTGCAAGAGAGTCCAAGAAAACACGTGTCCGCGTCTTCAGTTTCTGCTGCTGACGGTGGGTTCAGGCAGCTTAGAAGAGGGCCAAGGAACGGCCCTCGGGAACACGACCAGCAAATCTGATCACACCCTCTGAGGGTGTTCCGAGTGGGGACCTCGATTTCAAATCCCTTGTATCCTTGCAGCCTAACGAGGCCCTAAGTGCTCGGTGAATGCTTTTAAGAATAGCTGGATGACTTCGAAGGTCTGAGACCACCTGGGGGATGTCGGAGAAGGGGGTGTTGATGGATGGATGGAACTGTGGGTCAATGGTTGTCTCGGTGTGTTCCAGATGTTGTAACAACATACCATAGTCTGGCGGCTTAGAAACAACAGAAAATTATTTCTGTAGGTTCTGGAGGTTGGAAGTCCAAGATCGGGGTTCCAGTGGGGTTGGGTTGTGGGGCTGCAGACTGATTGCCGGTTTCTCATTGTGTCTTCACGTGGCGGGGAGGGAGGGAGGAAATGAACTGTCCAGTGACTCTTACAAGACACCAGTCCCATCATGGGGCCCCACCCTCATGGCCTCGTTTAGCCCTGAGGACCATCCAAAGACTTCACGTCCTGGTACCATCACACTGGGGAGGCATAGGGTTTCAAAATAGGAATTTGGGGGTGGGGGGAGACACAAATATTCAGCCCGTAACAGTGGCCCTTTTCCTTACACCCCACTTTCTGCTTTTCATTCTACGTGTTAATGCTTGCCAGTGAGTTGCCCAGCAAGAAAATGCCAGTGATGGGAGAAGCAGGGGAGTCTCCACGTGCCCATCTGTGAAATGGGTGAGGAGACCAGGTTTGTCTTTTACAAAGCTTCCGGGTCTTGGCCTTGGTCCTGGAGTGAGGGACACTCAAAAAAAAGGTGACTAGGACCCAACATGCCGAGGGCTCCCAACCTTGGAGCCCGTCCACGGAGACGCCAGGGAGGATGAAAAGAGGGGCTATCTGGGTCTGCTGGAGAGCGGAGTCAGTTTTGCCTGGGAGGAGTCTGGACTGGCGATTAGACTGGCTAAGCAGAGAGCTGAAGGTGAGTCACACGGACACAAGTAGCCCGTGACCTCCAACCCTGGTCCAGGCCCAGCCTCGCAAGCTTGGCCCAAAGGCAGGCTGTCCCTTGAGGAGTAGTCAGCAGTGTGGACCCCAGACCGACAGTTCTTAGTCATGGTTGCACGTTGCAAGTTGGAATCACTGGCCTGGGTAGGACGGTGGCCGCGAGGAGCTTTAAAAATCATTCTGGCCTGGGGCGCCTGGGTGGCTCAGTCGGTTAAGCGTCCGACTCCACCCGGGTCACGATCTCACAGTCCGTGAGTTCGAGCCCCGCGTCGGGCTCTGGGCTGATGGCTCAGAGCCTGGAGCCTGCTTCCGATTCTGTGTCTCCCTCTTTCCCTGCCCTTCCCCCGTTCATGCTCTGTCTCTCTCTGTCTCAAAAATAAATAAACGTTAAAAAAAAATTTTTTTTTTAAAAATCATTCTTGCCTGGACCCCACTCCCAGAGACGGATCTGGGTTGCGGCCTGCCATGGGGTTGTTGTTGTCGTTTTTCCCCAATTTTCATTTTTTTTTATTTTTTAGAGAGGCAGGAGAGGGGCAGAGAGAGAGGGAGAGAAAGAATCCCAAACAGCCTCCATGCTCAGCACGGAGCCCAACGAAGAGCTCGATCCCACGACTGCCAGATCACGACCTGAGCCGCAATCAAGAGTCAAGACGCTCAACTGACTGAGCCACCCAAGTGCCCCTGGCATAGGGATTTTTAAGAGTTTCCCCAGTAATGGCAGGATTCTGAAGGTGGCTGGGATAATCCGCATGGGGCACTCGATTGAGTGGTACACGCTCAATCGAATTTGACCAAAATGTCACCCCGTTCCTGTTCTGCCAACACCTACCGAGGAGCCTGGACCCTGCCACCTGGATTGACCCCTTTGGCTCAGGCAACCGTCCTGGGGCCTCTGCTGTCCTGATCCTCCTGGCTTCCTCTCCCTCCACTGGGAGCATCACGTACGCGGGCACTAGAGCTGGGCCAGCGATGACAGCCCTTGATGGGCTCCAGCCAAGGCCATCTGTATCCTCAGTGCGGACCGGGACCAGAACACGGCCTCTGGTTACGCTGCACGGAGCTACGGTGGCCAGGAACAGGGAGGGGGCCGTGCCACCAGCACCGCTCTGCTCCCGGCTGGCTAGACTGCTCCTGCATTGTGGCATTTGGTTCTGAGCGTCACGCTCCATCAAAACAGCTGTTGAGCAGCCAGAGGGACAATGACGGTCGAAGGGATTTCGAGTGATATCATATGGGAATGGAGGAAGGGCCCTGGGAAGAAAAGATCGATGGCTTTTCATTATGAGGCAGAGTTTTCAATTTTTCATTCGTTATGATCCAGGGTGTCCAAGAAGGGCACGGACGGAGCTACGAGGGAGTGAATTGTCCGTAGCTAGAGGTGCACGAGTTGAAGTAGGCTGTTGGGCCATCACGGTATTAAACAGACTGGCTGCAGAGCACTGAGTAAACGCTGTCTCTGTCTGGGCCGCCCCCCCCCCCCCCCCCAGCGGATCCTGAGGCAAGGATTTGGATAGGGATTTGGACGTACCTAGTTTGTCGGCTTGTGATTCCAGGGGACCCGGTGAGAGTAGGGAAGTGCAGCAGGAAAGGGAAGGAAGCCCGTGAACCACCACAGCGGGCAAGCGGGGCTCTGTGCTGCTGGGGACCGTCTGAGAGAAGGACAGGACTGTCCCCTTGCCGTCCCAGGAACCTGGGCTTTCTGCTACCCACTGTCCCTGTTTGTCTGGTTGGGGGCGTGCTCCAGGGTCACTAACACTCAGGCACTTCCAGCCTGCCCGCCTCCCCCTGCCAAGGTGAGGCCTGAGCCTCTTGACCTGGCCGGAGGGAGACTGTCCTCAGGTGGAGAGACAGGTGCGCCCCCTGCAGCTTGCGGGGTGTAAAAACACACGCATCAGGCACGGAAGCGAATCGGAACTGCCCTGGGTAGGATTCTGCCTGTTGGGCGCATTACTCAGGATACTCCGTGTTCTCAAGGCAAGAGATTTAAAAGGCAATCTCTGATTCTCACGCCCCGCCCCCCAGCTCCATAGTTTCTCACCCTCCAGGTCAGGAGTGTTCAGGCGGCCTCAGGGGATGCCTAGCGACGCTTCTCTGCCCCTCGGTGTTTTCGGCCCCCCCCCCCCTGCCACTTGGGGCTGTGGAGTTGGCTTTTTCCAAAGGGCGTTGCTATAATATTTGTGCATCAGTTTTTAGTTTATAGAGCGCCTTACAGGGCTGGGAAATATCAGGGCCCTTGACATCTCCATGTCAACCAGGCCAGAAAAGAATGCAAGCCCATTTCACAGATGAACCAACAGAGGCCTGGGGGGGGGGGCGGGGGCGGGGAGAGAGTTTGCCAAGCTAGTCGTTGAGCCCAAGTAGCCTGCTTTCTCGTCGGCCAAGCCTCAACCCCAGCGTTGGGGAAGGACTTTGTGCACCCCAGCTGGACCCCGCGGACGCCTGTCAGGGGAAGTGCCCGGGGGACGTGGAGAAGCCCCAGCAGAAGCCGGGGAGCCCCACGGAGCCTGGGAGAGGCATGCTTGTCACAGTGAATCACGTTTTCCCCTTGAAATCAGGCTGAGGAGCGGTGAGGGGACAACCACGTACGAAGGAGGCGAGCAGGTGCGAAATTACAAGGCTCTTATTTAATTATGTAAAATCCCATAATCCCTCAGGGAGTACCGGGGACATGAGGTGGTGATTTCCTCTCCCTCATAATTTTGGAGTCAGTTTCTTAAATGCCAGAGAGAATCATGAGGCAGGGGAAGACGGCGAGACTTACGCGGTCAAAGAACTAAAGATGTGCCAAGGCTCCTACTTCTCTTCCGTGGCTGTGCCGGGCTGCAGTATAGGTTCGGCGTGGAAAGGGGCACACGCACAGCAGCACAGGGAAAGGGACAGCCTCTGCTGTCCTTTCATTTTGCAATCGAGGGAGAGAGGCGGAGAACAAGGGGATGTACTGCGGCTGCTGTGTGTCGGGGGCTGGACTGAGTCCCAGCCTCCCCGAGCCCATCTGTTGGAGCCCTAATCCCCAGGTCCTCCGAACGTGACCGTATTGGCAAACAGCACCCTTGCGGAGGTGATGAAATGAGAACGAGGCGCTAAGCCCATCTGACGGGATGCCCTCACAGGAAGAGGGGGCTCGGTCACAGAGCCACCGGGGGTGCACGCACACAGGAGAAAGACCACGAGGGGACCCGGGGAGAGGCCGGCCACCTGCAAGCCCCGGGGAGAGGTCTCCGAAAGAACGAAGTCTGTCAGCACCTTGAGCTTGGGCTCCGGCCTCCACGACCGTGAGAAAATAAATCTGGTGAAGCCACCCAGGCTGCGGCATTTTGTTCCGGAAGCCTCCACAAAGTAATACAGATACCTGAACATGAAGAAGTGGCTTTGGGGCTGGAGATGAGGTGCAGGCGGGAAGTTTTGAGACGCGTGTTAGAAGAAACACACCTTGCCTCCAAGGACAGCCCGTTGGCAGGAATATGGGAACGTGCTTCCGGTGAGGTCCCGGACGGGAAAGCGGAGAAGTCACCGGACACAGGAGGAAAGGCGATCCTTCTCCGAAGTGGCAGAGAACTGGACCGAATTGTGTTCTAGCATCTTGGGGACGTCAGAACCTGTGAATGAAGAGCTCAGGCGTGGAGCAGAGGGCATTTCCAAGCACAGCGTCAGTGTCACCCGTTTCTCCTACTGCTTAGGAGAAGGGAGGGAGAAACTGAGGAAGGAATTCACAAACAAAAAAGGAACCAGGGCTTGAAGATTCAGAAGGTACTCAGCATGTCCATATCGTGGAGGAAGCGAGAGTCCATTCTGGCGAGAACACCAAGGACGTGACTGGACACGTATGTGATGAAAAGATTGCACGTGTGACCCTTGTGCCCAGCCAGCCGTCTGAGCGGAATCCCTGCCAGCGGGGACTGGAGGGGACAGAGATGGGACAACGTGAAGGAAGGTCGTCAGACTCCTGGGATCCTACAGGATGGACCTCTTGGGTTAGCCAGATGTGAACCCGTGTTATCTTGTAACAAAAAGGGAAGAAGGACCCCAAGGCAGGGCTGTCTCCTCCTCCATCCCCAGGGGCAGGGACACCTCCTTGGTTTCAGTGGGCCGGGCTGTCACCATCCAGGGCTTCTCTAGTATGGCTGCAAACCCTATATGGGTCTAGAAGACAGGGCTGGTGGGCCCAGAGGACAGGGCATCGAGTCAAAGAGGCTTGTGCTCCAGGTTTCAGGTCCAGTGGAATTGCCCTGCTAGGTTTTGGACTTGCTTAGGCTCCATGATCCTGTCCTTCTTGCTGGACTCTCTCGTCCGCGATGGGGATGCCTCTTCGGGGCCCACGTCACGGTTCCACTTCCAGAGCACGTAACCTGCCCGGTTGCACAGACTCACATCCGGAGAGGAATTTTGCCTAGAAATGAATCGTACCTGGAGTCTCACCCACACTGGATTGAAACGATATGTACATGAGGCTTGAAACTCTGACCTGACGCCGGCATGCGTTAAAACTTGCCGTCTGTCGGCATGGGGGTGAATGTGTTCTGCGTGTGAGGAAGACAAGAATTTGGGAGGGGTGGGGGAGGGTGGAGTGCTACGGGCTGAACTGCGTCCCTCCACCAAACGCACGTGTTGAAACTCTAACCACCAGGACCTCAGGATGTGGATGTATTTGGAGGGGGAGCTTCCAAGAGGTGATTCAGCGGAAAGGAGGCCATTCAGGTGGGCATTAATCCAGTCTGACCAGTGCCCCGGAGAAGAGAGGAAATGTAGACACGCGAGGAATTTGGACACACATGCACACAGAGGAAAGACCGTGTGAGGACACAAAACGCAACCATCTACAAGCCAAGGAGAGACCCCGGAAGAAACAAAACATCTGCTGGCACCTTAATCTTGGACCAAAGCCTCCAGGACCGTGAGAAGTACATTCCTGCTTTCCATGATTTGGCTACTGTTGAAGGTGCTGCTATGAACATTGGGGTCCGTGTGTCTCTGTGCATCAGCACTCTTGTATCCTTTGGATAAATTCCTAGCAGTGCTATTCCTGGGTCGTAGGGTAGTTCTATTTTTAATTTTTTGAGGAACCTCCACGCTGTTTTCCAGAGTGGCTGCACCAGTTTGCATTCCCACCAACAGAGCAAGACGGTTCCCTTTTTCCCCACATCCTTGCCAGAACTTCTTGTTCCCACCTGATGAATGGATGAAGATGTGGTTTATACAATGGAATACTCCTTGGCAATGACAAAGGATGAAATCCTGCCATTTGCAGCAACGTGGATGGAACTGGAGGGTATTGTGCTGAGTGAAACAAGTCAGGCAGAGAAAGACAGGTACCATATGTTTTCACTTGTATGTGGAACTTGAGAAACTTAACAGAAGACCATGGGGGACAGGAAGGGGAAAAAATAGTTTCAAACAGAGAGGGAGGGAGGCAAACCCATAAAAGGCTCTTAAATACAGAGAACAAGGGTTCTTTGTATCGAGGGTTGATGGGGGGTGTGGGGGAGGGGGGGAAGTGGGTGATGGGCATTGGGGAAGGCACCTGTTGGGATGAGCCCTGGGTGTCGTATGGGAACGATGAGTCACAGGAAGCTACCCCCGAAACCAAAAGCTGTATTCACTATATGTTAGCTAACTTGACAATAAATTATATATATATATATAGAGAGAGAGAGAGAGAGAGAGAGAGAGAGAGAAATACACTCCTGCTGTTGAAGGCATCCAGTGGTATTTTGATATAGCAGCCCTTGCACATTAGCAAGAGAAGACTAGATTTGGAGGTGGGCTCGTATCTCACTTCTGCCTTTACCGGTGGTGTTATTCACGGTAGTTAGGTTTTACAAAGTCGCTGGAAATACTGGATCAGCCATCACTGAGTAAACTGTTGGCTCCTGTGAGCATCAGGAGGTTTTTATCATTCGATCTGTGTAGATCTGTGTTTTGTGCGCATCTCTATTTGAATGCAGCCTATTTAATACACAGTAAAACCTTGGTTTGCGAGCATAATTCGTTTCGGAATCATGGCTGTAATCCAAAGCACTCGTGTATCAAAGCGAATTTCAAGAACCATTGGCTCAGTGGTGATTACGTGACAGCTGGAGACACGTACGACTCGTATTGCAAGACATCGTTCGTTTATCAAGTTAGAATTGATGAGAAACGTTCGCCTGTCTTGCGGAATGCTGGCAGAACAACCGACTCTCAATCCGAAGTTTTCCTGCGTATTGTTGATGCATTAACACTGAACTCAACGGCCAACAGCACTACAACGCCCGCCTGAACAAAACTGGTCTGATGCATGTTTTTTCTCCACGAGGCACATCAGAACTCAAAATTAGGAACACTAGCCGCCACTTTGACCCTAACCTTGGGGGCGAGTTTAAACAGGAATACGGCCAACAAAATCCACAGGGATGTGAACAATGTGGCTCTGAGGGACATCGAAAGGACCCTCGTTCACATCTGGGACATGAGGCAGCTGAGAACATGTGGGTCAGTGACTCCAATGTTTTGCTGCTCTGAAAATACCTACGGCTGATGGGGAAAGTGAGGCTGGTGTTGATTGGGGACTTACAAATAAATCTCCGCAAGCAGGAAGGTTTGCAAATACAGAACCCACGAATAAGGAGGACCCGCTCTCTTTCTCTTGAAAGAGATGCCCAAGCCACCTGGATTAATGTGCTAGGGATTAATGGATTAATCTGGATTAATGTCCCTAACTTGGCTCCCTGCTCCCTTTTCTCCCACACTGCTAAAAGCTTTCCTACGCAGCCACCAGAGTCAGCCCGTAAAAATAAAAAGGGAAGGAAAAATAAGATAAAAACGGAGAGGAAGGCAAACCATAGGAGACTCTTAAATGCAGAGAACAAACTGAGGGCTGCTGGAGGCGGGGGGGATGGGCTAAATGGGTGACGGACATTAAGGAGGGCGCTTGTGGGGATGAGCGTAAGAGATGAATCGCTGGCTTCTGCTCCTGAAACTAAGACTGCGCGGCATGTTAACTAACTTGAATTTAAATAAATAAATCTAAAAAAATAAAAATGAAAATAAATCAATAAAAAGCACCTACCGTCAAGGCTCCAGTGGCTCTACCTTCCACTGAGATTGAGGTCCAGCTGCCTTCTCGCGCTGGTCGAGGTCCCACGTGATTGGCCCCTGCCCCCTCTGCCCCCCGCTCCCCTGCAACTCTCCCCCCTCCCACCCCGCAACTCTCCCACCTGCTGTCTCTGCTCATCCCTGTCTTGCTTCTCCCAGAACCACCAAGCAAGTGCCATCTCCCCGGACTTTCCTCCCTGCCATGTGCACGTGGCTCACTGTCCCTTTCATTCAGGCGTCCGGTTCAGGGTCCCCTCCTCAGAGAGGCCCACTTGGTCCACCCTGCCCGAAATAGCCCCTCCTGTCCCTCTCTGTCCCCTCACCCTGCTTTATTCTCTTCCATTTGAATTTATCACCGAGCCCATCTTTAGAGTCCGACTTCATTAGAAGGTAAGGCCAATGAGGGCAGAGACTTAGGGTGTTATTGTTGTTGATTTTGGTTTTGCTGTTCTTTCTTTGATCCCTGGGACCCCAGGCAGCCTCCTGGCCCAGCACAGATTCCCTGTGAGTAAATGACACTGACCAGCTAGACATACAGCCCATGGGAGCCCTGGCACGAGCCCGCGGGGGGCTTCTGTCTACGCACAGGGGTATCCACTCTCCCGGCATCAGCTGACTGTCCAGAGTGGCTGTGCCCAGGCTGGGTCCGTGGACATTGCCCATGTCAGCACTTCTACGTGATGCCTCGGGACATTTGTCATCCTCAAGGAGACTCCTGGACGGCCAGCCGGGGAGGCAGCTTCTCCATGCCTGTCCTCGGCAGCCTGCGTAGGCGGGCTGGAGGGCCCAAGGTGGGGTGCTTGCTAGCCTCCCGTGCTCCCCCTCCTAATCTCTGCGACCGACTGGGACCTCTGCGTAGGAGTCCACCAGACCCCGAAGAAGGTGGATTCCACTTGCGACACAAAGGATTTAGATTACACCCAGGGGAGATGCTTAGAGCAGGGGGGAAAGATGCATTCCCACCACGAGTACCGAGGGATTTGCAAGCAGCCAAAATGGCCCCGGGGCTGGTGGGCGTCAGGACACAGGCCTTGGCCCCTGGGTGCAGAGGAGTGGCCTGGGCGGCCTCCATTCTCCAGCCACCTTCCCTGAGCACAAGTCCACAGTCCCTCTGGCTCGGCGGGGAACCCTGGAGGGGCGAGTTGCGCTTTTCAATCATTTTCATTCCATATTGATTATGTAAACGTGGCCCTTTCTTTACGGCATCACCGCTGAGCATGAACTGAGTGCACAAAGGACTCCGTGCAGAGCAGCGCTAATGAGGCTTCGCCTCCCGAAACGCGCCCGGGGAAGCAAGCGCCTGGCTGGCTGCCTCGACCGCTCCCACGGATCCTCCAGGAACCGACGAGCGGTGGCAAACACCCGCCCTCAGCGTGTTCCTCTTGTCAGAGTCCACTCTGTGGTGTGATATTATAATTACAGACGAACAGCGAGATATTTGCATAGCAAACAGCACCATTTCCCAGGGATCATTAGAGAGATCGAGCAAGGCCCGAGAAAGTGTCAGCCCCGGGATGGCTCAGAAACACGGCTGAGCTCTCACGGGTTGCGTGCCTGTGTGTGCTATGGGTTTGTTGCTCGTTGTTTTTTTTTTTTTTTTTTTTTTTTTTTTATGCTTGGTAAAATAACGAGGAAAATAATTCCAATAATAGCTGCCCTATATATTGCATGTTTATTACATGGCAGGCGTTATCCCAAGCACTTGGCGTGCGTAATTTTATTTTATCCTTACCACGGCTTTATGAGCCCCATTTTATGCACAAGGAACTCAAGCACAGAGAAGTGAGGGAACTTGCCTCGATCACACAGTTCTTTTTTTTTTTTTTTTTAATGTTTATTTCTGAGACAGAGACAGAGCATGGGTCGGGGAGAGGCAGAGAGAGGGAGACACACAGAATCCAAAGCAGGCTCCAGGCCCTGAGCTGTCAGCACAGAGCCTGAGGCGGGGCTCGAACTCACCACGACCCGAGCCGAAATCAAGATTCGGATGCTTGACCGACTGAGCCACCCAGGCGTCCCTCCCTGATTATATTTTAATAGCATAGGCGTGCTGCGGATCTATTTACGTTCTGTGTCCCTTCGGAGGCCCACAAGCCAGGGTCACAGCAAAGGTTTCTTGGCTCCCTGTTGAGAACAGGAGCGCTAGGTGAGGCTTGCAGAGAGTTTGCTATGGGTTCCCCAGAAGTTCTAAGCAATTTATTTATTTAATAAACAAATTAATTTATTTAGGAAGCTTATGGGGCACCTGGGTGGCTCAGCCGGTTAAGCGGCTGACTCTTGATTTCGGCTTCGGTCGTGATCTCACAGATGGTGAGTTCGAGCCCCAAGGCAGGCTCTGGGCTCACTGCGCAGGGCTCTCTCTCTCTCTCTCTCTCAAAAATAAATAAACATTAAAAAAAAAAAAAGAAAGAAAGAAACTTGTGCTGTGTTCAACAGGTGAAGAAAGCAAGGCACAGAGAGACTGAGAATTTTTGCCTGAGTTGCCACAGCCTGGTAATAAATGAAGCAGGATTTGAACTCCAGCGGTGTGGGTTCTGAGTGCAGTCCCTTCGGCGACTACGCCATGCCTCCAGATCTCTGGCGTTTGCTGTTTTCCTGGAAGTAAGATGTTTATACCTCTGATGGAGGCTTAACCAGTATCCTCCTCCTTGGATATAAGAGGAAACTGAGGTCTGGAGAAAGGAGGGGAGACCCACAGACTCCGGGCTAAGAGGAGGCAGGTCCTGGGGTCTGCGTTGGCGTCGGGCTTCCTTGGACCCTGAGCGCACCTTCCGTTGGGCAGATCAAGTTTTGTCCCTTCACCATCTCCGGGCTGCGCCGCGTCCCCGGCCTTTTGGGGAACGTCCTCTTCCGTGTCACACAGCGATGACCACCCTCCCCCCCACAGCCCCCCACTCAGCATCTCATTCGTCAACTTACTCCTGAACTCGGGATCTCTGTGTGATAGACTTCAAGTAAATTATCATTTTATTTATAGCTTCCCGTCTTCCAGCAACGTACGCGGCAATATGTTATGTGGCTCATAAAAAAATTACGAAAATAAAATAAAATAAAACGACACCTCGAGCCGCACTATCACTAATTAGGGAGACTTCCACACCGCCGTTAATTCGAGAAGCTTGAAATGTGCGCCAGGAGCCAGCCCGAGAGGACAGACTCACGCAGCTGCGGGGCTCAGATTTCACATTAAGTCAAACAATTATCTTGACGGGCGGAGCGAGCCCCACAAAGTGTCGCTTTAATGAAATCCTCAGTCCCCTGGCTGAGGCCCTTGCACCCGCCGGGGGACGTCTGGGTGGTGCGAGGGAGTTCCCTGTGCACCTGCCGCTCCACGTTCCCTAACCCCAGACGCTGCCAGATTTTCCAGATATTTATTCCGGAGGCTCACACCGGCGGCCCAGGGCTCTGGCATGACAGCAGCCGGAGAAGAAGCAGGCAACCCGGGTTCCCGTTTGTTGGAAACCGCTCTCCTTTGTTTGTTTTGCCCGCCAGCGTGATTGCTAGCTTTTGTTGTATTGGAAACAATTTCACGTTGAGACGGGAGCTGCGAACAGAGGACAGAGGATTCGAGCTCCCGCGGACCCATCAGCCAGCTTCCCCCGCCGTGGGCATCTTGCACGACCAGGGTCTACGGGGCGTCGGGCACCCAGCAGGCGCCCAGGATACATGTGTCACGAAAGACAGACGCAAACTCTGTTCTGGGGGAGCTCGGGGGCTGGGGAGAGGCACAGCGTGCAACAGACCCATGCCGGTGGTCACAAGCCACGTCCCTCGGATGCCGTAAAAGTCAGCATTAAAGGGACGCGTCAACGTGTGAGAGTCACCTCGCTGACTCTGGACCGCAGAGGGAGACACGGAAGGGGGGCTGGCTAGCTGGGAGGGAGCTGAGGACAGGGGTGTCTGGCATCTCAAAGACCCGCATGAGGACCCTCATACGTGTGCACGTGCGACATGGGGGGGCGGGGAGCCGCTCAGCACTGTTGGAAAGCGGACGTGATCCAGTTTCGTGGAAGATGCCGTGTGTCAGGACAAGGCGGGGAGGGGTCATGAATGACGGAGCGTCCATTCGTTCCTCTGGACCGTTGGAGGCACATCCCGACAGTTCTTGACCTCTGCTCTTGTCCACCTGGCAGTCAGCAGGATCCTGTTTAACACGCTCAGTCAATGCCGGTCCTCCTCTTTCTAGAACCTTCCACAGCCTCCCTCTCTCACTCAGGTCGCAGAAACCCAGGGCTTCCGCCCCACTGCTCTCTACCCCTTCCTGGGCTGCTCCAGGAAGAGGCCGAGCAGCTCCAGCCTTGGGGCCTTGGCCCTTGTTGCCTCCTCTGCTTAGGCAGCTCACTCCCAGGTCCCTTCAAAGCTTGCTCCCTCACTTCATTCACATCTAGTCCCCGCTGTCACCTCCTCAGAACCGTCCTTCCTGCCCGTCTGATGAAAGCTGAGCACCTTGCTTTGTTTTCCTTCCCAGCACGTCTTGCAGCCTCACAAAGTTACGGTTTTGATGGTTTTCTCCGTCTCCCTTCCACGGCGTAAGCTCAGAGCAGGCTGTCTGTGGTCACTGCTTTACTTCAATGCCTGACAGGGCTTGGCCCAGAGGAGGCACCTGTCATATTTGTGGAGAGAATTCTGTTTGAATTCTGCCTTCCTCCTCCCTACCCTCCCTCTCTCCCTCCCTCTCTCCCTCCCCATCCCTCCCTCTTTCCCTCCCTCTCTCCCTTCCTTCCTTCTTTCCTTCCTTCCTTCCTTCCTTCCTTCCTTCCCTCCTTCCTTCTTTCCTTCTTTCCTTCTTATTAAGCAGTTTCTTTGAACCATCATGTTGCTCCTGATATGAGAAGGGGCTTTTTTGAATGCTGTGGTTTGGGACCCCTTTGTGGCCCCACCAAAGTCTCTTGGCCTCCCTGGAATGAAACACTGAAGCTGGGATGGTGTAGGTCACCTGTCCCTTCGGGGTCCGGCCACACACATCACGAAAATAGTACAGAAAAGCTCCCTTAGCCCCTGGCCTCAACGTCCCCCCATGATAAACATCTTGCGTACCCATAGGATGTTGTCAAAACCAGGTCATTGGCATTGGTGCGACACTATTTAATAAATAGTGCTAGTTGGCAATGCACCTGTATTTCGATGAGGTGTTTCTAAATAAAAAGTACGGAATTCAGATCCTTATTAAAAAATCCACCTCGGAGAACACTGATTTTGATATCTGGAGACGTCAGCTGGCATGGAGTGAAGGCTGCCTCATTGCATTTTTTTGTTTATTTATTTATTTTGAGAGAGAGCGTGTGCGTGAGCAGGGGAGAGGCAGAGGGAGAGAATCCCAAGCAGGCGCTGCACCGTCAGCCCGATGTGGGGCTCGAACTCACAAGCGGGGAGATCATGACCTGAGCCGAAACCAGGAGTCGGACACTTAACCGACTGAGCCACCCAGGTGCCCCAAGGCTGTCTCACTATAGAGGGCATTGGGTCTTTATCTTGCCATGGTCCTGTGCTGGCTGACCTCGCTGGTATACGTCACCAGCCCGGCTTCTGAAGGCATTCGTACGTGCTACTTAGCTGCTTCTAGGAGCAAAGAAAAATGTCCCAGTAAAAAAATTCCATCATGTGATATACCACCCATCATCTATTGCCCAGCTGTGATGATTCGATGAGAGACTGGTTAACCAGAAAGCTCGTGAGGTGGGAAAAGATTTGTCTCATTCTTTGGGGCTCCAGTGCAGAAATGGGAACCAGTGGGCAGATTTAATTGGGATGCTTTAGGCGGTAGTGAGGCTTCCGGCACTGGAGGCATTCAAGCAGAGACAGAACGGCCACCTGTTGAGAGTGCTAGAGAAAAAGATCTCTTTTGGAAGACGCAGATGAGATGCTACTATTCTTAGGACCATTTTATTGCTGAGGTGCTTGGGTTCTGATTCTGTAACTGGAGGTCTGACAATTAAAATGGGGGGGGTGGGGGGGTCATGCATGGGTGGCTCAGTCTGTTAAGCGTCCGACTTCGGCTCAGGTCATGATCTCACGGTTCGTGGGTTCGAGCCCCGCGTCGGGCTCTGGGCTGATAGCTCAGAGTCTGGAGCCCGCTTTGGATTCTGTGTCTCCCTCTCTCTCTGCCCCTCCCCTGCTCACGCTCTGTCTCTGTATCAAAAATAAATAAAACATTAAAAAAAATTTTTTTTTAAAAAACGAAAAACCCAAAACAAATGAATGATCTCAGACCCCAGACCTGGGAGTCTGGATTCAGAACATGTGGGCGGAAGCTTAGAAATGTGAGCCTTTAACGAACTCCATACATTATTGTGAAGCCCAGGGGCTGGGATGGAAACGGCTGACCTGCACCAGCCCTGGGACCTAACATGATGACCTTGACCCTGGGAAATGCATCCCCTTGTGTACCCCTTCTGTCTTCCGTTCACGTACACTCCTAAAGATGAATGTGGAGAGACTCCGATGTGCCAGACCGTATGCTGGGCACTGAGGAACCGTTGCTGGACAAAAGAGACTAAACAAAGAAATGAACCCCTCACCCTCATGGAGCTCATGACCCATTGGGTGTGACTTTACTTATTTTTAATTAGATCCTATATTCCAAGGGAGGAAGGGGGTAATTAGGAACTGAAGGGTTCTGGGGAAATTTCAAAAGGGGCTGCCAGGGGGTGGGAGGGACATGACGTGGGGAGTGACCACTCAAGGGTATCAGGTTTCTTTCCGGGGTGCTGAAAACGTTCTGGAATTAGACAGCGGTGGTAAGTGTGCAACCCTGGGAGTGTGCTAAATACCACTGACTTGTCTACTTTAAAGGGGAGGATTGGGGGGCACCTGGGTGGCTCAGTCGGTGGAGCATCTGACTTTTGATTTCGGCTCCGATCGCGATCTCATGGTTCACGAGTTCAAGCTCCACGCTGGGCTCTGAGATGGCAGCACACAGCCTGCTTGGGATTCTCTCTTTCCTTCTCTGCCCCTCCCCTGCTCTCTCTCTCTCTCTCTCTCTCTCTCATAATAAATAAACATTAAAAAATAAAAGGGTAGATTTTACGATGTGTGAATTACACCAATAAAAACTAGACAAAGTCGATAAAAATTAGTGAATGCGGATGCCGAGGCTCTGGATCCTGCGTGCATTGCTGGTGGGAATGTCAATAGCTCTGGGAAAACTGGCTGACAGTTCCTTTGAAAGCTAAAAATGGACTTACCACATAAACCAACAGTTGCACCCTTGGGCATTTCTCCCAGAGAAACAAAGGCTCATTATCATTCACGCACTTGAACACAAATGTTCCCAGCAGCTTTATCCATAATAGCCCCAAACCAGAAACCACTCAAATGTCCTTTAATGGGGAAATTGTTAACCACACTGGGGGCCATCCACGTCATGGAAAACAGCTCAGGTACACAGAACAGCATGGAGGAATCTCAGGGAAATTCTGCTGAGATTTTACGTTTCTTTCCCCAAAGGATGATTCTGTTCACGTAAATGTGTATGAAATCATCCGATAACAGAGCTGATCAGGGATTGCGGTGGCTGTGGAGAGGTAACACGAAGGAGTCTTCTGATGGGGCAGTTGAGTATCTTGATGACTATGGCGTGGCCAAATTGCAAAGAGCTACGCACACACACACACACACACATGCAGAGTGTACAGGTAACAGATGACATCTGAGTGACACCTCTGGAGCCTGGATTGTGCCAACGTCCCTTCCCAGGTCTTGGTAACGTGCTGTAGTTGGATAAAGTGTTACCACCGTTCCAGCTTCGCGGAAGGCTGAGGAAATGGTGCACAGACATTCCCCGTACGTTTCTTTTCGGCCTTCCATGCATGAATCTATAACTATTTCAACATAAAGAGTTACAAGCGAGTGGCTAAAAAAAAATCAGAAGCACCAAATCAGTATGTTGAGGGTTCCACTATTTATAGAAGATAGGCAGAACAATGTTATAGATGAATTTGCCTCTAGTTGCATAGAAGTCTCCGAAGAAATACACAAGAAGCTGACAGCATTCGTCTAGTGGGAGTGGCACCTGAGGGGCTGGGGGACAGAGGCGAGCAGGGAGTTTTCGCTATACCCTCTTTTGTGTCTTTGGATTTTTGAGCCACGTGCATACATTCCCTGTTGATAAATAAATATTAAAAGCGATTTAACCACTTCCACTCCTGGTAAGATGGGGAGGACACACATGCTTTTCCCTTTTCACCCCATTAGGTACAGCTAACCTCCCTGGACATATAAATAAAATAAACACGAGAAGACTCGAAAGCGGGGAGAGAAGGGGCACGTGGGTGAGCAGCGACTCTTGATTTCGGCTCAGGTCATGAGGTCACCGTTTCTGGGATCGAGCCCCCCGTCGGCCTCCGCACTCACAGCCTGGAGCCTGCTTGGGATTCTCTCTCTACCCCCTCTCTCTCTGCCCCTCCCCTGCTCTCGCACTCTCTCTCTCTCTGTCTAAAGAAATAAAGTAATTTGAAAAAAAGAAAAGGTGGGGAGAAGGAGGCAGACTGTCCAGGGACCTGGAAACCCGGGGAACGACATGGCGGTGAGGCCCCTGGGGTTTCGTTCTGCCTCGTGGATCCCAGACGACGCGGTGGGAAACCAGCCGGAGATGCCAGTTTCCCCATTTCCATCAGCAAAGGTTGGGCAGAGAACCTAGACTTCTACCCTTGTCAGGCTGTAGCGAGGTGACCCAGACTCCTCTGCGGGGGCGAAGTCGATGTGGGGAGCCTGGACTGCCACACCTGCTGGGAGGAATGAGTCACTCCTTTCCCTCCTCCCTGGGATAGTGTCCGAAGAGGCTTCACGGAGAGTCGGGACTTAGACCACTGCTCAGCATTCATGAGGCCACCAATGCTGTAGTATCAGAGGAGGTAACGTAAGGAGCAGTAAGGTGGCTCACGTCCCCTCCCTGGTAGAGTGTTATCAGCAGAGCAGTGATGTGGTTCACGTCCCCCCTCCCAGGTAAGGTGTTATCAGGAGGGAGCCTGAGCTCCTAGTCCCCCCCCCCCCCACCGGTAACAAGGAGCCTCTTCTCCACCGTGTGTCAGTGGGGGCCAAGTGTAGAATCTGGAGTTCTACCTCCACATGGCAGTAATGAGCTGGTGTCCCCTCTTTCCCAACTGGGGCAACGCCGAAGGAAGCCTGCTGAAACATAAAATCTGGATACGATCCCGAGTCCTATCACGTAATATTCAAAAATGGCCAGGTAGCAGTCAAATATCACTCGGTAGACCAACAATCAGGACTCTCGCAACTTGAATGAGAACAAGGCAACTGACCCAATCCGGCTCCAGGATGACAGAGGTGTGGAATCACCTGACAAATATTGCAAGTAGCTGTTGTGAAAATGTTTCAGCGAGGAACGGCAAACGCCGTTCAAACAAATGAAAGTGTAGGAGGTCTCAGCCAATTTACTCGAAATGCTCAGTAAAGAAATACGATATGACGAAGAACCACGTGGAGATTTTAGAACTGCAAACAGAAAAAAAGATGAAGTAAAGACTCAATGGGTTGGCGTAGCAGTAGAATGAAGAGGAAGAGAGAGGAAAGTGAATTTAAAATAGAAATTGCCCAGGGGCACCTGGGTGGCTCAGTTGGTTAAGCATCTGACTTCAGCTCAGGTCATGATCTCGCGGTTGGGGAGTTCGAGCCCCACATCGGGCTCTGTGCTGACAGCTCGGAGCCTGGAGCCTGCTTCGGATTCTGTGTCTCCGTCTCTCTCTGCCTCTCCCCTGCTCATGCTCTGTCTCTCCCTCTTTCAAATTTAGAAATAAAAACAAAATAAAGAAATCTACAGCAAAGTTACAAAATAAACCAAGATGATGTTCAAAGAATGGAAATCATGTAGCATGTATCCTCTGTCCATCAGGGAATACACCCAGAAAGGTAACAGAAAAATCTCCAAACACTCAGAAACCGAACACCACGCTTCTAAACGATCCGGGGCCAAAAGGGAAATCTCAGGAAAAGTTTTAAATGCCTTTAAATGAACGAATAGGACCACACAATGTATCCAAATTTGTGGTGCCCAAGGAAAACAGGGTTAAGAGAGACTTACATGGCCTCTAATGCTTATAACAGGAGAAAAAAAAGTCTCAAATTAATGATTTAAGCTCTTGCCTCAAGAAACTAGACAAAGAAGACACAATAAGCCAGAGCGAGTAGAGAGAAGGAAATAATAAAGATAAGAGCAGATATCCATGGAACTGAAAACAGAAAAACAATAAGGAAAATCAAACAAAACCTTGTTCTCTGAAAAGCTCACCGTAATTGACAAGCCTCTCGTGAAACAGACAAAGGAAAAAAAAAAGAAGAGAGAAGACAGAAATCACAAATATTAGGAATGAAATGGGGGGGATGTCGTTGCAGACCCTGCAGTCATCGAAGGAATAATGAGATAAGAAGCGAGTCTGGGTGGTGATTTGCTGTATGTTCTTCCAGAGCGGACCCTGAGACGCGGACATAGGGGGTTTATATGGAAGGTGACCCCATGAAGCCCAAGTGAAGGGGAGGAGGCGAGGCAGGGAAGGTGGGAGAGTCAGTGAGGGGCGCCTTCGTGGGCAGGTCGCGCCTGGGACTCGCTCCTGCTTGAATCCCTGAGGAACCACGTTGATATCGTCCCAGGCTGGACCACTGACCTCCCGCCCCAAGTCCCGTGATGCACCACGCGGGAGAAAGCCAGGCAGAGGAGAGGAGAGGCGAGGCTCCACACCTTCTCCAGGAGGGTAAGGCTGGGCACAGATAGCACCTGCCCCGGGCGGGATCCGGGAACCTGCTGCAGTCCACACTTGAACTGAGTCAGCTTCTTCAGACGCCCTTAGAGCCACAGACCTCAGAACCCATCATCGAACAGCAAAGGGAACACCAGGCAGCATGGTCCTCTTGGCGATGAGCGTTAGTCTGGGGTAGACAGAAGAAGGATTATCAACCCCCCCTTTTCCAGATGGAGAAACTGAGGCTCAGAGATCTCAGCTAACTCACCTTGGGACACCCAGGTCCTGCGAACGTAGGGACTCTCAAACCTCCCGGGGTTTGTTTCATTTTGTTTTGTTTTGTTTTTTTTTTTTTTTTTGAACGTTCATTTATTTTTGGGACAGAGAGAGACAGAGCATGAACGGGGGAGGGGCAGAGAGAGAGGGAGACACAGAATCGGAAACAGGCTCCAGGCTCTGAGCCATCAGCCCAGAGCCCGACGCGGGGCTCGAACTCACGGACCGCGAGATCGTGACCCGGCTGAAGTCGGACGCTTAACCGACTGCGCCACCCAGGCGCCCCATTTTGTTTTGTTTTTTAATCGCCTCTCCTGGAGGCCAGGGCTCGGCAGATATTTGCTGCGTGCACACGTGAATGAAACCAGCTCTTCCTCATCCCGATGGACAACTGTGAAGGGGAGCTTTAAAATAGTCTGCTTATTCCCTCCTAGCCAGATCTCCAAGGAGAAGAGCCAGAGTTTGTGCCCCAGCCAGCCGTTTCCTGGAGTTGAAATCTGTCAGTGTCAGACAGAGAGATGCTGAAGGGTCCGTGTTCTCAGGCACGTGGAGCTCCCCAAGCAGAAAGAATCAAAGATCCGTCTTCTTCGCATCGCGGGAGCTCCTTGGGGGCTCGCTCGAGGTCTGGCAAGCCTGCGCCCGCGGGCCAGTGTGAGACAAGCTCGGAGACGCCCGGATGGGGAGTTTCGTGCAGCCACAGCGAAAGGGCAGGTGCACGTGAATTGGGAGGGGCTGCCCTTGTCTTTTCAGTTGGCTAAGGGAACCCGGGGAGGATGTCTGGTCGTGACTGTGACTCTTCTTTGATACTCTTCCTCCTTCACGGTTCCAGCTGGAGGATGACTATGTTCATCTGTGTGCGGCCCTCACGCTCGGGGTGGATCAGGAAATCCAATCCGTGGCTAGGACGACCGGCTGCGTCTCTCTGAGACTGTGAAGTAAGACACGCAGGCAGGGCCGTATGGAAGGAGGGTCGGCGCTGGGAAGTTTGCAGCTCAGGGTTGGAGGGGATTGAGGAAGCCACAGAATTCCAAAAGGAATTCTTTCTCTCACAAGTGACAGGAACTTGAAAACGAATTAGCTTACACACAAGAAGGGGGTTTACAGGCAACTGTGAAATCCACCAGAAAGTAGGCTTCAGGCACTGCTGGTCTAGGGGCTCACATGATGTCATATCACCTATTTCTCTCTTCGCGGCCGAGCTTTGCGCTACTCCGCGTGCTGCCTTGACTCCCAAAGACGATTTATCATGGAGGTCGCGAGACGACTCCCGCTGTTCCAAGAGCCTACGTTGCCCGTCTTTGGAACCTCATGGTAAAGACAGAGAGCGATTTTCCACGATGCGCCAGCAAAGGCATCCTACTGACTCCGGTTGGACCATGAGACCATCCCTGAACCAACTTCTGGGACCAAAGAGAACACAATGAGCTGATTGGCTAAGGTGTTGGCCACCAGCTGTATCCCTAACATTGGTCCGTGCGACCTGAACCGACTCATACCGTCTGGCAAAGAGAAGGAGGGGAAATCGGCAAACATCTGGAAGAAGAATGAGTGGATGGGGGTTGAGTGCCTATACCGCTGCTAAATGAAGGTGGACGTATGCGGAGACGGAAATGGAGGGTTGGGTAGAAGACAGACAAGGTACTCTGGTCACATAGAGAGGGATAGAGAATGACCAAGGAAGGGAAGAAAGACACAGACCCCCTTAGACCCTCATTTTCTCAGTTTTATACTCCTCCCAAAGCCCCAAGTAGAGTTGCCCTCTCTGTCTTTACAATGAGCCTCCTGTTTTCCTCCAGATGGGTTTCTGTTTCTTACCACCATCAGCCCCAAACTTAGACACATGCTGTCTTCCCCGGCCGCTCGGACAGATGGCTGGGTTGACACAACAGTGAGGGGACCCTTGTGTCTAGATGCACTTTAGTAGATGAATCATGAGCTCCCACGATTTCAGCCTTAATTTCTCGAAGTGCAATTGTCTCCTCCGTAACTAAGCACTGTTAGTCCTAATTAGCCAGTTTGCAGGCAATTTTTCAACCTATCAAGTAGTGAAATAAAATAATGAGTTCGGCTGAGGAAGACTGGAAAGGCAGCGAGTTCACGAGGGAACTGGTGTTTTATTACGAATTCCACTCAGGGTTAAGCTACGGGCTTTTTGGTTTTTTTCCCCCCCTGCTTTCCTCCTAATTGTACCTTCAAGTCAGGAGAATCATGTCAGGATATTAAGCTGAGGGATGCTTCTATGTTTCCCTTATAAACGAGCTCGATTGAATTCATGATTACACCCAGTTAATTTGGATGCCTTAATGATCCTGTTTGCAGGGACAGGAAATCAGATTGAATGCGTTATGCCCACCTCATTCGATAACATCTCTCGGGAGTTTGTTGGAAAGCAAAATATTAAAAGTCCTCTGCCTGTGTTTCCAGACATGTCTTTGGACTTTGACATTCTTTCGTTTTCGAAGACTCGAGTCACCCAACGGTGTGAGTCCAAGGAAAGGGAGCAGATCGACTCGCAAAAATTCCAAGTCCTAAGTACTTCATGATCTGGCCTTGTCTGTCTTTCCACTCTCCCCTTCTGGACCTCATGCTTCAGGCGCTCAATACATGCCCCTTCTGAGAACTCCTCCTCCCTAACTCAGCACTCCTCTCATCCGCCCTGCAGGTCCCCAGGGAGCGCTGCTCCCCCCTGAACACACTGGAGAGAAAATATTTGCAGAAGATAGGTGATAGAGGACTGTGTTCCAAAACATACATACGCAAGAAACTTAAACTCGACCATAAGAAAACAAACAACCTGATTAAAAATAAGCCAGAGTGACAGACACCTGAGCCAAGAAGATCTAGGGACGGCAAATAAACGTATAAAAAGACACAACTGATATGACACTGTATGTTAACTAGAACTTAAATAAAAACTTGAAACTACAAAAAAAAAAAAAAGGCGCCCCACATCGTGTCATCGGGGAAATGCAAATCAAAACAACCATGAAATACCGCTACACCCCTCCTAGAACGGCCCAAATCCCATACACTGACAACACCAAATGCCGGTGACGATGTGGAGCGACAGGAACTCTCTCGCGCTGTGGGAATTCAAAAATGGCGCAGCCACGTTGGAAGACGGTTTGGCAGTTTCTTACAACACTAACCATGCTGTTGACCGAGCGACCATGCTCCTTGACATTTACCCAAATACCCCTTGGCGTTCACGTCTGCACGGGTGGATGTTTGTAGCCGCGAAACCTGGAAGAGACATCAAGATGCCGTTCGGTGGGTGAACCAATGAATCAACGGTGGTATATCCAGGCATCGCATTTATTATTCAGTGCTGAAAGTAAATGAGCAATCAGGCCATGAAGGCATGGGAGACATTTCAATGTGGATTACCAGAAAAGGAAGTCAGTCTGAAAATCCATACTGTATGACTCCAGGTATACGACATTCTGGAAAAGGCTAGCCATGGAGACTGTAAAAAGATGCGTGGTTGCCAGGGAACGCGGGGGAGGAAGAGTTGGGTGGGTAGAACACAAAGGACTTTTAAGGCAGTGACGTTGTTCTATCGGGTACGTATAAAACCATATGGTACTATGGGATGCTACGTGATACGTATCATTATACATTTGTCCCAACCAGCTGAGCGGACGACGCCAAGAGTGAACCCTACTGCGAGCTCTGAAGTTTGGGGGATAATGACGTGTCATTTTAGGACCATCAGTGGTAACAAATGTACCACTTTGGTGGGGGACATTGGCTGTGCGTGTATAGGGGCAGGGGCTCTATGGGACATCTCTGGACCTTTCTTTAATTCTGTTTCGGAACCTAAAACTTCTTTAAAAGATAAAGTCTGTTCATAGGGTCCCTGGGTGGCTCAGTCGATTGAGTGTCTGACTCTCGATTTCAGCTTGGGTCATGAGATTTCACCAGGGTCGTGAGATCGAGCCCCCGCATCGGGCTCTGCCCAGAGCATGCAGCTGGATTGGGATTCTCTATCTCTCTCTCTCTCTCTCTCTCCCTCTGCCCCTCTCCCCTGCTTGCATGCTGTCTCTAGCTCTCTAAAATAAAATAATTTAGGGGCACCTGGGTGGCTCGGTAGGTTAAACACCCGACTTTGGCTCAGGTCGTGAGCTCATGGTCTGTGGGTTTGAACCCCGGGTCGGGCTCCGTGCTGGCAGCTCAGAGCCCGGAGCCTGCTTCAGATGCTGCGTCTCCCTCTCTCTCCCTGCACTCCCCTGTTCGCACTCTGTCTCTCTCTCTCTCAAAAGGAAATAAACATTTAAGAAAAGTAAAAATAAAATAAAATAATTTAAAAATAATAAAGTTTGTTAAAAGAAAAAAAAAAAAGCTCTCCAGAAGTTAGCGTGTGAAGTCTTGTGGTTAGAGACAATTTTGTTGTCTCCCGTTATACAACGAACCAGCCCTCAACTCAGTGGGTCAGCTGGGCCTGAGTTCGCTCTCATGTGGCTCAGTTCAGCTGGAGAGTTGGCTTGGCCACAGCCGTCCAAGATGGCCCAGCCGCACGCCCAGCAGTTAGTTGGTGCTGGCTGTTGGCCGAGGCATCTCGGTTCTCCTCCACGTAGACTCTTATCCCCCGGTGGGCTAGACCGGCTTCCCCGAAGTGCTGTCCAAGGGAGCGAGCCCCGATGCACAAACACTCATCAAACTTCTGCGTGTACCGTGTCCGCACGGATCCCGTTGGCCAAAGCACGTCCCAAGGCCAAGTCCACAGTCCATGTGGAGAGTAACCCACAGGGGTGTGTGGATAATGGGGTGCATGATGTGTCCGAGGCCTTGCTGTAGCAAACTACCTGGGACCGCACAGTGGTGACGATAAATTCAGTCTCAGAGGGACCCTCGACTAACCGGCCCCAACACACTGCAGTTAACCCTCTGGTAGGATGACCGATAGACACGTTCAATTGTGTCTTTGTTTTTGTTCGAATTCTGTGGATCCTATTGGATACAAGAAAGGAAGCGAAACCCTTCTGATGATCCTGTATTTTAGGGGCATTTTTAGGAGCACGTAGGACCTTTTTGAAGCCAGCCTCTTCCTGGCTTCTGTGGCATGGTTGAGACTATCAAGGCAGGTTTCCCTGTTGAGAAGGGAAGAGAGACGATGGGCACCTTTGAGGGTGCAAGCAGAGAGAGGTTGGATCTTCCCAGACTGGGAAGAAAAAGGAGGACTCTAGGGTCCCCAAGCACTGGAGATCTGGGACTGGTTTCCTCTTCACACCCCAGAAGGTTACAGAGAAGGTGGGGATCACGGCACGGCGCACAGAGAGAAGTTGTGTCCACTCCAATGGACCCCAAGGGTACTGTACACCTTGGAGGTGTTCAGCATGGAAGCTCTGTCCACTGTCATCCAAAGGTAACCTCCCAAACGTTTGCTTTGTGTGAGACCCCAGGACCCCAGGACATTTGCAAGATCCAGCCTGAGGGGAGAGGGAAACCTAGTCCATTTCCCTCTCTGGACAGGATGGAGGCCATGAGTGAGATATAATTTGATATTAACGTTAATTTAAGAGTTCCTGCACTCTTTCTTTTTTTTTTTTTTCTTTTTTTTTTTTAATTTTTTTTTCAACATTTATTTATTTTTGGGACAGAGAGAGACAGAGCATGAACGGGGGAGGGGCAGAGAGAGAGGGAGACACAGAATCGGAAACAGGCTCCAGGCTCTGAGCCATCAGCCCAGAGCCCGACGCGGGGCTCGAACTCACGGACCGCGAGATCGTGACCTGGCTGAAGTCGGACGCTTAACCGACTACGCCACCCAGGCGCCCCATAAGAGTTCCTGCACTCTTAAGTTTGGGGGCTAGGATTCATTCGGCTACATTTCTTTCTTGCCCACCGTGTTGGAAAAATATGGAAAAATGTTCTATTGTAGATCAGCACCAAGACCCCTAGACAACATGTCTCTCCTTCCCCCGGGGTCCCACCCACAGGGTACGGCTGTGACCTGCGGTCACTACATCCGTGCCTTCCGCACACACGGCTTTCTCTGCTGATGCCCGGGTTCCTCCTTCGCCATCTTCGAGGTGTTTGTTTTGATCTCTCCCCCAGATCCCTCTGTTGGATGTAGCTCTTGCCAAATGCTGGCTGAAAAAAAAAAAAAAAAAAGAAAGTAGAAGGAAAACATAGGGTATAGAGAGGGCTGCACACGGGTTTGCAGCGAGGGCTGGCCCCCTGCAGCTCAGGCGGGACATGAGGGAGAGGAGCCCCCTCTGAGTCTGACACTTGACTGCAGTGCGAGTATCGTGCAGGGCTGTCTGCTCGGGCAGCCTCCAACCCATCTCTTTTTAAAAGTGGTCCAAATCCCTCTCTTAAAGTTGGTGGAGTAAACTGATAATTAAGCAATTAAGCATCAAAGGGAGGCTCTTCCGGCCCTGGCAATTGTTCAGAAAACCGGTGAAGAAATTACAGTGGAGATAAAGGACAACTTTTGAGTCTTGCTTTCAAAGGATGTGCAGGCCCTAGGGGGCTGGGGTTCAGGGTGGTCCAGGGCAGATGTCAGGGGCCCTCTAGCCGCAGTGCGAGGAGTCCTGGCCAAGCCCTGGGTCTCCCAGGAGCCCGGCTCCCGAGATCCAAGATCTCCCCCGCCCCTCCCACAGCAGGCCAGGGATGGGGGGACTGGGGGACTTCCAACATTGGGGTCTGAACCCTTCCAGAGGCCCCCTGGGCCATGCTGGCTGGCCCCTCTTCCTGGTATACAGGTTGTCCTCGAAGTACTGAGCTCATGGATGCTTAAATACATCACTTGTTAAGTAATTTGAGACAGCACTTCTCAACTAAAATAAACATCTCTTCATTAACATTGAGTGCCAGGCACCAGGAATACAGCAGAGCATGGAACTCACAAAAGTCCTGGCCACATTGAACTTGCACTGGAGAAGACAGATAGTAAACAAATGAATAAGGAAAGGATCCAGAATGCCGGGGTGTGATACGCGGGAAGCAGAAAAATAGAGTAGGAGAGGGAGACCGGTGATGTTGGGGGGTGTAATTTAAGTAGGAGGGTGGGGAGGGGGACTAAAGTGATCTGGAAGTCACCTCACCAAGACCCCACTCCACGTCCGTTACTCCAGCAAAGTCCCTTCATCTCCCGGAGGCCTGATCTCCTGAGCAGTCTCCTCATTGGTTTCTCTGACGTTAGTTTTCTCCTTCCGGCCCATCCCGCACACTCCAGCCAGAATGGATTCGACCCATTCAAATCAGACCACGTCACTTACGGGCTTAGAAATCCAAGATGATTCCCATTCATCAGAGGGGAGGCCTCTGCTGCCCACAGGCACCAGGCGGGGGAGTTCAGTGGGTGGAGAGGCACGGTGGGGGCTGGGCAACGAAAGAAGAAGGGGTGGGGCCTAAAGAGACCACGTCTCCTAAGCTCCAACTTAGGTAGCTGTGAAGAAATACAGACTTGGTGTTGCCAGATTCCGATTTTTTTTTTTTTTTTAGATGAGGACTTTAATCTTGATACTTACATGAAATCTATTCGTGTTCAAATCGTGGGCAGTCGATGAAAAAATTTTAAACACTAATGGGTCCAGCAGAAGATGTCTGTGAACGAATTCTGGGCCCCCGGGGCCACAAATTTGCAAATTCTGGTGGAGGATAAAAACCGGTCTCCCTGTTGAAACTCATCCATACAAACTCACCCTCACAACTTCCTTTGCCTCTTCCTCCTTCTCCCCAAACACGCACCAGACTCGTATTTTGGGTATAGGAGAGTGAACATTGGTTCCCAGATCAAACACCCTCTCTCATACCGCGGGGCTACTTTTCTTTCTATAGGGATTACCAAACTCCTATTCATACTACAAAACCCAGCTCAAAGCCACCTACTTTGTGAATCCTTCCATTATCCTCCAGAGATGGATCATTCCTCTTTCCTCAGAACTTTCACAGCATTAGGTACATGTGTCTGCAGTTAGATACAGCAGATTATACGGTAAATCATAGACATGTCTGCTCTCTCTAACTCCCTGTGATTTTCTCAAAGCAGAGATCGGGGGTTTTTGCATCCCAAGAGAAGGTGCTCCGTAGGTTGACGGGAGGGCAGGAAAGCATATGGTTAGGAGCTCAGGCTCTGGACCCAGAGAGATCCCCGCTAAAATCTCAGCCCTACCATTTCCACGGCCACACTGGACTTTGCTTATCTGTAAAGTGGGTACAACACTGAAAAGAGGCAACACCTGTAAAATGCCCAGCAGAGTCAGCTTTCAGTAAATGCCCAAGAAGAAAACAAATTCAAAAAGAAGAGAAATCAATTTCCACACGTGGCTTTCAAAGATCTCCTTCTAGCTCTGCCCGTAAGGAGGACAGACCTCCACGTTGCAAGGAACCCAGGGCCCTTGTGTTCATTCGATGGTGAGGCCCCAGTTCCAGGGGGATGAAGTCCGGGCACCCCTGTGGCCCCTCTCTGGGCACCAGCCAGACCTCTCCTTCTCCCAGACCACCCTCTGCCCCCCTTCCCTGCCAGAGCGGATTCGTTCCTGGGCTTTTAGCACTTTTCTTTTCAAACGCGGAATCCTGGGTTCTGCGAATAACACCGAAAACACAGACTGGGGAGCCGTAACCGTTCTCACCATGGACGCCAGTCTCGGGTCTTCGCAAGGGTCCCTTGGGATAATCGGGGCCGGTTTTTTTCCGTTTGAAAGACCAAGAGCCCAAGGCCCAGAAAGGGACTCATTCTAGCAGCCGTGACTCTAGAATGCCACTGACATCCTCCTTAGGCTGGCTTCATGCCATTTACCGTATCGTGCAGGGCCTTACTTGGCCTCCACCTCATGCATTTGGCGACTGCAGGCCAGGCGCCTGTGTGGCGGCAGGCGGGACAGCACCGTCCCTGTCCCCACGGAGCTCACGTGGAAGGCAGCTCGGTGCAGTTGCCGGCGGCATCCCTGAATGAAGGGGTGAATTCGTGACAACACTGAATTCCGGCTTCCGCGGCAGGAATTCCCCTGCGGTAGATATTTGTGGCTTAGATGCTTCGAGGATCTCTTAGTTTCCTCGGGCTGCCATGACAAATCACCACAAACTTGGTAGTGTAGGCCGGCCAGAATGTTTTCCCTCGCAGTTCAGGGGGTCCGAAGTCCACACTCCAGGTGCTGGCAGGGTTGGCTCCTTCCGAAGGCATGGTGGGAGAATCCTCTCCAGGCCTCTCTCTCCCAGCCTCTGGTGGCTGCCGGCACTCCGTGGCCTGGAGACACATCCTTCCCGCGGTGGGGATGGTGGGGGGGCTCTTCTCTTGGTCCGGGATGCTGAAATGACAGAAGGATTACACCCCACGTTCTTGGCGTGGTAGGTCAGTGCTTCCCTGCGGAGGCTTTGCCTAGCACCCCGTGGGGATGGCGAGAGAGCCCACACCAGACTTCTGGGCACAGAGCACCCCAGAGTCGAAATCAAGGCCTCCTGGCAATTGAATCACCTCAGCAGGACCCCAGGGGTCAATGGGGGTGGATGTTATGTTTTCCAAGGTAACCGTGCACGCCAAGGGAAAGGACGGGGAGGGCATAAGCCAGCCTTTGATGGCAGCGTCTGGAAATCATCCCCACTGGAAACACTTTCATGAGCCTACACGACCTTGCTTCTGTGGAGGGTGTCACAAGACCGTTCGTGGGAGGCTAACTTCAGGAAGCTCAGACAGGTCAAACCCACTGTGTTCTATATTCTGCAATTTCCCTTTCTTTCTTTCTTTCTTTCTTTCTTTCTTTCTTTCTTTCTTCCTTTCTTTCTCTCTTTCTTTCTTTCTTTCTTTCTTTCTTTCTTTCCTTCTTTCTTTCCTTCTCTCTCTCTCTCTCTCCCTCCCTCCCTTCCTTCCTTTCTGTCTTTTTATTTTTTAGAGTACAAGCAGGGCAGAGGGGCAGAGGGGGAGAGAGAGAGAGAGAGAGAGAAAGAAAATCCCAAGCGGGCTTCACTCTTGGCGTGGAGCCCAACACGGGGCTCGATGCCACGACCCTGGCATCATGACCTGGGCCGAAATCAAGAATTGGATGCTCGGGGCACTTGGGTGGCTCAGTCAGTTGGACTTCAGCTCAGGTCACGATCTCACAGTCTGTGAGTTCGAGCCCCGCGTGGGGCTGTGTGCTGACGGCTCGCAGCCTGGAGCCTGCTTTGGATTCTGTGTCTCCCTCTCTCTCTGCCCCTCCCTCACTCATGCTCTGTCTCTCTCACTCTCAAAAATGAATGTTAAAAAATGTTAAAAATGTTTTAAAAAATTAAAAAAAAAAAAAGAATTGGATGCTCAACCGACTGAGCCACCCAGGCGCGCCACCCCCCCTGCACCTTCTTTTCTAAAGTGGGTTGAACAGAGGTTAAAGAGGCCAGGTTTGGAGTCCAGCTATCATCCCTACCACTTTAAGGTGGCCTTCCCCTCTTGACACCCTCCTTGTGCATAATATAATGAGTTATGACCGTGCCTATTTAACAGGATTTGGTCATAATTAAATTAGAAAATCAATATATAGTCCTTAGCATAGCGTTTGGCTTGTAGAAATATGCAATGTATTTTGGCCATTTATCGTTTTGAATTCACTTCCCATTTTCCTTTTTATGACCCTGCAAGGTTCTCTGTCCTGCCATCCCAGAACGCATAGCATGTCTGCACAGAAATCAGCCTTGAGATCTGGGCGCTAATAAAGCGTGCCGCCTATCTGGTTTTGCTCCTTCTGTTTATCCAGGCAAAGTGTCCTTATAAAACCATGCCGGTCCGGGTGCTGAGTTTTTTTTTTGTTTTGTTTTGTTTTTTTTTAATTTTTTTTTCAACGTTTTATTTATTTTTGGGACAGAGAGAGACAGAGCATGAACGGGGGAGGGGCAGAGAGAGGGAGACACAGAATCGGAAACAGGCTCCAGGCTCTGAGCCATCAGCCCAGAGCCCGACGCGGGGCTCGAACTCACGGACCGCGAGATCGTGACCTGGCTGAAGTCGGACGCTTAACCGACTGCGCCACCCAGGTGCCCCCCGGGTGCTGAGTTTTTAAAATAATGACTGCATGTTGAAAAGTATGCCTACTCATTATAAGCCATTCCAATGGTGCCAAAGCAGGGAAGAAGGAAGTCAAAGAAATCACTCTGAGTCTTAATACCTAAAAATAACCCTCGTCAACACGAAGTGCCTATCATTCCACACAGCTTTCCAGCATCAAGCCAGAAAGACAAACAAACCATAATAAATACAATTATATCTGTTACTTAAATAAAAGTTCTGAAGTCAAATTTTCCTGAATTTGACAGAAGAAAACACAAATGACGTGAAACTGAAGGGTTTGCCAGAATGAATTCTTCGCCGTAAAATGCATTATTCCCATTGAGAGTCCTCGAAGGTTAAGGAAAATATATATTGGCAGACGTAAGAATCGATGCTACTTTTAGCTTCGTATTTTAATTTTGGACGGCATCACAGGGCTCCTGATGCAAAAGACGGGAAACACTGGCATGGGTCCCAACTCCGTGGATTTTTGAAAATGGCCCCTCTAGTCTTACCTCGTCACCATGGATCAATTCATGCTTTGTTCTGGGCCATTAGAACTCAGGCCCCGCTTTCTTCCTGATGTTTAACGCCCTGGTGGAAAAGCTTCAGACTTCACCTTGATTCTCATACCTTTTTCCCCGGAGAGAATACGCACTTCGGTTCCGCGGATGGTTTCTCCCTTCTTTCAGGAAATTTTCCTTCTAATATATTTGCGTTTCTCTTCGTTTTGTATTTGTTGAGTTCTTGACATCAGGGACGTTAGCGATCTTAACATTGGCTTACTTCACGCTCCCCGTTTGCCCACTCCCTGCCTTAAGTGCTTTAATCTCACGGTCTTATCTCTATTTTAAATGCAATTATGGGGGCGCCTGGGTGGCGCAGTCGGTTAAGCATCCGACTTCAGCCAGGTCAGGATCTCGGGGTCCGGGAGTTCGAGCCCCGCGTCAGGCTCTGGGCTGATGGCTCAGAGCCTGGAGCCTGTTTCCGATTCTGTGTCTCCCTCTCTCTCTGCCCCTCCCCCGTTCATGCTCTGTCTCTCTCTGTCCCAAAAATAAATAAATGTTGAAAAAAAAAAATTTTAAATGCAATTATGTCAAGACTTTCCTCTGTGTCAATAAATCATTTTTTCAGCTTCATCTATTTTTTCCTTTGATGTTTCTAAATTACCCATTCTGCATGAATATCATTGGGCCTCAATTTTGTCTTTTCGGCATTGCCACCTCCCATGCGCCTCATTCTTGGGAAAACTCCTTTGTCTTTGAATTCCCACTTGGTTGCCGCGGTGTTGGGGTTAGGTTCTTTGCCACGAATCGTTGGGCTGTGTTTCCTCCTGTTCCTTGGGGGCATTTTCTTCCAGACATTTTCCATTTCATGTTTCTTCCCGTCTCTCCCCTTCCCCCAAAGCAAGTGTGCGTGGCTGTTACATTTTCTTTCTGGTTTTGCTCGTGCTTCCGCTTGCTGAGGGTAGGGCTGAATTTTCCCTCTTGCCAGACCTGTTTGCCTTCCAAGCAACAGCGTGAGGGCCGGGATTTTGTGTTGCGGCTTCTTCTCCGTCGCCTGAGATCAGGGGAGCTGGCAGGTGGAGGGCAGATGCCGTTGTCAGAACAACCACACTCCGCTCTCTTCCCAGAGGTTGTCCTTCGCCCGGTGTCGGTGTCCACCCACCCGGGAGGTGTCCCAGAGGATGCCCCCTGCCCTCAAACTGTTCCCCTGTTCAAAGTGACGACGTGAGTCTTTGTCCCCACCAAAAGTATCACTGTTCGTTGTTTGCTTCTTCTGTCTTCACTCGCCTCTCCCTGCCTCTCCCCCTACCCTGACAGTCAGAGCAGGAAACGCCTTCCGCCACCTCTGTCCACTCATTTGATTGCTTGGAGATATTCTTGAAATACATGGCTTTCCGTTATCCCATCAGGACCCCGCTGGGGTGTGGGGCGAAGGTGAGAAGTCAGGAGTCATACTGCTGTAAAAGTTTTGTTTCTTTTTCCTTTAATTAATTTATTTTAAGTAACCTCTACACCCAACATGCGGCTTAAACTCGTGACCCCGCGATCAAGAGTCATGTGCTGTTCCGACCGAGCCAGCCAGGCGCCCCTAAACGTCGTTTCTTTACTTGGTGAAGCATTTTGTAGATTACGGCGTCATGTGATTCTCCTTCCCTTGGTTTTTCTTGTTATTATCATTATTATCGCTAATTGCCTTTTTGGTAATTTTAACTGTTGTTTATTTATTCCATTAGTATTGAGGGAGAGAGATTCTGTGATAGTTTTATTCTTTCCTCTTTATCCAGAAGATCCTTTAGTAAGGATTTTATATTTCAAGTAAAAGGTGATCAAAGCTGAGAGTAGTTAAAAATGCATGGCTGGAAGTCCTAGAAAAGTCAAAATATTCTTAAATAGAAGAACATAATTAGAAGATCACACTACTTGATTTCTGGACTTACCAGAAAACTATAGCAATCAAGACAGGGTGGTGTTATTGACTTAAGAATAATAAATTGGGGCACCTGGGTAGCTCAGTCAAACATCCAACTCTTGTTTTCAGCTCAGCTTATGATCTCATGGGTTCGTGAGTTTGAGCCCCACATCAGGCTCCATGCTGACAATGTGAAGCCTGCTTGGGATTCTCTCTCTCCCTCTGTCTGTGTCCTCTCCCTGCTTTGCTCTCTCCCTCTCTCCCTCTCTCTCCTCCCTAACAAATAAATAACCCTAAAAAAAAAAAAGAAGAAGAAGAAATATAACAGAATAGAGTCCAGAAATAGACACATGCTTTGTGACAAAACCACAGAGATAATCCAAAGGCAGGAGGGGGGAAATTACACTTAATGTACTAATTTGGGTCTGATTTTTTTTTTCCTCAATTACATGGCGTTTTTGAGATTCTCATATTGTATGGCATTGATCAGAAGTTTGATCCTTTGGTTACTGAGTGATATTCTATTATAAAAACATACTACACTGACATCCTTAGTCACTCTCCTACGGAGGAATACATTTCAGTAGTTTCCAATTTGGGGCTGTTCTGAATAAAGTAGAACATCCTGGTGTAACCAACCAACCAACCAACCAAACAAACAAACAAATAAATAAGACTTTATGAAGGAGGTTTTAAAACTTTATTATCTTATTTTTTAAAGTTAATTATTTTGAGGAAGAGAGAGGAAGAGAATCCCAAGTGGGTTCCGCACTGTCAGCCCAGAGCCTGATGCAGGGATCAAACCCACGAACCGTGAGATCACGACCTGAGCCAAACCCAAGAGTCAGATGCTCAACCGTCTGAGCCACCCACGCACCCCTGAAAGAATTTCTTTTAAGGAAACCCTAAGAGACTGTTGAATACAGAGAACAAACTGAGGGTTGCTGGAGGGGAGGTCGGGGGAGGGATAGGTTAAATGGGTGATGGGCGCTAAGGAGGGCACTTTTCTGGATGGGCACTGGGTGTCATAGGTAAGAGACGAATCACTGGGCTCTGCTCCTGAAGCCAAGACTACACTGTAGGTTAACGAACGTGAATTTAAATTAAAAAAAAATCAAAATAAAAGACTGAACTTGGAACTTGGAAATGGAATTGAGAAGATACAGTCTACGCTTTGTTGACATATGTCTGTTTCCATGCTCCTTTAGGCTGTGAAGTGTATCTGGTACAGAATAATCTATGCTTCTCCTCCACTGTGGTTATTCTCTCCAGTTCCCTGTTAATTCCAGGCCACCTGCTGCACCTGACTTTTCTACCTGGGGGCAGGAGGGAGTGGTGGTCAAAAACGGGGCCTGGATTACCTGGATTCTTTCTTTTTTTTTAAATTTTTTTTTTTCAACGTTTATTTATTTTTGGGACAGAGAGACACAGAGCATGAACGGGGGAGGGGCAGAGAGAGGGAGACACAGAATCGGAAACAGGCTCCAGGCTCTGAGCCATCAGCCCAGAGCCCGACGCGGGGCTCGAACTCACGGACTGCGAGAGCGTGACCTGGCTGAAGTCGGACGCTTAACCGACTGCGCCACCCAGGCGCCCCTCTTTCTTTTTTTTTTTTTTTTTTAATTTTTTTTTTTTCAACGTTTATTTATTTTTGGGACAGTGAGAGACAGAGCATGAACGGGGGAGGGGCAGAGAGAGAGGAAGACACAGAATCGGAAACAGGCTCCAGGCTCTGAGCCATCAGCCCAGAGCCCGACGTGGGGCTCAAACTCACGGACCGCGAGATCGTGACCTGGCTGAAGTCGGACGCTTAACCGACTGCGCCACCCAGGCGCCCCCCCTCTTTCTTTTTTTTAATGTTCATTCATTTTTGAGAGAGAGAGAGAGAGACAGAGTGTGAGCAGGGGAGGGGCAGAGAGAGAAGGAGACAAAGAATCTGAAGCAGGCTCCGGGCTCCGAGCTGTCAGCACAGAGCCCGACGTGGGGCTCCAACTCACGAACCGTGAGATCATGACCTGAGCCAAAGACGGCCGCTCAACAGACTGAGCCACCCAGGCGCCCTGTGGATTACCTGGATTCTAATCCCAGCTCACGACCCCGGAGTGGTGACACCCTTGGCAAATTACTAACTCCTCTGAGCTTCACGTGCCCGAATTTCCAGGGCCTGGTGAAGGGTGAGGCGAATGAACACATGCAAACGTAGAGCACGTTCTTGTACATAGTGTGTGTGAGTGTCTCCTGTTTTCCCAGCTTCGCGTCACTGGAACCCTGAGCACCGATTGTCCATCCGGAAAGATCTCCCACAGGGGCACCTGGGTAGCTAGCTCAGGTGGCTGAGCGTCCGACTCCCGGTTTCGGCTCAGGTGATGATCTTGCGGTTTGTGAGTTCGAGCCCCGCGTCAGGCTCTGCGTCGTCAACGTGGAGCCTGCTTGGGATTCCCTCTCTCTCTGTCCCTCCCCTTCCCCTGCTCAAACTCACTATTCCTCTCTCTCAAAATGAATAAATAGACATTAAAAAAAGAAAGACCTCCGAGGGCCATCGTATCCTTATTGCAGTGGTGCAAAACGTGGGTAGAGCGGAGTCCCTTCCGGCCTCGGTGGAGCGGGCTGCATTGTGGGACAGAGCCATCGGCCTCCTGCTATAACTTCGACACACCCTCAGCAATGGTCGGTCATTATTCTAGGCTCCGCCGTTCATGTGGGATTGTCCCTTCTCTGCCTGTTCATTGTCCCCTTCTGGCCTTCTGTGATTTCTTTGTTCTGAACACGGATTCAAGACACTAATTAGCTTTACTGCCATATCGTTTTGTTATGTCTGCATGTACCAAGCCATCATGCTATATACCTTAAATATATACAGATTTGAGTTTTTAAAACTGGCCTTAGGAGCGTGGGGTGGGGCAGGAGATGGCCGATCTTGGAGTTTAGCTTTGTTCCATAGAGGCTCTCGGAGGCGGCTGCGGGTACCGCTCAGGTGGTGCCATTGAGGGCTCCCCCAGCCGAGTCCCTGGGGTGGCGCTGAGAGGGCAGGAACACCTCTCGGCTCAGCTCAACCAGCTGAGTATCAGTCTTCCTGTGGACCCGACAAGTCTGTTCATTACATCACACCTTGAAGTCTGGCATCCTTCTTGTTTACCTACTTCTCCAGTTCTCAAGGCATACTGAGATGCCCCCTGGATTGGCCGGGATCACGGCACTCTATTTCACGGATACGTGGCCTTCCTCCTTAAATTCCAGCCCGCTTTTGGTCAGTCTTTCTCTCTTCACTCGCTATTTGCAATGCCCACTGGAATGGCCCTTCGTGGCCGTGAAGGATCAGGTTATTGTTCAGCAGGTGCGTATGTATTACTTTACCTCTCCCAGTGAAGGAGGTATATACTTCTCAGCCCCTGATTTGACTTTTTTGGCCAAAGGGATATTGCCAGGTATGCTATTAGCACAGTTTGGCTTGGCTCTGGATCTCCTGTGATTGCCATCGGAAGAACATGCACTGAGTAGCCACTGCCCCTTTAGCCTAGGTCCAAGAACATGGGGCAGACTTGACCCCAAGGTACAGCCTGGAACTAAGGCCAGCCAACCAGCAGCCTGACGGAGTTATCTGAGGCATCGCTTGTGTGCAGACCCCCTCTCCGTGAAGATAAATGCTCGTGGTTGTAAAACGCTGAACTTTGAGGTAGTTTGTTACGCGGCATTCTTATGTCAATAGCTGACTAATACACCGGACTTGGATGCTAATGAGTTGACTTTGTCCCACATGCCACGCCTATGATAAACCTTGTGTTATTACTTTTTTGCGATCCCGATCTCAACTCCATTCCTACCCAGGAGCACGCGTGGCCAGTGTCTCAGCCTGCCCTGTGTCTAATCCCACCTCAGCCAGTACACTTGGTGACCAAAAAAGAGACCTGCAGTGTAATCCCCAGAAGTAAGCCAACATTCTATAGCATAAGTATGAGCATGAATGTGTAAAAACAAAGTACATCTAAGTGAAAGTTCAGGCATGAACCCTCAGTCAGGAGACACAGGAAAGAGGCTTTGGTTGAAAAGGCTTGAAGGCTGCTTAGGTAATACTCTCATGCCTTTTGGAGGTAGACGTCTAATTATTTCATTATGTTTTCCTGTGAAGTGTGAAAACTCTCTTTACCAATCCTCTTAAATTAGTTAAATATAATATTCAGCGAGACAGGAGACAGAGCAATGTTAATTGAAAGTGGAGAGGTGTTTATAGGTTGATATGGTGCAGCCAACTGTGACTCAAATTAATGTTTGGGGGTTCCTGCACCTGCCTGATACCCTCCAGTTTATTCTGTATTTCCAATAGCAGCTCCCGGCACCCAGAGACTCTTGTTCAATGTGCCACAATTCCAGCTCGCCTTGGAGAAGATTTCTTTGCATTGGGTCACAGAAGATGCAATTTTAATTACATTCTATTTGGAAGATTTGGCCTGCTGAGGTGTTAAGGACATCAGGAGAATTTTCAAAAATTCATCTCACTCTGTATAAGTTGTTGATAAGATTGTCACCGAGACTGTCCGTGGTGTTACCTTCAAGTCTGTCAAGGTTGGGCTTTCTCCATCACCTATACCAGACCAGAGTCGGGCCCTTTGGGATTAGAGTAACAGGAAATGGCAGGAGATTGAAAGACAAAGACTGGTCCAAGAGTTTCATTTTACGTCTGTTCTTTATGAAGTGTAGTATCACGTTATTCTTTGCACTGTTCCTGCTTGATGGTGGGTTCTTCGGCTACATGGTGATTCCTAAATTCCATTACTTACTTGGTCAACGGGGCAAATGTCAGTGGTATAACCCCTGTCCCCCAGCTGAGCCTGTCTACTGAGCGTGACCAGCTCACCATACCAGTAGCGTGAGCAGACGTATTTTTGATTCCTTTCTTCACTTCCCTCAGGCAGGAATTGTGGAGCCACGCTGGCATCCAATCACATCCTTCTTTATTTATTTGGAATACCCAAGGCATGTTTGTAACGATTCTTTTAATGGAACGGTCTGGAAAGTCTGGTTGAAACAACAAAAAAAGTAACTGTTAACAGGAAAAGGAGAGATGATGGAGTTGTCTTCCCTTTGTTAGATATTCAGGCTATATTCTGGAAGGGAAACAGAGAGAGTAGTGTAGCTTGCTTAGGAACAATAGATAATAATAACAACTGTTAGCATCATTTATTTCCCATAAAGAAGAAAAGTGTTGCACAGTGGTGTCCTTGGGTCCCAAACCCACGTGGGATATTGTTCCCCCAAACCCCATGCCCACATCTCTTTAGCTTTTCACTAGCCATGGTTTTATGTTCATATCAAGACTGGATTTGCCTCTGGGCCTTTCTTGGACAGGTCGATAGTCTCATGGGTCACAGAAGCACTGAACTTCAGGACCTTTCTTTGGCCAAACACCGATTTTTGAAGACTTTCTGCACCTTAAGGCTCAGGAATCTCCTCTTGCCTTCATTTAATTCCTTGAGAAGTTTGGTTCTTCAGAAAAAGAGGTCTCCCTACAGAAGCCTTCTCTTTTTTTTGTAATTGAAGTGTAATTGACATACAATGTGATACTAACTTCGGGAGTACAACATGGAGACTCAACAATTCTACACGTTACACAATCCTCACTAGTGTAAGTGTCGCGATCACCTGTCACCATACGAAACCATTACAAAATTATTGACTGCATTCCCTATGCTGTGCTTTTCATCCCCATGGCTTATTTATATTTGTAATTGGAAATTTGCAAAAAAGCAAGCAAAAGACCTGAATACACGTGTTCCCAAAGAAGACACCCAGATGGCCGACAGACACGTGAAAAGACGCCCAACATCACTCACCATCAGAGGAACGCAGATCAAAACCACAACGAGGTATCGCCTCACACCAGTCAGAACGGCTACCCTCAGAAATAGGAAGCGTGGGGGATGTGAAGAAAAGGGAACCTCCATGCACTGTTGGTGGGAATGTAAGTCGGTGCAGCCACGGCAGAAAACAGTATGGAGGTTCCTCCAAAAGTTAAAAATAGGCCTAACCCATGATCCAGCATATCCACTGCTGAGTATTTACCCAAAGGAGGTGAAAACTCTAACTCAAAAAGGTACAGGCCCCCCTCTGTTTGTTGCCGCACTGTTTACAACGGCCAAGATAGGGAAGCGACCAAAGCGTTGCTTAGGTTGAATGGGAGAAGATGATGTGGCCGAATATTACCCAGCTGTAGAAAAGAATGAAATCTTGTCATTTGTGGCAGCATGGAGGCATCTAGAGGGCACTACACTGAGTGAACACGGCAGAGAAAGACAAGTTCCATATGAGATCGCTTATGTGTGGAATTTAAAACACAGAACAGGCGAACGAGCCAACAAATCAAAACACGCTCAAATTGGAGAACAAACTGGTGGTTGCAGGGGGGGGTGGAGGGGTGGGCAAAACAGGGGAAGGGGGTGAAGAGGTACAAATTTCCAGGAGCCTTCTCTAGTCACCCAACCTCGAGTGGCCCCCACACTGCCACTTTGGATCACATTGCCCTATTTTATTTTATTAATTTTGCAACCGTGCATACTTTTGGTTTTTATTAATTCATTTATTTGCATGACTTGGCTTCACTGGAATATAAATTCGACGCGGTCAGGGTCTGTTACGTCTCATTCCATGCTGTGTCCTTAATACTCGAAAGAGTGTTGGCACACAACAGGTGTTCAATAAAACTTTATTGAAATAAAGGGTTGGTGGCTGAATGGTCTTGGGTTCCTCCCATATGGACCATTTCTATACTATCTCCTGTGCAAATAGAGATACCATTTTCCTTTGTAGATGCCAAGAATCTCTGTTTCCTTCAACGTACCGTGGCCTGCCACTCTTCTTCGCTTGGATTGTACCTTCCTGGAAGACCCGATTTTGTCAATGTTACATATTAGAATGTGCACCCAGAAGCCGTCCACGTATTTCAGGACTGGATAGTTGGCTGAGGGATCCTGACAGGGGAAGGACAGAAGACAGATTTCTTTTGAAGGGGTCTACCGCAGGCTCTGGAAAGGCGAGCCAAAGAAGGTCCAGGTTGGGTTGTCATGGTGGCCACCAATGGGCTGAAGGGACCTTGCTGTTCACAATTAACTTAAAAACAAATTTCCCATTTATAGAGATAAAAGCATGGAGATTCTGCCTTATCCATAAGCCAGTCCCAAAGCCTTATTAAAACTTCTCCCTCATTCCCCAAACTAATTTCTCTTCATTCCAGAGTCTTCAGTGGTGGAGCGTAGCCAACTCTCCTTTGGAAAACCCACTTCACGTGAGCCAATGCATCAGACGACGTTGCCCTTGGAGAAAGGAGGAGGTCACGTAACTTTTTCTCTGTTGATTTCTCTCTCCCTCCTAGAGTGCCCCGTGACCTGGTAGGGGAGCGAGACTCCCCTCACTGACCTGGGGCTTCCCAGGTGCTGCTCTGTGGGTCAGGGGTGCTCCAGTTCTCAGCAGAGCAGCCATTTGCAAAGGTCGGTTCCCCATTTTGGCCAACCCTTGCCCAATTTCACCCTGGAGTTCTTTCAAAACACTTGGGCGGGTGCCATCCCGGTCTGCTATTTATCTCTATCTAGTTTGTGCATTTCTTCGGATTCGATCTGGTGCCTCAGGTCCACGTGCCGCGAGAGATGATGCGGCGGGCAATGCCTCTAACACCTTCCTCATTCCTCCCGTACAACGTCAAGTGTTCTCAAGGTCCCCAGGGGAGAAAGTTTGCAACAACGAGCTTAAGAATTCCCCGGCATCAGCTTCTTGTCCTCGTGCATTCAGAGAATGCCCTGTGAAAAGCTTCTTCACGTTATCTTTTGGGGGCACATAATGCCGGGTAGGGTCTTGGCTGTTGCCCAGGTATGAAGGAAGATGCCCTTTCCTCTCCAATACCTCGTCTCTGGCTCTTTGGATACACTGGTGGCGCTGGGAGGTTCCAAAATCCTTTTAAAATCATCTCCACCCTTCAAGATTTTAGACCCTTTCCCCCAACGTATGGCTCCTAAGTCCTGTCTCTTTGACCTGGATGGGATAAATGCAGAGTGTTTAACAAGACCAGGGCAGAGGGGTAACTTCAGTCACAAATAAACATGGACGATGGGAATTTGAGATTAGAGACAATGGGATAAGTTAGGGGGACAGTAAATCCCTATCCTTTTCAATTTCACCATCTCCTGGGGTAAACGTCATGGCCATTTCCATGGTCAAAGGGGTGTGAGGATGCTACCTTTAGCATTCCATAAGTCGCGCACTTCTGCATGTGTGAGCGCCAAGCATTTTCAACGTGCCCTGAAGTTCCCACGCGTGATATAAGTGGGCCTCTGCAATCCATGCCCGGCCTTCACTTCCGGTTTTATTCTCTTTGTTTCACCCTTCCTGGGAAGCAGCTACCCTCAACTTCCCTGAACACGAAACGTCCACGCAGGTCTCCCTGTGCACACGGGGCCCTTCCTCCGGCCCAAGTCTCGCAGACTCATCTGTAAGGGCCCAGCCCTGTGGAGACAGCCCAGGGCCCTTCCCCTGGGTATCCCCAGTTCTTAGCAAGGCCATCCCGTATGGCACTCGAGTGCATTGGATTTTAACGGCCTATTTACACGGGCTGTTACTCCACAGGGGGGTATGGCCCTAGAGGTTTTGATGTGGGACAGAGAGGAGCCATTTCCCTTACGGGCTGGCAGGCTCTGATCTCTTGTTTCCTGTGTTCCCCAGCTTTGCCACCTGCAGTCCCCATGACATTCTCCTACAGACACACGCTGCCCAGTTCCAGAGCCAGGCAAAGGGTCCCGTCCGGAGACAGGCCATCAGATGGCGTCTTGCTACCAGAGAGCTGCCTCCATGAGAGCCCAGGGCTTCGGTGTCCCCAGGGTCACAACCGCTGTCTACCGCTGTGCCCCATTTGCACAGTTGGCTCCTGGCTCCCCATCATGTCTGCCACCCCGACACCTGCCTGGAAGGAGCCACCCTCCTTGCGACTTCAGCTCTGCCCCCGGGCCTATTCCAAAACCAGGATCTGGAGTCCTCCCGAGAATGAACAGATCACCCCAAGCCGCATCCCTTCTGCCTTCCGGATTTTAGGACTCCCCTCAGGCCTGCCCCCACCGCTGCCTCCTGGTGGCCTCAGATGCCCATCACCTCTGAGCCAAGCAGCCTAGTTGACCCAGACTATTTGGGGGAGCCCAAGGGAGCCAAGGGGAAGATATTGCACAGGTGGATGTGGGAGTCAGGAAGGTCCGGGTTCATGGCCTTAGGGGTGGTTACCAGCTCTGTGGTCTTGGGAAAGCTCTCTGAGCCTCACGCGGAGAACGAGGACAACATCTGTGCCATCACATGGGTCTGGGGTCACGATCAAATGATGCGAAATACTTACTACAGTGTCCAGCGCTGAGCAAGAAGTCAAAATGAGGAGGTGCTGGTGAAGATGAGGAGGAGGAGGGCGAGGGGAAGGTGACGTCAGTGCTGGCCCGTCTCCTTTGGCCATTACTCCCGCCGGCGGGAGCTTCTCAGCCTTGTCCATCTGCCCGTGTTCTTCTATCTTTTCTGATGCTCGTCCTCTCCTCCTTGGACCCTTATTCCTCACTCCGAGTGTGGCTTTGTGACCCTGCCGGCCGCAGGTGCATCAGAGCCCGCCCCGCTCCCCCCACCCCCCACCATGAGGCATGCAGGTCCACCGGGGCTCACGGCCATGGGCACTCCGCGCGTGGCGCTGCTTCCTCCGGGCGCCACACCGACCCATCCACGCGTCCTGGTGTATCCGAGGCTGCTTCTCGGGCGTCGCAATGGGGAACATTCAAGGTCAGAACGAACAAACAGCATCAATTTTACGTTGGGAGTTGGCTGCTTTCCAGGGCGGCTGATTGTCTGTCCTCCGCGCCCTGGCCCAGCTCGCGGGGTGCTTCGGGGGAAGGCCGTTCCCGGGACCTTTTCAGAGGAACACAACACGAAAGCAAACACACCCCGGGAGGGTTGGTGTGTCTGTGTGTGGGGGGAGGGGGTGCGTCTTGTATCTTTCTGTCTCTCTTGTCTCTTGCCGTCTGCCTCCTTCTCTATTTTTCCTTTGGCTTCTCCCCTCCCTTGTCTCCTCCAGTTTTCTAACAGGGTCTGTCTGGGTCTCCATTTTCCCCTCTGTCTTATCTCTGTTTCTTTCTCTTTCCGTCCCACGCGTGTTGGTCTCCCTGCTCTTCCTCTCCTCTTTGTTCCCTTTTGCTACTCCTCTCCCGTCCTTCCTGTTCCCTTCTTCACCTCTCTCCTCCCTTCTTGTCCGTTTCTGTTCCCGTCTTCAGGCCTTCTCATCGTCCCCCCTTTCTGTCATGGTCTGTCTCCATAGCACGCTAGTGGTTTCCCATTAGACAATTCTGATCAGGTCTGTTTCTCCCTCACAATGCCGGGAGCCTCAGGATTTCCTCTGACCACGGCCGGGGGCCCCCTTGGGCTGGGCTGAGGTGGTCCCGTGGATTGGGGAGGCAGGCTTGGCCTTGGTGGGAGGCACAGGCAAGACCTCCAGGGGACTGGTTGCGTCTGGGGGCTTAAGACACAGTGGACCTGAGTGTGAATCTTGCTTCCTGCTGGTACTACCATATGCAAAGAGCAAGGCGTATGAGCACGTGTCTCCCTAATAATAGTCCCTACCCTAGGGCATTTCCAAAATGAGGATTCCATGGAAGAACCCACAAAAAGCTCCTGACAGCTGGTAGATGCTTGATAAATATTTGTTGGATGAATGAATGAACGAATGAATGACGTCGTGTGGCCCCTGGCTCATGGGAAGTGCCCTCTGAGTCAGTAGCATCAGCTAAGGGAGATCAATCCGAGGCACTTTGTTGCCGGACTGAGCAAAGGTAGAAATGGGGTAGCCTGGGTGGCTCAGTCGGTTAAGCGTCCGACTTTAGCTCAGGTCACGATCTCGCGGTCTGTGAGTTCGAGCCCCGCGTCGGGCTCTGTGCTGACAGCTCGGAGTCTGGAACCTGCTTCGCATTCTGTGTCTCCCTCTCTCTCTGCCCCTCCCCCGCTCACAGTCTGTCTCTGTCTCTCAAAAAAATAAATAAATATTTAAAAATTAAAAAGAAAAGAAAGAAATGGGGTAGGGGCAAGGATGCAGACCCCTGGCTGCGTGGGGACCATGTCGGGGGCTGGGGGCAGGCAACTTCACGTTTCTGCTTCTGTGACCTTGACCTTATGCCAGCCTGCTTACCGTCTGTGCCCATCAGGAGCGAGGCTGACACAGGAGAGCAGGAAGGGCAGGAATGCTTCCTGAGACGCGGTGGCGCTCCTCTTACGGCACCCTGAAAGTCGACCTGCTTTCTGGAATTGAAATCAACCTTGTCTCCAAGCAAGAGGCAGGTCCCTATGGGCTTGGAGATCAGTGGAACCTTGAAATGAGTCAGCTCCCCTCTGGCACCTTAATGTGCTCATCTGTAAAGAGGGATCATTTGTTCCTTGTCGCCTTCTAAGGGTTCTTATTGAAACGGCGATGCGTTATAGTGTAATATTTGTCCAGGGCGCACGGACCCTGATATTGCTTGTTTTTTTTTTTTTAACTTTACGTTTTGGGTTTCACGGGATGGGAGCTATCTTTATTTGTAGAGGAAGAGGGTGGTCGACATAGTCAGACCCTTACCAGAAGAGGTTTTTTTTTAAAGACATTCACTGGGGCGCCTGGGCGGCGCAGTCGGTTAAGCGTCTGACTTCAGCCAGGTCACGATCTCGTGGTCCGTGAGTTCGAGCCCTGCGTCAGGCTCTGGGCTGATGGCTCAGAGCCTGGAGCCTGCTTCCGATTCTGTGTCTCCCTCTCTCTCTGCCCCTCCCCCATTCATGCTCTGTCTCTCTCTGTCCCAAAAATAAATAAACATTGAAAAAAAAAATTAAAAAAAAAAAAAAAGGACATTCACTGCCAAGGGTTCCCATCAAAATGAAAACATTAAAAAATTTTACAATTTTTAAATATTTATGATATTTATATAAATACACATTTATAATATTTATATTGATAATAATATAAGCAATATATTAATAATATTAACAAACATATTTTATTAAAGTACCTAAATTTATTAACTTACATATAAGCGCATATATTTATTATATTAATATAATCGTATACGATATATTAATACACTATATTAACAATCATATAATATATTGAAGATGTAATATAAATGTTAAATGATGTATTAAATATTTTATATTTATAGATTTTTAAATATTATACACAAATATTTTATGCATCTCTGTATATTATATACTAATTTTGGTCTGTTTACATAATTTGGGGGCTAAGAAATCTTCTTTAAGAGAGGAACTCTGTCTCTCCAAAGGCCACTTTCCTCCTGAAAATGGACGACACTCTCTAAGGACGCCAGCCCGTCCTGGCCTCAGCCCTCCATGAGAGAAAGAGGCACAAAGAGAGAAATCAATTTCCCGTCCAGGTCAGATACCAGACAGGCCTGTGTCCCAGCTGCATCCTGGAGCTGCCTGCAAGGATTTTAGGATTAAAGCCACTTTCCAGCCCTGCCCCTTTCCTTGACCTGATTAGGAGAAATCAAGGGGATTTAGGTTCCCTAGTTTGAGCACACATCGCTGTCCCCTGTCCTCTTTGGGACCCAGCTCGGCTTCTCAGGTAACAGGAGACTGAAGGCGACCACTCACGCATGGCTACTGTTGGCCGATTGTGGGGCATCTGGTGCTCAGGCCTCTTATCTCTCCTCCCTTCCTTCATGGGTTCCCAGCCCCTGATGCTTTTACAAAATACTCACTCCAGGCCCCCACCACTGAACTCACAGTCTCTGCGGGTTTAGAAATTCTCCCCAGATGAGAGTACTATAACCCAGGCTGAGCACCACTGCTTTATTATTTTTTTTAATGTTTTTTTAATCTTAGAGAGAGAGAGAGAAAGAGAGAGATGGCATGAGCACGAGCAGGGTAGGGGCAGAGAGAGAGGGAGACAGAAGATCCCTAGCAGGCTCTGCTCTGACAACAGAGAGCCCACGCAGGGCTCGAACTCCCGAACCATGAGATCGTGACCTGAGCAGAGGTCGGACCTTTAACCGACTGAGCCACCCAGGTGCCCTGCGGGTGCACCTATTCTAAGGTGACCTTGAATCTGCAAGCGTATCTATTTTGGGGAGGGGCAAAAAAGCGAGGCAGAGAATTCACAAATCTGGCTGTTTTGTTACTAGAAACAATTTGCTAGCTGTAACAATCCAAGCCGATCTGTACCAGGCATTCAGCTTGTGGCAGGCACCGTGAGGAACACTTTGTTCATCGTGAGGGCTCATCGCGTCCCCCAGCAACCCCAGGAAGGGGTGCTCCTGCCCTCCATGTGTGCGGAGGAGTCAGCTGCGGTTCAGAGAGATCAGAGTCTTGCAGACGAACAGGGCAGACACACACGCTCATTGCCTAACGCTAAATGCCAGACTGTGTCACGTCACACATCAGGCTGGGCAGCACCAATGTGTTATGACACTGCACCCGTATTAGTCAGGGCTCTTCAGAGAAAATGAACCAATAGGAGGTAGATAGATGGATAGATAGATGATAGGTAGACAGATAGACATATATATATAATATACATGATATATAGACAGATAATACATATATACATATAATCTTTACATAGATATACAGCTATAGTTACAGATATATTTTTAGACATAAAAACGTATCCCTATCGATCTATCTTTCTCTCTAGAAAGAGATTTATTATAAGATATCGGCTCACACAGTTACGGAGGCTGAGAAAACCCCGCATTCTGCCACCTGCCGCCTAAAGACCCAGCAATACTGGTGGTGCAAAGTTCAAAGGCCTGCGGGCCAGGGGAGCCCGTGGGGCAGACTCGGGCCTGAGTGTGAGGTCCGAGAACTGGGAGAGCCAAGGGCAGCAGGAGATTGAAATCCAGCTCATGCGATCAGGCAGAGAGCAGATTCAGCCTTCCTCTGCCTTGTCGTGATACCCAGACCCTCAGCGGATTGGACGATGCCCACCCACCCAGGGGAGGACCATCTGTTTCAGCCAATCCACCAATCAAATGCCAAGCTCTCCCAGAAAGAGCCTCACAGATGTACTCAGAAACAGTGTCTAAGTAGCCATCTGGGCATCCCGTGGCCCCGTCAGGTTGACACCTAAAATTAACCATCACGGCTTCTGGGGCGGGGGCTCCTCCAATGCCCAGGTGCACGGGAGTCCTCTGTTCAAAGGCAGGCTCGGAGTCAGGAGGTCTGGGTGGAGCCTGAAAGCTCCCAGGTAACCAGCTCTAACCAGCTCCCAGGTGATGCCACTGGTCTCCCCACTGGTCTCCCCACTTTGGGAGACCAGGTTGGGGAACCAGTCTCAGACCACAAGGAGAGGAGGGCCCTGATGACGAGTCTGGGGCCCTGAGAATGGTCTCGGCCGAGGTAGGCGTCATCCTGAAACGCTGAGCCGGCCCGTGCCGTCAGGCTTAAAGAATTGCAGCGGAATTACCTGTGGGTGTCGCGCAAGGCCCTGGAGGGCGCTGCTGTGCCTGAGAACCTATGAGACTCAGGGTCACGGCCTAACGCTTCTCTCTTCTTCCTCGCCCCGCGCACCCCTCCCTGGCCCTACCTGGGCCCCGTTTTGGAGCCGGCCCTCTGAGGGTCCACGTGAATGGGTTTCAGGACGGGCTGCAGAGCTGGAGGCAGAGATCGCACGGACTTTTGCTCTCACGCCAGACTCTCTCTCCGGTTCTCTCTCCCAGCTAATGAGATTCCCGCCGGATGCTTTCTCCTCCGGTCTGCCCTTTGTCCCTGTAGCTGCACCAAGACCGAGCAAAGCAGGTGCCCTCGGTTTCGCCGCAGCCGCAGTCAGGCAAGAAGGTCAGCGATGTCTGCAGGAAGGGAAGCGATGCCTTCCAGGGACATTAATTTTTCAGTTTGTGTATTCGGACGTGTGGCAGCGTGAGGCTGACAGGCTGCATCCCTGGCCCCCATCAGCCTCAGAGCTGAAGGGTGGCTCTAGATTTAGAAGACGCTTGAGCTCTGGCGAGGCTCACCTGGCTGCGTCCTCCGCAAACAGCGGGCAGGACAGCAGGGAGGCGGCCGACTTGAAGGTGTCCCCCGCCCCCACCAGCGTCAGACGTGCTCTGTGCGGCATCCCTGTCACTTTCTGAGGGGCGGATCGTACTATGTCCAACACAGAGATGAGAACGCTGAGGTCCGGGTACGCTACAGTCAATGTCCTACAACTATTCTCTTCGATTCAGCAAATATTGATGAGAAACCGCCTCGCGCAGGGGAACGTTCTGGGCCTTGGGCACACGGTAGCCCCCAAGCCGGGCACCATCTCTGTCTTGCAGGGTCACGGCTGAGGGGACCAAACACGCAATGACACGGCTCATTGAAATAATTCACGCTGAGAAGCAGACCGTCATGGGGCGGAGGAAGAGGACAGATAGAAGTTTACTTTAGGCAGCAGGCCCCAGATGGCCTCTCTGAGAAATCACTGAGCAGACCAGTGAAGGCTGTGATGAAAAAAAGCATGGGGATGGGGATGGGGAGAACATTCCAGCAGGGTGCGCCTGTGCACGGGCTGTGAGGGAGCAAAGCCCGGAGAAGCCCAAGGGCCTGGAAGAAGGCCCACGTGGTCAAAGGAAGGAAGCGACGGACGAGGCTGGAAGATGGCAGGAGACGGACCGTAGGTCCTTGCAGACCATCGTGAGTTCGCATTTTCTTTGGCACGAAACCCATTAAGGCGTGGGATTCCACCTCAGGTCTTCGAGATTTCGAAGACTTGATTTTTTCCCACTACAGCGATGGTTTTCAAAGATCTGTCGGCAAAGTAGCAGAACCCTTTTAATCAAATGAAGTCTTATGAAGATCCCCCTAAAACGCAAGACAGAGAGGAGACGTGTCGATCCCGCCGAAACAAGGGTTTGCAGGACCCCGTCTCTCCACTTTGCCTCTTTCTTGACCCCTGCACTGAGCCCTGAGACGTTAGAGCTCACCGGAGGCAGGGAGACTCGTGCATTCACGCCCTCCCTCACTTTTTAATTCCCTTGACAGATCTTCATTATCCGAAGCTAACTCTACTACTGGACTCCATTCATTACCCGAATAAATCCAGATCTACTATTGGACTTCTCTGTCATCTGAGGCGATACATTACTTATGCACGATGAAGGCGGTTTCAACTGGATTTCCTCATCTGCAGATGAATTAGGGAAAGCAGGGTCTAAAACAGAGATTCCCATCCAAAGGGAAGGAGCAGAATGATGAGTTCAGGAGTGAAGTCCGTGGAGACAAAGACAAAGAAACAAAGGAAGATAACGCTTGAAGTGCACGGTGGTCCGATTCATAAGGAGGGCGAAGCAGAGGGCTGTGCCTGAAGCCGGCTGGGGGTCACGGTTCCTCCGAGATCAGTGCTCTCGTGAATTCCAAACGTGTTTATTGAGTATCTACGAAGTGCCAGGAGCTGTTCTGCGTGCTGAAGGTACAACAGTGGTTGCCAACAAAGCCTTTCCCGCGTGGACTGCTGAGGAGACAAAGATGATAAAGTTTAAAAGTAATCGGGGCGCCTGGGTGGCTCAGTCAGTTGAGCGTCCGACTTCAGCTCAGGGCATGATCTTGCGGTTCGTGAGTTCAAGCCCCGCAACGGGCTGTGTGCTGACAGCTCGGAGCCCGGAGCCCGCTTCGGATTCTGTCTCCCTCTCTCTCTCTGCCCCTCCTTCCCTCTCTCTTTCTCTCTCTCTCTCTTTCTCAAAAATAAATAAACATTAAAAAAATTTTTTTAATAATAAATTAGGGGCGCCTGGGTGACTCAGTCAGTTCAGTGTCCGACTTCGGCTCAGGTCATGAGCTCATGGTTTGTGGGTTCGAGCCCCGCGTCGGGCTCTGTGCTGACAGCTCAGCTCCCTCGGATTCTGTGTCTCCCTCACTCTCTGCCCCTCCCCCACGCAAGCTCTGTCTCTCTCTCCTTCCAAAATAAACATTAAAGAAACTTCTAATAAAAAAAAAAATTTTAAAAGAGACCCTCAACTTTATTTTGACCTTGGGGTCAGAGGACCTAAGTACCAGGCAGGCTGGGTGCTTTGCACCCATCAGCTCGGTGAGAGTTCGGTGGTCAGAACACTGCTCTCAGAGTGAGGACTTTGTAGATACGAGTGGTTTCTACCCCTGAGGCAGCTGGGGCCGGGGGAGTAGACCCCAGGCTGCTGTCTCCAACCTGTCGTCCAACTTCTTGGGCTTTCATGCGAATCATTCTCCGCAAAGAGACCCAAGGGGGTGGGCTTCTGGCCCCGGCGACTCATTATTTGCACACAGGCAAGTGTGAATCTCGGTTGAGGCCGAGCTACAGGGCAGGTAAGCACACACACACACGCACGTGCACACGCACACCCAGAGACGGGCCTGGCTCTCCCGGTCAATCATGCGTAAAATGTCAGCCTGGCCTTCCTGTGAGTGTTTAGAAACAGGCTGAAGAGCCCTTGATGAGAAGCTGTTGGGGGTTTTGTTGTCTGTGAAAGGGTTTGTCCGTATGCCTGGCAGATTATTATGGGTTTTGTGTTTGGTTTGTTTTTTTGTTTTGTTGTTTTTCCCTTCCAGACACTGAGAATCTTCTTTTTGCAGACAGAGAGGAACGCAAACAGGTGCCTGTGGGTTAGGTACGTCAAGTAACATAACTGGAGGCCTATTGTGTTTGGGGAAGCAGCCTGGCGTGGCCACACGGCCACGGGAAGCTGCCGGAAACCCTGGCACGTGCCAGAATCTTTTGGCCTAACGGCCCTTTTGTTTGGAGAGCGGAGGATGTGGCTTCCTTCCCTTCCGGGAGTGAGACACCCCCACTGCAAACCGCAAAGAGCGCCACTGCTCGAAATCCGTAGCTGTGGGAGCATATCCCACACGGTAGCAACCAAAATGCTTAGCCCCCGGTGACCGTGGTACGTTGTGAGGACTCGTTCGATCCTGCGGCGACCCCATCAGATAGGCTCTGTTGTTAGAAACCCATTTGGTGGGGCGCCCGGGGGGCTCGGTCGGTTAAGTGGCCGACCTCAGCTCCGGTCACGATCTCACGGTTCGTGAGTCTGAGCCCCGCGTCGGGCTGTCTGCTGTCGGTGAGGGGCCGGCTTGGGATTCTCTTTCCCTCTCTGTCACTGCCCCTCCCCAGCTCATTCTCTCTCTCTCTCTCTCTCAAAACAAATAAATAAACTTAAAAAAAAAAAAAAAAAAAAAAAAGAAGCCCATTTTGTACCCAAAGAAACCGAGGCTACTTTGCCAACAAAATTGATGAACATGGGCTTAAATGCTGTCTTCTACTGCCCAGGAGGGCTGGGGGTCCCTCCTTCCAACATCCGGGGACTAGGGATTGCAGCTCCCCAGGATGGCCAGCACCCTTCCCAGTATTTCCGGGCGGATTCAGGGAGGGAGACGCCGACGGGAACCTGCCTGCTCTTCCCCTCAGGTGCCCCCGTCTGTAGCAGCTGAATCTGGCAGCCGGAAGCAGGAGAGGAGTTTTCTTTTTTTTTTTTTTTTTTTTAATTTTTTTTTTCAATGTTTATTTATTTTTGGGACAGAGAGAGACAGAGCATGAACGGGGGAGGGGCAGAGAGAGAGGGAGACACAGAATCGGAAACAGGCTCCAGGCTCTGAGCCATCAGCCCAGAGCCCGACGCGGGGCTCGAACTCCCGGACCGCGAGATCGTGACCTGGCTGAAGTCGGACGCTTAACAGACTGCGCCACCCAGGCGCCCCAGGAGATGAGTTTTCTTCCTCTGTGCCTCTTCTTCCTTCTCACCCCTCCTCCGAGCAACTCCAAAGAAACCCTCGAGCTTAGGTAACTGTTTCTGGGAAACTCTAATTGCCCCGTTTGCTCATATGAGCGTGTGCTTCTCGGTGCCAGATGCCGGGCTGCTAGCGTGTATTGTTGCCTTGGGAGGTTTTGCCTGGTAAGCGATTGCTTGGAGGGTCCTGTCTCTTGCCTGTGAATTTTTTTTTTTTTTTTCTTTTTTATCATCGTTTGGAGGTGGAGAACAGGCCAGGGCCCTGACAGCATTGCCCAGGGCCCGCGTGTCATTGGCCACATTTTCTGGACGCCTCTCCGGGGACCGCAGCTCACGCCCGCGCCCTCCGGTGCAGCTTTTGGAGTCCGGCCAGACCCTCCCTCTATGATCTCGATTCACAGAACCTGAGAATCGAGGCGGGACGGCCCTCGAGGGTCTCCCGTCCCCAACCTTTTAGTCGTCTGCGAGAAAGCACTTTTCACCAGTGGTCGAATCCACTCCTTGTAACCAAATCTCCCAGGAGGGGAGGACAGGAAAGCCCTTCAGGCTGAAGAGGTACCTGCTTAGCACCAGACCCCATCCTCACCATCTGGTTCCCTGTTTCGCATCCTTTCCTTCCTGCCGGGGCAGCTCCTTGAGCGAGCCTCTCCCCTGAGCTCTGTCCGCAGCGCACCCGTTCAAAGCCAGGGCCTTCTGCCACCAGGCGGCCCACGCGTGTCACCACGCTTCTGCCCGCTGGCTCCCCGCGGGACGACCTCCCCGCCTGGCTAACACCGCCTTTCCTTACGTGGCTCCCCGGCCCCGGTCTTGCCTTCTCTTATCCACTGGGCGGGCCAAGGGCGTAGGGATCCTTCTGCACGGACCTTTGGCCATGGCGCGCACCTGTTGAATCACCTCCCCCCCCACCCCTCCCCGCTGCCATCATGTCTCGCCGACCGGGGTTGGAGTCCAGACTCCTTTGCAAAGGTGCGAGTTTACCCTCCCTGCCTGAGCTACTGTTTTATTCTCCAGCCTCATTTTTTTTTGCCATATGCCCCCCACCCAGCTGGACGGGACCTGGAGCCGGACCTCACGCGTGCCACGCCTGCCCTGGTGCCAGGCTCCGCTGAGGACGGGCCCTCCCCACCCTCCCTCCCTGCACCTTCACTGGCCTCAGCTGTCATCGCTCGCTGAGACCCCGAAGCTCTTCGGCCCCATTAGGAACCTTCTCGCTCCTCCTCTGCTCCCAGAGGCCTGTGGGCTTTCCCAGTCGCTCCCTGGGGGGCCCTGCCTCCTCTCCTCATCTGCTGCCCCCTCTGAACCCTAATCTCTGTGAGAGTAGCGATCCGTGGGCATCTTGCTCCCTTTCGTATCCGCAACACCTAATGCCTCCTGCGACAAAGATGCTCCGCAGGGATTTGCTGAACGCGTAACGGAGAATCACGTGCCCTGGGCCCCATCCAGTGACTGGCAGGCCCCCTCCTCAGCTGGTGCGCCCGCTACCCATCATTCCTTCGTCTGGCTGCAGACCTCATCCGTGACCTGCAACTTCAGCAATTTGCTTTTGCGTTCCCGTTCCTGACCTTCCGGGCACGCCGCGTGGATTCTTCCTGGAGGGAACGGCCCTTCCACACGGGCAGGGTCTTCTCTGTCCGGCCCACTGTGGCACTCTAGGGCTTGGCACTTCATAGGGGCTCCCTAAACGGTTGTGGGGTGAGCGAAGACATCAGCGGCATTCCCAGAAGAGCCCAGGGTCCACACGGCGTGCCAAGCGGGAGCCTACACTTCCTGCGGCTCCGCGTGTATGGACAGAGCTGTTCGTGGCCTCCCGGCTCCACTCACGGAAGTGCTCTGCGGGGTCGAAGTTTTCCCAGGGCGTCACTGCCCCTCTCGGCAACCGGTGACATTCACGTTCCTGAGCCCGGGAGACGGTTCCTCCCGTCTTTCCTGCGGTGTCCACCCCTCCTCCCAGCGGCCACATCATAGGCCACTCATGAGACCCCGGCTCCCTGCGAGAGGAGAGACTTTAGCTCTTAGGAGAATTGTTGCAGAGATTAGATGCTGTCGAGCCCTTCGGCCTCAGCTCCTGTCGAAACACGGGAATGGAAGTCACGTTATCTCTTCGGAAGGCGTTTGCCAGCTTCGAAGAGCCATCGTCTGTCCCGGAGGACTGACTCGCGGGAGGACGGCGAGGAAGCCTGGGCGTTCGGCGACGTCTTCGCCAGTGTCTCCAAATCGCCCAACACTTGCCAAGAAGAAGGAGATACTATCACTCCTGTTTATAGATTGTGGGTCCTCATCTCCAAACCCCCCTGGTACCGAGAATTTCCTCGCTCCCGCTTAAAGCCCAGAGGGTCTTCTGGGTGCCTGGGTGGCTCGGTCAGTTAAGCATCCGCCCCTTGATTTCGGCTCAGGTCAGGATCTCACGCGTTCGTGGGTTCGGGCCCCGCGTCAGGCTCTGTGCTGGCAGCGCGGAGCCTGCTTGAGACGCTCCGTCTCCCTCTCTCTCCGCCCCTCCCCCACTCGCACTGTCTCCGTCTCTCTCGAAAGAAATGCATACACTTAAAACAAATAAGGTGAAATCAAGAGGGTCTTCTACAGTGCTAGCCTGATGAGCTGAATTCAGCCGGACAGCATCCTTTCCAAAAGGGGCAAAAATCTGCCTGTGCGTCACCTGTGGCTAAAAAACAACGATAAGGAATAATCCGTGAAAGGTGCCTAGGAGCATTCCCTTTATGAGGGTGCTAAAACGGGGTGAAACGAGGATGCGAGATGAGACATACAATGAGTTGACTTTGGTTGAAGACAGGTCTGGGCTCCAGACACAACGTGACCGCTTTCTAGAAGCCGTCGAATTCTCCACCCCTGACGCAGGGGCCGGCTTGCCGTGCGTCGTGGCCAAGTGGCTGGGACGGAGGTGAGGGCAAGTCGCTGTGCCGATGCCGACGGGCGTGCGTCCCCTCGCCTCTGCCATCGTCAGGAGAACATGCCCGCGCCAGCCTGCTGGGGGAGGAGAGGCATGTGGAACAGAGCAGGATCACCCCCGTCGCACAACTGACCCACCAGGTAAGGGGGCGAGACCATCAGCAGAACCACCAGCCGGCCCTCAAACGACTCTGGATCCATGGTAAATAAATGTTTTTATATGCCAGTGAGTCTTTGTAGCTGTTTATTGCTCACTGCTTTGTGGCAGTGGATAACTGATAAGGCAGGTGAACATATTTCGGCCAATCAGAATCGGGATGGAGACTGGCTGGAACAATTAACACAGAGGCATTTATTTTTCTGGAAGCCCAGAAAGCTGGAAAATACCAGGTCAACTTAGGGAAAGCCTGCCTGAGACTGAAGCCAACACAGGAGAATTGAGATTTAAAATGGAAAGGAAGAATCCTGACCGTGTCTTTGGAGCTCCTGGATCCAGCCATACCTGAAACAGCCCTAAGTAGACTTTTCAGTTTGATGGAATGATAACTTCTTCTTCTTTTTTTTTTTTTTTTTTTTTTTTTTTTGGCTAGAGTCAACTTAAGTTGGAATCTCGACTCCACTTGGGTTGGAGTTTATCTTGCAGGAAAGAGAGTCCTGATCAGGGAAGTATAAAAAATTTAGAGTATTGGGGGAATCACTGAGCTGCAAATGTGCTTCAGCTGGAAAGACGCCGGGAAAACATTGTTGTTCCCACGAAGTTCCAGGGGGTAACAGAAACAGCGTTTTCTACCCTTCTTTGTGCCTTTTACTTTCTAGGGTGCCGGGGGCTTGGTGAGTACGTTTGGCACCTCCCCGGACTGCAGAGGCAGCGAGGAGAGCTGCCCCCACAGGAATTCACCAACACCTGGAAACAAGCATGAGCCAGTCCTTACCTGGGTTCGGTGACCACAAGGACACAGCAATTCTGAGAAAGACTCACCAGATTGTTCTCTGTGTCAGTGATTTAACTCATTTCGTGGATGACAGAAACCAAGCATTCTGAGTCTGAAGAGACGGCAGAGACAATGTTGCCAAGGAGCCTTCACGACACGCAGAGGAGGAACCCGAAACAGGGCAAGGGTCAAGGGCAGTGCTGCTGGAGTCTGGCACTGAGCGTTGGAAAGAAAAGAGGTCTTGGGGTCAAAGACTTGGCAGTTTGAACCCAGGCTCTGTTCCCTATAAATGTAGCCGCTTCGGGCAAGTTGCTTGACTTTCTTGGGCCTCCATTTTCACTCCTGTAAAATGGGGCTAACGTGCCACACAGGATGAAAGTTAGTTGCTCACAGAAGAGTTCTGTTTAGGGGCGCCTGAGTGGCGCAGTCAGTTAAGTGTCCGACTTCAGCCAAGTCACGATCTCGCGGTCCGTGAGTTCGAGCCCCGCGTCAGGCTCTGGACTGATGGCTCAGAGCCTGGAGCCTGTTTCCGATTCTGTGTCTCCCTCTCTCTCTGCCCCTCCCCCGTTCATGCTCTGTCTCTCTCTGTCCCAAAAATAAATAAACGTTGAAAAAAAAATTTTAAAAATAAAAAAAAAAAAGAAGAGTTCTGTTTAATATACGGAGATGTTCCACTTCAGAAGGTGGGGGTTAACCTTCCTCCTTTTCTGGGATTCCCCACTGAGGGTGGGCTTGACTTAATGGCTTGCTCCCGAAGAATAAAGTCTGGAAAGAGGAAAAATGGTAACCAGAGAGGGGAGAAGCTTGGGAAACAGCACCGTGACAAAGTGATGAAGGCTAATGTTCTGTGTGTCCCCAGATATGATGTGATGCTGGGGGCACCTCACCTCCGTGGACTTCTTCCCCCAAACCCCAGGCTCCAGTCTAATCATGGGAAATTCACCAGACACGCCCCGATTGGAGGACATTCTACAAGACGCCTGGCCAGGACCCTCAAGGTTGTCAGGTCATGAAAAGCAAGGAAAGACTAAGAAATTGGGACAGATCAGAGAAGGTAGGGGGAAAGGAGATGGTGAAACGCAATGGAGTACCTCTGATTGCCTCCTGGAACAGCAAGAGGTATTAACAGGAAAAAAAAAAAAATAACCAGTGACATTGAAATGGAATCTGGAATTTAGTTAATACAAACGCACCGATGTTGGTTTTCCGTTGTGACAAATGCACCGTGGTGATGTAACATGTTAACAATAGGGGACACTGGATGAGTGTATACGGGAAGTTTCTGTAGGGTCTTGAAGACGATTCTGCAAATCTAAAGCTACCAAAAAAAAAAAGAGAGAAAGAAAGAAAGTACTTAATATATTTTTAAATGGAAGATCGAGTTGGTCTTAGCTTCGTCGTAGGCATCTGCTTCATTTTTTGTTACCCACAGGACCTCAGGTCTTCAGATCCTCAGTCTTTGGGATCAAGAGACGAACTCCAGAGCGGAACATAGCCCGCAGCAGATTCCGGGACACCCTTCGGCATCGTCCACACCAGGGCTGAGCCTCCCCCGATGGAATTTTCTGCTATGCTTTCCTGAGGAACTCATCATGCGAGCAAAAGTTCCTCCAATTATCTGTTTGCGTAAAGTCCTCCAGATTCAAAAGTATGCAGCTAACATATCTTGGTGAAAGTCAAGAGTTATAATCAGTGCCATTTATCGAGCACGTCCTGTGTGCCAGGCACCTGTGTGCACACGTCCTCCTTTCATTCTGGCAGCTACACGATCTCAGGGGAGGAAACAGAAGCTCAGAGAAGTTGAGGGACTTTTCCGATGCCACACAGCCAGAAGGGGAAGAGCTACCATTTGAACCGACATCTTTCTGGGTCCCCAGCATGTCTCCTTAACCTCGAAGCCAAATTGTTTTAATGCAGGTTGTTAACATTGGGGAGGTTCTTCAGGTATTATCCAGTATCTCGTACATCCTTTTAAAAAAATTTTTTTTAATGTTTTTATTTATTTACTTTTGAGACAGAGAGAGACGGAGAATGAGCAGGGGAGGGGCAGAGAGAGGGGGAGACACAGAATCCGAAGCCGGCTCCAGGCTCCGAGCTGTCAGCACAGGGCCCGACGCGGGGCTCGAACTCACAAACCGTGAGATCATGACCTGAGCCACCCAGGCGCCCCAACGGAAGCCCATCTTTAATCAAAGATGATTTTTTTTAAGTGGCTTTACTGTGTTTGCTTTTTGCTTTTTGGTTTTGTTGTTGTTGCTGTTGTTTTCTTTTTAAATCGAATTATGTGCCAACACGCGGAATAGGGATATTTCACTTTCAAACGTCAGATTTCGATTTTCCTGAGATGAAAAACAAAGGCTGGGTCTCTGTTGCTGCTGCAGCTGAGTCCTACCTGCCCAGGTAGATGAGGCACACACTCTTCAGTTAACTATTTCACTCCTCTGGTTTCTTGGTCTGTCCCCTATAGTTGGCGGGACTTGATTTACATCTACGGGAGAGAAAAGTGCCATTCAGAGCAGGATCAGGGGTCGCACAGCAAGAAAAAGTGAACATTCTGGTAGGTCCTCCCTCATGTCAGAATCAGGGGTCCAGCCCGGGGCCCGGGTCTCTGTCCCTTGGCTGGCTGGCTGTCCTGTGTCTCCTCTGTGACTGACCCTGTCCCAGCCTCCTGTTGGCCACATTCTCCGTGTCACGTCTTCCCCCTTTAATCAGACCAAGGGAGGCTGCCTGCTCTCATGGTATTTTCACAATTCACAAAAAAGCCTCGTTCTTCTTCTCACAAAATTAATAAGGGTTAAACCCGTCCTCTCAGGAAGATGGAAAGCTAGTTGGAGTTTTTTGAAACTCAACTTCATTTAAAAAGAAAGAAAGAGAAGGAGAGAGGGAGGGAAGGAGAGGGTGAGGAAGAACGGAAAGAAGGAAGGACGGAAGGACAGGTGGAAGGGTGGGTCACAAATCTAACAGTGTCACGTCTGTGATGGATATTCCTTGCCTTGGTTAATCCTGACTGAATTCCCACCACCAATAACCCTCCCTCATCTTCTCCAAGAAAAGGAGGCAGAAGTGTGAGGTCACCTTCCCCGTCCAGTTCCTAAGCCAGCCCCGATTTATGGCAGGACCCGTAAGAGACTCCCCGGGAGCTTGATGTCATGGTGCGGTGCCAGGGGATCTCAAACCCTCTGTAAGAAGAAAGAAAGAAAGAAAGAAAGAAAGAAAGAAAGAAAGAAAAGAAAGAAAGGAGAGAAGGAAAGAAAGAAAAGAAAGGAGAGAAGGAAAGAAAGAGAAGAAAGAAAAGAAAGAAAGGAGAGAAGGAAAGAGAGAGAGAAAGAAAGAAAGAAAGAAGAAAGAAAAGGAGAGAAAGAAAGAAAAGAAAGAAAGGAGAGAAGGAAAGAGAGAGAGAAAGAAAGAAAGAAAGAAGAAAGAAAAGGAGAGAAAGAAAGAAAAGAAAGAAAGGAGAGAAGGAAAGAGAGAGAGAAAGAAAGAAAGAAGAAAGAAAAGAAAGGAGAGAAAGAAAGAAAAGAAAGAAAGGAGAGAAGGAAAGAAAGAGAGAAAGAAAGAAAGAAAGAAGAAAGAAAAGAAAGGGGAGAAAGAAAGAAAAGAAAGAAAGGAGAGAAGGAAAGAGAGAGAGAAAGAAAGAAAGAAAGAAAGAAGAAAGAAAAGAAAGGAGAGAAAGAAAGAAAAGAAAGAAAGGAGAGAAGGAAAGAAAGAAAAGAAAGGAGAGAAAGAAAGAAAGAGAAGAAAGAAAAGAAAGAAAGGAGAGAAGGAAAGAGAGAGAGAAAGAAAGAAAGAAAGAAGAAAGAAAAGAAAGGAGAGAAAGAAAGAAAAGAAAGAAAGGAGAGAAGGAAAGAGAGAGAGAAAGAAAGAAAGAAAGAAGAAAGAAAAGAAAGGAGAGAAAGAAAGAAAGAAAGAAGGAAAGAAAGAAAAGAGAGAGAGGGGAGGGAGGGAGGGAGGGAGGAAGGAAAGGGAAATGACAGGACAGGACAGGAAAGGAAAGGAAAGGAAGAAACGAAGGAAGGAAGGGGGGGGGGGACAGAAGAAAAGGAAGGAAGGAAGGAGGGAGGGAAGGAAGGAAGGAAGGAAAGAAGGAAGAAAAAAATGTATTTTTGTAATTTTTCGTGCCATACATGAAAGTGAAGGGTGAACAGAGCATACCTTCACAGTTTATAAGACATTGATAAAATAAACACGTTTACTTCCTTTTTAGGAAATGGAAAAATTTTCTGGACCTTAGCAGCTCCACATGCCTACCTGATCCCATCTCCCCCCTTCTCCCCCTGCAAGGCAGTCGTTTCCCTGACTTTTGTGTTATTATTCTACTCGGTCATTCATTTTTAATTTTTGATTATGAAAATGATCAAATATGCAGAAAATTAGAAGGCGTACTACATTTCATAATTGAATATGATTCACCTACAGCTGGATTCCAACAGCTTTTTAACATTTGGCTTTTTTGTGTGTCTTTTTTTTTTCTTTGCCTTTTTTTTTCTTTTGCCTTTGCCTCATCTTTCCATTGGCTGAGCCATTATTTAAGGATTTCATTTTGTAAAGTACCTACTGTATATAAAAACAGAGACGCTGGCGTGATGGACCCCACCAGCTTCGGCACAGACAATTCTGGGGACAATCTCAATCCACCTGTTCCCTCAATCACTCCATGCCTCTTACGCCCCAGTCCTGGATTGCTTTGAGGCAAATCCCAGACGTTGTGTGATTTCACCTATAAGTAGTTCAGTCCGTGTCTCTGCGAGATATGGGGCCCCTGGGTGGCTCCGTCGGTTGAACGTCTGACTCTTGGTTTCGGCTCAGGTCATGATCTCCCGGTTTCGGGAGTTCGAGCCCCACGTCGGGCTCTGTGCTGACCGTGGAGCCTGCTGGGGATTCTGTCTCCCTCTTTCTCTGTCCCTCCCCCACTTGGCATGTCTGTCTCTCTCAAAACAAATAAAAATACAAACACGATGTCACTATCATACCTAAAATAGCGAACATTTTCTAAATAGTACCAAATAGTCTGTGCTCAGATCACCCGAGCTCTGCCCTCCCACCACCCCTCCCCCCCCGCCTGCTTCCTCCTGTCTGTTTTTACAGGTCTTATCATTGAATTGGGATTCATCCGGGGTCCCCACAGTGTATTTGACTAACCCTTGCTCTGTGTTTTCTCTTCCGGTTTTGGTTTGTTCTGCTTTTTGGTTTTCCACTGTTTCTTTGTTTCAAGAGCCCAGGTCACTTCTCTTGTGCAACTTGCCACATTCTGGATTTTGCTAAGTCAATTCTGTGATGCCATTTCACACATTTTTCCCTCACTTTTACCTCCTGTCAACTGGGAGCGAGCTAGGGAGGCTTGATGGAATTCGGGTTAGATTTCTGGCAAGAGTATTCTGTAAGTAGTGTTGATGTGGTTCATCATCGGGAAGACCATATGCCCGGTCGTCTCCTTTGATGATGTTAAGTAGATTCTGGAGTTAATTTCTGTAATCTACCCATTAGAAAGTCTCCAGGGGCTTTTCACCTAATAGGTTTAACCTATTGGCAGTCATTCCGTAAGACTTAGGCTCAATCATTTTAACGTAAGTTCCCACCCCAAGCCACTTTATCTTTAAATACTTAACAGCTTATGGCACCCATTGCCAAAATTATTGGGATTCTGTCTCCCTCATAACTCAACACCATCACCCAACCCAATAAAACTAATAACTACTCTCTATCCAATATTTAGTTCCTGTTTAAAAGTCTCCCAATCGTCCCCATTTGTCTTCTGATGATTTTTAAATTTGAGAATAGTTTAAGATTTACAGAGAAATAGAAAAAATAGAGCAGAGAGCTTTCTTACCCCCCACACCCAGTTTCCCCTACTGTTTGCATCTTGCCTTAGTATCGTCCTTTGTTTTACAATGAGTGAACCAGTCTGGGTACGTTATTATCAACTGAGGTCTGGACTTTATTCAGATTTTCTGATTTTCCCTTGAAACTTTTTTCTGTCCCTGAGTTATCCCGGAGACCACATTATACTTAGTCCTCACTGGGGGACTCATTAGGTCCATCATGTCTCATTAGGGTCCTTGTGGTCGTGACAGGTCCCATTTGGTTTTTATTTATTTATTTATTTATTAAAAAAATTTTTTTAATGTTTATATTTGTCTTTGAGACAGAGAGAGACAGAGCACGAGCGGGCGAGGGGCAGAGAGAGAGGGAGACGCAGAATCCGAAGCAGGCTCCAGGCTCTGAGCTGTCAGCACAGAGCCCGATGCGGGGCTCGAACTCACGGACCGCGAGATCGTGACCTGAGTTGAAGTCGGACGCTTAACCGACCGAGCCACCCAGGCGCCTCTGGAATGACGCGTGTCTTAATTTCGTGGCCGATGCCAAAGGAACAAGATGAAGAAACGAGTTAAAATTTCCGGGCGGGGGGGGGATGAGATGCAATTATTGTTATCTGCAGGTAATATGCTGTCTCCTTAGAAAATTGGGTAACACACGCTTTGAACTAATACAAGGGTTCAGCAAGGTACGATATAAAAGATTAATAGATCCCATTCACAATAATACCAGCCAAAACAAATGAAAATACCGAGGAATATAAAAAGACAAGAAAATACCTAGGAATAGACTTAACTCGCATTGCCCGGGCCCTACCAGAAGGAAACCACGGCATTTATCAAAGGGTGCACAGGATGAATAAAGCAAATGAAACAAGAAACGGAAATCCGTATTTATTATTTGCAGTTAAAAAGGCAGCCAATTTTCCTTGGTTGTGCTACAAAGGACATTAGCAGGCAATTGGTGAAATTTGAGTAAGATCTGTAGATGAGATAATAGTGATGATTCAGTGTCATTTCCTGATTTTGATCACCGCACCGTGGTTATGGAAAAGAATGGCCTGGTTTTTGGGAAATTCACACTGAAGTAAGTATTCAGAAGCTGTCTGTTGAGGCTGCCGTAACGCGACGTCACAGACTGGGGGGATTGTGAAGGGCAGAAATTTCTAGCTCACGGTTCTGGAGGCTGGAAGTCCACAGTCAGGGGGCCAGCATGGTCAGGTTGTGGTGATCTGGAAACTCTTGTGTCCTCGCCTGCTGGAGGGAACACAAACATTCAATCTAAAGTGGAAGTGAAGGGTCACCTGGGTGGCTCAGTCGGTTAAGTGTCCGACTCTTGGTTTTGGCTCAGGTCATGATCTCATGGTTCATGGGATCGACCCCCACATCAGGCTCTGCACTGACAGTGAGGAGCTTGCTTGGGATTCTCTCCCTCTCTCTCTGTCTCTGCCCTGCCCTCGTGCATGCTTTCTCTCCCTCTCTCTCTCTCTCTCTCTCAAAAATAAAAACTAAAAAAAATAATTGAAACAAAAAGTATAACACATTTGCAACTTTCAAACAGCTCAGAAGCTTCTAATAACAGTAATATGTATGCTTATCTACATATGCGTATGGTGATGTCAGTATATTTAGAGCCAATAAGAATATTATTTGTGGAATCTGGGTGAAAGGTATGCAGAGAATCTTTTCAAAACTTTTACAACTTTTCTGTCATTTGAAATTATGACAGAATTTCATATTGTCGTATGAAACGGATATATTCAATTCATATGAATTGAACTCAATTCGTATTCAGTTTATATTGCTTAAAAAACCTTACACCTTAGGAGGTTTCAGCTTTTAAGCAACAGCCTTAAAAAAAAGAGTAGCCAACAGAACAAAAAAGAATAATGAAATAATAAGGAATTATAAGTAACGATGAAACAGGAAGCTGGGGAAGAAGGAGACAGTGCTGTGTAAGTGTTAATATCAAGGAAACGAGTATTTTCTAAATATGGGATATTAACAAATGTAAGTGTCTCTATCGTATGAGATAGGGAAGTGACCATCAGGAGAAATATAAGCCCAACAACTCAGGAGGGAATCCATGGGTCGCTACACGTAAGATGCAGGGGAGAGGGGGTGGGAGCTCTTTGCTACATTATCATTAATTCTTTGGATCTGTTTTCTCACTCATGCATGCATCCTGTTGATAAAAATGACAGTATCGGTGAGCGAGCAGAGGACGAATGGTTCCATCACTGGCTCCGGGAGAAGTGATTCAAAAATAAAAAGGTAACACATTTGGGGAGACCTGGGGGAAAAGAGAAATGCGGGCTTGGTGGACAGAGGGTTCGGCATTTCTGGAGAACGACACGGCGGACGTAACCTCGTCCAGGATGTTTGTGCTCCCCTCTCCCCACCAGCAGGCCTCTCCGACTTTGTCCCCAGGTGAGGGACACAGATGGCGAAGAAAAGATGTGGGCAGAGATTTCCCTGGCAGCTGTGTATAAACACGGTGACAGCAAATCTAAACACTCAATACCAGGGCATTGACTTAAATAAACTCACAGCACCTCTGTGAAGTAGCATTGAAATTTGAGTTTAGCAGGCTATTCAACAGTGAGAGAAGTCATTAAGATAAGCTCTTTATTTAAATTTGTTACCAAATAGGGGCGCCTGGGTGGCTCCGTCGGTTGAGCTTCGGCTCAGGTCATGACCTCGGGGTTCGTGAGTTTGAGCCCCGCGACGGACTCTGTGCTGATAGCTTGGAGCCTGGAGCCTCCTTCAGATTCTGTGTCTCCCTCTCTCTGTCTGCCCCTCCCCTGCTCACTCTCTCTCTCTCTCTCTCTCAAAAATAAATAAACATTTTAAAATGTTACAAAATAACATTTCTTGTATGGTGTTCATATTTCTTTTTTAAATGTTTATTTTGAGAAAGAGAGAGAGAGAGAGGGAGAGAGAGAAAGCATGAGCAGGGAAGGGACAGGGAGAGAGGGAGAGAGAGAATCCCAAACAGACTCCACGCTGTCAGTGAGGCAGTAAGGAGCCTGACGCGGGGCTCGACCCCACGACTGCGAGATCACGACCAGAGCCAAAATCAAGAGTCAGCAACTTAACTGACTGAGCCACCCAGACGCCCCGTGATGTTCATATGTTTTAAAGGATGCATCCTCACACACCAAAGGAGTGGCGTTCAATACAACAGAATATCACCAGGGCTTATCTCTTACGTGGTAAATTATGAATGGTGTATGTATGTGTGTGTACGTGTGTGTGTGTGTGGGGGGGTCTATCTGTGCCCGCGGGTGTTTAATTGTAATACGTCCTTACTTTTTGGCCATCAGGAAAAATGACTCTCCAAGTGAGAAAGGTCTTGTGCTGAAAGGAGAGGTGACAGACTATTTCTCCCCCTGGAAAACGCCGCAGGGGTCCGTACGTTACTTCAAACGCCTCCCCCGACGTGCCCGCGTAACCAAGTGAGACGGGCGGAATGAATGGCAGAATCGGCTGTGCCCACACCAGCCATGGGTCTGAGTTGGGTGGGAAAGCCCTTGCTTGCCATCTGGCCAAACCATGTAATCAAAGCCAGGAGGTTCCTCGATTCCTTCCCCCCCACCGGACAGGACCGCCAGGCGGCCCGCGCTCCAGCGGATCACCGGTGCTCCCATTTGAAGCCATGAAGCCAAGAGCCCCTTGTCCAGGCCAATGCGATGCTCTCTCCTCTCCTCCCACTCTCGCTCCTTCATGCAACAGTTCATACCTTTCACCACGTGCTGGAACGTCCCCCCACCCTGTGCCAGGCACTCCATCGGTGCAGATACGTCCTGTTGAATAAAACAGACACGGTTTTCCCTTTGTGGAACTCACAGTCCAGTAGAAGAGACAGAGACTACATGAAACATCAAAGGAGCAACAATGTAAAAGAAACTTACACGCCGATAGGGCATATGGGGGGGGGGCAGGGAGTGGGGGGGCGCACTCGCTCTGTTTCAGATACGCTGACCTCACCGTTACTGAATGCCAACCTCAGGGCCTTTGCACTTGTGGCTCCTCTGCCCGGAATGCTCTCATCCAGCTATCTGCACGATTCACTCCCCTGTTACGTTTGAGTTTTTGTTTAAAAGTCACCTCCTCAGAGATGTTTTCATTGAGTACGTCATCCAATATGTCCCCCGTATACACACGTATACACACACTCTTTCTTCATAGCCCTTAGTGCTTTACATAATACGTATACGTGCATATACATACATGTGTGTATATGCATGTGCATATATGTGTATGGGCACACACATTTTACTAAATCAAGCACATGTTTGTTGAGACCCTATGATGCACCAGGCACTATAACAGGTGTGGAGATTATGGAGATGAAAAACCATGCCTGCCCTCACAAAACATTCATTCTAGCTCCGGAAAACAGACGCCAAATTCATTAGGCATATTTTCAGGTTGCGATAAGCTGCATGAGGCCAGCTTAAAATACACTCCAGGTATTGTGAGTGACAGAAAGGGGGAATCAGGGGCACGTGAGTGGTGCAGTTGGTTGAGCATCCAAATCTTGATTTCGGCTCAGATGACGATCCCAGGGTTGTAGGATCGAGCCTCGCGTCGGGCTCCAGACTGAATATGGGATCTGCTTAAGATGCTCTCTCTCTCTCTCTCTCTCTCCCTCTGCCCCTTCCCCAGCTTGTGCTCTCACTCTAAAATTAAAAAAAAAAAAATGGGAGTGTGAATCAGAGGGTGCTCTGAGGACGTGACATACGAGCAGGTGCCTGGAGAGGTGAAGACAGCAGCCATGACAGCAGCCAGGGAAGGTGCTGTCCAAGTGGAAGGCTCTGGAAAGGCAAGGGCATGGAGGTGGGTGTTTGAGAATCAGCAGGGAGGCCGGCGTGCCCCGCACTGGGGGCAAGATGCTGTGCAGGACAGGAATAAATTCCGAGCCTTGTAGCTGTGGTAAGGACTTTGGAAGTCATTCCGAATGAGAGGGAAAACCACACGGGGAGATTCAATCTTGTTACTTTAACGTCAATTTATTGAAGTGTAATCTCCATACCATCAAATATTCCCAGTGCAAGTACACAGTCCAGTACATTCTGCCAGCTCTCCACACCTCCGTAACTGTCTCTCCAGTTGAGATACAGAATATTCCCACCCCCCGGGAAGGTTCCCTTGTGCTGCCTTTGCGGTCAACCCCCTCCCTCCGCTCCAGGCAACCACGGGTCTGCAGTCTGTCACCTTAGCTGAGCTTGCGCTTTCTAGATCCTCAGATAAACGAAGGATACAATGTGTCATCTTTTGGATCTGGCTTCCTTCACTCAGCACGATGTTTTTGAGATTCATCCGCGCTGTGAATATCACTGCTTTGCATGTGTGTGTGTGTGTGTGTGTGTGTGTGTGTGTTTAATTACTAGGGAATATTTCATTATATGGATATACCATAATTTGTTTTTCTATTTATCTGCGGGTAGAAGATATTTTGGTCGTTTCCAGCTTTGCGCTGTCTTGAATAATGCCGCTATAAGCTTTCACATACGGGTCTTTTAATGAACATATGTTTTCATTTCTGTTTACGTGCACACCTAGGAGTGGGGGGCTTGGGCCATATGGCCAGTGTAGGTTTAATTTATAAGGAATCGCCAACTGTTTTCCAAAGTGCTTGGACCAGCAGAGGGTAAACACAAGAGAGTACTGAGCAAAGTGCTGGCCTGGGAGAAATACATGGTCAAATTTACCGTTAAAAATATCACGGCAAGTAAAAAAAAAAAAAGAGGGGGGGGTGGCGCCGAGGTGGCTCGGTTGGTTGAGCGTCTGACTCTCGATTACGACTCAGATCGTGATCCCAGGGTTCGATCGAGCCCCACATCAGGCTGAGGGCTGAGCATGGAGCCTGCTGGGGACTCTCTCTCCTCCCTCGGCCCCTGTCCCAGCACCCCCCTCCCTTTAAGATAAAATTTAAAAAATATCACTGCAGCTGCTGGGTAGAGGATGGACCGAGAATGAGGACAGTGGCACATCTCCGGAATTTGCTCGCGGGAGGTGATGGATGAAGCGATTCCACAGGCGGTTAGCACACAGAGGCATCGAGACCCTGGCCCAAGGCGGCACCTGCAGTGAGCAGAGAAACCAGGAGGCGCCCGTATCCTTGTCTGTCCTGGGAGTCCAATCACGTGTACTGTGTAGACTGGTCCCCTTACACCTTCTGGACATCTCAATACCCCATCAGAATATAAAACCTTGGACTGTGAGTAGCCCGTTCTCCGAGCATTCCACAAAATGAGGATTTCTAATAAATTTTAACTTGATAAACCGCTGTCTTGCAGCGCGAGTCGTACGTGACGCCCAGCGTCACATGATCACAACTGAGCCAATGGTTCTTGAAACTGGTTTTGATGCACAAGCGCTTTGGATTACAAGCCCGTTTGCGGAACGAATCGTGCTCGCAAACCAAGGTTTCGCTGTATTCTGAGTTTTCTATATACGCAATATCTTACATATAAACTTTGTATAAATATACATCACTATCAACCTCTCTCTCTCTCTCTCTCTCTCATCTATAGCATTGCCTTATCTTAAGTACACAAAACACTTCCCAATTATTTTTAGGAACAGTTTGATCTCTTACGTGCTCTAAATCCAAGCATTAGAAAGCTGCGTCCTCTTAAGAAACATCCATCACTGAGGCATTCTGGGCTCAAAGAAATAAGAGTTATCCCGCCGGAAGAGATTCCTCGGGCTGTACCTGTCTCCGTCTCCCTTCCTGCACAGGGGTCCCACTCCCGACTCCCGTTCAGCTGGGGACTTGTATTGCCCCCCTCCCCCTTCGGTCTCCCAAGAGCCCACAGCCAGACTTCTCATTGCCTATTTGCACTCATGGCACCTGGCCTTGAGCAGGATCCGGAAAGTAGAGGGCTGGTTCTGAGGTCCCCCTGTTTCCTCTGCCTCCGGGGAGCCCGCCTGGGTTCCAATTTCCAGGCCTCTGTGCCGTGAGCACCATGTGGGCAGAAGTGATACGTGGCATTCTGCTGCGTGCCCATAACACCCTCCCGCATAATCATCCACCCCGCCAGGAAAACCACCGGCTACAGCCTCCCCAGGACGGAATCAACCTGAGCCCCTGAATGTGGGGCACAGACCCTCGTCGCCCGGGAAACAAACTGCCGCCCCGTTGAGCCACTGCGATGGTAGAACCGTTTGACCCCGCGCGACCGGTGGGCCTCGCCTTCTTTTCCTTTGAGCCTGGATGTGAGGCTCTCGCCGCGTCTTGGTGGCCTGACCCTGTGGTTCAACTTGGCCCTGCCCTGCTCAGCGTCCGTAGCGCGTGATGCACACAGGACGCTCGGCGTCGCCTTTCAATCTCGTTTACACGTTCCACAGTGTTTCCTGGTTGCGAAAGGAGGAGGGGAGTACCCGTTTTCTGCTATTTAATGAGAAGGTAAATAGCTAGGGGCTCTAGAACAGGATGAAAGGACACTCACTTTTCGCTGTGTACCCTTTCATATATATATATATATATATATATATATATATATATATATATATTTTTTTTTTTTTGCAATTCAGGACCCCCTTTCATATTTTTTTTTTTTTTTGCAATTCGGGACCCCCTTTCATATATATATATATATATATATATATATATATATATATATATTTTGCAATTCGGGACCCCCTTTCATATTTTTTTTTTTTTTTTTTTTTGCAATTCGGGACCCCCTTTCATATATTTTTTTTTTTTTTTTTTTTTTTTTTTGCAATTCAGGACCATGCAACTCATTCAAATAAACACATTTTTTTTTTTTTTTTGAAGTACGAATAGGATGTCAACCCAGTAGGGTTACAGCTTTTTCCGCGACAAGGACCCCCTGCGATTCACAACTGCATCTCAGACTCCCAGGCGAGGGTCTGGCATGAAGTAGGTAATGTTGTGCAGTGGTTAGAAATGCATCTCCCGTGGGGGCACCTGGGTGGCTCAGTCGGTTAAGCGTCCTACTTCGGCTCAGGTCGTGATCCCGCGGTCCGTGAGTTCGAGCCCCGCGTCGGGCTCTGGGCTGACAGCTCAGGGCCTGGAGCCGGCTTCACATTCTGTGTCTCCCTCTCTCTCTCTCTGCCCCTTCCCCGCTCATGCTCTGTCTCTCTCTCTCAAAAATAAACATTAAGAAAAAAAAAGAAAAAGAAAAGAAATGCAGCTCCTGAATCAGACAGACCCGGAATAAAATCCTGCTGCTGCCAATTACTACTCTCTGTATGGCCGAGAAAGAGCAGATTTCCTCGCGTCTCCAAGCCCCAATGTCTTTGGTCTGACAGCATAACGCTAGGGCCTGGATCCTAAGATGCTTGGAAGGAACTACCTGGGACATCGGGGGTCAGCATAGCTGAGCACCAGCACCTGACGTAGAGCGTTGCCGAGTGCAATGTTTGCTCTTGCAATGAGGCATCGAGCAAATGTTTTTGAATCCCTGCTGAACCGAACAGGCAGGTCCTGTTAAGAAATAAAGGGGAAAAATATAACCCACAGGCATCCACGCATCCTGAATTAGTGCTGTCCAGGGTAGTTTGTCCGGATTTATTTCGACTGTAATACAATCAAGCACGTGTACCAGAACTCTGCTTACCCCATCCCTTCCATCCTATTTGGCGTTTATTGATGGCCATTTACAAAGAGTGTTTATTTCCTATGCAATTGCATTTTCAGAGAGAGCGAAGGGGGGGAGGTATCACGAGGAGGACGTTTTATTAAGAGATTATTTAATATTATTGATACACTGTGCCAGGAGTCAAGGAAATGCGCCAATCGATGGATGCCCACATCAATGTTTAATCTACTCTTAGCCCTTTGCTGGAGTATTTAATTAGCTTGTGATTTGGAAAATTGCATGGAGTACACAAGGCGATGAATGTTCTGGAATGGAAGACAGAAGTGATTATTTGCTTCCAGCATCTTATGAAACAGAAAGGCTGGGAAATGTGGTACGGAGAGTCTAACACAGGGAACACAATGGTGAGGGCAGGTCCAGAGGGAGAGCTTGTTCCGGCATTCATACTTAGCCACACAGACTTTTGAATCGGGCAAATCTCACACCCATTCTGTGGGGTCGGTTGGTGGCTGACCCCACTTCGAACAGGAGGCAATAAATACTGAATCAGGGATGCTAAGACGTTTGCCTTGAGACCACTGTTGGGTGCCTGCTTTCCAGGGCGTCAGTCCCTTTAATTTGGTGCATCCAAATCGTTGACCTTGGTCCCCGGAAAGGTTCCTCTGGTTTGCCTTTTGTCACCCCAGGGAAAAGGGTGGGGTCAGAAGTGCCCAAATGGCCCTTCTGTGGGTTGGGCAACGCGAGAGGCAGGATAATGGCCTCCCAAAGATGGCTGCTTCCTAATTCTTGTGAATGGGTCAGGTTTACATGGCAGAGGGGGACCAAGTCAAAGATGAAATTAAGATTGCCAGTGAGCTGACCTCGAGACGGGGAGATGATCTCCATTCTGTAGGGGGCCCGGCGTAATTACGCAAGTTCTGCAAGCAGAGGAAGGAGGCAGAAGACCGAGAACGGCAGAGCTGACAGCACAAGAAGGGGCTTTGCTCTGAAGATGGGGGACGGGGCCACGAGCCGAGGGATGTGGAAGCCTCTAGAAGCTGGAAGAGGCAAGGAAACAGGTGCTCTCCCAGGGCCTCCAGAGAGAACAGAGCCCTGCTGATACCCGGTGAGGCCACGTTGGCACTTCTGACTTCCAGAACTATAACTAATAAGTCTGTGGTTTTCTTAAGCCACCGAGTGTTTGGTAATTTGTGCCTAGGAGACGAGGAGAGGCAGCCTCTTTCCTGCAGTGGTCTAGAGTCGCCACATTTGAGTTTGCTTTTCACACAGTCCCGGCTCTTGAAAGGGGATGTTTCTAATCTGCTCAGGTGCTAGATTAGGACAGTGCCCACGATGCAACAGAAGGTAATCAGTACAGATCTCTGAAGTCTTGCTTCCACTTTCTACCTCTCATGGAATGCAGGGTCCAAAATGCAGTCCCACGAGGGAAAACGTCTGCCCAGCTCTCTCTCTGTCCCTCTGTCCTTCTGCGTATATGTGCTGTCATTCCTTCGATGCCTTGTCCCATATGGATGGCCAGCTGGTGGCGTCATTTGGGCTTAGGCTGAGGGGGAGACAGAGGACCCTAAAGATGACAGGCTCCAGCTGGACCCTCCAGCTGGCATGTCCACATGGTTCACTCTGGCATTTGGGGCTCACGTCCAAATTATACTGAAATCGTGCTGGAATTTCATAATTCCCTTTAACCTTTGTATTTACAATTGCCTCGGGGATCTGGCCAGCGAGGTATTTATAGTTTGGGACGGAGTTGAGGCATCTGTCTCAATATTATCTTAATTCCGCTGAGCCCTTGTCTCAACCCTAAGACAGCCTCACTCTTTCCTGGTCCACCAGCTAATGGAGGAGCCACCTTAGTGTCAAAGAGCCTGGGGTAGTGCTGGCTTACCTGTCCATTCGGGTCCTCTATGCCTTCCCGTGAACAAAGGTATCGGACGTCACGGGAGCCCTGTGGACCTGAGGTTGGCTGGCTATTGAGGGACCGTGGAATATGGAGAGAAAGCTGGGAGACAAAGAGATAACAAGGCTACTGTATTGATCTGTAAGGATGATAGTAAGAAGGTAAACACTTTTTGTGACCCGATGTATCAGTTTCCTATTGCTGCATAACAAATTACTCCAAAACTTAGTGGCTTGAAAACAACAATGTAAATTATCTTTCACTTTATATGGGTCTGGCTTAGCTGGGTCTTCTGGCTCTGGGATCCTTGTGAGACCGTCATCCAGGTCTGGCAGGGCTGCGGTTATCGGAAGACTCCACTGGGAAAGGATTCTCTTCCAATGTCACACTAGCATGGTCGTCAGCAGGATCCAGGTCCTTGGTAGCTCTTGTAGTGAGGACCTCAGCTCCTCACTGCCTGTGACCTATAGGCTGCCCTCATTTCCTTGCTATGTGGGAGTCTCTGTGGAACGGGTCACACCATGGCAGTTTGGTTCATCCAATGAAGCCAGGAAGAACCAGAGAGAGTAAACACAAACAAGATGGAAGTCACAGATGTTGTGACTTCCCAGTCTTGGACGTGGCATGCCACCGTATTCCCCATATTCTGTTCCTTAGAAGGAAGTTGCTATAGGAACATCTGCACTCAGGGCAATGGGATTGCACCGGCCGGGCCTTTGGGGGTCGTGTTGGAAGCCTCTTGCCCCCCTTACCATGCCCCGTGAACCAGTCAGTGCTCTCCAGAAACAAAACCAATAAGATATGTATAGGAAGAGATTTATGAGAAATTGGCTCATGATTCTGGAGGCTAAACTCTGCCGTCTATAAGCTGGAGGCGACAAAAAGCTGGTGGCATAATTCCAGTCCAAGTCTGAAGGCCTGAGAACCAGGGGAGCCGATGGTATAAATCCTAGTCAATCGCAGGAGACGATTGATGGAGCTGGAACTGACAGGCAGGAGGCAAAAGGAGCGAACTTTTGTTGCCTTTTGGCGACTTCAGGCCCTCAGTGGACTGGTGCCCGGCTGGAGACGGGAGAACAAAGTACTGAGCCCACCATTCAAATGTTAATCTCCTCCCAAAACAGGCTCACTCGGAAATAACGTTTAATCTGGGCACCCCTTGGCTTAGTGAAACTGACGTGAAATCAACCATCATGTCCGGGTTCTTGGAGGACGGTCGGAGGGAAGGTGATATTCTCATACTTGCCGGACTCTGGACACTCATCTCCATCGTCACCTGTTCAAACCCAACCTGTCCTTCAATAACAAAAGGAGCTGCCACCTCCTCTGGGAAGCTTTCCTGACTCTCCTCAGACGGTGTGACCTGTCTGCCCCTGGGAACCAGTCTGCACCCGCCCACTTTATGCAATGTTATGTCATTGCCAGAGTCCCAATGCCGGGCGCTGACTTCCAGCCCTGTCACGCACGAGCTGTGTGCCCTCGGGCAAGTCAGCTCGCATCTCTAAGTGTCGCTTTCCTCATCTGTACAAGGAGGGTAAGGACATGGGGAGCACAAAATGATACAATGCGTAGAGCTGAGCACCCAGCCTGCAGGGGGGGGATGCTTACTCCTTGTCAGTCATTACCGCAAGCGTCGTTCATTAAGCGACTTGACCACAGAGTCTGAGTCTTGCTGGTTCCCTCCTGACCCACAGTGCCTTGCAAGCACATACTTGGCACACGGCCAAATAGTTTTAAACGGATGGAGGGATGTGGCCACTGTGATTTCTCTGTGCTGGATCTCACCAGAGCGCCTCAGCTCAGCCGCGGGGTGTGCACTCCAGGCCCCCGGGGCTCCCGGGGCTCCTGGTCTGACCGCTTCATCCCTGAGCACCTTTCCTGCTGTTGTTCGAGGGCCCCTCCCCGCCGTCTGTGGGGCTGGAGGATCTCTGATGCAATCGCAGTTCCATCACCGTGGAGAATCACCTTGTTCCCCGCGCTGCGTGTCAGGGAGAAGGATTTACGGGGAGGGGACAGAACACTTCCCCGGACTTCCCTCTTCCCTTTGCGTGCACTTTCCACGCCACTGCTCCTCCCTGCCCTCATCCTTCAGCTGCCCCGAGAATCCAGAGAATATATATAATCTTGCCCGTTCTCTCTCTGTTACCTTTGCTTCTCGCTTGCTTCCTCTGAGTCCGACACAGGTAGGGGGGTGGCGGCCTCCGGTTTGCTTTGACGGTGGGCATTCCCCAGACCCTTTAGGAACGAGCTTTCTCATTCACGGTTCTCTCGCGGCTGAAATATGGTCGCAGGGAGCTCGGAAAACAGACCCCATCCTCTTTTCCCGAAAGAATTGAGCCATCTTTTTCCTCCTTGCTGCCTGCCATCCGCACTGAAAAGTTAATCTGTTCCTCTTCTCAACTAGTGCATTTATCATAGGGAAGTGGTCTGTTGTGGAAAATATTGATCAAAGGCCTGCCAGGTCCTCTGCTGGGTTGAAATCGAGTGTTGCAGTCAATCAATGGCTTGGCATTTGGTGGTGCGGAGAGAAGGCGTTGTCCTCCGCATGAGGCCGGGCTGACGGATGCAGGGAGGGTGCTGGGGAGGGCGTCTTTCTTCCGTCTGCTTCTCCTGGCTGGCTTAAAGGGCAGGGTGGAATCCAGGAGGCTGGGCCAGGACTGGGCAATCTGTGGTCTGGTGATCCTGGGGGGGCCTCTGCTCCCCCCAGAGGGGGCCAGGCTCTGCGTGTCTATAGGAGAGGAAACAATTGCCAACAAGGACACTGGTCAGAGTCTATGGGAATGACTTCTTGATGTAGAATTAGCATGCAAAAAAAAGAAAAGAAAAGAAAAGAAAATTCAAGGGGGCACTGGGTGGCTCAGTTGCTTAAGGGTCCAACTTTTTTTTTTAATTAATTTTTTAAATGTTTTTTTTTTTATTTATTTAAAAAAAATTTTTTTTTCAACGTTTATTCATTTTTGGGACAGAGAGAGACTGAGCATGGACGGGGGAGGGGCAGAGAGAGAGGGAGACACAGAATCGGCAACAGGCTCCAGGCTCTGAGCCATCAGCCCAGAGCCCGACGCGGGGCTCGAACTCACGGACCGCGAGATCGTGACCTGGCTGAAGTCGGACGCTTAACCGACTGCGCCACCCAGGCGCCCCTAAATGTTTATTTTTGAGAGAGGTAGAGTGTGAGCAGGGGAGAGGCAGAGAGAGAGGGAGACACAGAATCGGAAGCACGCTCCAGGCTCTGAGCTGTCAGCACAGAGCCCGACGCGGGGCTCGAACCTCCGAACTGCGAGCCCATGACCTGAGCCGAACTCAGACGCTCAACCGACTGAGCCACCCGGGCACCCAAAGCATCCAACTCTTGATTTCATCTCAGGTCATGGTCTCGAGGTTGTGAGATCGGGTTCCATGCTGAGTGTGGAACCTGTTTCAGATTCTCTCTCTCTCTCCCTCTCCTTCTGCCCCTCCCTCCCCCTCAAAAAGAAGAAAGAAAGGAAATTCATTTCAATTGAGGTGGTAGAAATGGGCTCCGCTCCCCACAGGTAAGTTTTTGTGTTCAGAAGCCCTGAGAGCTTCCTAATATAAATGACGCCATAATTGAAGATTAACTCTGGGTTCCGATCAGTAACTTCAATCTCCTCCTCCCTCCCCTCCTTCTTCCCTTCCCTCTTCCTGATTGTGAGGCTGCCTCAAATGCTTGTCACCAAGTAGCTGCTTGCTACCTGTCAGGCACTATTCTAAGCATCAGGGATAGAGGAAGGACCAGGAAGTCGGTTTACAGTTCACTAAGCTCTCTGCTTGAGGACGGCCAGGGTGATTCAACTGAGAACAAAGACATACACTGCTTGGGGGAGTAAGGTAGCAAAGAGGGCTTCAAGGAGGAGGTGGCTTTTGAGGACTAGGAAGGCATCAAGAAAGGCAACGTGCTTCGTAAAGGCACCTAGAAACAATCACCCATGGGAAGAGGCCACAGATTAATTCCGTGTTGGCAGGTGTAATAGCCATTGGCCAGGGAGGTCAACTGAGGCACTTTGGGACAACTTGCATGATGAGCCAAGCCGGTTTACCGTGAGCCATGAACGACGTCAAGCAAATGAGGGGCTTAATACCACGTTCACCTGACAGTAGTGCTTGAAGTATTTTATTTCCTGGAAAAATTGAGATTATTGGTTGTAAGTGACAGAAAGCCATCTGTGTCAGTCATGGTCCCAGCTGGAAGCAGATGGGACTCTCAATTGGGGTGATATGAATAGCGTTTAACAAAGGAACTATTTACAAAAGTACAAAGCAGCTGGGCCTGGAGGGGCAAGAGAAAGGAGCTGTCACCAGATCCCGGGGCAGGTGCCGGGAGGGCGGGGGAGAGACAGAGAAAGAGAAGGGGAGGCGAGAAGGGGCCACCTGCTACCTTTGGTTGACGCCATCCAGCCCACTCTGTGCAGCCACAGTCAGGGAATGAACCTCCGGCCTCACCCTCCCCCTTCCTCCGACCTCCGGCCAGTGTGCTCCGTCAGCCAGATTCTACCGGAAGCCGAAAGCCTTGGGAGCTGGCAATGAAGTTCACGCAGCTCAGCCTCTTGGGGCAGGGACCGCACTGGAGGGAGTACGTCTAGGAATCCAGATGGCAGACAGAATATAGGCACCTGCCAACTCACATTGAATTAAGCCGATGAGTGATTTCATGAGATTATGGAAGTAGAGCTGTCTTGGGGCATTCCTGACCCCAAAGCACCTCAGAGCCCGGCTTTCCTAGGGGATGGTTAAACTTTCAGACGGTATAAGGTGGTCCAATACCTTGGGGCCAACCTACAACCAACCAGCTTAGCAACCCAAGTGGGGAGAGGAGGTGTCTTTCCAAGAAATCCCGGCAATAATCCAGATTGAGCTGAGCTGGGCCCTACTTCCAATGACCTTCACTTAGAGTATTCTGAGCCTCAGTTTCTGAGCCTTTAAAATGGGGATGGGCTAACCCCATGTGGAAAGAAGGAGGATAGCATGATGGTCAAGGTCATGGACTTTGGGGCCACACTGCTTCAACTTAAATCCCAGGCCATCCACCTGCAGACTGGTGACCTTGGTTGTGTCTTAATCCCTCCAGGCCTCCCTCTTCAGACCTGTAGGGTCGGGATGATCATGGCACCTACCTCGTAAGGTAGGTAAAATAATGCATGAGAATTCTTAGTAGACCATCTGCAACCCAGTAAGTGTTTGATCGATGTTAATGGATGCTTTTGCATTGTTATCATTCTTCATGCTTCGATTCTATTCAGCTGGGAAGAGGCCTTTCCTTTCGAGTTTTCAGAGGGACGATCTGTGCAGCTACGCTGGAAGAAACTCCTCTCCGCTCTCCTAAAAATGGTACCCGAACCCAGTATGAATTTCTGACCTCCAGTCACAGGAGACAATGGTGATGCTGATCTGCCCTCCTTCTTCCATCCCATCACTGCCTTTCTCAACAAACTGATTTCCCCTTGCCCTTAACTCTCCCATGTTGTCGAGAAATACCCTTCCAGGTGGAACGCCTGGCTTCTCCTGCCCTCTGGAGGCCAGGTAGCAGTGATCTGCTGGTCTCCCCCATGGTGCCCAGAGTTTCAGTGTTCGTCGTCAGGGATGCACCCCCCAGAGCCCCGCTGAGAGCCCTAGCCTATGTGACCATCATGTCAGTACATGGGGAGCTGGGCCCTGCAGGCTGGCCTCCTACATCCTAACGGACTTCCTTTCCCCAGGAAACTTGCATGCTGGGAAGAAGGAGTAAAGGCTCTTTCCTTAATTTTCTTTTGCTTTGTGAAAGAACCAATTGTCCATGAAATCAAATAAAGGTGCAATACATATTAAAACACTGTGGGCTTGCTACATCCGTTAGATGGGGGAAAAAAAAAACCCAAAAAACAAAAAAAACCAAAGCTTCAAAGAAATGCCAGTCCGTGCCTCTGAGATTTATAATCATGTTGCATTCTTGTAGTTCGGTAAAAACAACAACAAAAATAAGCATGTGAGGGGCGCCTGGGTGGCGCAGTCGGTTAAGCGTCCGACTTCAGCCAGGTCACGATCTCGCGGTCCGTGAGTTCGAGCCCCGCGTCAGGCTCTGGGCTGATGGCTCAGAGCCTGGAGCCTGTTTCCGATTCTGTGTCTCCCTCTCTCTCTGCCCCTCCCCCGTTCATGCTCTGTCTCTCTCTGTCCCAAAAATAAATAAACGCTGAAAAAATAAATAAATAAATAAAATTAAAAAAAAAAAAAAAAAGCATGTGAGTTTAAAATATGACCCTGGGCAGGTGTGGTGAAGTGTAAAAAAGTCTCCACCAGAAACGAGGTGGCCGCATTCCAGCCTGTACCCACCCAGCTCCGTGCTGAGGGTCACGTCTCTGCAAAGTCTTGGTCCTACCCCTTCCCCCACGCACGATGACGGTGTGGGGCCAGACTCACGCTGGAGACCACCCCAGCTTGACGTGTTTTTGGTTTGTTTCCATTCTTGTTTGGTTGTTGAGAAGGTCCCACCGGGGTTTCTCTCTTGAATGCTGAAATGACGCACGGGGCCAGCTGAAAGCGAGACAAGACCACCTGACTTGTACCTCCTTTGGTCTCGACGCTTTTCTGTTGCAATGGGCAATATGTTGACCGTGGCCTGTCTACGCCCACACGGTGTGAGGGGCGGAGGAGCACCCCACAGATGTCAGGGTCAGGGCTAGCTTTCGTATCTCCTCAGAAATGAAGCAGATGGGCCCCTCGGTTGGGGAAAGGGAGACGATTGTCCAGACAGAGCCAAACGGTGTGTAGATTGAATAATGGATGGATGCCAATGTTCTGGACAGTGAGTAGGTCGTTCAGTGCTGCCCTGACCTTCGCTCTGGGTGAGGTGGACATTGGGTTTGTAGATACGGACTCAGCCCTACTTGGCCCCTGGGCCTCGACAGCTCTTCCTCTCAAGGAGGAACCCTCCAGTCTTGCTTTGTTTTCCCCTGAGCTCTACTTACCTCGACCCCAGGGTCAGCGTCCTATCCCTTGTACGACAGATCACCACAAATTCCCTGGCTTAGAAGAACACAAACACATTATCGGAAAGTTTGGTGGGAGGTCAGGGGTCCAAAAGGGTCCTCACTGGGCTAAAATCAAAAGGTGACAGGATCGTATTCCTCCTGAAGACGTCAGGCCAGAATTGGTTTCCTGGCCTTTCCTGACTTGGAGAAGCCGTCTCCTTCCTCGGCTCATGGCCTCTCCTCCATATTCGGGCCAGCAACCGTCGCTCTGACCTCTGCCTCTTCGCATCGTCCCCTCTTCTTCTCAGAGTCTGAGTCTCCCGTCTCCCTCACGGTCCCCTGTGATGGCACTGAGCCCACCTGTACCATCTGGAGTAATTGCCCCTCGCAAGATCCTTAGCTGGATCACATCCGCAAAGTCCCTTTGGCCACGGAAGGTAACACATTCACAGGCTCCGGGGATTAGAACACGGACATCTTGGTGGGGGCTCCGGTTTTGCTGACCACACCCCTGCTCCCAGAAGTTTGCGGGGGCGGGGGGGGGGGGAAGATTATTCCGATCTTGTAGTCTTCCAAAAGCTCCAGGGCTCTGGCTTTTGAAACTCCAAAAGCACTTTTCTCTGCTTTTCCTGTTCTAAAACCCTTCCCTGAGGCTATGAAAGTCTCGTGGTCTGAGTTGAACAGAATGACAGGCCACGGCATGAAAAATACGTAGCAGGGGCAGCAAAGATGTTGATAGATGCGTCACCATACTAACCCCACGGGGGGACATCCATCAATCTGACTCCACAGTCGGGCTCTAGAAGTTCATGTTGACAGTTCCTGCAGGAGTCCAGGGTGACTCAGTCAGAGCCAAGCAAACGTCCTTTCGTCTGCAAACTTTTTTGAACATCTACGTGAATGTGCGGCATGGCCTCGGGTCAGAAAGGACTGATACTGTTGGAAGCACGCCGGATTGTCACAGCCACCAGAGCGGTTGAAACAAGACAGAAAAGACCAATGTCGGCCAGGACCTGGGGCAGCCGGGACCCTGCTGCACTGCTGGGAAAGTGTGTGCCTTTGCACAACCACCACCAAAGAAAACTACGTGTCAGAATCCCCTAAGGTGAGTGTACGTATACCCCAGGACCAGGCGTTTTCATAGAAACGTGTACCCAAGAACACCAAAAGACACACACGAGAATCCGCGTAGGGGCACCACTCGTGACCGCCCCACCCGACAAGGTTCCAAATGTCTACCACACTGCGAGGGATAAGGTTATGTGGTGCGGTCACACGGTAGGATGTCGTATAGCAATGCCGTCTCAGTCCGTTCAGGCTGCAATAACCAAACACCCTCGACCGAGGGCTTAAACAGCAAGCATTTACTTCTCCCACCTCTGGAGGCTGGGAAGTTCAAGGGTAGGGCACCAGCAGATTGGTGACAGCTCATTTCCTGGTTCGCTTCCGTGTTCCTGCTGTGTCCTTGCAGGACAAGAAAGACGATAGGAGAAGTGTCTGGGGTCCCTTTCATTATGGAGCCAATCCCATTCGGCAGCGTTCCAGCCTCATGACCCAATCCTCTCCCAAAGCCTCTCCTTCCAAATGCCGTCGCCTTGGGGCTCAGAATTTCAACACATGAATTTGTGGGGGACACAAACCTTCAGCCCGTAACAAATAGGGATGGACGAAACGCACATACAGTGCATCTCGTAAATAAAGTGTTGTGCGAAAGAAGGTGGCCACAAAAGAGGGCATATGCTGTATCTCATTTATTATGAATGTCAAGATCAAGCAGAAAACATCTCCTGGCACCATTATTCACCTGTCAGGTCTCCACTGACAGGTGAGGTCCCGCTTGGCTCCCTGAATCGGGGCAGGTTTGGGTGCGAGAGAAGCAGTGACCTCTGAGCCTGGCACTCGCTCACGGGACGGACACACGCCTCTAGAGTCCTGAACCGCTATGCAAGGAGTCGGCGAGCCTGAAGGTGCTGGGCTGGGGCAACCACCCTAAGAGATGTCAGGGGGCCCAGCTGTCCAAGGCTTCCCAGGCCCGACGCCAGGCGTAGGAGTCTCTAGGTGACTCCAGCACCCCCTCCCCTCTGAGCTGCCCCCACTGAGACTCAGGAGAGCAGAGACAAGTTGCCCACGCCCCACCCAGAACGCACATTTGTGAAAAAATAAAATAAAGCAAACAAACCATGGGTAAAACTACCCTGTGATGTTAGAAACGAGGACAGTGGTAGGGACGCCAGGGTGGCTCGATCGGTTGAGTGTCTGACTCTTGATTTCACCTCGGGTCATGTGTTACCACGAAACAAGTTCAGTTGCAACTGTCTTAAGCGAAAAAGGATTTCTTGGACACTCCCGTAAATGAAAAGACAGAGCCTCAGGCGTGGCTGGATCCAGAGGCTCAAACAAGATGCCCAGGGCTAGGGCTCTTGTATTCCCTTTCTCTGTTTCCTGGTACTGCTCAGTCTGGGATGTCGTGAGTCTGAGCGGACTTTCTCTATGGATTTTCCATTCTCATAGCTCAGAGGCAACAAGTCCACAAGAAGTCATCTATTCTCATTGGCCCAAAGTGGGTCATGTGCACATTCCTGAACCAATTGTTAAGGCCGGGGAGATGGAACATTCTGATTGGCCAAGCCAGTGTCATGTGTCTATTCCTGGAATCAAGGGTCACTCTCACCCTAATCACATCACTGTGACCAGGGAAGGATGTTTCCCCAAGGGAAGTGAAGGTATTGTTCCCAAAAGGGGGGCTGCAAGATGGAAAGGCAAACAAACAGGTATCTGGGACGTACCTTCTGAGCCTTGGTACCTCCATCTGTAAACGGGGTTGAATGCTGATCTCTAAGACCCTTCCCGGACACGAAGGTTGCATGATTGCCATCCTGAGGCTGAAGGCTTTCTTGGTGCAAGGCACTGGCTGCCGGGGCTGTGGTTTATGGAGCCGAGCAATGCAGTTCAGACTTATCCCAATCTTTGACTTCCTGTAATGTACATACACTTCATTAGTTCGGGAGAGAAAGGCAAAAAGAAAGATGTTATCTATCTATCTATCTATCTATCTATCTATATATCCATCCATCCATCATCTATCCATCCATCCCTCCATCCATCATCTATCTGTCTATATATCTATCTATCCACCCATTATTTGTCTATCTATCCATCATCTATATCTATCTATCTATCTATCTATCTATCTATCTATCTATGTATCTCTCTATCTATGCATGTATCTATCCATCCATCCATCCACCCATCATCTATCTGTCTATATATCCATCTACCCACCCATCATTTGTCTATCTATCCATCCATCATCATCTATGTCTATCTATCTATCTATCCACCTAGAGAGAGAGCAAAGAACGTTACTTTCACATGTTATCTTTTATATTCGTCACACCTTCCGTTTTAAAGATGTTAAATGAGGCTCAGAAAAGTTCCCCCAAACCATGCAATTGCTGTCAGGCCAGCAGATTTAAAACCTGCTCTTTGGGTGATATCAGGCTTTCTCAATCTTGACTCACCACAATTGACCTTTGGGGCCAGATAATTCTGTGTTGTGGGGGGTTGCCCTGTGCACTGCAGGGGGTCCAGGAGCAGCTCTAACCCCTACTCACGAGATGCCAAGAACATCCCCCACCCCACGCGGTGACAATGAAAAATGCCGCATGTCTCCTGAGGGACAGTCACCCTGGCTGAGAACCACCGTTATAAATGACTGGTGGACGGAAACCCGGGCTTTGTCCCATACGAGCTGGGTGGCTGTGGGGTGAATATTTCACCTTCCTGAACTCTAGTTTCCCCATCTGTAAAATGGGATCAAAACGATAATACCTCCCTTCATCACCCACGAGGATGTTTTAGCCTGGTACTTTAAGGGCTTCATAAATGGTGACCGAGGCAGTCTCCCTCGCCAACCTGGAAATAATTTTACAGAGAGGACCTTTTCTTTCTTTTTTTTTTTCTTTTTTTGGCAAATTATAGACACACTGAATTGCAAATGAGGACAGGCATTTGAGGCCACTCTGGTTGCCTAATTAGTATAACTCCATTGACAGCCTGGCTCCTTCAAAGAGGCTCCTTGGGATGTGGGTCCTCTGCAGAGCTGGCTGGGAACTCGGAACAGAGTCAGAACAACATCAAACGTTTCAAATCTCAGAAATGAGGCCATGCTCTCCAATAGGGAGCTGTCTCTGTAAACGTTCCCGTGCTTATTAAATTCCTGCAGCGGCTACTTTAATTGGACCCGCCTCCCTCACTTGGCCAAACCCGGCTGCACAGCCCCGCCCTGGTTTTGTCCGGGGAGCAGAATTCCCGACCAGAGACTCCTGTTATCAGCCTTGCTCAGATCCCGGAGCCCGACTCCACCGATGGGTTTGCCTGTTTTTCCCAACCCTAGCCAACTTGGTCAGTGGCCTCAGTCCCTGCCCGGCGGTGCTGGAATGAAGCCGCCCTCCCCGACCCCACATCCACTGGGTCTCCTCGTCCACCTCGGTGTCTCCAGCGCCCAGCACATGACCTGACACAGAGTAGCCCATCGGGAAGTGTTAAATGAACCCGCGACTGAACGGGTGCCGAATCTCGCCCTTCTGACCTCGCGATGCCCATCGGATGCTGGGTCTAGGACCCCAAATACAACGCCTGGGGACCCAGGCGGGCTCCACGTCGCAAGGTCCCCTGCCTTTCCCCCAAACCCCTCACTTCATCGGAGGTCACCGTTCGTTAGTCTGCATGGGACTGTGTTGTATCTAGCCAGACTGTTAGCAAACGGGTCATTGGGCTCACATTCTCCGGTTTGCCATAATCTCCATCACCATAGAGCTCCGCCCCCAATCAGTTACGCTTCCCGCCTGCAGGCTCCAGGCATCTGGGCTGGGATCTGTGATAGGACAAGACCCCCTCGCCTATAAGCAGGTCCTAACAGACTGAGCTACCTAGAATCCAGGCCCCGGAGCCTGATCCTGGTACCCTCGTGGATCTCAGCCTGTTTGACCAGAGTCCAAGCCCCCTGTCTAGTTGATAAAGACGGTGGGCAGGTGCAGCCTGTATGCCTTCCACTTTTGTCCCACTGTCCTCCCGTCCTTCCTCTACCTTTCCTCCAGCTGGTGGGCAACCAGGGGTCCCTTAGCACCTCTTCCTTCACTCTTGACCTCGTCTCCGATTCTTCCAAAAGAGCCGACCTCCCAGAACTGTGGAAAGTGGCTTCCAGGGTGAATATCCGATTTCCTCCCGAGGCGCAAATGTCACAGTCCCAGAGGGCTCGGGAAGGAGATCTTTCAGAATAAACACAGGGACGATTTTTCCCTTGGGACTCGGTTCTCAGACCACACAGGTGTCCACCTAAACTAGCACAGTCCAAACCACCCGGCCCCTGTTCCCTCCCCCCACAAGGCCGGGGAATTTCACTTCGAGGCCGGTCACAGAAGGTCATACTCCAGGGTGACCTGAACCATCCCAGGATGGGGGTGGGTCAGGAGCAGGGCGGGACATCAAAGCCAACCAGGACGGGAGAGCATGGGCACTGGCCAAAGATGTTCAGGACAAATGCTCGGCTGGCTTTTCATTTTAAACATAAGAAAGCTCTCAGCGCCACATTTTGGGGCAGATCATTACATCCAACCAACAATAAGACGTGGAAATTCCTTGAGAGCAAATTTTCCCAGAGTGAAATGGTTATTGCTCTGGCACAAGGTAAATGCAGCAAAAATCCCGTTTTAATGAACTTGAAGGGATGCCAGAATTCCTGTAGCAATGGGAGGGTTATGTCTATGGAAACAGTGCCCAATATGCAGGCGGGGCTTGCTTGATACTCAGGAGGCTGGTTCCTTTAGGATAATAAAGCAATGGTATTTGGAAGGCAATCTACTGCAATATTCTTATTTTAGAGGTAGGGAGAGACGGCGCAAGGGACGGGAGGTCGGCACGGATACTGGAAACCTAGCTTTGATGCGTTGCTCTGTAACTTTGCGCAAATAATGTCCTCTACCCACAACTCAGTTTCTCCACCTGCGAAAGGAAAAGATGGGGACACCCCCGAATTGGACTCGGAAGGCCGGAGAGATTTCTAAAGCCATGTGATCATGTCTGTTTAGAAATCCTCAACTGCTAATGACCTCACCCAGTGTGGCGTTACATGTAAAGGTACAGAGCCTGGGGCGCCTGGGTGTCTCAGTCGGTTGAGCGTCTGACTCTGATTACTGGCTCAGGTCGTGATCCCAGAGCTGTGGTATCGAGCCCTGCATCGGGCTCTGTGCTGAGCATGGAATCTGCTGGGATTCTCTCTCCCCCTCTCTCTCTTCCCTTCTCCTGTGCTCATTCTCTCTCTCTCTCTCAAATAAAAGAAGAAGAAGAAAAATAAGGTTACAGGCTGGGAAAAGAATTGCAGGCTTTGCTGATGCATTGTTTGGTTATTTAATGAGACTTTGTATCTATCCTGCTCTGTCATTAACACCCCCGCCTTCCCCCAAATAGTCAAGTATGCAGACTTCCCGGCAAATCTCTGCCCTTGCTACTAACAGAGACCCATTTACAGGGCTTTAAACCCAGAGGGTATTCCTTCACATAAAAGAACTCCAGACATAAGTAGTTTGGTGTTGGTTTGCTGGTTTCCAGCGTCGTTAGGGATCTTCTGTTTTCTAGTCCACTATCCTCAAAGTCATGCCATGGCTGCCAGAGCTCCAGCCTTCGTGGCCCGTTCCAAGCAAGAAGAGAAAAAGCAAGAGGCAAACATCTATCCCTCCCGAGTAAGCCCCTGTTAAACAGATTTCCCAGAAGCTCCACTTGGTGATTTCTGCTAGTAACTCATTGGCCAAGCCTAGTTGCAAAGCGAGGGTTAGAAAAGGAGTATTTTCACCAGTGCATGATCACCCCAAATGCAGTAGGGGCTCACTGTGAGCAAGAGGAGAGAGTTGATGGTCCTCTCGTCTAACCAACGGATCCTCGCCATCTGGTCCTTCCAGGCTCCTGCTCCTCCAAATACGGCCCACCAGACCTGCTCCAGGCTTGTTTCTCCCCACCCCCCATCCCTACCCCGTAAGTGCCGTTCTCCTGCTCTGACAACCTTTCCCTTGTGAATTATCGCACCATGGTTCAGGGGGTGCTTTCCTGTTTGGACGGAGACAGAATCTTTGGCTCCTGGCTGCCTCGTGCCCTCCCTCCCCAGTTTTCTCTTTTGCCTGGAGCCTGATTTATAATTCACCTTTCATTTCCCGTTCAGCTTTGGTCTCCTAGAACGCTGTTTGGACGCTGGCTACGGTCCAGTGTTTATAAACTGAGTCCTGTTCTGCTGATGGCTCCGGGTTTGGAATTCTGGTTGCTTCGTTGCCTCTGTACCTGGCGCACCCCTGACACTCCTTCCCTGGACCTCGATCCCTGAGTCCTAGCTCAGGGGACCCCAGTGCAGATTCACGGGCTCTTGTTAGCAAACTATGTTTTTGCTGCACCCAGGTAGGGCTGGGTCTCACGGACAAATGGAATTTTCTCCTCCACAGATCAAAATCCACAGTTCTGCACTGGAGAACACGGTTATACAGGCACAGTGCCTTGGAGAGTTTACAGGGCATGAGTGGCTGGGAAACTCGTGAAAAGATGTCCCTCCCCTCGGTAAACATGAAGACGTAAAGTCCCACGTCGAAGGAGCCCCATCTTAAGGACTTGGTGTTTCCAAACAGTGAAGAGTCCAACAAAAACAAATAAAAAATAAATAAAAGGTCCAACAATATTAGGTGCTGGCGAGGATGCTGGGAAACCAATGATCTTATCCGTCGCCGGTGTAACGGTCAACGTGAACGACGACTTTGGTAAGCAATTCGGATATATACAGCGAGGTTGAAGAGGGGAGTACCCAGTGGCCACGCCCTTTCGCTCCCAGGTTTATACTTTAAAGAAACTCCTACCCAGGGAAGCTGGGATATGGACGTTTGTTGCAACGATCTTTGCACAGGGATTGCTCTCGCTGAGAAACTGGCTCCCTTAGTGTCTGAAGCAGCTCACAGATCCCAGTGGACGAACTCCCCACCTACTCTCTCCAAGGCCCCCTAAGGTGACTAGGGGCTAGGGTGGTTTCTTGGTGAGGGAGGCATGGGGCTGGAACCAAGACTGGAGAGCACCGGAATAAAGAGAACCTGCCAGCTTCTGTGTGATTCCCGAGATAGAAAGGCCGAGAGCCCCTGGTAGGGGCCCTGCTTTTCATCCAGGCTTTATTAGTAACTTCCAAGAGGACGCACGTGCCTGGCTGGTGGCTGGATGGTCCAAGAGACACCCTAGGACAATCAGACGAGGGGGCAGTGCATGGCAGCAAGAGATGGGACCCAGGGGCTGTGCAGTGGCCCTTGTAGACACTTCAGCCCACAGCACACGCCGATCTTGGGCAGGTGACTCAGAGCCCCATTCTTGGGTGACGGGAGCTCATGAAGATGACAAGGCCTGGATATAAAAGGGACTGTGGCTTCAGGGTTAGGTCCCAGCTCCAAGAGGAGCCAGGATCGTGTAAAAATCATACATTGTTATTGCCTTCGTAAGAGCTAACTGAGCCTTATCAGGCATTACCATGTGTCAGGAACCGTCTAACGTCCTACCGGTATCGCCGATATCGGCCAAAGGTGGCCACGCGATACGGCTCTGACCAATGAGGTCAGGATGGAAGTCTGCTTGACGGTGTTTCCAGGAAAGCTACTCAATCAGCCCAGAATGTGGATATAATGATCAGGCGGCAGCAGCCATCTTGCGATCAAGAGGAAAAGGCATTCATGCTAAGAGTGGCAGTCCAGGAAAACAAAAGAATCTGAGCCTTGGCGGTGATTGGTATCATGTCCCGACTACCTCTGTGTATCGTACTTAACGAGAAAAATCTACCTCTCTTGGTTAGGCCACTGTAGCATCTGATAAACACAACGTGTAAAGACGTACATGATCTCATTGGATCCTCACGACAAACTTCCGAGATAGGTAGCCCTACCGTTACCATTTTACAGGAGAGGACGATAAAGCTGAGAGGAGTTTAGCGTGGGTAGAAGAATCACGGCCAGACCTATCTGGCTCGTTCCAAATTCTCCTTTATTCCTATGCTATTCTGCCTCTGCACCATACATTGAGATGGGGTTTAATCCAATTCTCATGGGTTGAGTCAACAGAGAGCCAACGGGAGAAGGTAGCAGGGGGCGGGGGCCTAGAGGCGATGCAGACATTCTCGATTCCATCCTGAGAGGGGATGAAAATTGACATTGGAAGTCCTGCCTACTACTCCTTTCCCTGGCAGGATGCCCGCAGGGGGTCCAGGAGTGGGGACGCCTGGGGGGGGGGTCCAGGTAAGAAGCATCCGTCATCCCTTCAGCTACGCAAAATGAGCAGCAGCCATTGAACTCAGGAGGCCAGTGAACGTAGATTGAGAATAAAGTGGGGGTCCAGGGTGGGGGACGAACCAGACTTCCTCGGTCAGGCAGCTGGAGCCCAGCGAGGAGGCAAATGTTTCTTGGGTTATCAACACTCCTCCGGAGAGACTGATTACGAAGAACAACGTTGGTGAGAGTGGTGGATGGAATGTTTGGTTCTGCCTCTCACCCACTCACCCCAGAGACACGAGGGTACCACGCCCAGGGGCCCTGGGACAACAGGCTTAGCCGTGGGTAGGATGTACAGAAGGGTGCAGAGGGAGGTACCTCTGGGCTTCGAATCCTGGCATCCACACTTAATGATAGCTTTCTGGGTTTTGTTTTGTTTTTTTAAGTAGGCTCCACACCCAGCTCTGAGCCCAACCCGGGGCTTGAACCCGCGATCCCGAGACCCAGACCTGAGCTGAGATCGAGAGTCGGATGCTTCACCGACTGAGCCACCCTGGCGCCCCGAGAGCTTTCCGATTGTTTCAAAGGAGTCATTCAACATCTCTGATTGTTGGTCAAGGACTCACACGTCCTGGTGAGGACGGAGGGAAAATCCGTGCCCACCCCCGGCTCACGCTGGGCACACAGAGCCTAAAAGCACTTCTGCTCTCTTCCTGGGTGTGAGCCTGGAACGGGAACCGCTTCCCTCTCTGCTGTTCCGGGAAGATCCACAGGGGAGCACGTACCGGCGGCGGCTGCTGGTGCCACTCAGCGCCTTGTGGTCTTGACGGTATTAAATGTTCCCTTCTGTGCGTCCCGGTCTCGGAAGGTGTGGCCAGGCGACAGTCACGCGGCCTGTCGCCCGCTGTGTCTTCTGGAACCACATCGCTTGCTTTCCCAACTCCTGCCCCCCTCTCTGCGCCGGCCATTCTCTCTTTCTCCCCCTCCGCCCCCCACCTTCTCTTCTTCGGTGGGCTCTGGGAGGTAGGGGCAACCCCCATCTGTCTGGTGCCTGGCCCCAGGGCAGTCAGGACGGGGGTCTAGTGTGACCATCTTTATCAGGGAAGTGCTGAAGTGTGAACTTCATTAGCTATTTGAGAAGGGAAAATGGCTGGGTTCTAGGCAGGGGCCAACATGGGGTGGAGAGAACGCAGCCAAAAGTGCTGCAGGTAAGAAACGGACTACCTAGAGGCACATGCTGAGAGCAAAGGCCATCGTCTCCCGGAGACAGGCTAGCCTCGTGGCTAAAAGAGCAAGTCCTAAAGCCAATTCTGCCTCCCACTGCCTCCAGCCCCTTGCTGTGTGATCTCATGCAAGCCGCTCAACCTCTCTGTGTCTCCGTTTTATCTTGGGCACGTTGGTTGGGTGGGCGGGAATGCTAACAACTGTCCCTGTCTCACGGGGTAGGTGTAAGGAGGAAACGAATTCATGTCCTAAGGTGCTCAGCAGAGTTCCCAGAAGAAGGCAAAGGTTCGGTAAGTGCGCGTTACTCCCATCCATGTGATGACCACATCGCTACGACCCTGTAGGGCGAGTTCTAATGGAAACATTCACTAGAGGCTGAACCAGCAGTGAAGGCGGGGGCGGGGGGTGGGGAGGTATTCCCAGCGACCAGGCTCCAACCGCTGATCCATCTTTTACCAAGTTCTGGCTGAGCTAGCAAGAATGGGTGGTCCTGGCTTGGTGACCCACCACTGGAAGGGGCTGATCCTTGGGGTCACAGGGAGCCTCCACCCGCCCTTGGAAATCTACGAGCGCTGGCCTGGAAGGGGAGAGCGGAACCTCCATCTGCCTCCGCCTGGGGGAAGGTGGTGATTCCCTGCAGACCCAGGAGAGGGGTTTGGGGGACGAGATACTCACACATGGACAGCAGGAATGCTTTATGCTGCAGCAGTTTCAACAGCTTCTTTCGTGGAGTCCTCTCTGGGCTACTGAAAGCCCCCTTGAGCTAGGTTGCTTGGAAATCTACCGTGAGCATTTCTACTTAATTACTTTTATAGGCAAGTGCATTTTCTCAGGATTCAGGCATTATGTCCCCCCAGAGGGATTACATAATAGCTCCTAGGGGATGAGCTACATGGATTAAAGGGGGTGCAGAGAGCCCCAGCCTTCCATTGTTTGGGGGAGGAAGGAATGATCACCCAGGGACGCGGACCATTAAAAGCTTCCCTGACTTCGGAGCAGAAGCTGAATACATATCCCCCCCACCGACACTCTGCAGCACCCACCTGAGCTTGCTGGGTATTCACACGTGTCGTCTAAGGCGTGGAAGGGACACTGATCTGCGGTGTTTTCACCCAGATTCTCCAGGACAGTCTCAGGCAGGTCCTTCGTTCATTTGTCGATTGGTTATTTCGGTCAACTTGTACATGACTGGCCTTGGAGATGCCACGATGATCAGAGCCCCGACAGCAGGGGCTTCCTAGTCTGCTAGAGCAAGGAAACATCACACCAACAGGCACCCAGTTGAGCACACACATCATAAAGGTCAGCTGCACGCAAGTTTGGATCCAGGGTCGACGTGGTCCTTCTGTATCTCCATTTTCTACTGTGTTTTCCTCTGACTGGCTTCACTCTTAGTTTATTGTCATGCACTGGCCCCTGGTAGCTTCAGGCTTTCACGGGACAACCTGCTTTAGCCATTCCCATGGAGTGTCTCTCCCTGTTCCCACAAGAGGCTGCCTCCTCTGGGATGGACTCCATCCAGGGGTGGGGTAGAGGGTGACACTGGTTGCTTGGGCACGTTCTGAGTTGCGCGGCTCTCCCAGGACCTCAGGAAGAATGGGTCTGGTCAGTCCCACCTATACCGCTGGATACAGGGTGCTTGAAAGCGGGTTCCCTAAAAAAGTGGGGCACAGCCCCCAGCTTGCCTCGCTGCTAGCCAAACAAGGACACCTTACTTCGACAGGTATAGGAAAGACCTTCTTGGGAGTGGTTGGAAGGAGTCTGTGACCCTGTGGACCTTTGTGGGTCCCGGGTTCCTGCCTGCCTTTTCATTGCTGGACTGTCCTTCCTGGCCAATCCTGTAAGCGATTGGTCCTCCTTTCTGTCTGACACTTGTAACCCTTTCCCCCAACCTGACCCACTTGCTACGAACCAAGGCTGTGACATCGACCAGAACCTTGCTCATATACACACCTGTGCGACCCTTCTGTCGCAGTGCTGGGCGGATCCGGGGTGACCCTGGGACAGTTCCCAGGGGTGCAAGCAAGTATTTGACACGGACCAGGAATCACTTCATCACACGATGTTGCTTGGGGGTAAAAAGAGCAGAAATGTCAAAGCGATTAGCTTCTTAGTCTTTTCAATAAAAATTCATATATCTCGGGGCGCCTGGGCGGCTCAGGCAGTTAAGCTCCTGGTGTCAATGTCGTGATCTCACGGTTCGTGAGTTCAAGCCCTGCCTGCTTGGGATTCTCTGTCTAGCCCTCTCTCTGTGTCCCTCCCCCGCTGTGCTCTCTCTCTCTCTCTCTCTCTCTCTCTCTCAAAATAAATAAATAAGCTTAAAAAGTAAAGCGGAATGTTATTTTTCAAACATTCACCCATCTCTATTTACGCGTCAGGAAGGAAAGGTGGTGGCACATTGTGTGTCCTGATTCATACATCAGCCAACAGCATCTTCTTGGGCCGCTACAAAGAATCCTATAACCAGAGCTACACAGAGTGTACCCCGTGCTGGGGCGCCTGGGTGGCTCAGTCGGTTGAGCATCCGACTTCGGCTCAGGTCACGATCTCGCGGTCCGTGAGTTCGAGCCCCGCGTCGGGCTCTGGGCTGATGGCTCGGAGCCTGGAGCCTGCTTCCGATTCTGTGTCTCCCTCTCTCTGCCCCTCCCTTGCTTGTTCTCTCTCTCTTTCTCTCTCTCTGTCTCAAAAATAAGCATTAAAAATTTTTTTAGAATGTACCACGTGCATTAAAGAAAAAACTATTCAATTCTTCTTTTTTTTTTTCAGTATATGAAATTTATTGTCCAATTGGTTTCCATACAACACCCAGTGCTCATCCCAAAAGGTGCCCTCCTCTATACCCATCACCCACTATTCAATTATTCTTGATGCTTGTTAAAGAAGGGCAGGGCAGGCCTTACTCGGTAGGCGCAGACGATAGGCACAGGGACCGCTGCGTGGGATTTTGCAGTGGGGGCAGAGATCGGGCTCAACCCCAAATACAAGGAAGAGTAGAGATTTAGAGCCAAGGAGCAGCGTGGGGTCAGTGGATGGAAAATTACCAAGAGAATGTGTCCAGGGTTAGGGGTTAAATGATGTAACAGGTTCTTGCTGAAGGCAGCCCGGGCTGGTCAGAGGTCACCCTGCGGGGAGGAGGGGGGCGGGACTCGGAGCCTCCTCGGGCATCCAGGACGGGGTGGGGCTGGATTCGGGCGCACTTGACTTAGCCGGAGTCTTGCCAGCATTAATGCAGAGATGACGCGCAAGCCCAAAGCCCAGGGACTGGTCGAGGAGAGAACTCGCTCAGGGAAAGAATCTTTGTCAAGTGCGTCTCCAGTGCTGGTACGTCTTTTTCCAGTACCGTCATCCTTTGGGGCCCTTGGGAGTAAATCAATTCGGAGGGGTTCTCAGACATGCGGGGCGGGGGCGGGGGGAGGGGAACGGTTTCCTTCAACCCTAAGGCTGTGCCACGTAAAGAAAAGAAGACTACTTTGCAATGCTAGAGTGACTCACAAAGATTTTATAAATCCCGGAATTAGAACACAGCCTCCCCTCTTCCATTTCTGCACAAAAAGGCTGGGAGAAGCTTCTGACAATTATTTGGGGGTCAAGTGTGAAGTAGTGCTCCCCTTTTTGATGCCCCTGGATTAGCATCACAAATGAATGGGCTGGGACCCCCGGGGGGTGGGGGTGGGGTGCCCAAGACCCAGGCTGCTCCTTAGAAATCCCAACTGGGGTGGGTTTCATTCAGTGGATGAAGGAAGCTATCTTGCTCCCCCTTTTCAAGTGCGTGCCCTGGTCTGCCCCAAGTCACAGAGCCCTCCAGCTAGCAGCAGGGCATTCTAGGGCAATTAGCTGGAAACAGAGACAGCAAAAGCGAGCAGAGACCGCACAAGTCGGGTCCCAGGCTGAGAGCCGAGGCAGGAACCAGGAACGGAGAAGTGGAGGGTCAGCTGGGAACCTGCCAATGCTGCTTGATTATTAGGCGTCCGATGGCTAATATAACACCCCGACTCCTTGATTCAGAGGCACTTGTTTTCCCACAAGTTAAGACTTCTGCGTTGGGACCTATCTAACACTTGATGTATGTATTTGATGTGATTAGATTTGTGTATCTGCGCTGATCCGTTGTTTGTTTTCCCCTGAAAAGCTATTAATAAATCCGTGGCACATCTTAAAATAAATGGCATTTCGGAACTCGGGTGCGCAGTATTTCTGGAGCGGGCAGGAATGTGCAATCTCAACCAGATAAAACTCCTTAGAGTTTTCAGCTCTATCATTTTTTACGCACTATCTCGTCATCTATCCATCCATCTATTTAGTAGAAACTTAGGAAAGCTACTTAACCTTTCCGTGCCTTCCTTTCTTTACCTTCAAAGGGCAATCGTGAAAATTACATGAAATAATACAACAGCGCCTGGTGCAAAGCAAGGGTTTAGGGCCATTAAACTGTTCCATTCACTTCGTTCTTTCCTTCACTCCTGCATTCAACTGTCTTTGCCAATGCCTGGCACCCACTAGGCTCTCTGAGTTTCTCAGATTCTGCCGCTGAACTCACGGGGCACCTTCCTGGCGCATAGCGTACACTAGAAGGAGGAAGAAGGGAACAGAGCCTCTTTCTTGGTTCCATTAGTTGGTCACAGATGATGGTTCCCACTGCTACTGATCTCTGCAGTTTCCACATTGATCCTCACTTTCTTCCTCTATCCACCTGCCCTCCACCGTCAGCCTGGGTCTCTGTCTCAACCCCGCTCTACCCACCACTCCCATCTTCCCTAAGGCTACATCCTGTGGCCCGATGGACGTGTCTCCCGCAGACAGGGACATGTCCACCAATGACACCAGAGCTATGGGAGAGCATTCCAAGCTTTGCATGGTTTCTGATGCCTTTATCCAGCACTGACACAGCCTGGCCAGCCGCTCTCACTCTCGAAAGAATAGAATTTCCTTTGGTAATACCCACGGGACTGTGTCCTGAAAACTCAGGGGAGTCTCTGTGGCTCCAGACGCCTCTCTGTCTGGGAACCCAGGCTGTAATCTCCACGACTGCAGGAGTTCTGGGTATGTTTTATTGAATTCCCAACACCCAGAACTGTGCCTGGCACATAGCCGGCATTCAATAAATATGTGCTGAATGAATGAACGAACGAACGAACGAGTGAATGAGTCAACCTATAAAAACCATCTCTGGAGGTATAGATGCAAAGTTCTGCTTTTTTTTTTCCCTGGTGAAGGTAAGGAATATTTCGGAGCCCGTCTCTTTTTGAGATTCTCTGGGAGTTAAGTAATCTGAAAGACGAGCAAGGGTAGGAATTTGCATAGCTGTGTGGGGGTGTCTAAATGCCCATAGCTGCACACATGTGGGAGCCCACAGCAAGTAAATGCACGATTTGTATAAATGCAGAGTGGGAACGTAGGCATACGCACACATATCCGTTTGCCCTGCGAACAGCTGTATGCGGATGCGTGGTGAGTTTACTTTTGGTGTCTGTGCGTCTGCGTCTGCTTGGATGTGCCGATCACGCCAGGCAGACACATACGAATGTGGATACACGAATACCTCTCCACATGTGTTTGCCCACACATGCACGTGTGCACCTTTGTGGGTGTGTTGGCATAGGGAGGGGAGTCTTCAGTTTGTGTTTTGGCTACTATGGTTCATAGTAGATGGGGGAAGACCATCAGGAAGTGTCCAGAGATTTCTACCTTGAGGTCTGCTCTGGCAGGCCGTTCCCCTAGGGTGACGTCCTAGGGTGATGGGGGGGCTTCCGGGTTTTAATTTCCTGGAATAGATCAGTGAGCCGTGCTGTACCCAAAAGGAAAAGGGAACGTCGCAGGACAAGAAGCTCCAGGACCCAAAGGAACGCAAGCACTGAGCTTTGCTCCGGAGCCCGACTGCTGGGCCTTGATTCTCAGCTCTGGCGGCTACCATGCCTCAGTTTGTGCATCTGTGAAATGGGGATAATACGCTTATTATCTCACCTCATAGTTTCTGGGAGAAGAAAAAGACTTAACATGTGTATGCACATAGTAAGTGCCGCATAAGCAGTGACTGGTTGGACCATACAGACAAGCAATTATTTTCTTATTCTTGAAAACAAAGGTAACCCCGGTTATTTTGCTTACGTAAAATTAGCACGCATTTACTCTAGACAATTTGGAAAATACAGATAGACCGATATAAGAAGACAAAGACCTTATAGTCTCTCCCTGGACCCAGATAAACATCTCAAACATTCCTAACGGTTGAAAGTATGTCCATTTGGGTACTTCTATAAAAGCGCTCTCCCACAAGTAGGATTCTCGTCCCCGAACTGCAATGTTGTATTACACTGGGGGCCCCAGCCTAGCGTGATTCCAGTATTTATGCCCCGCGTTGTCTCCTCCCCTTGCGCTCACCTGGGCTGGTCCCAGGACTGACTTTTTTTTTTTTTTTTTCCAACGTTTATTTATTTTTGGGACAGAGAGAGACAGAGCATGAACGGGGGAGGGGCAGAGAGAGAGGGAGACACAGAATCGGAAACAGGCTCCAGGCTCCGAGCCATCAGCCCAGAGCCCGACGCGGGGCTCGAACTCACGGACCGCGAGATCGTGACCTGGCTGAAGTCGGACGCTTAACCGACTGCGCCACCCAGGCGCCCCAAGACTGACTTTGACCAATAGAATGTGGGCAAGTGAAGCGGGGTCAAGTGGAGGCCTAAGCTTTAAGAAATCTGGGCGGTTTCTACTTTAGCTTTCTTGGGAGCTCTGACAAGTCACGTAAGAAGCCCATGCTTCTGGAGTAACCACATGGAGAGAGAGAGCGCGCCCAGTCCTTCCAGCCTCCCGGCCGAGCCCAGCACCCACCTGCCCTGCCCTATGAGTACAAGCACCTAGAAGGCCACCGGCAAGATCCACAGAAGAACCACCCCACTGAGCCCAGCCTGGACTGCAGAAGCGCGAGAATGCTACGACCCGCGGTAGAAACTGGTCGTTACTGGAAGCCATTACGTTTTGGGGCTGGTGGCTTATTACAATAGCAATTAAGTAACGGATCACCATTCTATCTGATAACTCGCATTTCGAAGTTTAAAATGAGACCATATTTCTACGTAACGATGTTGTGGGTACAGTGAGTTCTGCATCAGATCGCCTTGGTTTTAATTCTGATTTCTCTTCTTAACTGTGACTTTGGGCAAAGTACTTCACCTCATCTCCAAAACGGACTTGACAAAAACCTGGCAGATTTGAGGGAAAATGAAAGGGCCGATGCGTCTACGTCACAGCGCCCGCAACATCGTGAAACATGAAAGAGACCCGCATTTCACCCAATCACTCCTTAATGGCCGTGACACGATATGCATATGTCAAAACGTAGCCCAATCCCTACTCTCGGGAACTTAGGCTATTTCCAATATTTTATTTACTACTATAGATGATGCAAAGCAAAAACCCCCATTTCCGTCTTCCAAAGGAGGAACCAGAATGAGGCTGGGAAGGGGCAAGCGACTTGCTCGGGTTATGCGGCGGCGCTGGGGTTAAAAACCTCACATTCTCCTCCCCAGGGCTGTTTGCTCCTGTAACGCAGCTTGAGAATTTAGCAATCCACCCGCATGAAGGTTTTGTCTCCCGCCACTGGCATTGTATTATAACCCCGTTTCCCTGGAGACTAGAGTTATCGCAGGCAAGGAAAGATTTTTTGACATGCTAATTTTTGTGAGACAGTGAACATTCTAAATTTCCCCACGCTGGTTGCTACAGCCTTCCCCGTCAGTGAGTGGCATCTCAGACTGGCAAGAGCATCTCCTCCTGCTAAGGAGGGACGGACGCCAGAGATGAGAGGCCGTGTTTGTTATAGGAGGCAATGAACTTGACTTGACTGCTGCCTTCCCCGAGTCCCGCGTTCGAACGTCGGTTCTGTCTGTTCCCAACCAGAGGATCCAAGGCAAGTTACCTACCTCCCCGAGCCTTGGTTTCCTCATCTGTGAAACACGGGTACCTCTCCCTCCTCTCATCACACCCCCCACCAACTCCACCAACTCCTCCGTGTTGTCTGAACTTCCCCTGGTGCTCTCTGAGGTGCCAGAAAAGATGAAAATAAAAAGTAAAAATTATTGGGGCGCCTGGGTGGCGCAGTCGGTTGAGCGTCCGACTTCAGCCAGGTCACGATCTCGCGGTCCGGGAGTTCGAGCCCCGCGTCGGGCTCTGGGCTGATGGCTCCGAGCCTGGAGCCTGTTTCCGATTCTGTGTCTCCCTCTCTCTCTGCCCCTCCCCCGTTCATGCTCTGTCTCTCTCTGTCCCAAAAAAATAAATAAACGTTGAAAAAAAAAAAGTAAAAATTATTTCTACAAATGGGAAGGCTTAGGGAAGATAGTTCATGCCAAATCATCAGTAAGTGAAATCCTGACTTGCAGCGCAGCGACCTATCCACCATCAATTTCCTTTCCCCGACGTCCTCTTAATTTTGCATATGGCGCTCAATGTCCTTACCGTCCCAGATGAGCAGTTACGGTAAGAGGGAAGCAGGAGGCCGCGTCCGTGGTCACTAGCGTGAGCTCCATGGCTCTTGGCTGGTCTTCTCTGGCACCCCCTTCACCTCCTTCAGAAGGAAATGTTATTATACGGATCGATGTCATTGCCAGGAGTAATGCTGTCTCTGTAGGCGTTGGGCAACCTTAAAGCTGGTGAAATATCCTCCTTCCTTCGTTTCCGAGATGGATTCGGGTTGATAGATGGCCATTTTGATAAGTTTTCGTTTCATTTCTTCCTTTCTAGATCTTTCCTGATGGTTTCGTTGGCATGGGGCTTAATCATTAAATTCAGGTGCCAACAAAAAGCAGTTTTAACAAAGATTTTTGTGCTTTACTGAGAACATCAACATTCCTTCCTTTTTTCCTTCTTTATTTCTTCCTTTGCCTTCTCTCCTTCCTTTGCTTTCCTTTCCTTCTTTCTTCTTTTTCCCTTCAAACATATATTGGGCTTTCATTCTTTCTTTCTTTCTTTCTTTTAGATTTTAGGGGAAATGCTAATTTATTTAGACAAGCCTGTATTCGAGCCTCATATTTTTTTATATGAAACTTATTGTCAAATTGGTTTCCATACAACACCCAGTGCTCATCCCAAAAGGTGCCCTCCTCAATACCCATCACCCACCCTCCCCTCCCTCCCACCCCCCATCCACCCTCAGTTTGTTCTCAGTTTTTAAGAGTCTCTTATGCTTTGGCTCCCTCCCTCTCTCACTTTTTTTTCCCCTTCCCCTCCCCCACGGTCTTCTGTTAAGTTTCTCAGGATCCACACATGAGTGAAAACATAGGGTATCTGTATTTCTCTGATACCGAGCATTCTTTAATGTGCCAAGCCTTATATTGGGTGCAGGGGATATAGATTTATATGTAAGAGACAGTCTCTAACCTTCAGTTGCCTGCAGATTCAAAGAGGGAGAAAGCAAGTAAAAAATAAATCATCTACTGCCACAGAATGCTGTTAAACAAACCACTGGCTCACCGCAAGTATTTATTCTCGTGTTTGCCGGCTGCTTGGGGCTGGGCTCAGCTGGTCATCCATGCCGTGGGCTGCCCGTCAGCTGTGCTTGGGTCCGGGCTATTCCCCACGTACTCTTTTCGGAGCCAGACCAAAGGGTCCGCAGCAATTGAAGGCATTCTCTTCCCCCGATGGATCACAGGAACACGAGGGTGCAGGCCGCACCATGCAAGCCTCTGCCTCCAACATGCCTACCGTATCCCGTTGCCCAAAGTACGTGAGCATCTGTGGGGCAGGCATCTATGCCCCGCCGCGCACACAGTAGGAAGAGAAGAGAGGGAAGGTTTGCTGGAAAATGTTTCAAACCATCACGGGAGGGAGAAGCAGATGGACAGAGGTAGCACAGAGCATTATGGGGAGCAAAGGCAGAGGACCTAGACCGGTGTAATCAGGGAAGCATCCTGGAGGAGGTGAACCATCAGCTGAGCACTTAAAATTCTAGGAAGCGAACGGGGTGAAGGCATAGGAGTGAACTGTCTGTTCAAGGCGGAAGGAGCTGTCCATTAAGTGTAAGACTCAGAGATGCCAAACAGTGTGTTGGGCCCCTGGGTAGGTACGGGAAGAGATATTCTTGGATAGAGGGGCAAAGGTCAGATTCCCAGGCATGGCTTATAGGCCAGAACTTGAAGGAATCGGATAGTCAGAGGTGATGGCAAGGCAGAGACGGGTGTTAAGCAGGGGGGTAGACCAGTCAGGACCGCTGTGGACCCGTAGGCGAGGGATGCTAAGGGCTTGGAAGGGAGAAGGGGCGATAGGAGGAGATATTTGAGAGATAGGACACTCAGGACACAGAGGCGGGAGGAGGAGGGAGAGTGGAAAGAGACTTCCAGGCCTCGGTTGCTATTACAGCTATGCCAACACATCGTCACTGCCACTACTTGTCTCACGAGGGCTCAGTGAGGCACCAGCCAACTGGAGATGAACACAAAAGGGGAACGGAGTGAATTTTGCAAACTACCGTCTGGGAAACTGACACGGTTCAGGGGCAGGCCCCTGGACGAGGTTACCACAGGGAGCGAACCCTCCGAAGGAGAACAACGGTTCCCGTAAAGCATCCTAGAAAACCCACCCCATTCCTTTCTTAGGAAAGCTCTGGGCTATGGGGGAAGGGGCTGAGGCTTCAGACATGGACACACAGGGATCTGAAGCTCGGCGTCCCCACTTCCCGGTGCTGTGGCTTTGGGTAAGTTCGTTACCGCTACCTTGCAGCCCTCGATTTTATTGCTTGAGGATTCAGCTTCCTTCTATATAAAATAGGGGACACATCATATATATATATAATGTGGTTATCATGAAATTAAATAGAATAGTGGGTATAAAGAATCCTAGATCAGGATCTGACAAAGAATCAACTCTTGACAGGCAAGCCAAAGCGGTCTACATGAATTAACTCATTTTTTTCCCCCAAACAACTCTATGAGATAGGAAGTATTATTACCAGCACCCTGATTTTACAGAGTAAGAAATGACGCCCAGGGAAGCTACGTAATTTGCCCAGCGTCCACGAGCCCAGGGGTGATGGAGCCACCATTTGGACCCGGGGGTCTGACCAGAGATGGTCATTTCTCCACTGGGCTCCAGAGCCAGCCTGGGCTCTCCCACTTGCTGTTTGCAGGTGAGAGGGCGCGGTTAATAAAGGCAGCGTGCTGGGGGGTGGGGGTGGGGGGTCTGCATCAGGAGCAATGCAGCAGGGTGTTCCACACTGTCCCTCCTTCCTGTGACCTGCCCCCACCTGCAGCCCAGGCCCCTACAGGTGACAGCAAAGTTAACAGAGGGGGCTGGTGTTAGACAGCGTTTGGTGACTGAATGGGCGAGATGAGAAAGCCCAGGCCCCAAAGCTTCAGAGGCGCCTGGGCGGCCAAGTCAGGTAAGCGTCCGACTCTTGATTTCCGACTCTTAATTTTGGCTCCGGTCGTGATCTTGACATTCGTGAGACGGATCCCCGCGAGGGGCTCTGCGCTGACGGTGTGGAGCCTGCTTGGGATTCTCTCTCTCTCTCTCTCTCTCTCTCCGCCCCTTCCCCCTTCAAAATAAATAGATAAACATTCAATCTTATAAACATATCTAAAAAAAGAAATATTGATGCTGGGGTTGGAACCCAGGTCTGTCTGGTGCACGGCCCTGGACGGGTCTCAAGACAGCCACCCTGTATGTCTACCAGGCTGAGAATTCCCGATGTGGCTCTTTTGACAAAATCAGGTTTTGTGCAAAGTTTTTGAAAAGTTTTTTTTTTTTTTTTTTTCCTGTAGAAGTTTAATCATCTTTTAACATCCCAGAGAGAACAAAAGGATGAACACAGGGAAAGTGAGAAGTGCTGCTCTGGAAACATTTGCTGTCTCACTCCTGGCTCCATAAATAAATGTTCTCCCGTTAAGCAGGCTTCAATTTTCTTGGAAAATGCTCAATTTATATTCAGACACAATTCACTGGCACAAAGCACCACTTCTCAATGTTTATAAGGGAGCCGCTAAACTTTGTGGTCAAGAACATTGGTTCCGAGTCAGATCGGCCTGCGTTTCTATCCCGGAGCCCACGCTTAGTAGCCGTGGGACCACGGGAACGTTCCAGAACCTTCTGAGCCTCAGTTTACCCATCGGTCAGATGGAAGTCAACATCGCGTCCACGGGATGTAGTTCAACATGATCCCAGCCCCTCTGCAGGGAAAGGTCCGCGCACAGAAGGGTCCACGCAGAGACCGCCATGATAAAAGGGAAATTAGCGCTCCCTGGAGGCGCAGAGCGGAAGTGAAGGTCAAGGTCTTCGAGAAAGAGCACCTGAAGGGAAAAGGCCTGCCCACTGCTCCCATGAGGGGAGGCAGAGGGAGCCTTCCTTTGCTCCCACTTTGAATGTGAGGCTGTCGGTAGGTAAAGATGCTACGAGTCCCTCGTAGGGCCAAGGCACCGTCATTTTCAGGGGCCGGGGCACGAGCAAATAAAACACCCCACGCTTTTCTACCCTCTTGAGGCTGACTTTCACCCAGTTGCTGCCCACTTTGGACAGTTCATCGGATTTCTGGCAGGTCTGACTCTGACGCCTTCTGCTACACTTCTGATGTCTGCGCTGGGGGGCGGGGGCTCGGTCCTGCCTGGGCCCCTACCTTGCGGATGTCACTCTTCACTCTGAACGCTTTTATTCACCCCCGCCATCATCACAGCCCGCGCTCATCAAGCTTGCCGTAAAAGGGCAGACTGGGGGCAGTGGCTTAAGAGCGTGACGGGAGCCCGGGGCCTGAGTTCAGATTCTAACACCAACAGCGCGAAGCTGTGTGACCTCAGGCCAGCTGCTTAGCCACCCTGTTGACTTTACACTCCTCAGCGTCCGCTCCCCCCCATTGCTACATATGGGATTTTGCTCGATATCAGGTGTCGAGGTTTGGCCCCGACGATTCCCATTCACGCAGAGCCCGGCGCGGGCCTCAGACCCACCCACTGTGAGATCATGACCTGAACCCAAACCAAGAGTCAAACGCTTAGCCGACTGAGCCACCCGGGCGCCCCTGGGCTAGGTGTCATTTTGCACGCTCGCATTTTAATAGCGGGTGCAACAGACAAGGCCTCTGCTCTCACGGGGCTTATAGCTAGCGCGGAGGAGGGACAATGAGTAGCCCGACAGCGATGCTTTGGTCCAGAAGAATCACTCCCGTTTTTCCGTTTGGAGAGATTCCAGCCCCTTATTCCAGCCACGCCCGACAGCCTCCCTCATCTGCGTGGGGCCCCCACCAGCCCTCAGCCTGGCTTGGCCACACTCTTCCCGGACCGGCCTCTAGGGGTCCCCCTCTGTCCACCCCACTCCATCAGGGCACCCTCCCGGCCCCGCACACCCCTCTGGGCCGCTTGGGAACCGAGACGCAGCTGTGTCTCTGAGGGAACGTCTTGTTTCCCTCCGAGCACGAGCACACACAATGCCGGATTATCCATCTCAGTGGGAACAGCGTATCTCCTCGGTGAAGGACAATTTTCAGCTAAGTGCATCTTATTTAAGGCTCTAAGAATGGCAGTTAAGCAAATGCAGGAGGAGACACGTATATGAAAACTACCCATTGAAAGCCCGTGGCTAAATCTATCAACCGCTGAGGGACAGTTTCCAGGTAATAGAGCCCAATTGCCACAGCCTGGTCGCAGCAGCAGCCAGGATGGGGCGCGAGGCTTCGGGGTTCGACTCGCTCTCATTGATTTTCTTTATAGATCAGTTTGATACTAGACGTGATAAGGTTAATTTTGGATGATTAACTCCTCCGTATTGGGATATTTGATTGAGTTCCCCTTTCAGACACTTTCTCCCCATTGATTTTCAATATTGTCCTTTCCACGACGGAGGTAAAAGGCTTTGGCAAGGACCCATCAAGCAGAAGTTTCCCACGGCTGCCCACCTCCCTCCCAAACACCGTCCCTCGGCAGGAGGAAGAATGTGTGGCCGGCTGGGGGACACCCGGGCCTTGTGCTGGTCTGGGGAGGCTGGCAGTCGCTACCTACCCTGGGTACACCTGGGCAGGACCGGGCAGCGGGGAAAAAGAACAGGGATTTCGGGATACCTGAGTTTGAGGTGCAGCCTCGCCATTTCCCTGATGATTCACCTTGACATTCATGTAACCTCTGAGCCTCAGTTTCCTCATCAGTAACTAGGCATCACGGGCACTTTCGCTCTTGGAGCCCAGCAGCCAGTTCCTTTTTTTTCTGGCACGAGTACCCCCACCTCGTTAATATGCCCTGCTCCCTCACACCACAGGCCCTTTGCACATGATGTTTCCTTTGCCTGTTTCGCGCTCTGCTATCCAGACGCTCCAAACCTCCTCACCCACACCTCCTCTCGCTGGCTTCTCCGTACGCTAATTTGTACTCAGTGCCAAGATCCTCCCCTCTGAAGGGACCGTAAGTTCCATGAGGTACGGACGATGCCTGTCTTGGCCGACAGTACGTAGCACATAGTGCCTGACACGCTGCAGACCCACACTGAATATTTCCGAAGGTAAGTAAGATCAGTGCACAACTCTGGAGACTGTGTATGTGCGTGTTGAAGGGCACCTGAATTCTACAGTGCGGTCCCCAAGATTCAGGCCATGGCACACGTGGGGATCCCCTCTACTCGGCTCAGCCTGGCTTCTCACCTAGCTCCTGACTGCCTTTCTTGCCACCATTCTGGGCACCCCCCACCTCCAGCATGCTCTTGGCTCTCAGCTAGGGCTCCTTTTCCCCATCCTCTCTGCTTTTCTACCCTGGTGAGTAGGGATGAGCCCCCTTCGATGTGATCTTAAAAATCCTAGAGCCAGAGCTAATCAAATACTAACAATAGCTAACACTTACCGATCGCAGGCTATGTGCCCGATGCTTAAATGCTTCCCCGTGCCTCGGATCTCCACGTGACCCTAAAACTTCCTTAGGGCTACTGTCCTCATCCCCATTTTATAGACGGTGACATCAGGGCCCAGAGAGGTTGAGTAACTTGCCCAAGCTCATTCAGCTAGCAAGTTGTGCAGCTGGGACCCCACATAGCTCACCACTACCCCCAGGGAGGACACCCTACCCCTGTCCCCACCCCCATCCATGGACTCTCACCTTTGCCCCTCACAGCTCGGATATGACAGCCAAGCCCCCAGCCCCTTTCTCTGGACCTATCTTCTCCCAGCTCAGTGCTGTTGCTAGATTCTTGACAATGTCTCTCACGTGTTTGCCCTTGACCTGTGGCCCGGCGTGGGGGAATCCCAACCTGGTTTCTGGCCTCTGTCTGGACCTGGGGCTGTCATCTGGAGCGCAACGGTGGTGATCATCCTCCTCAAGGTCATGGCCGCTCTGGCACAGCCCCTCCTAACCGAGCCCTGCTCTGCACTTTCCTCCGCCCCACCCCTTAGAACTGGGAGTCCATACGGTGGCCCCTTTTCACCCTGCCTCTTCCTGAGCCCTGAAGGGCTGACCTCTTCCCAAGTGGGAGTCAGCAGGAGCATAGCCTCTGGTCCTCACGACTAAGAGAGCTATTACAGCAGACGTATGAGCTTACCATCTGCCATGCATTGAGCAAAGGGCTCTCTGGTATTAACTCATTTAACCCTCCGTGGCGTTCTCTGAGCAGGGGTGTTGTGACTCTGTGTTGAGGTCAGGGATACTCGAGTTCAGGGCAGAAGAATTACGTGTGATGTGGCAGGGCTAAGTTTAAGTTCTGGCCTGTGGGACTCCTACGTCTGTGCCCTCCACCACGAACACCTGAACCTGCACAGCCTCCTGCCTGCGTTGCCAGCCTCCTGCCTTCCTGTCCCCTTCCAGCCCCATGACTTCAGACTCCAGCCAGCACCCTCCCTGCTCTGTCCCTTGACCACCTCTTCCCATCCTGAAGGTCGTGCTGTCGGGCTTCATTTCTTCTCCCTGATTTTATATTGTCTCCTATTCCTGTGAAGGGACCAGCCGGGAGCAACAGAGTGACAAGGGTGGGGAGGCTGGTAAGTTTCCCGAAGCTCACAGAGGTCCATCCCATCGTCCCTGCCCGCTGTCGTCTGGTCACTGGTGCGCTCCTGGTGTGCTCCTTGGAAGCTCATTAGGGCCTGAGCCCTTTATTCTGAGTTTGGGGATCATCTCCTGCCCCCCTCTTCTTAGCACTTCCGGCCCTTGAACAACGGACACGCCACACCCCTCTCCTGGTCACCTGGCACATTTGGTCAGTAGCAAAAATTGGTTAGGGTCTGTAGAATCCTCCTCTGGTCCCCATCCTCCACCAGGCAGGTCACAGCAGAGACGGGAGGACAGCATGAGAACAGAAAGTCACAAAATCACATGGTAAGTGTGTCCAAAAGGCCCAAGATCACTCTGGGCTCCCCATCTCTGCTCACTAGGCGTCCTGGGGCAAGTTATTGCATGTGTCGGTCTCAGTTTCCTCATTCAGGGTCAGAGTGGGGTGAGGGGAGCATGGAACCATTATTCGCTTTGTTGTGAGCCGTCCATGCGAAGGCATGGGTCCCAGGGACAGGCCCATGGAGCGTCTCACTCACAGTCATGTTACTTAGTATTAATAATTGTCATAATTATATTATGCGACATTATTAAGCGCGACGATCGTTGTACTGATCCTAGTGATAATGATAATTTTTCGTGAAGATGATGATGATGATGGTGATGGTGATGGATGGATGGATGGTTGATGGCCGGGAAAATTTCCCGGGGGAAATGATTCCTCAAATGGGTTTGAAAAAGAGAGTGAGAACAAGCAAAGGGCTTCGTGGAGGGAGTCAGGGCAGGAGCTACAGGTGATGCCCGAGGGACAAGACCTTTGGCAAAGGCCCGGAGGCCGGGGAGAGCACGTGACCGGCAACCCATCACCAAAACGGGGCCCTCTGGGTCCCCTGTATAATTAACACCTTCTTCCAGCGTTTGAATCAAAAGCTGACTCTAACTCCTTCCACTGCCAGGGGCTCGTTTCCAGCCCCTGGCGGCATGCAGAGCCTATCATGCCTCCACTCTGGAATATTCTCTTCCCACTGTCCGAACTCAGAACTGGCTCCCCCCAGGGCGGTCCCCTCCAGGGCAAAGACGTTCAGCTCCTCAAGTATTCCTTCTGCCTTCGAGTGGTCTCAGCCACCTCGTTGCCCCCCAGATCTCTGCGTTTCACCTTGATTTCTCGCCTCGTCCTTGGGCGGAAGCACGTAGGGAGTCACCTGCCCCATAATCACATTGGGGGAGACATGGGGGTCTATAAAGGTGGTACCCCTCCACATTGTACCACTCCAAGGGCCACGTTCACCTCATGGACTTGGACAGTGAGCAGCCACCCTGTTTAAAGGCTTCAGAAGAGCCGTTTTGACTTACGAAACTCTTAAGACTGGGTTTCCACACCCCTCCCCTAAAAGTCGGTCCTTTACCACTGCCCCCTTCCAAACCGGGCCACCAGCCCCCAGCCAATCCTCCCATATCAACGACTGCTCCTGCTGACTAAGGAGTATTTCCTCGGTCCCATCCAAGGCTTGTGAAATTGAGGTCATTTGGTTCCTAATCAGAGCTCAGACTCCAGCTGGGGGTTGAGAAGTCATCATCTCAGAGGAGGCCTGAGTGCAGGGAAGACAGCAGTAAATTGTGTGCCCGCGCCGGGGACGGTCGTAAATAGACACTGTGTACGAAGTCCAGACTAGGCAGCCGGGAGAAGAGCGTATAGCCAGCAAATATCGTACGCCCCAGGTTGAGTTCTCACGGACAGCCTCAGAAAGACATTCCCGTGTGCGGTGTATAACCCCCTAACACACCCAGAGTTTGATTGGCCCCTACACCCAGAAAGCCAGGTTACGTAAAGCGCTAAAATAATTCATAATTTCTAGAACCATTCACGATGGTTTATGAGTAATGACTACTTTTCATTGGCTGCATCCTAGACAAGAGAATTGATTGCAATGATATCTGAAACTTGCTGTGTCTTCTCTAAATGTCTCCCTTTTGGGAAACTAACACTTCTCTGGTCTCCGTGCTCGTGATTTCAGCGGAGGTGAACCTTCCCCAACCCCCCAACCCCCTTCGCTCTGGGAATGGGCAGGTGACTGAGCCCCAAGCCCGTAAGGTTCGTAACCCTAGACATTGCCTGAGCTATGCGGAACGAAGGTATCCCTTTTCCCTGCAATCCCTACGTCGGGGAGAATCTAAGTCTAAAGATGCAGGTGGCCCTCTTTGCCTGAGCCCAGAGAAAGCCCATCTGAGAACGAGGCCAGGAGAAAAGAGAGCAGATCCACTCATCGGAAAGACTTGTTAACACAGAAATTTCGGATTCAGGTGTTCCACCCTTGAACGTCCTCAATTCCTGAGCTACCAATAAATTCCTCTTTCGTTAAAGACTGACTGAGCTGTGCTGGTTACAGCTCAAGGTTCGTGACCCAGACACCACTCTTAAAAGGAGGGGATCCAGAATATGGGAGAGCAGGGAGCTAGGAGAGCCCGCAGGTGGGGTGGGTGGCTGGATGCTGAACAAACATGGCAGAATTCTTAATTCGATATTTAAAAATGGCAGTGATATAAATTCCTGGCCATTGTCAAGTGGCTAGAGTACACTTAAGACTAAGGTTTGACGATGCTAAGATTTCAGTTATTTGTCTTTCTACATAGTAACGTCTACCTTTTCCTCGAACCTTCAGGAATGTCTTGCATACGTGTTCAGCTGGGTTGGCGGTTTCGAGACAAACCCACGGGGAAACAAACCTGCTGCATCAAAGAGCCAATGAAAACAAAACACCCAGAGAAGATGATAGAACATTAGTATGAGCCCGAGACTATAGTAAGAATGGGTCTGTAGTCCCCTGCGATGGTAAAAGCTATAAGTGAAGGTCACTCCTCTGCTGACAACGAGAAAACGCCAGATAATCTGCATGATGCTAGTTTTTGGAACCCAACAGAAAGCTAAGGCTACAAGAAAAATATAGGTCACTGAATTCCAAAGGGCAACAGTTTCCTCTAAGGGGAGAGGGGACCCACGAGAGGTTACATCTTTGCCTGAGCCCAGCAAGAGGCGGTCCACCAGGAGAGAGCAATGATAAAACAATAAACATTTTCAAGAGTCTTTTGAAAAATGTTCATTTATTTTTGAGAGAGATCGAGAATGCACTCGTGCGAGCAGGGAAGGGGGGCAGAGAGAGAGAGAGGGAGACAGAATCCCAAGCAGGCTCCACGCTGTGGGCACAGAGCCCGACTCGGGGCTCAAACCCCTGAATTGTGAGATCATGACCTGTGCCTAAATCAAGAGTTAGACGCTTACGCAACAGACACCCGGGGGCCCCTAAAATTTTTTTAAGGATCCCTGAGAACAAAGCCAGGGCAAGCACGACAGCCTAGAACCCTTGGGCACTCTCTAAATCTAAAGGAAGTCTGTACCCACCAAGGGGATCTGTTCCACGGACCTCCAGTCGTTACTCACTAGGACCCCCTCATTGCCCCGGTTCCCCAGACCCTGCCACCGTCCGAGAGTGGAACCTCATGTCGAGACAGACAGGAAACCACCTTACCATAAACCTTCCGCCGATGCAAAGCAAAACTCGAATCCACCGCAGGAGGGGCAGGAACCACCCCGGCCCCAGGCCCGCCCTTCCTTTGGACACAAGACCAAAGTCGTGTGCTCCTTGGGAAGACGTAGCAAAACCCACCTGCCACCTGGCTCTGCCTTGACACTGGGAAACCATCAAATGCCGCTGGGAGAAGGATAAAATCTACCCCCCCTCCGTATTGCACAGACACTAGAGGCAGGCCATCGGCTGCTGGGATAGTAGCAGAAAACTTGCTTTATACAAGGTGTAGTTCAGCTGCCACGGAGTAGAGGACTGGAGGACAGGAAGCTTGCCTGGGCTCTAGACCTCGCCTGGGGCGGAGCCTGTCGGAGGAGGATGGGTGGGAGGCCGGGAGAGCCCCACCCCCGGAGATCGGGTGCACAGATCTACCTAAGGCAAAGGCTAGAACATCTGAGAAACTCCCTGCCCTATCATTAGCCTCGTGTGAGCAACAGAAGTCAACTGCCGGGTGCAAGAGAAGGTGTTCCACATTTGGAGCAGGTTCGGACGGCCCGCTCAGAGCGCAAGAGGGATACTGAGGAAAACCCTTCTGAATCCTAGGCCTCAGATTCGACATGAGGTCGTGGCTCCTGGAGGAATCTGAAGCGTCACCCCGAGGTTACCGGCAGCCGTAACAGCAACGATACAATTAAACCTGGTTCAACCGTAGGCGATATTGACTCCACCTCCGATACAGAAGACTTGGTGGAAGGAAAGGCATGCCCGTGTCTAGATATCGACACAAGGTACTTCAGTCTTTCTTGTTCTGTTGCACACAGTATTCAGCATGTAATACAAAATTAAGAGAAGTGTTAAAAAAAAGAAACAGGAAAAAAAAAAAAAAGCGCCCACTACCGAAAGATAAATTAGTCAACAAGCCCGGCCCCGGGGAAGGTGCGGGTGTCGTGACTATCGGAGGGGGCCTTTAAAGTTAGTATGTTGGAGGGTCTAGCGTGCAAGACATCGTGAAGAAACAAGTGGGGGATTCTAGCAGGGATGGTAGCTATAAAAAGATGGAATGAAAATGAAAAACACGATGTCAGAGATGAATAATTCTTGGAACGGGCTTCCCAGCAGAATGGACCTGGAGACGAAGTCATTAGTTCACTTGATTGTAGGTTAATAGAAACTAATCAAACTGGAAACACAGAGAAAAATTAAAGAAGAAGAAGAAGAAGAAGGGGGAGGAGGAGGGAGGGGAGGAGAAGGACGAGGAGGAAGAGAAGTGGGGAGGAGGGGGAGGAAGATGAAGAAGGGGAGAAGATTTGATTTTTCAGGAAAATAAATATCGGCGGCCGTGTTTCCTATCCCAAAGCTGTGCTGTGAAACTTCCCTAGAGGCCCGCACTCCCTCTGCACGTCTCCGGTTCCTCTGAAATCCAAAGCCTGCGGACTTAACAACTCGCGGACAGGTGGAGCTTGCCCACGCTCCAGGGGTGAGTGTGGGTGGCCTGAACCCACGCATTCAAATTTTAGGGGTTGAAATCTGGGACATGTGAGCTCCTGGCTGTAGCAAATCATCTTTTGCTGCTTAGAAAACGATCTCGGAATCTCGGGGGATTTCAGGTCTGCAAGTCAATGGCAGTGTGGCCCATCTAGACTGGATCCAGCTGGGTAGCTGCTTTCCGCTCCCAGTCAGCGAGGCAGGGGCTGAGCTGGCTCTGTTCCGTGAATCCTGTCCTCCCTGTACCAGAAGCCACCAGGGTCCCGTGTCAAAGAAACAAAAAGGAAAGAGGGATTCACAGCGGAGAGCAGGCTAGGGGGCCAATGGATGGAAAAATAATAAGACGAAATATCAAGGGTAAGGTTGTGGCGGGGGGGGGGGTGGGGGGTGGAGGGCAGTGGTGGGGGGTTGGATTCTGGCTAAACCAGCCTATTGGGATTCCTGCCGAAGGCAGGCCAGGGCAGTCAGACATCACTGGGGGCTGATGGGTAAAAGACTGAATATGCACCCAAGGCTGTCAGGCTGCTAGGCAGGAAGAGGCATTCTGGCTAAGGCTGGACAACCCAGAGATACACCCAGGTGTCCAAAGTTTGAAGCCTAGCTGAGAAGCTCAGGGGAGACCCAGTCAAGTTTGGCCAGGCCAAAACACACGGGCATTCTTGGGGCCGCCTTTGGGTCACATGTGAATATCTCCTCGGACGCCCCAAGTCCCGTAGCTGAACCCCCAAATCAACAGTGTGGGGGGAAGCACACCCTTCCTACAATACTTTGTAGAAGATCCCAAATCTGACACTGCTGATGTGAACTTACTCACTTAACTTTGAGCCTCGGTTTCCTCCTCTAAAAATGTAATCTTCGCCCTAATCCAATAGTGCATCGGTGAGACTCGAGCGAATAAAAACACGAAGCACTTAGCCTCCTGGTTCACAGCAGATGTTCGAGATCGGCGCTCCCTCCATGCCACGTATCCATTTAGCAAATATCCTTAGCAGGATGCACCAACATCGAATTTTTAAAGAACTCTTGTTATGCAAAGCTTCAGCCTGTTGAGAAAGTGAGAAATTTGAAGAATAAGCTGTCTTCCAGGCAGGGATTGTTCTGCAAGAAACCCAAACACTCCTCCTGAAACTCAAATTTCATTAAATCTGTCAAGATGTTCCTCCCCAAGGCCAGGTAGTGGAAAAAGGCAACGGCGCTCCTGAGATCAAATTACCTTGGAGATAAAAACCGTAACGCCCGTTGTCCAGTCTGCGGGGGACATGGTGAGTTTGGGTCCCTAGACGGCTGCTCATGGCAGGTGGTCTAAGCCTCGCCTTTTGGGGCAGGTGGGTATCTAGGAAGTATCCAGGGCACCTTGGCCGTGGAGCGTATTTAGCGGAGATCAGCACCGAGAGGTCGTCCCGCCCACACCGCGAACCCACATGGCCCCAGAAGTGCATCCTGGAGGGATGAGTGGCCGTACCCTGGAGGCGGAGTGGCCATTCTACCTGCTGGATTGCAAAGGTCTCAGGAGGTGGCGATACCACGCCTCTGGCTTCCAAGGGCATGGTGGCCAGTTCAGGAAGAACCAGGTTTTACGTAGTTGTCACAGGCGGTAGTTTTGGCCCGAAGTCGTAAGGCCTGTGAGTTCCATTCCCACCGAGAGACAATCGGCTCCTTTGCAGGTGAACGGGCATCTCAGGTAGGGTTGCCAGATGCGATACAGGATGCCCAGTTAAATTTGAATTTCCGGTAAACAACTCATTCTTTCTTTCGTAATCGGTCAAGTGATACTAAAAAAAAGACTCAGTGTTTCTGGAATGCAAGCTTGCCTGGCCTTTTGAAGTTTTACTTGGTAAATCGAGCAATCCTAATTCCAGGAGGCAGAGGGTCCTCGGGAGAGGAAAGATGAAGCTGATATGAGAGACTTGAATGAGTCATAGCAGGGGTGCCTAAGATGGTCTAGGAGGGGCGCCTGGGCGGCTCAGTGGGTTGAGCGTCCGGTTTCCGCTCCGGTCATGATCTCACAGTTTGTGAGTTCGAGCCCTGCGTCGGGCTCGCTGCTGTCGGCCTGTCGGTGCAGAGCTCGCTTCGGATCTTCTGTCCCTCTCTCTCTGCCCCTTCTTCCCCTTGCGCTCTCTCAACATTAGTAAATAAGCATATATATATACATATATATATATATATATACATACATACATACGTAAAATGGTCTAGGAGAGTCAGGGGGGCTCTGAAGGGAGTGCCATTTAAGGAGAGACCCATGAGATACAGAATCGCTCGCGTGGGAGGTGAGAGTGGGCTTGGGTCCTGTGCAGGAATGGCCAAGGTCAAGGTAGCAAAGGTATCACGCACAGTTTTATGGAAAGGAGAGCCAGCACACCATGTTCAAGACACGGGAACAATTCCGACGTGGATGGATTGCAGGGTGCAGGGGGGAAGTGCTGGGGGTGAATCGGCTGACAGGGGTTAGATCCAGTCCCGGGATGTTCTTAGCAAAATCAGAGCCTGGCTTTTATGAGCATGAACGAGTAAACTCACAGACGCTACGTCCTTGATCCTCAACGACCTTGGGAAATACACCGTGCGGCCCAATGTCACACGTCTCCATCAGCCTCCGAGGTACCCGCGCAGCCTCAGCCCCCTGCAGAGGGAGGTTGCGCGCCAGATGGCACCAGCTCAACCCAGTCGTTTCCTCCCTTGCGAGGTCCAGATGCGGGGAGACAGAACAGGGGTGCGCTCTCCAAACGCACTCACTGAACGGGCCTTGGCAGGGTTTGGCAATTGCCCTGCTTCTCAGGAAACCGGCTGAGCGTCCGAGAACCCGGGAGGCTGGCGAGCCGTGTGACCCCTTGGCTGACGGATGAATTCCTTCCGCACTTTATGATCCCTATGTTCTCAAAACCCATTTACAACAAGCTAAGTGATCTCTGAGTGGCTGCTCTTTAAATCCCGGGAGACAGACCGGCTGGATTACAGCCCGCGGGGTTTCTCGGCAGGCCAGCGCCGCGAAGTGAGAACGGGCTTGGGCCCAGAACAACGTGGCACATTGGAGATCGATGCCCATGAGCTCCCTTGGACCGATGCTGGAATTGACCGATTATATTCCACCTTAGGCACCACGCAGAATATTTACCGTCTGCTACCCTGATCTTCTGATCCATGACAACATATCAGCGTGAACAGCACGTCTCTTCTAGCCCGGATGCCTCAACCCTGTAGAGAGGGAGGAACACAGTTGGAGCCAGTTTGGGTAGGGATAACTCGGTTGGATTCTCCTGCTATTTTCGAGGACCAAACCAGTGCTGAGGACCAGAGGAGGCGACAGGAACACACAGTGCTCCTGCCTCCTGACACAATTACCTCTTTCCTTCTCATCGGCCACCGGAAACTGGCCATCCCATAGCGTTCCCTACCAGGGAGTCTGGGCCCGTTTATACATCCAGACAGGAGGGTGTACCAAGCCGGGGGCTCATGCCTCACAGAGGCTCTCAAGTATTTTATTTTATTTTATTTTATTTTTTTTTTTTTCAACGTTTATTTATTTTTGGGACAGAGAGAGACAGAGCATGAACGGGGGAGGGGCAGAGAGAGAGGGAGACACAGAATCGGAAACAGGCTCCAGGCTCTGAGCCATCAGCCCAGAGCCTGACGCGGGGCTCGAACTCACGGACCGCGAGATTGTGACCTGGCTGAAGTCGGACGCTTAACCGACTGCGCCACCCAGGCGCCCCGCTCTCAAGTATTTTAAAGGAATACAGGATCACGAAGGAACTGATGAACGGTCTGGGAGGGAATGAGAAAGCAGAGAAAGGGACATGTGGTTGGAGACAGATGACTGCTACTACCTAAACTACTCTCTAGGTCACCGTCCAAGAGGTTTTGGTGAACTTGATCTTGACCCAAGATGGAGTCATCGTGGAAAAGGAATGGAGAGGAGGGTTTGGGCAGCACCGTGGCTTGGGGCTCGGCTAGTGGGGCAGGTCCATGGTGACGATCAGCAGCCACCACTCAATTCAGTGTCACGTAACCCAGCGGAAATCAATTCATTATATCCGCTGTCTGGGCAACAGTTTTCTTCTAAGTACAATGGGGATTACAATATCATCTGCATCATAGAGTTGTTCATTCTCTCCACCAACATTTTTTTGAGCGCTGATCGCTGATGTTGTTTAACGTGTTCTTCCGGGCAATGAACACAGGACACGGAACGAGACAGTGGATCCCTGCTTCGCCTCCTCAGCCACTCATGTTCCAACACGGGGAGGGCGGGGGGGGGGGGGTGGCAGATATAAATAACTATGCAGATAAATGAACTTGACCATGTGGTAGAGTGCTGAACGCCACTAAAGGAATGAAGGAATATTCTGCAGAGGTGGTATTTATTTATGCATTTTCTATATTAGATATGATTTATTGTCCAATTGGTTTCCATACAACACCCAGCGCTCAGCCCAAGAGGCGCCCTCCTCGATGCCCATCGCCCACCCTCCCCTCCCTCCCACCCCCATCAACCCTCAGTTTGTTCTCAGTATTCAAGAGTCTCTTACGGGTGGCGCAGAGGCGGTATTCAGCTTGCGGCTAGGAGGATGACGCTTTTTGAAGAGCCTGGTAAGAGCGTTCCAGGAAGCAGGTGCAAAAGGCCTGGAAATAGTTGGATCCACACGTTTGAGGATAACTGACGAGACGCACGTGGCTCTCTGACCCGGGGCTCAGCGCGCGACAAGCGTTAAGCGGACAGTAGCCTTGACGGTGAGGAGGAGGAGGAGGAGGAGGAGGTCACGAACTGCCACCACGGTCTGGCCGGGCGGGAGCAAGACGCAAGCTCTCTGGGACAGGAGCGGCGGGACCCAGGCTGTGTGTGCCGTCGCTCAGAGCAGATGCGCGGACAACGTCAGTGAGGTGGAGGGTAAGGTTTCCACGTGGTGGGAGAACCTCGCCTGGGCTCACCGGACCCTCACCTGTGCACCGGGGGACTGAGGGACAAAGGGGTTCCTGACCAGCACTTTCCGCAACGGCCGTCCGTGGCCCTGGGGCTAGCTGGCGTTGAGGCCGCGGGCTGGAAGCGATGCTTTGCAAAGCTTGCCAAGCCCAGCCGGGACAGCAGGAGCCCGCGCCCCCCGCGCGCAAGTCGCCCGTCTAATCCACAGCCCCAGGACCCTTCGTTCCATGTCCTTCGGCAGCTCTGGCAGCCCAGCCCCAGCTCAGAGGGAGTCCGGAGCTGAGTTTATAAACACGCAGGCGCCCGCCGAGAGGCTGGAGGGGGAGCCCCGTCGCTGACCACGTCCTCGTCGAGCATCCTTGCCGGAGACACTCCGGTGCCACATCTCATGACCGCTCCGAGAAGGTCTCCTTGCAAAACTCGTCTCTTTCCAACATCTCCTTCTAAGCGGGCTCAGACTTCCGTGGTGCCGGCTCCAGTCCCCGGACGCTGGGACATTTATATTTGATGGTGTTGGGATGAATTATGCACACACCCCACCGAGCATCGATTTAATGAGGGGATTTCTTTTCTGTTCCTCGCGTTGGCTTTGAATGGATTCTAGCCTTTGAATTAAGCGTTGGCTCAGCCACTCGACGCCACGGGGGATGCGGAGAGAGAAGCTGTCCTCCCAACTGGGGGCTTAGGGGTGGCTGTTTTGGCAGTCAGCTCCCTGTGTAGGGTTGCTCTGTCTGGGTCTTATTTCTGGGGCTCGGGTCAGTCCAGGGATGTGGTCCTCCTTTAGAGCCAGAGAGCAAAGAGCAGGCTCTGCTGGGTGACAAGCACGAGTACAGCCCCGGGAGCGGGCTCGACCCAAAGGCCACAGCCGAGGAAGTGTATTTCGGACGGGAAAACCCAGAGCTGCAGACAGGAACGGTGTCACGGGCTCAGGGACGACCGCAGTCCCTGCCCGACATCTGTTCCCTTTTATTCTGCTATCCAGGCTTGAGGTTTCTTAGAGGGCAATCACTGCTCCATTTCCAACTCCTACGGTACAAGGAAGGGCTGGCTGTAGCCCTGGTCTCAAAGAGTGAGCCAGCCGACCAGAGCCTTACGCTCTTTCCGCGACATCATGAACGCGGGTGTGGTCACACCACACCCAAACTGGAATCGGTCCTGCAGGGTTTGCAAGACAGGATGGAAAGATGCTTTGGGGGCGGGGGCGGGGCGCCCGGGGGGCTCATTCCGCTGAGCGTCCAACTTTTGGACTCGGCTGGCTGGGGCCACGATCTCACGGTTTCGTGGGTTCCAGCCCCGCGTCGGGCTCCCCCGCGCTGACTGACGGTGTGGAGCCCGCTTGGGATTTTTTCGTCTCTCTGTCTTTCTGCTCCTCCTGCATCCAGGCTGTCTCTGTCTCTTTCGAAGGAAATAAACTTAAAAACTTTTTTTAGATTTTTTTTCTTTTTTAAATCTCTGCAGCCGCCGAGGAGTAGAACGTGTGTTCGTGGAGCTGCTGTGCCCAACCACACGGACAGGACCGTGGCCATCAGGTCACTGGTCAACAGAAAAGAAAAGCGTATTGCAGAGAAATAGAGGGCAGTACTGAACGGCCATGACCCGAATTGAGTTGCTGGGTCCAGCCACACCTAAAGCTAGGTGTAAATTAAGACACTGCGTCTTTTGTTAAGCTATTAAAAATTTATATATAAATATAAATAAATAATATACATAAATTTATATTTATTTATATGTTTATTTATATTTATAAATTTATTTATTTATACATTTATTTATATATTTTTATTTATATATTTATTTATTTATTATAAATTTATTTATTTGTATATTTATAAACATATTTATAATAAATAAAATATATAAAAATATATAAAGTAATATAAAATAATATATAAAAATATATAAAATATTATAATTATATATATTATATTATATATATTATATATAATATATTATTATATATTATGTTATATTATATTATATATATTATATTATTATATATTATATTATATTATATTATATTATATATATTATATTATTATATATTATATTATATTATATTATATTATATATATTATATATATTATATATATTATATATATAAAAATATATAAACTTTATATATATATATATATATATATATATGGGGAGAGAGAGAGAGAGAGAAAGTTTATTTATTTACTTTGAGAGAGAGAGAGAATCCCAAGCAGGCTCCACACTGACAGGGGGGCTCAATCTCACGAACGGTGAGCTCATGACCTGAACCAAAATCAAGGGTCGGATGCTTAACGGACTGAGCCATGCAGACCCGCCTAGGCTATTTTGAGTGGGCTTTATTTTCTTAAAAAAAAAGAGAGAATCTTGACTTACATGAAACTTGAGAAGGAACCCAAACGAGCAGGAAAAAAAGCACAAAGACGTTCAAGGAGAAGTGGGTCAGGGCATAGTAGGCAATGAAGAACTATTTTCATGGGACGCTGGGTTTTGGCATGAAAATAAATCTGCCTGTGGATAAAGGGACAGTCTGGCCACGTCTCAGTGTCTGCGTCATTCTTGCCAGAGCAGAGTTGGGAACGATAACAAGAGTAAAAGCGTTTCTGTGAAACTGATCCATATGAAAGTACTTTCAGTCAAATGAAAATAGGACAAAAGTTGGAAGCAGGTTAACTGTGTTGTACAGAAAATTGATCCAAGAGTTAAATAGGTTTAAAGAATTAGTTCCATGAAAATATAGCAAATTTATTAGAATTTTGATTAAAATAGTTAAGTCATCTCCCTTGTTTTAATACTTACAATGGCTTCAGTCACATTTAAAATGAATTCCAAACTCTTTATCCAAATAGTACATGATCTGACCCTTCCCAACCTATTTGATGGTAGGGTTTATATCTCTTTTTCTGCCAAAATAGCTTCAAGTCCCAGTAGCTTCTTTCTCTTCCTTGAAGGAGTCGAGTTTCCTCCGATTTTTTTTTGCACATGCTGTTCTTTCTGCCTGCAATGCTGTTCCCCCTCTCCCTCATTCCGTCCTCAGTGCAAACATCACCTCCTCAGAGAAGCCCTCTCTGATTACCCCCTCGGAAGTAACTGCCAACTAACACTCCCTGTTCCGTTGGAATATCTTCATGGGGGTTTCCGTTATTTTTAATAGTCTTGATTGTTTGTTCCCTTGCTTATTTCTGTCTCTTTCAGTAAACTGTAAGGTCTGTAAGATCAGGGGCCCCGTATCCTGGTTCATTGCTGAAACCTAGTAGGTGCTGAACAAACGAGTTCCCTCCACACGCTCCGACCCAAGATTACTCATTGCCCACCAGCATCCACGCTTCTCATGTTTGCTTTAAGCCACGTGCCACATGGGTAGACCCAGCCACATGCCGCCGGGCCCCTTCGCAAAGAGGGGGCTTAGCGCCCGGCTGTGGGGAGGGCGGTCAGCAGGCAGGTTTTTACAGATCGGCTCCTTCAAGGGTGTCCATCCCCAGCTGGGGTAGCCTGCACCTAGTGACCGAGGGAGGGAGGGGCTGGAAGGTCCAGCCAGTTCAGTCCATCACGAGCCGACTCGGGTGGTTGATTCTTACCCCCGAATTTCCTCCCAGGTTGCTCAACGCTTCACAGTCTGACTTCTCCCTGCCTAATCCTGCTTTATATTCCTTTCCATGGGCGTTGATTCCACTGATCATCTTGTACCCCAAACACAGTCTCAGCATTGGCTCCTGGAGGACTCAGCCTGTGACCGCTCGGAGCTGAAAGTTACGTTACTTTCCCTCCCCTGCGGTGAGAGGCGGCCAAGTGACCAAGTTCTTGCCTCTAGGACGTGAATGAAGTGACGTGTGAAACATCTGTCTTGCTTCTTAAAAGCTAATTACCTGCCCTCCCCTCTGTCTTTCTAGGCTGTGCGATACAGACATGAAGCTTCTGCACAAGCTTGGACCGTGCAGATCAGGGTGGAACGATGAGGTAGGAGGGCCTGGTCCCTCTGACGTCATCACGGACCCAAAGTCTCTATCTGCACTGGACCAACAATTTACCTCTGGACTGTGGCACGCTAACAAAGTAAACTTCTGTTTTGTCTGCTCAGCTATGCTTCGGGTCCCCTTCCTTAGGGTAGCTCAGTTTATATACTGATTGATGTGGCTTGGAAGAAAATCACCCCTCCCGCCAGAGTCTTGGGATCCATTTCCTCCAAAAGCCTCCCTTGCATCCAATCAGACCCAAGACCCAGTCCTCCAGGGTGGAGCTCTGGGGACCCAGACCCAGCTTCCCTACTATGATGCTCTTGACCTTTGCCTGGAGGGGCCCATGTCTCAGGGTTTGGTTTCCGAGAAATCTCAGTCTTCAGATCTGGCAACATCATGGCGATCACCCATCTGACCCGGGCCACTGCCACCTGTTCCTTATCGCTACGCTCCCCTCACACTGTTGGGACACCCACACTGTTAGAGTTTGTTCCCGGACACAGACACTGTGCGTGTTTCCAGTTCCCATACGGCTGATCTCTTTAAGACCGATTCAGCCTGTGTGCCGTTGGTCCTCCTCTATGGATCCGAGCAGCCCATAATTCCCCGGGGCCAGAATGAGTTCTAGCATCAACACCATCGTCTTACCCACGGACACAAAATGAACATGCGCGCGCACACACACACACACACACACACACAATGCAAATGCATTTGTGTCTTAAATCACATTAACCGAATCATAGCGTTTAACTGAACGAGGTGACTGTTTTGCCCCTAAATAATCAGGTAGATTTGCAATATTGTATCTTCAGCCCGGAGTATCTTACTGTAATAGTGCAGTAGAAAACCTGGAGAGTGTTCTCAGGACGATACTCATTTACTCATTCATTCCTTTGACGAAACGCTAATGGAGAACCCACTAGGTACCGAACAGTGTGCGGCTTGATGCGGGCTAGGGATAAATCTGACCTGATTAGCGGATGGGTTAAAGTGAGAAACCTGGTTGTTCACCACAGAGGAAAGTAGGAAAATGCAAACCCACACACACATAATACGGAGGACATTTTAAGGAACAAAAGACGTTCCATCAGGGAAGAGATGCCAAGGAGACCCCTAATAACTTCAACTATCTGAATTCGTATCACAAAAAGGAGGGATTTTGCTTGTTCTGTGAAGCTCCGAAGGGCATTCTTTACAAAGAAGGACCTCTTTTTGCTTTGTAAAAAATCACTTAACATTAACCAAGGAGGTGGTGTTATATCTGCACTTTGCCATACACAGGAAGAGGCTGTCAGCCATCAGGGATGCCGTGAACAGAACTTTTTTCACTCATTCAGCAAAAACTAAACGAGTACCTGCCATACATGGGTGCTGTTCAGGACACCAAGGGCAGGGAGGAGACAGTGCTCCTGTCCTCATGGAGTTCACTTCACCTTCCTGCCTCCTCTGCAGATGTGGGAAGAGGCGGGACTCCGTGGGGTTGGAAGGCCAGCTTCAACATCCATGTCAAGGTTAGATCTGGTGCACAAGTAAGAGAGCCAAACTTGAGAAAGGGGCATCTTCGAACACTGCTGCTTTCGGGTTTTACGACTCGCAATGGGGCAATGGATCTCCTTGATGTATCCTGTCCACCAGCCAAATAAGCTTGTCGATTTTTCACGGAAACGTCACTGCTTCCTTGAAATCTAGTTTATCTGGAGAAGATGATGAGAAGCCCCATGTCCCTTCCATGCCTAGCGCTTCCTTCTAAAGAAAACCACCTCAGATTGGCTCTTGGCAACAGAAAGGGTTGGTTCCAAGTGTGAGAATTCAACCAGCCTTCCTATGATGGTTACAGCGAATTGCTTTAGGTCTTGGTCCCTAAGACAAAAACCTTCAGTCACGAGATTGAAGAGTGGAGGCCATTTACCCTCAACTGACCTTGATGGCGACCTTACCCAGTAGAATCCATTATATTAGATGGTGACAAACACTTCACCAGACTCCATCGGAGGCAGATGCTCCCGGTGACGGTGGGGCCTCAAAACTGTCATGCTATCTCCCTGCTTTCCCATGGGACCAGTAGACTGTCAATCTGCTCCGGGGTGTTGAGGTGACCAAAGATGATGTTCCCCCACATTACTCCCCTGCTTAAAATTCTGCAGATGTTCCATTGTTTTTATTTTATTTTTTTTTAATTTTTTTTTCAACGTTTATTTATTTTTGGGACAGAGAGAGACAGAGCATGAACGGGGGAGGGGCAGAGAGAGAGGGAGACACAGAATCGGAAACAGGCTCCAGGCTCCGAGCCATCAGCCCAGAGCCTGACACGGGGCTCGAACTCACGGACCGCGAGATCGTGACCTGGCTGAAGTCGGACGCTTAACCGACTGCGCCACCCAGGCGCCCCTCCATTGTTTTTAGAATAAAAACAAGAATGCTGAAAGGACCACAAGTCCCTGCGTTCTCGGCCTTGGCTCTCTCTTATCTGGCTCCAACTCTCTTCTCTGCTTTTCTCACCTTTCTTTGCGTTCCTCTAACACGCCCCAGAGCCTTTGCACATCCTGTTCTATGAAGTCAAGGACCATATTGTTTGTCCATTTGTTCTTTGTGTTCACCATGGAATCTGCAGTGTCTAGCAATTTCTGACCTAAAGCAGACGCCAAAGAAATACATGAATATTGCCCTGATTTCATAAAAGTATTTGCCATAGTTCCCATTACCACAGGTCACCTGAGCATGAGGCAGAACATCACAGTTTAAGCACTTAGGCACTGGAGCAAAATTTGCTTGAACGAAATCCCCATTTCGGCATTTACTAACTGGGTGAACTTGGGCAGCTTCTGTGAACGCTGTGCGCCTTGGTTTTTTAGCATGTAAGTAAAGGATGCTGGGACGCCTGGGTGGGCCAGTTAAGCTTCCGACTTTGGCTCAGGTCACCATCTCACGGTTCGCGGGTTCGAGCCCCGCGTTGGGCTCTGTGCTGACAGCTCAGAGCCCGGAGCCTGCTTTGGATTCCGTGTCTCCCTCTCTCTCTGCCCCTCCCCCACTTGTTTCCAATCTCTCTCTCTCTCTTTCAAATATAAATAAACATTAACAAAATAAAGGATGCTAATACTAACTTCCAATGGATATGTCTGCTTTGAAGATCCAGTGATCTGGTAACAGGCACGCCTGGCACACGCTTAGCACTCAACAGACCATGCACAGATTACACATTAATCTCCATATACAGTCAACTGCTTTCCTGTGTATCATTTCCCTCCAAACTACTTCAGACGATGGGAAGTTTTAAAATCGGGGCTGGAAGGTATAACATAGCCACATGATTTTATCACTTATTGTATTTTACTTTATTTAATTTAATTTAATTTTATTTTATTTTATTATTTTATTTTATTTTATTATTTTATTTTATTTTATTTTATTTATTTTATTTTATTGTTTTATTTTATTTTATCTTTTTTTTTTTTCAACGTTTATTTATTTTTGGGACAGAGAGAGACAGAGCATGAACGGGGGAGGGGCAGAGAGAGAGGGAGACACAGAATCGGAAACAGGCTCCAGGCTCTGAGCCATCAGGCCAGAGCCCGACTCGGGGCTCGAACTCACGGACCGTGAGATCGTGACCTGGCTGAAGTCGGACGCTCAACCGACTGCGCCACCCAGGCGCCCCGTATTTTATTTTATCTAAATTCAAGTTCATTGGCATACAGCGTAATCTTGGCTCCAGGAGTAGAACCCAGTGATTCACCTCTTACCACGTGACAGCCAGGGCTTATCCCCAACAGTGGCCTCCTCGGTGCCCATCTCTCATTTACTTTCAATCCGCCCTGTTCTTGTACCCGCCCCCCCCCAGGGTGTCATATAATCCCGATGTGGTGTAACCATTATAAAAGGGTCTGTGTGTTCTCTCCTAGGTAAGCTCAGTGGGTAGAAGGGTTGAGACCATACCTACCTGTATAGATTCCTCTCACACCACTTACATTTGGAGTGGCCACGTGGATTCCAGAAGACGATGCACCGTCCAGAAGACGGTGCCTTGTCCAGGAACCAGTACATAGTACATGCTCAGGAAATGTTTACAAATCCACGCTGCCACCAAGGGACCCGCTTGCTAGTAACTGAGCTGAGCTGATAAGGGTAATTGTAGCCAACTCCGTTCCCCCGGGAGCCCCGACATTGGTTCATAGAAGAAATTCCATAGTGACGGGAGAGGCTTGCATTGTATAGGTTCTGCAAGGCGTTCATTAATTTGAAACTCTGCATTTTTATTCAATTAATTTGAATTTTAATGAAAAAAATAACTAAGCCGAAGTGATTCCCGTCTTGGGGAGACAAGAGGATTTCTCTGCGGGTTCGGGGAGTGGGGGACCAGAGAGAAGTTCACCTCTTAAATTTCCCCGGAGATTACAGTCCATCAACTTACAGAGCAAGAGCTTTAAAAAGATTATCTTCTACACAGAAATGGCGAGCTTGTCATAAATGGGAAAATGTCACCTAAGAAATGTGGTGGGACCTGAGTAAAATGGGCTGGCAGGTAGGGGGAGGAAGCTAAGGCTAGTCAGGGGAAGGAAGAGCGCCCAGGGGTCTTTAACAGCATATATAAACTTCGGAGTTTAAACTTGTTTCGGAAAGGCGAGCCCGTGCCGGAACAGCACGGTGGGAAGGTCAGCGCTGTGCCTAAAGGTCAGGTGATGTGTCTTCTCCGGGGAGTGCGTGATGCTCCAGACCATTCAGTCTCCAAAGCTAATGTCAGATATCAACTCAGCAATACTTCGGTTCCAAGGAATCAAACACCCGGTAAAACTGCTTTGGGCAGTAAATTATTCGGTTGAATGAACTGCAAAGTCCAAGAGCTGGACTGTAGGCATAGCGGGGTCCAGATGCTCCAAGGAGACCCTCGGAATCTGATGTCCTTTGACGTCTTTTGACTCAGCCTCCCTGGCGTTTGCTTGAAGCTCGGACAGGGGCTTGCCGTGTGGTCACAAAGATGCTCACGGCAACTCCAGAGCTTCGAGATGGTATCTGATCAGCCTAATAATCCAAGCATGAAGAAGACATCTCCTGGTCACTGTTCTTGTGGAAGCCCTGAGATTTCATCGTATTGTCCCAGCTGAAGTCACACGCTTTACTCCCTCATTAGTGTTCTCAGGGACCGCGGAGGGCTCTGATCGGCCAGCTTGGGTTACGTGTTCACCCCAAGAGCTAGAACTGACACGTAGCCAACCCGATCGGGAAAACAAAGTCATAGCATGAGGATGGGGCAGTTCCAGAACGAGGGCAGTGGGTTTTGTGAGACAAAAACGACCTGTATTCTCTTTATACGGGATGGAACTTTCTGGTTGCTAGTGCTCAGGGGTCAGGGCTGGCTTCAGCGGGGAAAGCTGTGGTCAGGGATTCCAGAGTGGACGTCAGGGTGAGTCAGAATAGGGAGCGCAACCTTTGAATAACGTGGTAAAGATAAAAGTTCACGCCTACTAGCTACACATGAGAATGTGTCTTATGTCCCCGTGTCCCCAGTGTCTCTCATCGGCCCTGGCGTGTAGTTGGTGTTCATGAAATATCTGTCACATAACGAATAAGCCAGATTTCCAATAACAGCAGCCTAGAGCTGCCTCACGGTTAACTAATATTCACTGAGTGATTCATACGGGACTCGGACTGGGCACTTTATTTCCGTATCTCATTTAACCCATACAATGGTCCTATAAAGCCAAGGTTTTATTAGTACGCCCATTTGACAAAGAAGCTCAAAGAGATGAAGCCAGCTGACAAACAACCCCCCCGTTTCAGGGTGCCTACACCATTCAGGTCAGCTCCTGCCCACGTCGCGTCCTGGGTGGTTGGGTCTGGAAGATTCTTCTACACCATGTTCGGGCACCAGGGCCCCTTCCATCGTGTGGCTCTCCCCTCTGCCGGGGCCACGTCCTGCTCCACGTTAACCAGTAGACGGGGAAGGACAAAGGACAGAAGAAGAAGAAGAAGGAGAGAAAGGTGAATAGAGAAGAGAAGAGATACCGAAGGTCTGCTGACTTTTCACCAGCTTACCTGGAAATGGCTGCCCTCACGGCCGCTCATCATCCACTGACGAACCCAAGCATGTGACCCCACCTGGACCCAAGGAGCGTTGGGAAGGTCCTGTCTCCGTCTGTCAAGGAAATGGCACATTGTACGGGCTCTGATGAGCAACACAGTCATAGCTGACCACACCCACAGGACACTCCCCCACGCACACCCACGCGTTTGTACTTGTCCTTCTATTGGGCTGACGTCATTCTTTTTTTTTTAATTAATTTATTTACTTCGAGGAGGGGGAGAGGCGGGGGGAGAGGGAGAGAGAGGATCCCAAGCAGGCTCCGCACTGTCAGCGCAGGGCCTGACGTGGGGCTCGATCTCACGAACCATGAGATCATGACCTCGTGACTCACGAACCATGAGATCGTGACCTGAGCCGAGACCGAGAGTCGTCCGCTTAACCCACTGAGCCACCCAGGCGCCCCTGGGCGGGTGTCACTGTAATCCTCTTGCCTCTTTGCCTCACCTCTGCTTTCTGGCTGTGGCTCTGCTCTGACCTCTCCTGGGCTCCTTGCGCTGCTGGAGGGGGTTTTGAGGGTGAGTTACCTCCAGCCGTGCATTTGCCTGGAGACTGCAGATGAGGGCTGGTGACCTTGACTTTTCCTTTCGGTCAGATTCCACCCGCAGGAGTTCTCCGTGCTGCAGCAACCCCAAAGCCAAAATAATTTGATGATTTGATTCTAAGGAGATTCAGTGATATTAGTTGACTGAATAGGAAATATGCCTAATCATCCCCCCTTCCAATCTCTTTCATCATTAGATTTGCTCTTAATCTCACGCACAGACATTCTGTGATTTTTTTTTTCTTTTTGGCAGGTTAATTAAACCTGTCTTTATTTTTTCCTTTTTTTCCAATTCTGTCTGAGCACTGGGGAAAAGATCTGAGCCTCTAATCTCTGGCGGCATTTGTCATAGAATATTCTAGACACTCCGAACCATAAACCATTCCCTCACTGAACCTGGGCTCCCCATTCCTGCTCCTTTCAGGCTGCCAGAACTCATAGCTCATTGCTTTAGCAACTTAAACTGGGGGCATGGGGAGGGAGGGAGGGTCACTTAACAAGAAAATGGAACAATAAAAATCTCAGGAAATTGGATATTTAAGCATTCAAAGTAATTGATATTGAAGAAAAAGTATGATAGGCTAGAATTATATCCACACAATCTACTGCCCATTAGTTGGGACGTCCACATAACCCTAATCTAAAATTATGAGGGTTCATTACAGATGCAATCAGACACAATCGTCTTCATTCCATATATCAAAAGTCCACGCACTCAAAAAAGAAAAAAAACAAAAAAACCCCAAAAAAACCTTGACTCTGCGTCCCTCCGTTCCTAACGCAGAAGTTTGAGATCTGATTTTTTCATATTCGATGACAATTTCCAGGGCACGTTAAATACAAGACTTAGAAAAATATAAAAAAGGTTGAAATACCATCGAGACAGCTGGAGGTAAAAATATGAAAAGCAATACCCTTAAAGGACAAAAAAAAAAGGGGGGGTTAAGAAAAGGAAGAAAGAGGGGCGCCTGGGTGGCGCAGTCGGTTAAGCGTCCGACTTCAGCCAGGTCACGATCTCGCGGTCCGTGAGTTCGAGCCCCGCGTCGGGCTCTGGGCTGATGGCTCAGAGCCTGGAGCCTGTTTCTGATTCTGTGTCTCCCTCTCTCTCTGCCCCTCCCCCGTTCATGCTCTGTCTCTCTCTGTCCCAAAAATAAATAAACGTTGAAAAAAAAATTTTTTTTAAAAAGAAAAGGAAGAAAGAAAGACTCTATTTATGGCTCGAGGAGGTTTTGGAAGACTTCTTCCCCAGCTCAGACATCTGCAGTCACTTCTCATGATTGCCCTGAAAGGTGGTGGGCCCGAGGTTCGTGGGTTCAAGCCCCACATCAGGCCCTGTGCCGGCAGCTCGGAGCCTGGAGCCTGCTTCGGATTTTGCGTCTCCCTCTCTTTCTGGCTCTCTCTCTCAAAAATAAATAAACATTAAAAAAATCACGAATTTCACATCCCTTTTCTGGTGGCTCCTTGATGTACTTAGTGGAGGGTTCCCTGTTTCCTCTCTCACCTTCCATCCTGGAAGGGCCACTGGCTTCTTAGCTGTGCACCCATGGCACCTGCCTCACCTCTGTGGAAGAGTGGTCACGCCGTCTTGTCACTGCCTCTCAGGATCTCCCTCTTCCCCGATGAGAGGTGGACTCAAGGCCAGGGGGCTGAACGTGTTCATAACTGCATCCCAGTACCTGGCACACATAATTATACATAATAGTAGAGTACAAAATAATTACAGACTGGACTGAACTGATTTCATTCATTCACCGTCTGCCACTCACTAGATATTCACGAGGTGCAGCAGATACCTTCCTTTCCACGACTAGGTCAGTGATTTTCAAAATGTGGATTGCAACGCCGTAGCGGCCAATGAAATCATGTTAATGGTCTGCGAGTTGCATTAAGAAATAGAAAATAAAATAAAGTGGTATGAAATAGGATAGGATGGGCGAGGATAGGGCAGGCTAGGACAGATTGGGCAGTCCGAGGGAGAAAATGTCGGAGTGTGCTTCGCGTGGAAGGTTCAACATTATTTCTGAAAATATATAGATTGTAGGGGCACCTGGCTGGCTCAGTCCGGAGAGCGTGAAACTCCCGACCTCGGTGTCAGGAGTCCGACCCCCATGTTGGGTAGAGAGATTACTTAAATAAATAAATATTTAAAGGCATATAGAGAGAGACCGACTGTATCTTTCTATGCATTGGTAACGACATGAGTACGTATGCACGTACACACCTGTGCGGGGGGTTGGGAATTGGGGACTGGGTATGCTCTGGGTCACAACCTAGAATTTTGGACGTCCCCGCTCGCGACGACCTCATTTATCCTGCGACTCTGATAGCAGAAATCGGGGGTGAGGACAGTGCGTTTCGTCAAGATACCGTGACCAGCGGGAAGTTCCAAGTCCAAGTTTCAATGCCGACAGGGCAAGCTAATTAGCCCTCATGGGCTGCTCAGTTGTGTTCTATTTTTAGCCATGGTCTTGACTTCCTATCCCCATCGATATTTTCCTTGGCTCAGACACATACTGACGTATGGATTTGTTAAAAGCCTCTTTGATACAATCTGTCGTTTTCAACTGCCCAGGAACCCGTCTTAGCACTGTATACTTGTGGGTTTTACAGAAGGGAACCATTCATTTCCCCCCAGCCTCAGTCCAAATGATTCAGATTGGAGAGATCACCCCCCGTCCCCCCGCCACCAGGACCTAGGAGTCCATACGTTATTCCCAGCCCACAGAGACTCACCTAGGTCCACTCATGCCACACCGGTTGATCTGATGAGACCTGACAATGGCACCTGGGCTAGAATTCGGGGGGAAGGGCTGCGCCCCCCCTTTACAGGACTGTAAGACCGGATAGGACAGCTGACATCCTGGACCGAACCTATCCGAGAATGGCCCTACCCAAAGAAATACGGGCCGGGGAAACAGAATGGATTCGGACACGTGCGACCTGAACAACCAACCATGGACTACGGCCAAGCACATCGCCTCTTTCAACAGGAAGCCCATGTGAGCTGGTTTTGTTTGTTCCAACCAAAACAACCCTGACTGTCACAGACACTGTAAGATTTTTGTAGAGCGTGGAGCATGGCACATTTGTGTTTGGTGTTCCCAACGATTTGGTCTTCCTGTCTACCCACCCCTCCACCACTGGACTTACCGTGTGCGATCTTGTTGAGGAAAGAGTCTACCTCCCTGGGCCCAGAGAGCGGGCCGGGTGGCACAACTCATTTTGGCCAACGGAAGGCGAGGAGTCAAATCCCAGCACCGAGCAGGGGCTTTCAGGGTCCTCACGTGAGCTCTCTTTCTGCCACGAGAAAGGCAGGCCCCGAGCGCCCCTCCAGCACGCATCCTGCTATGTGTAGACACATGGGGCAAAGCCACCACCGGCCCTCAGCCAACAACATACAGCGTAAGCAAGAAGGAAACCCCTGCAGTTAGAAGTCACTGAGACGTGGGGCTCCTACGCGTTTGCAGTCATAAATAATTGATTTATCTCTCCATCACCACCTCCCTCCCTATAACTCATTTTCCAACATGCAGCTGCTGAGTGCACACACACACACACACACACACACACACACACAGACGTCGCTTAGCTCTTCCCCGCTGACATTTTTCCCTCCTGCTTAACAAGTAGACCTGAAATAGAAAAAAAACACTTCAAAACCGCCTCTACAGATTCCAGAATGACAGAGTAGGTAGACGAGAACACCGTGAAAGATCCTGCAAAGCAGAGGAAACACATCCCGGAAGCCTGGCTTCGGGAAGCAGGTGGGACCGCCACGGTCAGCCTGCCGCACGCAGACTCCGGGCTGGAACGGGACATGGGACAACGGGGAGATGGCATTGGAAAGGCCTGTCCAACCTGTGGTGGTCGCAGGAGCAGGGAGGCTCTGGTTCCCCGTGAGGCTGTCCGTGATTGGAATGAACTTGAAGCCATTAACTCAGCCCTGCTAGTGTAGACCCACAAGGGTGTTGGTAAACGAGATACACAACCTTCCTGCTCTCATGACTGGAAGGAGCAGGCAGGGCCCCGGGATGCAGAAGAAGCAACCACAAGCCCTCGATGACTTCAGAGTGTCCTCGGTGCTTTGAAGAACCCGACCGAAGCGGTAAAGAAGGCGGGGATGGGGCGCCTGGGTCGCTCAGTCCGTTGAGAGTTGGCCTCTTGATTTTGGCTCAGGTCCTGGTCCCGGGGTCGTGGGATCAAGCCCCGTGTCAGGCTCTGCACTGAGCACCCCTCTCTCTTTCTGTCCCTTTCCCCCACGAGGGTGCGCTCTCTCTCTCTTTCTGTGTGTCTCTAAAAAAAATAAAAATAAAAATACGTAAAAAAAAAAAAAAAAAAAAAAAAAAAAAGGTAAGGGTAAGGGAAGGGAGCTCCTGAAACTAGCAATGTCAAGAAGGGTCCTTTGAGGAGGAACAGAGCAGAATGAGGAAGTGGAAGAGAGAGATGATAAGAAAAGATTGCTCTAGGGGACAGAACGGTAAGTGCAAAGGCCCTGTGGCAGAGAATGCTAACCATTCTCTTCTCTTCCATGGGGACATCCATGGACTGTGTTTCTAGTCCCCTGCAGTGCGGCAGGGCCACATGACTGGGGTCCAGCCAAGGACACCTGGGTGGAAATGGTGGTCTCCATTTCCGGGTCTGGCCACCATAACCTCCACAGTGTTCCGTACTCCCCCCTTATCACCGTCCGGTGCAGCCCTTGGGGGCCATGAGTTGAAGAAGGCACAGCCTCCGTCAGCAGCTCGGCCTCTGAAGGAGGGTCCCTGTTCCCGCACCCTCAAATGACCTGCGCTGGACGAGTCTCGGCCCAAGAAATAGGCTTATTACGTTAAGCCATTCAGCTCCTGGGGAATGTCTGCGAGAGTGCTTGGTGGTAATTATCCTGTCTCACAATACCCTGAGGCAGGGAAGAACTTTCCGTGGTCTTTGAATAGAAAGAAAATCTGTGTGGCCCCTACAAAACTAGCCTTTGCTTATAATTAGAGTCCCAGAGGGAAAATCAGGGTTTCCAGCTACTTTTATTTTTTTTTCCATTTTTTTAAACACTTCTTTCTTTTTGAGAGACAGCGTGAGCAGGGGAGGGGCAGAGAGAGAAGGAGATACAGGATCGGAAGCAGGCTCCAGGCTCTGAGCAAGCTGTCAGCACAGAGCCTGATGCGGGGCTTGAACCCATGAACCGCGAGATCATGACCTGAGCCAAAGCCGGATGCTTAGCCGACTGAGCCATCCAGGGGCCCCTCTAGCTACTTTTTTAAAAAAAATTGTTTAATGTTTATTTATTTTTGAGCGCGAGAGAGACAGACAGACAGACAGACAGAGCTCGAGAGGGGAAGGGCCAGAGAGAGAGGGAGACACCGAATCCGAAGCAGGCTCCAGGCTCCGAGCTGTCAGCACAGAGCCCAGCATGGGGCTTGAACCCACGGACCGTGAGATCATGACCTGAGTTGAGGTCGGGCGCTCAACCCACTGAGCCACCCAGGCGCCCCACTAGCTACTTTTAACCCCTTGCAAAGTTTGGTGTCATTGTGCCCAGAATTTCTCCATGGCAACTGCCAGCTGCAGCTGACGTGGGTGTCTCTCCCCTTCTCCAAAGATTCATCACGGCTCCCAGTTTCATTCTTCACCCTCCGAGGACCTTATTCTTTGTCGTTACTTCTCAATCACTTATGCAGCATTTTTGTGCGGGGCACTATTCTGAAAGCTTTGCAAATATTAGCTCATTAATTAACAAGCCTATGAAAGGGTTACTACTGTTATAGCCATTTTATAGCCGAGGAAACTGATGGTTAAGAAACTTGCAAAGATCACACAGTCCGCCAGTGGGAAGGCAGGGATTTGGCTCCCAATGCTCTGGCCTTCACATCTCCCGTCTTCCCCAAGACCCTAAGACACCCTTTGTCACGCGCCCTATCTCTGTGTTTGTGTTGTAGCCTTTAATGCACTCGTTCCTTGTTTTCAGAACATAGCTGCCTCCAAATTTCTACTCATCAGCCGGGTAATTCGAGCAACTTCCTCCCACCTCTGGCTGGACTGTTTCCTGGGTGAGACGGTGGATGCCTGATGCCCCCTTTCCTAAGTGACCTCTGGAGAAGCTTAGGATTGCAAACGTGAGCCACAAAGCCCTGCGAGAGGCTGTGCACGGGCGGGAGCCTGACGGAGAGACCAGGGCGAAATGCTCTGTGTCATCTCAAATGATCGTCTTACATCCTTGTGATTTTGTACATCCACAGCCCTGAGTCCCACCGTCTGCCAGTGCTGTCATTTTATTTTCTCCCAAGCCCTCGGCCTCTGACTACAGCGTCATCGATGGTGACTGTTTCCACCTCCTCGAAGCACTCCGGGGAAATGCCCCGAGAGAAGTGACTTTTTCCTTTTTTTTTTTTTTTTTTTTCCTCTCCCAGGACGGAAATATTTAGGGTCTTTGGAGAATGGCGTCCCCTGGAGGACACGCAGTCTTGTAGAATGATCAGGCCTCTATCTGGTGCTCCAAGCTCTGCAGAAAGAGTATCAGCGGAACCGAACCGAGAACTTCTCTGAATCAATTTCTCCCCGAATACAAAAAAAAAACCACTGCCATTGCACCCTGACAATGAGGCTGCTCTGCCTTGACTGTAACATGCTTCAGTGATAAGAAGCTCATTACTTTTCCATTCCTAGCCAGCGGGTAGGAACTGGGAGCCAATTCCTTTCATTAAAACTAAAACCTGCCTTTTTGTAACTTCAATCCATTGGGCTACTTCTATCCTTGGGTCCATATGTAAATAAACAAGCCAATTCTCTCTCTCTCTCTCTCTCTCTCTCTTTCTCTCTCCCTCTTCCCTGTCCCTGTTTCTCCTCCTCCTCTCCTCTCCCGCAACCTGAAATTTACCAACCATTGGCCAAGCATCTACGATGGTCAGGCACTGTCCTAAGACATCACCTACCTGATCTCGCTTTTATTCTCCTAGCAGCAATCAATCTGAGGTAGGTGCGGTTAAGGTAAGATGGCCACCTCACAAATAAGGAAACTAAGGCTCAAAGACGTTAAGCAAGTAAGTAAGAAAGCGGTTGACTTGTCCTGGATCACACAGGTAGTAAGTGGAAAGGCCGAGCGCTTACTAGAAAGCTTATGTTCTTGCCGACCGCCATATTGGGGCTGGGTTTACGTCTGATGATAACTGCATGGCTTATGACGGGGCCCAGGAATGCCCACATAGAAACACGGTACTCCCTCTAATTTCTCCTTTAACTTGCTAGGGAAGCGACGCACAAATGCAGCCAAAACAGCATTTTGCTAACACTTGCCCACACCAGTTCCCCTAAGAGTTCCAGTCTGAACTGGAACGCTCTGCTTACATGTAAGGCCTGATAGGGACCTCGAGTCTACAAACCCAATGCCACGTCAAGGTCAAGTTCTCTAGTCAAGTTTCTCTAAAGAAACAGAACAGAGATACACGTCAGAGGAGATTTATTATGGGAACTGGCTCACATGATTACGGAGGCTGAGAAGTCCCACGATCTGCCGTCTGCAAGCTGGAGATCCAGGCAAGTCTGAGTCCAAAGGATTAGGGTACTGATGGCAGAGGTCCCAGTCTTGAGTCAGAAGGCTCAGGAACCGGGAGCTCTGATGTCCGAGGCCAGGAGACGATGGTTGTCCCAGCTCGAGCGGAGAGAGCAAATTCACCTTTCCTCTTTTCTGTTACATTCAGGCTCTTCACAGGTGGGATGCTTCCCACCTGCACCGGGGAGGGTGATCTACCGATCCAAATGCTAATCTCTTCTGGAAACACCCTCGCAGACACAGCCTGAAATAATGTTTTCCTGTTATTAAAGCCATTAAGCAATACCACTAAGTGTTGGCACACCAAATTAACCGCCACGCCCTTCTTCCCAGAAATGTAACATTAGGAAAACAGCCTTCTGTCAGACTCTCTGCTGGTTCCTTAGTGTCTGCCCCATCCCATCCAGCCTTCAGCCCTCCAAGCCATGCCTGGTCCTCCAGGAGGCTGCGTCTACAGACCCCGCCACCCAGACTCCTTTTACCAACCCTCTTCCAGCTAAAACGAAACCCTGCCTTTTTGTAACTTCAATCCATTGGGCTACTTCTATGCTTTGGTCCATATGTAAATAAACAAGCCAGTTCTCTCCCTCTCTCTCCCTCTTCCCTGTCGCAGCTACTGAAAGACTTTAATGACGACTACGCTTGCCAGAACGCAGAGTGTAGGAGAAGAAAGGGGCTGGGCTATTTTCGTCTGCTTCTCCCTGCCTTGGTGCTTCCTTACCTGCTGAGGTCCAGCCTATCTATGGCTCCTATCGGGGTGCCCGCCTTCTCCACGGGTCCACATCTTGCTGAACCCCATAAAACCCTTTTCTCACCTTGCACCTTCTGATGTGGGGGGTGGTGTTAGTTTCCCTTTGCGCTAGTTCCCTGGTGCCTCGTTATCTCTTGGTGGTTCCTCTCCCCTGCTCACATCTCCATAAGCAATCCCCTTATTGAATACTTGAGCCATGCCAGGGGAATTGCATTTGCTTTCAGGACCTGAGAGGTCACACACAGCCTAAGTGTGAAAGAGACGGCAAGTCCCAAGCAGGCCTGGATCGTCCAGTCCATTCCTGGATGCTGAGTCAGAAGGACAAAAGGGCAGGGTTCCAAGGGGGTCCTTGACTTAGCTTACACATTTAGACGAAAAGAGGGATCAAGGGAAGCCACAGCATCATAGATAAGCTGTACCTGTTACAACGCGCTGAACCCACCTACCAGGCCCCAGAGGCAGGTCGGGATATCAACTTCTGCTGCATTGGACAGGGATATGGAACCAGGAAGAAGGTACGCAGAGTCGAGGCAGTCAAGGGGAGCAAAGCCTAAAATTTCCCTCCCCTTGTAGGTCACATTTGCTCCATGACAATTCTTTGAGCCATTTAAAAAAAAAAAAAAAAAAAAAGACTCAATTATATCAATCGATTGTCTGATTGATTTCGTTCCAGGACCTTCTACCACTCTTCCTTTGATATGCATTCGGATTGTTCTCTCCGCGTGCTCCAAATCCCCTTGAAGGCCCTACTCACAGAACCACAATGAGACTCTAAGTCAGGCAGGACAAGGGACAAGGGCGGTGGAGGGATGTCCTTCCTCATCCGGAGCTCAGCCTCTCCGTGTGTGCTCTGGGAGAACCTTCCCTCTAACGACTCGCGGTGCGTTTGGAGATACCCAGAACCTCAGGGTCTCTTTATTTATTTCGAGATGTGAGTGACAAACTAAGCCATATTTCCTGAGAGTGCTGTAAGGGTGTGCCTGCATTCTCCAACTTAGATGTAAATGCCAGGTGGGGCAAAAGGTAGGAAGTACCCTTCCTCTCTCCCGTGGCCTCTTCTGGATCATTCCTACCGTTTCAATCAAGAGTTTGAGAAATCCATATGTATTCCTCTCAGTTCACGCTCCCACCCGAAGGAGAAGCAAATGCTTACCATGTGCCTGACACCACGCTAAGGGTCTCACATCCATCATCTCGTGGGATCTGTACAATGGCCTCATCCTCTGTGCATGCATGCCCGCACACCCCTGTTTACGGGTGACCAGGCCAAGCATCAGAGAAATCCATTTCCCAAGGTTAGAAAGTGGTGGGACTGGCACGCCGACCCAGACTGGCTAACTGTAGAGGCAAAGCTTTCCCTAATGCAGCTACACCGCCCTTCTTGAAAATGGAACTTGGGATCCGGAGAAATCCTCCCCTGTCTCCGCTCAATCCAGGCAAAACCGAACGGGAAAGGGGATCAGCGTCCCTTGGCCTTCTCACGTCAGCCAGCCAGAACCATTCGACCTTGCAAATCCCTCTTAGTAAAGTTAGAAGCCTGTTTTTCTCCAATTTCCAAGGAGTTGCATTTGGCATCCAGTAAATGACCTGAATCCTTGCCATTGCTGGCTTCATTTCCACAGCCTGCTCGTGGATTTGGAGAAAGAGCTGGTATGTTCTCCAAACCTCACCCTTTAATTCCTTGGGGATGAGGACATAAGCCAAAGGAAACCGCTTCCAGGCCAGAGTTGCCCTTCTACCTGGGCGGATCTCGGATACAACCACCCTGACCCGTGCTCCTTAGTGGCAGAGACCCCGGGGATTCACCCACCCTTACAAATGCCACCAGGGCAGAGAGCGGAGAGGCCCCGAATAAACAGCCAAACACAGGGAAAGGATTCATTCATTGTGTACTGCTCCATTGATGTGCGTTGCCATGGTGACCTCTGATTATTTTTGAACGAGGAGAATTAATCCTATTGAATTTTCTGTCCTAATAACTTAAGAAATTAATTTTCCATATTATAAAATTCAAATGCACAATCCCATGAACCGAGGTTCGGCAAGTTAAACAAATCTATCCGACTGCATTCTGGGCTCAGAAATGCTGTTTTCCAGATGGGAAAGGGCAGGGCCTGGCGGCAGATGGGCATTGTTGACTGCATTCTCGCTCTGATAGCTCGCTTTTTAATCACAGAAAGCAGAGGCTCTTGTAGAATTGTTAGAATCTTCCAGAAAGGAAGGGCAAGCCATGCCAAGCCACGTAGAGCTCTAGTTTCTCTCGCTTATGAAGTTTTAAGACCTTGCCTGGTCAGCCTGACTACGCACGGACGCCTCCCTTCCTCTTCATTTGCTCTAATGGCAAGTTCATCCCTGGATAGGTGAGTCTTAGGGTTCAGTTCACCCAACCAAACTCTGGAACTGGGCGACTCCGGAACCATCTCTTATGTTGCCGCTACAACCTCCTTCAGGGCCAATGTTGGCCTAGTATTTCTAGGCTGTCCAAGACAACTCAGTGGCCTCCTAATAACCGAGGGTCATGTCGTACCTACCTCTCCCTCCTTCAACTCTTCTGGCTCACACTGTAAGATCCAGCATTCTATCTTGATCCCTGTCTTACCGGCCATCTCCTCCCGCCATGGTGAATTCTAACATCCTGGTAACTAGACATCTCTTGCCCTGAACTCCCTCCCATTTACGACCCCCTTCAGGACTGGAAACATGCTCTGGGAAGATTTTTCTGGGGTTTTTAACCAATGGTTTTCCTGACCCCTACATGTCAGCTCCTTCACTATGGGGTCTTGTCACGGTTTCAGAATGATGATGGGGACCCTTGGACCCTTTGGACACGGTGTGTCAACAACCCCGAAGAAAATCCAGAGTCGGCCTTGGCAAACTGATCATCTCCTTTAGATGCTACTCTGCACTAATGTATGGGTCCCTACCAGTCCCCAAGATCACCCCCTTCCCACCCTCTGTGCCACCGTCACCATTATCTTCCCGATTGAAGAGTAACCACTGTGGCTATCATTGGCTGACAGTTTTAGCCCTGGTTCTTTTGGTTTTAAAGACCAGAAACAGGGGTGCCTGGGTGGCTCAGTCGGGTAAGCGTCCGGCTTGGGCTCAGGTCAGGATCTCATGGTTCACGGGTTTGAGCCCCGTGTCGGGCTCTGTGCTGACAGCATGGGGACTTGTATTTTATTGGCCGGTTGCTTGGTGGGTTCATGGGAATCGTGGTGGGAACCAAAGTAGATCAGGCCTTACAGAAAAGGAGCTGTTGAAACAGAAGCCCCTCGGTCCCCCATGGTGGCCATTTCTCCATACCGATTAGCTTCCTCTGGTTCTTGTTCATGTAGTGAGCGTCCCTTTCAACTTCAACTCATACTCACACGTGGTCCTTCAGAGCCACTGAGGCAGATGGGCGTTGTTAACCGTACTCTCGCTTATGCCGATTCAGTGATGACCTTTCGGCTCAATTCCCAAATCTACCTTAGAAGGGGGAGATCGACAAGATGCACAATGGCCATCGAGGGCAGTGACGGCTCTGTTCTACGTCCAAGCTAGGAAGGCAGGGATGTGGCGTGGGGGCCACGTTGGGCACTGACCAAGTCGGAGGTCCTGAAAGGGAAATAACCACGGTTCACATTAACAGCTCCAGCCCAAAGCCTAGATGGATTACACGTCCTAAAAGGCATAATACACGAGGGACAAAATTCGAATCCGAAACGAAGTAACGGGAAATACTGGAGCAAGAAACTTGGGCCGTGAACCTGCCTGGACGTGTCTGAGTATGGAGGCTTGCCCTAGAAAATGATTCAGGAGCTAGAGGACTCAGCCTTCAAGTCTCAGCTCCTCACAGGACCAGCGCTGGGTTTAATGTTTGCCAATCGGGGCTTCATTAAAGTTCAAGTTGGCATTTCCTGTAGATCTTTGTTTCTCATGGGCCTTCGGGGACGCACAACCTCTCATCTGGTGCTCCTTGTGGTAAACCAGGACCCCAGTTAGCCCCCTAGGCTATCCTCTGTGATGTCAGGGACTGTTAACATTTCCTGAACCCACTTCTTCTCTGGTGACTCTCGTAAGACTCTGTGCTTCGGGTGAAATCGTCCAGGAAAGGAAAAAGAGGAAGAAGAGGGAGGAAGAGGGAGGAAGAGGGAGGTACGTGTGCTCAAAAGCCACAGATGCCACACTAGTTGAAGGCGCAGGGAAAACAAAGGAAATTAACTTCGGCCCCAGTCTCACGTGGGAGACACAGACACCAATTTTTATCCCACGATGCTTTCCATGTTTTCCCCAAGGTTTACGTAAGGTGCCCGTGGACGGAGAAGAGGAAGTCGTTTGCCGGGGGGGTGGGGGGAACGCTGGGAAAGCTTAACGGAAAAAGATAACATTTGAATTGGTGCTTAGATGAAAAAGAGGTCATCAGTTAGGGAAGGGCAGGAAAGATATTCTAGGTTTAAAAAAAAATGCTTAGGCACAAGCATGGCTATGTGAAAGAACCTTGCAGAGAGTAAGCAAGACCATTTTAGCCGGAAGCGGACAGAAAATCCAGCTCATTCCAGGGGAAGCAAGGGATTTATTGGCTCACACAACTGTCAGTTCAGGAATACATGGGATTCAGGAAGGACTGGATGCAGGTTCTTTGTCGATGTCATTCAACAGCTTCTGCCTCTCTGTGTCCCTCTGTCTCTGTCGGCCCCTATCTCTCTGTCTCCTTTCCACAGACACACTCATACCCACGCACAGAATTTCTAGAGCTTTCTCTCTTCCTTTGAACATGCTCCTTTTTTTGCACCTCTCCCCTGCCCTTGTTTGTCTGCCATCACTTCTATTCTTAGGCAGACGTGCCCGTGTACATGTGCACACACACACACACACACACGTACACACCCGTGCACGCACACATACACGATCTCCCCACCACCGTGATCTTTCACAAACACGTCCCGTCGTCTTTGTCTCGTAAGCAATTCTCAGGCACAGGATCTGCTGTCTCCCTTTCTCTGTTTCTCTGTCTCTCTTTCCATCTCATACTGTCCCCCCGCCCCCAGCCATCCATCGCTTTTCTGTTTTTGTCTTTCTTTCCTTTCCAAAGCTCTGTGTCTCTCAGGCGGTGGTCCCCAAATCCCCAGACGGCATTTGGAAATGGGGACTGGGAGACCATTTTGTGCTTCTCTCTCTTCCTCTTTGTCTCTCTACCCAGATGAATCTCTGCCCTCCCTCCCCCGTTTCCCCAGTTCAGTCCTGCCAGACCCTTTCCCGATGAATAACCAAGAGAAGGTGTAATGAAGCCAGTGTTAACCGCAGCCCCCAGCTTTCAGCAGGAAAAATGACCCTGACAGGCTTTTCCAGCAAGAACCAGGCACTTCCTGCCACCGCTGAGGACCTCTCTGCTCTCCCTGTGTCCACAAATTAATAACACCAATAGCAACCACAAAGACTTCGAGGAAAACACAGCCCTGTGGTCAAACCCCGGCTCACAGATAACCGTTTAAAGGGAAGGGGGGGAAGAAAGTTTAAAAACTTACCGCTGTGTCGGTTGTGAACCTTCTCCCAGCTCTGCTTTCTTGCCACCGTGACTGACGTGTAACTTCTTCTGTTTCCAAACCACGAGTCATTCTAGGGGAACGTTTGAGACCGTTCTCGTCCTTCTAGGGGACCGTTTGAGACCGTTCTCGTCCACACTCCCCAGCGGACTGGCCATGCTGCACATCCTCTGTGGCTTGCGTTGTTCAGGCTAAAACCTGGGTCCCCCGGGGAAGTGGACGGGTCCACAGCGGGGCGTGTGCCTGGGTCTGACCATGTCTGTTTGCACACGTGTATCGCCACAGTATCCAGGCCTCTGTCGACGTAGGTGCCCCGGGGGTTCTAGGCGTGTCCTCGCGTTGGTGCGGCAGAGAGAAGGCATTTCAGAAAAGCCTCTATGTGCTTTCTTGCCCCGGCTCGGAAGTGAATCTGAGTGTTTGTGTGTGAATGGTGTTTATTTGACTTTCTATCTTACTGGGCGCATGTTATTTTGAGGCTCCCTGTAAAAGATAGGGAGGCTGGTTCTTGTTTCGGAGCCTGTGAATGATCAGAATGCCACGATAACTGGACACTTGGAGCTTCTTGTGAAAGAAACATCGAGAAGTGCCCTGCCAGCACCCCCATCTTCAGGGGACACGAGTACTTGCTCAGTGCAGAGACGTAAGCAGCAGGCAAGACTCATCCGGGCTTCCCAAGGCCAAGGCGTGAGTTTAGATGTTAGAAGTGACACTCTCGGTGAGACTGAAATGATTGGGGAGGGTGGAGGGAGCAGGGCTGGGCGCAGGGGGAGGAAGGAGAGTTCTTCTTTCCTGGGGAGGTTTGCCTGGTCAGGAGCCCAGGAGAAGGGTCTTTTCTCTGCTGTTTAGCGCCTCCCTTTGTCCGATCCCGGCAGCGAAAACCCTTCCCGTTTTCCAAACCGGGGATTAGAAGCAACACGTTCAAGGTCGCCCCCGGCACATTGGACCCAAGCGTCCCTTTCAGGGTTTTTATGTGGAATCTGTAGTTCCTGTCCCACCGGGGTTGCCTCGGAAGAGCATGCCTTGGGGTGGGGGGACGGGTTGTGTGCGTGTGTCTGGGTGTGTGCACATGCTGTGTGTGCTGGTCCCGGGCTGAGACCGTGGGCAGAAATGAGGATGACGAAGGTGCAGGGCGGCTTCACGTGGGCAGTGGTCTCTCGTGTGGGATCCTTCGTGTGACCCCACCGTCTGGGCCAAGCTCAGAGCTACACACACACACACACACACACACACGTACAGTGATAGATGTGCACACCTGCTCACACGCAACGCACACACACACAAATGCACAGACTTCTTCCGGCCGAGGCACGTGTTATTACTGCCTCTGACCCTCGACACACACGCCAGGCAGATCTACTCAGCTACAAAGTCACCTGCAGAAGATTTACATGCAAAAACCCAGTCTTCTCTTTGACGTACAGGGGTTCTTGAACCCCTGGAGGCATTTGGAAACAGGGGTGGAGGGAAAAAAAAAAGCCATTTTGATGTCACGTGACCTGTATGTGCTACGATATTGAGTGCCGGTGCTCAAAGGATGTTAATTCTGCTCCACCCGGAAGCAGGCCGTTGAAAATGCCTATAGCGCCCCCATCTGGAGAAAATCTGAAGAGAAGCAAAACCAGGCCAGCTCACGCACAACTGGAATCCCTTTAACAGGCCACCTGCATGCAATCGTCTACGGGTATGGGCCACTGTGACCCCTACAATTTCATCCAGCCGGAAGCAAGGTCAGAGAAATATATAAGGAGTCATACACAACATGCATCATTCAACTGCAAATCACGGGGAATTTAGCGTATTATTACGTAGCTGAAGTATAGTTCGTTTTTGCAAAAATTATACAATCTCATGTTAGTGATAGTGCTTTTAAAAAAAGCTGTAGTAGGGGGCGCCTGGGTAGCTCAGTCGGTTAAGCGTCCGACTTCAGCTCAGGTCACGATCTCGAGGTGCGTGAGTTCGAGCCCCGCGTCGGGCTCTGGGCTGATGGCTCAGAGCCTGGAGCCTGTTTTGGATTCTGTGTCTGCCTCTCTCTGACCCTCCCCCGTTCATGCTCTGTCTCTCTCTGTCTCAAAAATAAATAAACATTAAAAAAAATTTTTTTTAAATCTCTCTAGGATAGTGCTTCTCAAAAAAATTTTTTTTTTTAGACAGAGAGTACAAGCAAAGGAGAGGGGCAGAGAGAGAGAGAGAGAGAGGAGAGGGAGAATCTCAAGCAGGCTCCTCACTCAGCACAGAGCCCAAGGTAGGGCTCTATCCCACGACCCCGGGATCATGCTGAAATCAAGGGTCGGACGCTCAACTGACTGAGCCACCCAGGTGTCCCTGCTTCTTGATTATTAATGTGCACACAAATGACCTAGGAATCTTGTTGCAGAACGGATTCTGATTCGGAAGGTCTGGGGTGGAGGCTGAAATTCTCCATTTCCAGCAAGTGCTCAGGATATACTGATGTTGTTGGTCTACAAGGTTCTAAAACACAAGTGCTCAAACCTGGCTACACACTGAGATCACCCGGGGACTTTAAACAATATTGATGCTTGGGTCCCATCATCAGAGAATTTTATTTAATTGTCCGAAGGGTGACAATTAAATCACCCACAGGGCGCCTGGGTGGCGCAGTCGGTTAAGCGTCCGACTTCAGCCAGGTCATGATCTCGCGGTCCGGGAGTTCGAGCCCCGCGTCAGGCTCTGGGCTGATGGCTCGGAGCCTGGAGCCTGTTTCCGATTCTGTGTCTCCCTCTCTCTCTGCCCCTCCCCCGTTCATGCTCTGTCTCTCTCTGTCCCAAAAATAAATAAACGTTAAAATTTCTTTAAAAAAAAAAAAAAAAAGATTTGGACGCTTAACTGGCTGAGCCACCCGGGAGCCCCTCGTGAAGTCTTTTCTGACGCACCGTGAGAGATTTAATTATTCTCTCTTGGGTGCTGCCTCTGATCCAGTAACATGTCTATATCATAACCTGTCATAAAATTGTGCAGATATTACACTTACACGCATCCAGCTCCTTGAGGGGCGACACAACGCCTCACTGTGGGCTGCAGGGTGGTGTGGAGGGCAAAGTCTGAGGACCCGGCTGGAATCTGTCTCGTCCTTGCGGTTAACTGGAACCGGGGCGGGGGGGAGGGGGCAAGTTACTGATCTCTCTGTGGCTTGCTCTCCTCTCTTGAAATACACATGAGAACAAAGGCCAACAATAGACGTTGGACAAAGGATACATTTTCCTCCTACCGGGGTGGAGCAGAGCCTGAAATTCTCCACTTTCAGGGGACACACCCACGTGGCTGTCTACAAGGTTCTGAAACACTGGGTTCTGTATCCGTGAGGCTTAGCACTTTTCCTAGGACGTGGCTGGAGGCAAGACGCTCTCACTTGCCTGACCTGGGAAGTCAAACTGGGATCCGCACACGTCCCGATGACTGCCGTCATCACCGGGAAAAACCATGAACGATGGTGACCGGTAACTCTAAAGGTGTTGGCACACTTCCACCCAAGAGTCTCCATTCTGGGAATGTCGATCCGGGGAACGAAGCATCAAAATCAAAAGCTGGGGGCGCCTGGGGGGCTCAGTCGCTTAGCTGTTAAGCGGCTGACTTTGGTTCAGGTCATGATCTTGCGGGTGGAGAGTTCGAGCCCCGAACGGACTCTTTGCTGTCAGCGATCCTCAGTCTCCCTCTCTCTCTCTGCCCCTCCCCTGCTTGTGTGCATGTGCGCTCTCTCACTCTCTCTCTCTAAAAAATAAATGAACATTAAATGAAATAAATGAACATTAAAAAATGTCAAAAGCTGCACGCACAAAGATGTTCATTGCTGCATTATCTATATGGCCAAAACAAACAAAATAAACATAATATATATAATATATATATTATATATTATATAATATATAATATATATAATATATAATATATAATATATAATATATAATATATAATATATAATATATATATAATATATATAATATATAAACAAAATATATATTATATTAATATATATTTAAATATATATTAATATATATTATATATAATATATAAATATATATTTAAATATATATTAGTATATAATAATACATTATATATATTAATTGTATATTAATATATATAATTATATATATTAATATATATAATTTATACAAATATATATAAAATATAAATATATATATAAATATATATAAATAATAGAGCTTTTTTAAAATATCTTCTTAATAAAGCTATTCCTTCTTTTTCCCCCCTAGGTACAGAAATCAGTCTATTCCATGAGTCTTCTCTGAGTTCTTATATCATGGAAGAACTAGGTGGTTACTCCAAAGATCAGGCTTCAGCCTGATACACAGGTATAGACCCAAAACATTATACTGAAATATAAGAGAAAGAAACAGCATCAGCACCTGGGAAAATGCCGGCTTTAGAGTAGAAAGACCTGAATCCCGGTTGCAACCTGTGTGGGTCAAGTCATAGCACTTCTCTGTTAAAACCTGCCAATGCCCTGTTGCCTCTCTCAACATAAAAGCCCAAATCTTTACTGTGGTCTCCAAAGCCCTGAATGACCTGGATCAAGTCCCCGACCTCATCACACGGCACTTTCCTTGCTCACCTGGCTCCAGCCCCTCTGGTCTTGTTGCTCTACAGCATGCCAAGCATGCCGGCCCCAGGGCCTTTGCAGTTAAGGATTCCTTTGCCTAGAAATAAGGCCAACTCTCATTTCCCTCAAGTCTGTTCAAATGCTCTTGTTTTAATGTTTATTTTTGAGGGAGAGAGAGACACAGAGTGTAAGCGGGGGAGGGGCAGAGAGAGAGAGGGAGACACAGAATCGGAAGCAGGCTCCAGGCTCTGAGCTGTCAGCACAGAGCCCGACGTGGGGCTTGAACCCACGAACAGTGAGATCATGACCCGAGCCAAAGCCGGACGCTTAACCAACTGAGCCACTCAGGCGCCCCTAAATGCTTTTGTTTTAGTGAGGCTTTCCTTAACCATTCTCCATAAAATTGCAACCCCCGTATCTGCCCCCGCACTTTCCTGCTTTCAGTTTCTTCCATAACCCTCATCACTATCAGATATAATACGTACTAACCATTTGGATTCTGCCCTCCCTCCACTAAAAGTTAAGCTCCTCCTAGGGCCGCCTGGGTGGCTCCATCGGTCAGCTCAGGTCATGATCTCGCGGTCCGTGAGTTCGAGCCCCGCATCGGGCTCTGTGTTGACACCTCAGAGCCTGGAGCCTGCTTCGGATTCTGTGTCTCCCTCTTTCTCTCTCTGCCCCTCCCCTGCTCACGCTCTCTCTCTGTCTCTCTCTCTCTGTCTGTCTCTCAAAAATAAATAAACATTAAAAACATGTTTTTCATGGGCAGGGATTGCTGTCTGTTTTGTTCATTGTTGTATTGCCAGAGCCTAGAATGACGCCCAGCATACGGTAGGCCCTCAACAAACATCTATTGAATAAGTGAATAAAATAATAAGCAAGACTGTGTCTTCATCTACAAAAGGGGGCATGATATTTCTCCGTTCACGGAGTCCCTATGTCAGAGCAGCTGGTACCCGCTGGGCACCATGGAGCAGAGGGCACCTTCCGAATGGTCTCAGTAAGGATCATTGCAGTAGGCAAGCCACGCCCATCTCACCAGAATCCTCTGCAAGTGAGACAGTGCGCCAGCAAAACTCCAGTGCCTACCTCGGAGGCTCTGTGCATTCTAATAAGAAAGCAGCCTTCATTTCTGCACTCAGCAGCACAGGCTGTCAACCGCCAAGGAAGGTGGGGGGAGGGGGGTGGAGAAAAAGAAGAAGAAGAAAAAAAGAAAATGAAATGCACCTCGGCGAGTTTTGCATCCAGGAAAGTATACAGACTTTTTTTTTTTTTTTTTAATCATAAAACCAGAAAGACAAAAGCAACCAGTTTAACAAATTAGACCAGTTCTTGTCAAAGGAGATGTTTTTTTTTTTTAAGCCAGGACTAAACAACCCTCCCAGCGCTGTAGAAGTCTGCAAATGTGAAATTCTTGGAGCTTGAAAAGGTCTCTCTCGCCAGCGCAAATGCTTCCAATAATACCCAGAAACAAGATTCATTAAAAGCTATCTTTAGCATTATCAGCGATGGTGTTATTATCCCGTGTCCTTCATAAAGTACATTGCGGGCTTCCACTCCAAATCACAAAGGAGGAGCAAGGGGGAGTCTCCTTGCTGCGCTGGCAGAGCGAAGAGAGGATCTAGGAATTTAAACCAGAAAGCCAAACTGGGAGAAGCATGATCTGCAACAAATAATTGTAACATGCCACCGGGATGCATTTCACGAAGAAGAGAGCTTCCTGCGTCTTCCGGGTATCAGAGAAGGGGCACTTAACAAAGTTCCAATAGCATCTGCCAGGACAGCTAAACACAGAGATCAAGGGGACCGTTAGGGACCATGGGAAGGACCGGGCAATAGTCCCCAGCAAGGAGTTGGCGCTCGGCTAACATTTCTTGAATGAGTCAATAAGGGAGTGGATGGATCCAAACACGAAGCCGCGAACCGCCAAAATACTTGACGTGCTCATCCACAACATTGTATTTGTTGGTTATCCTCGAGGAACACGGGGGCAAGTGACGCAGGCTTCCCCAAGCTCAGCGGGGAGGAAAGAGTCCAGGTCAGCTGAATCCATATGGTGCAATTAATTACCCCCCCCCAAAAAAAAAAAAGACAGGCTTGATCACCACTGGAGACGGCACAGCAGGTGTAGTAACCAAATCTCAGACCCTGGTCTGGGATGTGCGACAATTTATCAGCCGTAGTTTCCCAAAGAACACGATCAAGAGGCGAAACTAGTAAGAATCTCCACCCTCGGGGAAACGGTAACCACCGAAACCCTGCGTTCCTCGTGAGACCATAAACCCATTTTCTGGGGCATGTTCGTTACCAAGCATTTATCATGTACCAGGCGCTGTGCCTGACCGGAATCTTCTTACCAGCCCCTGAAGACAAAGCTCCTAAGGTGGTTAAGAGCAAGGACGCCAGAGCGTCTGGGCTGGAAGCCAGCTCTGTCACTGACTAGCTGAATGGGCTCAGGCAGCCTCACGTCTGCAGCCTCAGTTTACCTACCCGTGAACTCGACTGATCATAGTTCCTATCTCAGACACCTGCTGTGAGGGGTGAGAGGGGTTAATCCACATGTAGCGCTTGGAACATGTCCAGCACAGAATACGTGCCGTGGGGGTGTGAGGTCCCTATCAGCCAGAGATGCCAAGGAAGGTGGCTAATGTCACACGATTACTCGGTGGCCGGGCTGGGATTAAAACAAGGGTCATTCTGTCCCCCACGCTCACCTTCTTAGCAATGATGCCATCCATTTGTCTGATTTTTGTCGAGGAGGCAAAATTCCTGAATCATATAAAAATACCTCTTGAATCAGCTCTTAAGCTGTTCTAACACAATGTGGGGAAACTAGGAAGTGAAACATGTGCATACCAAGGAGTTCCAGAATCTGCAGAACTTGGGGCTTTGGTTGGCTGCACGTGAAGAAAGAGGTCAGCGCAGTTCCCAATTTTCTGGCGTGGGTGCCTGGGGAGGAAGGAGGAAGACTGTGTTTGGGGCTGATAGGCTGGGGTAAAGACGTGGCGTGCCCGAGGGCTGGGCTCAACTCAGATAATGCAAATTTGGCAAACACCACTGCAGACCTCATCTGCAATATAGGCAGATAATTTGACTTACATAGACTTGCAAGAAGGCAAGAGAGAAGAAACCTAGAAGCATGAGATTTAGAATCAACACATTCGTGGCACCTGGGTGGCTCAGTTGGTTGAGCGTCCGGCTTCAGCTCAGGTCATGATCTTGCAGTTTTTGAGTTCAAGCCCTGCATCGTGCTCTGCGCTGACAGCTCAGAGCCCGGAGCCTGCTTCAGAATTTCTCTGACCATCCCACACTCACACTCTTTCCCTTCCTCTCTCAAAAATAAATAAACATGAAAAAAATTAAAAAAAAAAAAAAAAAGAAAGAAACCCACACACAGTACTTCAATAAATATCTGATGATGCTTTAAAACTGTCAGGAGTTCGGGGAACCTGAGTGGCTCAGTCGGTTGAGCGTCTGCCTCTTGATTTCGGCTCAGGTCAGGATCCCAGGGTTGTTGGGATTGAGCCCCGAGTCAGGCTCTGCCCACTGAGTGTGGAGCCTGCTTAGGATTCTCTCCCTCTCTCTCTCCTTTTGCCCCTCTCCCCTGCTCTCTCTCTTTTTCCTAAATAAAATAAAAAAAAAAAATTTAAAACAGTCAAATGTTTTAAATAGACAAAAAACTGGATGAAAAAAAGCTTGCAACTATTGTAAACCTGTCCCATCCGTCCTGTCAACACCTTTAATTCTTAGAGCTCAGAGGGAATGAAAGCAATCCTGGCTTAAAGGTAAGGATGCTAAAACACATGGGGTCCTTTTATATACAGGCGAGTTGGGGAGCTTGGAGCTCAACCAGGCTTTTCAGACCCCAGGGTTCACGTCCCCTCCCCGCTGCTTCCTTTAAAAAACAACCTTTGTGATCACAGAGATGCTGGTCTAGAAGACTGGGCACGTGCTTGGCCCAGAGACCCTTCTCGCCGCTAGGGACTGTTGCCTGACCTTGTTCCCGTTTTGTTGACTCGTGCTACAGGCGTCTTTTGCGCAAGACGCAGCAAACCCTTTTCGGAATAGCATTTGCAAATGCCATCCGTCAATAAAAAGCTATTTGTGCCCCGGTGTTCGTGTGCGTCTTTCACGTACGCGTGGCTGCATGTGTGTGTGTGTGAGCCGTGAACAGCCTGGCACTCAGTAGGTCTTCAACAGGACGACTGTGCCTAACCAACCCCTCACTTAAGTCCACGAGGGCGTCCTTGTAATTTCAACCACTGCACGGGGCAAAGCACCTAACAGGCTCCGGCCTGCTTTGCTTCCAGACGTGTCTTCTGAATCGGGGCACAGCCCCGGGTTCTGGTGGAGGCCGTTCTCCAGAGGAAAAGGGTTTTTAGGTTTCATCTGCCGGCCGGCTCTGCTGCTTTGGAAGGCCTCGCAGTCGGGGAAAACTGCGGCTCTCTGGATCCAGGAGGGAGGCAATTAAATTTTTTTTTTTTTCAACGTTTATTTATTTTTGGGACAGAGAGAGACAGAGCATGAACGGGGGAGGGGCAGAGAGAGAGGGAGACACAGAATCGGAAACAGGCTCCAGGCTCTGAGCCATCAGCCCAGAGCCTGACGCGGGGCTCGAACCCACGGACCGCGAGATCGTGACCTGGCTGAAGTCGGACGCTTAACCGACTGCGCCACCCAGGCGCCCCAGAGGGAGGCAATTAGACGCTGAGTGTCAGTTAGCAAGCATCTGCCCACCGGCGCCCCAGGAACAGGCAGGTTTGCAAGACAGCGGCTAAGCCTCATCTTACCAGGACTCTCACTGACTCAGGCCTCCCACAGCAGCTGGAAACCTCTCTCACCCGGGGCAGGCCGGGGGCAGCTCCTCAAAGCCGGAAGCCCTCGCTTCCCCGGGCTCTGCTCTGCCTCCCGGCCTCCTACACCCTCCTTTCCTTACTCCCCATCCGCCCCCTGTGACAACTCCTCCCCCAGCAGAGTGGGGCGACGTTGGAGGGAGGGACACAGTCTCCTGGTTTAGCTACAAAGGGAAATGCGCTCTGACTTAATCGGAAGATTGGAGGGTAACTGACTGCAACAGGTTTAGGATGGGCACATACACGGTTATGGGTCCTGGAGGTGTACCTTTAAGCCAAGCAAAGATGGCATCCGTCTTCATGGTCCTTGATTCTCATAGGGCAGGGGGGGGGGATGGCCGGCATAATAAATAACTGAATAATAAGATTTTAGCTAGGGCGAAGGGTTACCCAGAAAATAACCAGGGCAATGAAATCCAGAAGGGTGTGTACGAGTGTGTGCGTGGGGCACTACTTTACTTTAGCGTGAGTGGTCAGGGGAGGTCTCTCTGAGGCTTTGGAGAGGTGAGAGAAGGCCGAACATAGAAAGATCCAGAGAAAGAGCATCCCAGGCAAAGGGAAAAGGCAGGACAAAATCCTCGACACCTGCCATCAAATAGTCTTCTCAAAATGACATTTTTGCTGCATCCGCAAATCATCTCTAGTCATCTCTGTGCCACCGGTAATTTGTCTCACATTTTAGGAGACGCGGTGCGAGATCATCTGTAAATTCCCTCTTTTCTGCCATTCTTCTATTCTGTGAATCTCCCCGGGCAAAGCCGGTGTCAGCATGCAACAAAGGATTTGGAGGAAGAGAAGGGGCCAGGGGCCGGGAACTAAAGATCTTCCCCATCAAGCCTCCCTATTCGGGGTCAAAGAACAAGGTCAAGACACAAAACCTTCTGGTCCTTCTCTTCCACCGCCTCCCACCAGACGCCTGGATCATCTCCCAGCCTCCCCAGCCTTGTGAATCTAGAGAAGAGTTGCAGAAGGGAGAAGACAGAGAGGGACTGGAATGCCATTAGTTAAATGCATTGTTAAGAGCCTGCAGATTCAGAGCCCCTGGCAATGCCTCATCCTCAACAAATGACCATAGCTTCTTGCCGGGGGTGGGGGGGGGAGCGGGGGGAGCAGCTCCTTCTCTAATGAAGGGATTCATGGCTTCTTGTTCTAATGAAAATGTACAGATGAGTCTTCTTAGTTTTAGGTAGAACTTTGGATTTTCATGTGCAAGGTGGTCTCCTGGGCTCCTGATCTCATAGGAAAGCACGCAAGTATTCCCCGGCCCAGGGTTTTTTCAAGGTCAGCCCTACTGATGTTTTGGGGCCAGATCATCCTTACCGCGGGGAACTGTCCCGCACGTCACTGGATGTCTGGAGGGCATCCGTGGGCTCTACTCACTACAAGCCAGCTGTACCCCTGCCCTCAGCTGTGAAAAACAAAAGAATGTCTCCAGACATTGCAAAATACCCCCTGGGGGACAGAATCCCCTCGGTTGAAAACTACCGCCCAAGCCTCACACTGGAGCAGAAAATATCTGATTGAAGAAAAGGACGTGTTTCTGCTTCTCTCACACAAACTGGATTTGCACTGGTTCCCCAACATCCTGGTTGAGACATCTTCACTCTGTGGCATCCGTTCAGCTGGATATCATATATTCACCCAGGAAATTAAAAGCTGGAATGAAAAGCTTGTACAAACTGAGGACTGTTAAAAACGCTCAATGTCACAGCACTGCAAGAAGGGTTCCCAACAAGCCATGAACTTGGAGACGTTCCCCCTTGAACAACATTAATGCTGATCAGACCCCAAGTGAATCGAACTAATTAAAATTTAGCAGCGTCCTGATTCTCTCTGGTAAGATACGTGGGGTTGTCTGTTACGGGAGCGTTCGGAACTCGGGCACCAAACCATAACCTCACATAATGGGACACTTTATAAGGTGCAAAGATAAGATGACAACATGAATTCTCTTGAGATTAGTGACTCAAAATAAAATATCGCATCATTCTATTTGTTTCCAATTATCTTGTTTAAATTCTTCATTTGATTCTTCATTTAAATAATTCTTGTGTATTCTCTACTACCCCTATGTAGAAGCAGGGATCTTACCTACATGCCTCGCTGCTAACCCTTCAGTGCTTAGAATCGTGCTTGACACAGACTAAGAACTCCGTCTATACTCAGCGAATAGACGCATTTGGAATGAATGAAGTTATTCCTGGTAAGTGTTGGTTAGAACTTGGGGGGGACTGACAAGAGAGGCTGACAGGGAGGTCATTGCAAGTGGGGCAGACAGTGAGGCAAAGTCCTTTTGTCTTCCCTCTTTCCTTATTTTTTATGCTTCTGGGTGTGGGCGTGTCCCATCTGAAGCTCCTGACGGGTGAGTTTCAAACCATCCTCATACCTTTCCAACTCACACTCATGGGTTCCGGCCTGCTCGCAGTCTTTGATTCCCGTTGCCTGCTGTGTAGACCTCACGGTCCCACATCAAGCAGCCTACAGAGACTGCCTCGTCAGTGTCCACGGTTACACCAACCAACTTCCCAACAAATCCCTTAAATATATACCAGACATGATTCCTTCCTTTTGGGGCTCACCCTGTAACAAGATAGTATGGGAGACAGACATATACACTGATAACTATTTCATAACCACACCACAGAACATGCGTACGTATATACGCACACGTACACACACATGCATGCACACACACACACACACACACACACACAATCTATGGTTCTACTCCTCTGGCTGAATCCTGACTGATACACAACCTACACAAATTGATTCATACCTAAGTGGCATCCAAGGACCCGTCCAGAGAACGTATCAGGATTCTTGACCAGGCACTCTGGGGAGACCTTGTAAAGAAGTTAAATGATCGCTGTTTGGAGCTCAGAAGATACATCCTCAACACCCCTTTTTGCTGAATAAGAACGATGTGACCTTGGATAAGTCAAATAACATCTTGGGTCTATAGTTTCTCCCTCTGTAAAATGGAGGAGTCAAACACCCACTTGTGTTGGAAACATTTACCGCCAAATATCAGTGTTTTCCCCCTCACCACTCATTTCCCAGCCTTCTTACAGTCAGGCCGGGTGTGTAATTAATCCTGGCCAGTGCGCTGTGAGTGGAAAGGATGTGCCACTTCCTGCTGAGGCATTTAAAAGCCAGTGTGGGCACGTGTCTTTTTGAATTAGTGTTTTCGTTTCCTTTCGGTAAATACCTAGCAGTGCTACTGCTGGGTCATAGGGTAGGTCTATTTTTAATTTTTTGAGGAACCTCCGTACTGTTTTCCAGAGCGGCTGCACCAGTTTGCATTCCCACCAGCAGCGCAAGAGGGTTCGTTTTTCTCCGCATCCTTGCCAACACCTGTCGTTTCTTGTGTTGTTGGTTTTGGCCACTCTGAAAGATGAGAGGTGATATCTCATTGAGGTTTTGATTCGCATTTCTCTGATGATAACTGATGTCGATAAAAGATTTTCCTGTCTTCTGCCCAGGTTTAACGTTTATTTATTTAGTTTGAGAGAGAGAGTGCAAATTGGGAGGGGTAGAGAGAGAGGAAGAGAGAGAATCCCAACCAGACTCCATGCTGTGAGTGCAGCTCTGACTCAGAGCTCGATCCCAAGAACCCTGAGATCATGACCTGAGCCAAAAGCAACAGTTGGACGCTCAACCGGCTGAGCCACCCAGACCCCCGAGTCTTCTGCCCATTTTTAATCGGGTTACTTGTTTTTTTGATGTTGAATTGTAGAAGTTCTTTATGTACAGACAGTGGAATATTACTCAGCCATAAAAAAGAAGGAAATCTTGCCATTTGCAACTTCATGGATGGATCAAGAGAGTTATAGTGCTAAGTCGAATAAGGCAGAGAAAGACACCATATGATTTCACTCATGTGGAATTTAAGGAATAAAAGAAAGAAAGAAAGAAAAAAGGCAAAGAAACAAACAAAATTCAGACTCTTAAATATAGAGGACAGATTGGTGGCTGTCAGAGAGGAGGAGGGAGGGGAGGGGGGTGGATGAAACAGGTGAAAGGGATTAAGATTACATTTACCATGGTGAGTCATCCGTACATTTACGGATAAAATTCTTAAATCACTATACTGTACCCTTGAAACTAACAACACTGCATGTTAATTTTGCTGATTTTCTTTAAAGCCCGCGTGTATCTCTTCAGCTCTTGCTTCCCGTGATACAGCAACAGTGGGGGCCACACGGCGACAGCATCCATGTCCCTGGGTCCCCGAGTGACCATGTGGAGCAGAACTCCTTGCCGATGTAAACTGGACCCTTAGCCTGAGTGACACATAAACTGCCATTGAGGGAAACCACTGAGATTTTAGGGTTCATTGGTTAACTACAGCATACCCTAGAAACTCCTGACCAAAATACAACCTGCCACGGTTGATTTGAGGACCGTTGGAAGGTTCTCAAGCAAAAACGTCCAACTCCGACGGGATGCCAGACGTCGAGTGCGTGCTCAGCGGTTACCAACACCTCTTCCTTTATACCCAGTTTTCTGTTGCGTGGATGGCAGCCATCTTTCCAGTTTGCCAAGGCCAAGTCCTCCCCCCCCCCCCCTTTCTTCCCCAACACGCAAAAGCCCATTTCGGAAAACCTGTGTCTGTGAGACCTCCAAATGAGGGCGGGAGCATTTTCCGCCTGGCATAATGTTCCTTCTTTTTTAAAAGGATTCGGCCTCAGAGTCCTCGGAAACAGCAGGTGCACCTGCACAATGGATGCGTCTGCTGATAAACGGGCGGTGAAAGCCACCTGTTCTGGAACCTGGAAATTGTGTGTCACCAAATGAGCAGCTGGCTGCAGGTGCTATTGGAGACGCGCAAAGGTGTTGTTATGACACAAGCCCCGAGACCTGAAGCACGAGGCCTCCCGGAGCGACAGGCAGCAAGCCCCAGCACTCTGGGATCTCTGACGCCATGATTTTATTGTCACTGAACTATGCGGTGTCCAGGCCACAGCCATGGTGGCATCCTTGCAGTGACAGAGCTGTAAGTACATCGAGACTGGTGCCCGCCAGGAACAGCAGGCTCACTCCCCGCTGCGTGCTTACCACCCGTGTGAGTTTAGGCAAGAGAATTAACCTCTCTGAACGTCAGCCTTCATCTGCAGGATAAGGAGCAATTATCATGCCCTCCTCCTGGGTCCCTGGGAAACGGAGTGAGATATACTAGAGAAGCAATTACCTCAGTGCTGTTAAAAAGGAAACCTCACGGCGCCTCGGGGGCTCAGTCAGTTGAGCGTCTGACTCTTGATTTCAGCTCAGGTCATGATCTCACGGTGGTGAGGTCTCTGCACTGAGTGCAGAGCCTGCTTGGGATTCTCTTTCTCTCTCTCTCTCTCTCTCTCTCTCTCTCTGCCCCTCCCCCTCTTGTGCTCTCTCTGTCTCTCTCGAAATGAATAAATAAGCTTAAAAAAAAAAAAAAAAAAGGAAACCTCAGGACCCAAACGGTGTCATTGACGTCAAGACCCCAAGTCTGTAAACCAAGACTTAACATCTAACCTACAACTTCCCAGAAGCGTAGCCTTGAACTGGTCAACATGGGACTTCCCTGCTCAGCACCAGGAACTTGACTGAAAGACCCCCTTTCTGTTCCCCCTCGGAGGGTGACCTTGCCTCGAGGAATGGATTCCTGGCTACCAATTTCCTTTTTTTCTGCTTCCTCTCTGCCTTGACACACCTTTCCTTTCCCGGAGCCCTTTGGAGCTCCCCTCTACCTCCGGAACGGGATGCTGCCCGATTCGTAAATCGGTGAACAAAGCCGATTCGATCCTTCAGATTGACGTAGGTTGGATTTTTGTGAACGGCACCTTCTCAACACACGTTTACAATAACGGTTGTGACCACGGCCACCACCGTTGTTGTTTTGGGTGCCCCGTCTGCTGCATCACCCGTGTATCGCCTTCCACGGCTGCACGGACTGCGGTGAACTGCTAACAATTACACCTTAGAGGAAATTCTCCAAGCTGTTCCGCTATCTTGCCAAGAGTTAACTACATGTTTTCACAAAAGTTATCACCATTATTCTTCTAAAACCTCTGTGTAGGGGCGCCTGGGTGGCGCAGTCGGTTGGGCGTCCGACTTCGGCCAGGTCACGATCTCGCGGTCCGTGAGTTCGAGCCCCGCGTCGGGCTCTGGGCTGATGGCTCAGAGCCTGGAGCCTGTTTCCGATTCTGTGTCTCCCTCTCTCTCTGCCCCTCCCCCGTTCATGCTCTGTCTCTCTCTGTCCCAAAAATAAATAAACGTTGAAAAAAAAAAAAAAAACCCTCTGTGTAATCCTTCAAACTGTATAGCTAGAGACGCATAGGCGCAGGAAGGTGAAGTAATTCCTCGCAGATTAAACAATTCCTAGTGTCTACATTTTACATTTGGGAAGTGCCAACTGAGATCCTCTGATCCTACGGTTCTGGCTCTGCCCACTCTTAGTTACAATTTCTTTCCTTTTAAAAAATTTTTAATACTTACTCATTTTTGAGAGACAGAGACAGAACGTGAGTGGGGGAGGGGCAGAGAGAAGGAGACACAGAATCTGAAGCAGGCTCCAGGCTCCGAGCTGTCAGCACAGAGCCTGACGCGGGGCTCGAACTCACCAACCACTAGATCATGACCTGAGCCGAAGTCGGACGCTTAACCGACTGAGCCACCGAGGCACCCCTCTTCGTTACAATTTCAAGGGACTTGAGATAGCCACCCTGAGATATGGGCACTCTCCTTCCCCGGCCTATGTAATTTTGGCCAAAATGCATCCCTTGTTTGTTTGTTTTTTTTAATTTTTCTTAACGTGTATTTATTTTTGAGAGACAGAGAGGGACAGAGCATGAAGGGGCAAGGAGCAGAGAGAGAGGGAGACACAGAATCCGAAGCAGGCTCCGGGCTCTAAGTTGTCACCACAGGGCCAGATGTGGGGCTCGAACTCATGAACTATGAGATCATGACCTGAGCCGAAACCAAGAGTTGGACTGTTCACAGACTGAGCCATCCAGGCGCCCCTTCCCTGAGCTTTAATTCAAAAATGCATTCACAGACATGATCTCGTTGGAGTCTGGGAGTGACTGTCTTGTCCAAGAGAGGGTCATTCATTCTCTCTTTCCAGACGAGGAGATTAAGTCTCAAAGCAATCAGGTGGCCCGCCTGGGGTCACAGCCTCCTCAGATACGCAGCCCAAGACGCCTTCTCTAACGTCCGCCAACACATAGGCCGTCTGTAATTGTGCGCGAATCATCATAATGAGCGAAAGTAATATGACATTTTTGTTTCCAAGTGCATCACGAGAAGGACAAAGCACTCTACATTTTTATGCAGCCAAGCTCTTTTCCAACTATTTGGTTTCCTTACTGTGAAGAAAATGCAAGAGGAAATGCATTCACGCTAGGAAATAACCCCCAAGGGTATACCAATGAACTCTCTCGCCTAAAAATAAACTCAATTTGGGGAGAACCACCTGCTGTTTCTTATAAAGTGGCCCAGAAACAGATCCGAAAGCCCCGGGGAATTGCTCTCTCTTTCGCTTTCTTTCCAAGCCCTCCCCATTCTCTCCGTTTTTACATCGATGTCACTCAGGCATAATTAACATAGGAGAAAAACGCATATATTTTAAGTATCCAGGTTTATGGGTTTGGCAAATAGGTAGACCTCTGTAACCATCATCCCAATAAAGAAATACAATGTTTCTGTCGCCTCAGATAAGTTTGCTTCTGAGTCTCTGCAGTAAATCTCTCTTGACCACATCCCAGGCAACAACTGATCTGATTTCTATCACCACAGACTCGTTTTGCCCAATTTTCAAATAAATGGGATGGTGGGGTGTTTGTTTGTTTGTCTGTTTGTATCTGACTTCCTTGCTCAGTATGATGTTTCTGAGTTTCATCCGTTTTACTGTATGTATCCATAATTTGTTCTTTTACGTTGCTAAAAAGTATCCAATGTACAAAGCCATCACTGTTATTAATGAATTCACCTGCCGATGGGCACTTGGTTTTTTCCAGTCTTCAGGTATTATGAGGAATGCGGCTATAAAATATTGACGACCAGGCTTTTTGTGAGCATATAATTTTATTTCTCTTGTGAATTGCTAGGACGGATAGGAAATGTGTGTTTAACTTTGTAAGAAGCCAGCAAATATTTTCCCAAAGTGGTTGCAAAGTATGAGGCTTGTAATTCAACACATCCTTCATTTCTCTCCTCTCCCAACACACCCTCAGGCAACCACTGGTCTCCTTCCTGTCCCCGGAGATTTGTTGCCATTCTGTCGAATTCTGCATCAATGGAATCCTACAGTGTGTACTCCTTTGTCTGGCTCTTTTGCTCAGCATAATGGCTTTGAGATTCGTCTGTTTTCACATGCACTGCTATTTTATTACTCGTTACTGTGGACTAGTATACCATTGTGTGCACGTACCACAGTGTGTTTATCCATCAAGCTGGTGATGGGCACGTGAGTTATTTCCCCTCTTTGACTATTACAAATAATGTAGCAATCAACTTTCACTTACAAGTCGTTGTGTGGACACATGCTTTCATTTGTGAGGGAACACCTAGGAGTGGAAGAGCTGGGCCATATGGTTGGTGCCCAGTTAGCTTTTTAAGACACTGCCATATTGTTTTCCGAGGGGGTGACACAATTTTGCTTTCCCACCAGCAGCGTATGAGACATCTAGTTGCTTCTGACCCTTACCAGTCTAGGCATGATCATTCTGTATACGTTTAGGCATTCTAGAAAGGATGAAATAATATCTCCTTAGGTTTTAATTTTAATTTCCCCAATGGCTAATCATGTCGTATATCTTTTCATGTGTGTGTGACATGTCTGCTCAAACCTGCTGCCTTAAAAAAAAAAAAAAAATGGGGATATCTGTCTTCTTCCAGAGTTGTCAAGCTTCTTTATATATATATTTTTTTAATTTTTTTTCAACGTTTATTTATTTTTGGGACAGAGACACAGCATGAACGGGGGAGGGGCAGAGAGAGAGGGAGACACAGAATTGGAAACAGGCTCCAGGCTCTGAGCCATCAGCCCAGAGCCTGACGCGGGGCTCGAACTCACGGACCGCGAGATCGTGACCTGGCTAAAGTCGGACACTTAACCGACTGCGCCACCCAGGCGCCCCTAAACTTCTTTATATTTTTTTAAGATGTAAGTCTTTTGATGAGTATATGTTTTGTAAATATTTTCTGTCTGTGACTTGCCTTTTCATTTTTATAATAAAGATCTTTTGTGTGGCCAAAGTTTTAAACTAGGATAAAGGCCAAATTATCAATTTACTTTTATGAATTGAGTTTTTAGTACCATTTATTATTTTTTATTTTTTTATAATTTTTTTTTCAACGTTTATTTATTTTTGGGACAGAGAGAGACAGAGCATGAACGGGGGAGGGGCAGAGAGAGAGGGAGACACAGAATCGGAAACAGGCTCCAGGCTCTGAGCCATCAGCCCAGAGCCCGACGCGGGGCTCGAACTCACGGGCCGCGAGATCGTGACCTGGCTGAAGTCGGACGCTTAACCGACTGCGCCACCCAGGCGCCCCTCCACTGGTTTTATTAATTCCATATTCTCCCTATTACTCTAGTTATACTTTTTAAGTTTGGGAGGTGTCAGTTCTTCAACTCTGTTCAGTTTTTGAGAATGTTTGGATTCTCCTTCTTTTTTTTTCTTCTTAATTCCATAAATTTTGACTCGATTTGATGGCTTCTACAAAAAAAAAAAAAAAAAAAAAGAAATCCTGGTAGGGATTTGAACTGCATTGAATCTCTGTGTGGGGACAATTGACCTCTTAGTCCTGTCTTATCTTCCAATCTATGGACATGGGATTTCTAGTCATTCATTTACGTCACCTTTGATTTCTTTCATTGGTGCTTTGTAGCTTTCGATGTACAGATATTACACATATTTTGTTAGGTTCTGTGTATCTTGCTGCTGTAAATGGGACCATTTGTTAAATTTCACTTTCCGGGGGTGACTTGGTGGCTAAGTAGGTTAAGCGTTTGACTTTGGCTCAGGTCATGATCTCACAGTTCGAGAGTTCGAGCCCCACATCAGGCTCTGTGCTGATAGCTCAGAGCCTGGAGCCTGCTTCGGATTCTGTGTCTCCCTTTTTCTCTGCCCCTCCCCCACTCGCGTTCTGTCTCTTGCTCTCAAAAATAAATAAACATTAAAAGAATTAAAATTTAAAAATTTCACTTTCCAACTATTTATAAACACTGTAGATTTGTCTGTTGGCCTGGTGTCCTGAAATCTTGCCAAACTCATTGATTAGCTCAAATAACTTACTAGATCCTTTAAGATTTTCTATGTGGACAATCACATAATTTTGGATACAGACAATTTATCTTTTTATTTCAACATGGATGCTTTTATTTATTTTTCTTGCCTTATTAGACTAGCCAGGACTTCATTATAATTTTGGATACTAGAGGCGGGAATAAACAAATGTGCTTTATTTCAGATATTAAATGGGAAAGCATCTGTTCATTCACCATTGACTATAATGCTGTCCGGAGGGTGTTTGGTTGGTTGTTGGGTTTTTTTTTTTTTATTTAAAAAAAAAAATTTTTTTTTTCAACGTTTATTTATTTTTGGGACAGAGAGAGACAGAGCATGAACGGGGGAGGGGCAGAGAGAGAGGGAGACACAGAATCGGAAACAGGCTCCAGGCTCTGAGCCATCAGCCCAGAGCCTGACGCGGGGCTCGAACTCACGGACCGTGAGATGGTGACCTGGCTGAAGTCGGACGCTTAACCGACTGCGCCACCCAGGCGCCCCGGTTGTTGGTTTTTTTTGCTGTGGATGCCCTTTATAGGGTTGAGGAGGTTCTCTTCTGTTTCTAAAAATCACGATGATTTTAGAATTCTGTCCAAAACTTTTTGGTTTTTTTGAAACTGTTGAGATAACTGTATGGTTTTTTTTGTTTGTTTGTTTTTTTGCCTTTTAGTTTTTTAGTCTTTTAACAAAGTGAATTACATTGATTGACTTTTGTGTGTCGAACCAACACTGCGTCTTTGGTCATTCGATCATTTCCTGGTTAATTTTATGGCTCGACTTGACCGGGCTAAGGGATGCTCACATAACTGGTATTATTTCTGGGCGTGTCTGTGAGATTCCAGAAGAGACTAGCGTTTGAATTAGTAGACTGAGTAAAGACCACCCTTCCCAAAGCATGTGGGCAGCCTCCTATCCAGGGAGGGCCTGTATAGAACCAAAGAGGGAGGTAAGGCAAATTTACTGTCTTCCTCAGCTGGGACATTCGTCGTCTCCTGCACACAGAGGTTGGCATTCCTGGTTCTCAGCACCTGAGTTAAAACATTACGCCATTAGCTCCTCTGGTTCTCAGGCTTTTGAGTTTGAGCTGGAACTACACCAGCAGCTTTCCTGGGTCTCCACACTTCCGACACCAGGGCATGGGACTTCTCAGCCCCCATAATCGTGTGAATCAATCCCTTATACCAAATCTTTATCTATATCTATCCTATGGGTTCGGTTTCTCCGGAGAACCCTGACCGTAGCAACCTCATCATGTATTTTCATTTTCATACATTATTAAATTCATTTTGTCAACACTTAGTTCAGGATTTTTGTGTCTGTGTACATGAGGGGTATTGACTTTTGGTTTTCTTTTGAAGTGCAAAAGTTTTTATTTCTCATGAGATTGACTTTTTTCTTCTTCTTCCTTTATAGACCATGATTTTATTGTCATATCTAAGAAATCTTTGCCTGTGCCCAAGGACTTACAGATTTTCTTTCATGTTTCCTTATAAAATACTATTGTTTTCACTCTTACATTTAAGTCTATATACATGTTATTTTTTCCTCTGGATACTTTCAAGTTTTTTCTTGGATCTCAGCAGTTCGACTATTTTATGCATCGCTGTTCTTTTCTTTGCATTCATGCTGCTTGGTTTTGCCAGAATTCTTGAATCTATAAGTCATGTTTTTTTTTTTTTTTTTTAATTTTTTTTTTCAACATTTATTTACTTTTTGGGACAGAGAGAGACAGAGCATGAACGGGGGAGGGGCAGAGAGAGAGGGAGACACAGAATCGGAAACAGGCTCCAGGCTCTGAGCCATCAGCCCAGAGCCCGACGCGGGGCTCGAACTCACGGACCGCGAGATCGTGACCTGGCTGAAGTCGGACGCTTAACCGACTGCGCCACCCAGGCGCCCCATAGCAACTTTTGATCATATGCTGGAAAGTGTCAAAGACTTGTTGTGGACACACGGGATTCTCATCCCCCCCCCCCACCTTAAGAATTTCTTTTGTTATTGTTAAACAACTCACTTACTGATTTACCACACCTTGAACTTGCATAAGCTGAATTTCGTGCGGCTAGTGCCGATCTGTGGAAGGCCCAAAGTTTTCTAGGTCCCGCTAACTTGTAAGATTATAACCACCAAACTCTGTCTCCCTTGCAATCCTGTTGGCGCGTCACTGTAGTTTGTGAGGGCACGTCTAGAGAGGTCTTACTCTGGGGTGGTAATATTCCTCTGAAGCTATGTCCTTTCTGATGGCTCTCACTAAAAGGGTGGGCTAGGGGTAAACAGCAACTTGTTACTGAATGAAGTCTCTTTTCTGACCAAGCTGGAATTCTAACATCCCCTTTGTATTCTGGCCACGGGTTTCTCAGTTTTACTCACAACCTCGTAGAAGCCACTCCCTTGTAAGCCTCACATGGTCTCTCCCTGTGTAGACGCAACCTAGCTTTCAGCTAAGGACTCATGGAGACCCCTTACGCAGATTTCTGGGGCGCTATTCTTTATTTTTTTTTAACTTTATTCATTTTTGAGAGACAGAGAGAGAAAGAGCGAGAGCGGGGAAGGGGCAGAGAGAGAGAGGGAGACACAGAATCCAAAGCAAGCTCCGGGCTCTGAGCTGTCAGCACAGAGCCCGACGCGGGGCTCGAACTCACAGCCGTGAGACCAATGACTTGAGCCGAAGTTGGACGCTGAACCGACGGAGCCACCCAGGCGCCCCTGGGGCACTATTCTTTTTCATCTCTCTGTCTTGCTTCCTTGGCACCTTGCGGCCAATGAACTCCACTTGGACTACAGGTCATTCCGTTCCATTGGGAAATTATCCCCAGTCAGAGAGCTAGGGCCATTCGTGGACTTGCCTTGTGAATTTTATTTCAGGGGTTTGTAGTCTTATGCTGCTTGCTGTTCAATTCTTGAAAACTGTGGCCACATTTATATTGTTGGCTTTCATAGTTGCTTATACTGGGAAGGCACGTCTGCCCACCAGTTAACTCTGTCATAGCTGGAAACAGAAATTCTTTTGCAACTTTTTCTTGACCATCAAGCATAAAGACGGCAAACAGGTTAATCTCGTCTGCCTATCTCAATTCATTTGTCATACATTGAGTCTGGGTCCCAAGTTTTGGAGATGATTCGTAACTTCTTCCACAGATGACGACGGTTAAAGCGGGGACTCCTATCACTTCCCAGTGGAGAGCCCTTTTCTTGAATCTTAAATGAGGAAGAACGTTCTTCAAAGATCATCTGGTTTAAATCCCCCGTTGGACAGTCAGTCCTTTTCGATGAATGGAGCTGCGTTTTATTTTGGCCCAAACACTCCCATGGCCCAGATATCGTGTTGAGAATTTAATTCTTGGCTTTCTGTGTTCCAGACTTCGTGTGGACAGTTCCCCGTGGGGTAGAGACTTCTAGTGTTCTCCCTGGAAACACGGGAAGGCCACGACGCTGAGCTCGTGGAAGGCGTTAACGCCTGGCAGGTCAAGATGGACCACGTGACTGGACCCAGGGAAGACAATGTGGGCAGAAACTATAGGTGTCACTTATGAGTTGAAGCCTTAAACAGCTGATGTACCGCCTCATGTGGATGCTCACACCATGGTGATTCTGGAAGCCACACGTTAAAGTGGTGGCAAGAAACAAAGGCTGGATCCCTGAGTCACGGGATGGAACGCAGCTCTCCGCAATCCAAAGCAGCCCTTTTGAAAGTGGGAAAGAAACCTGTATTCTGCTGAACTACTGAGAGTTGAGAGCTTATCTGTCACAGTAGCTATTTGGTCGTGTTTTAGTCTACGGTACTGTGTTCCTTCACAAATTCTGTCTCTGTTCCAGCACAACAGCAGTATTCATCCTTCTTACTCATCATCCTTGGATTGAAATTCTAAACCCTTAAGGTGACTTTGCAAATGGGTCAAGTTCTCCCATCGTCCGTGAACGTTACTAACTGTGACCTCGGAGACTCTAAGGTCTGCATTCCTGTGCAATGGTATGGATCTATCACTTCTGGTCTCGCCCTCAATGATCAGGTAGGTGTTCCTGTTCTTCAAGGACCTTTTTTTTTCTGAGAAAGAATGAGAGAGAGAGAGAGAGAGAGAGAGAGAGAGAGAAGGGGAGAGGGGCCGAGGGAAAAAGAGAAAGAGAGAGAGAGAGAGAATCTTTAAGCAGGCTGCACACTCAGTGAGGAGCCCAACGTGAGGCTCAATGCCTCGACCATGAGATCATGACCTGAGCTAAAATTAAGAGTCAGACACTTAACCAACCGAGCCACCCAGGTGCCCCTCGTGGACCTTATTTTTAAGCTGAAGTCTTACTCAAGCCTAATATCCGAAGAGAGAGAACAGGGATATTTCGCGGAAATTAATTATTGCCTCGAGTGCCAGAGGCAAGTTTCCTGAGGCAAATCCCTTGAGTACTGTGACATGATTTTCTTAAATTATAAGACCTCTCTATCTGAGTCAAGTCCAGATGGTGACATGGTCACGTCCCCAAGGTAGGAAGCACAGCATGTATACCAATAGTCTTTATTAAGTCAAACTTCCCTGCATGATTTAGATTATTCCAAGAAAATGCATCTAAAAGTTTTGGCAAATATTATCAAGCATCACACAGTTATCAGCTCTCATCAACCTCAATCTCTAATGCCGACCATCAGCTTCGGCATCACCATCACCATGAACATGACCATCAATACAGTTAAAACAAGTCCTACGTCTTTATTACCAACATATTAGCTCTCTTCCACATAACAGTCTCTTCTGCAGCTGTCCCCGTCATTGTCCCCATCAGCTTTGGAATAATCACCTTTATAATCCATCATCATTATAGTGTCTTTGCCCAAGGAAAAATCACCAACATCATCATCATCAACTATTACCTTTATCAGTTCATTCATTCATCAGACAAAGATTGTCTAACATGGTCAGGCACCATACCAGAGGCTTAAGGGACAGTAAAGAACACATCAGAAATGACCTCTGTGGGGCACCTGGGTGGCTCAGTTAGCTGAGCCTCTAACTTTGGCTCAGGTCATGATCTCACAGTTCGGGCGTTCAAGGCCCACACTGGGCTCGCTGCTGTCAGCACAGAGCCTGCTTTGGATCCGCTGCCCCCTATCTCTCTGCCCCTCACTCACTCACAAGCTCTCTCTCTCTCTCAAAAACAAATAAACATTAAAAAAAAAAAGAAATGACCCGTGTCTGCCAGTGAAGACAGATATTGACAGGAAGTACCATTGCTACAATCTTGTATACAGATACGGGTGTTGTAACAAGTCATAGGGGCAACAGGGACAATCAGGGACAATCTCTGGGAAGAAGTGATTTTAAGCAGAGCCTTACAGGGTATATGGAAGTTAGCCAGACTAAGATGATATGGAAACAGGAAATTTCAGGCTGAAGAACTAGAAATTCACAACAGAAACCAAAACCAAATGACAAATACATGACGCTTTAGCCTCATCGGTAATAAACATTTATTTAAGAGGAAGTCTCCTGGTCACCTATCAAGTTGGCAAAGATTATTTAAATATTAACGCCCAATTTTGTTAGGATGGTCATCAGAGTAGAACTCTCTTCGACTACAGGATGTGTATAACTCTCACAACTTTCTGGAAAGTGTTGTGCAAATACGTCAAGATCTTTTTTTCTCAATGTTCCAAGTTTTGAGACGATCTTCGAGGAATGTATCCTCATTTTTTAAAAAAATCTCACAGGCAAGAAAATGGTAAAAAGAAAAATCTGGTACAGCCAGCCACATAATAAATGAATAAATGAATACCGCATACATAATTAAAGTTACAATTTTAAAGACTGTGTGTTAACATGGGAAATTACACATGATAGAATGTAAAACGACTAAAAATAGTGTATGAATCAGCGTATACAGAGGGTGGTAGTCAAGAAAGCTAGGGTAGGCTGTCGTGACTAATAGTTTCTCAGATCTCAATTGCCTAATGCCGCGAAGGTTTATTTCCTCGTCGTATCCCCGTTAGATGCACATCACGCAGCTCTTCTCTATGGGTCTCCTTTGAGTAGTGACCCAAGGACTCTAGGAGGCCTCCACCATAGGACATGTGAGGGTGTGGCTCAAAGAGAGGATGTGGCTGGTTGCACAAGGAGTTCTGACACCAGTGCTGGAAATTTGTGTATCCTTTCCGTGCATTCTTTCGACCGGATTCAGTCGTACGGCCACACTCGCTTTGAGGAAGGTGAAGAAACGGAGAGCAACACAGGGATAGTTGGGAGAGAATGAATAATCCCTAACGCGTTATGATCTCAAATTTTAGACCATCAGCCTACATATCCGTATACGTATCCGCTTATCATCGTTCTAACCGCCCACCTGTTCATCCAGCCATGCCTCCATTCACCCATTCATTCATGAAGTTGCATTTAAGAAGAGATTGGAAGGAATGTGCGGATGTGAGAAAAGTGATCAGATACGGGCATAATGGGTGATTTTATCCCACTTACCTTGTTCTGAATTTTCTGAAATTATTACATCGTAGGTGCACTTATATAATCAGAAAAGAAGATGTTCCATTTAATTTTAAAAAGAGCAAGGCAACACACTTCAGTAATCTCCGTGATTGAGGGGGAGGCTGATTTGAATTAGCAACATCCTGAGTTATAGACTGTTTGCAAAAAGGATGCAGCTTTATTACATCTTGGACCTGCTTTAATGAATAGGTAGGAATGATTTATAATTACCCTAGTAATTGTTTGTATCTAATTGAATACTTGTAACGTGCTTGGGAACTTTCTTCTGTGCTTCCTAGCATCAGCTCGATTTCTCTGTTAGTATCGTGAATTCTTGAGTGGATAGAATCCACATTCACGAGCTTTTATGGTAAACAAATCAAAATAAATGCTCACGCTAATAGGAGAATGAAACGCCACACGATTAGGGGAGAGGCATTGACCAACAGCAGGTATTTACTGGTATGTGCTAGAGATGGGCCCGGGAATGACAGGACTTTCATCACACAGGAATGCAGAGAAGTATTTTTCTGTAGCCCGTAGACACAAAGGGGTGAGACCCTAGACTCAGAGATACCGCCTATGTTCATTTCATCAATCCAGGAACACTTCCTGGAGGAGAGTGTGAATGCGTCTGACTCCCTCTTCTGTTTTATCTAAGAGCACATACTGTCTGTCTTGCTCTACAGCCTTCCCGCTCAACCCCCGGACCTTTGCATATGCTCTCCACCATGTTCTCCTTGAGCCTCTCTCTTCCTTTCTTTTCTCTACTTCATTCCCACTGATACGTCTCAGAGCTCACTGCCTGCAGATCCCCCGTCACACACCATGGACCTCTGTTGCAGGCACTCATCACAAGAATAACCTGACAACTCGCTAGGTGGTATTTTGGTTCTTGCCAATTTCCCCGATTAGAGTTCCACGGCGACAGTGTAACTTATCGTTTTGTTCCTTTATTGATCCAGGGTTAAACACTGGGCTTGGCACAGAACAGGCACTCCGCGAACGTGTGGCGAACTCAGGGATACATGAAGGATTCGGCGAGGAGTCTGTGGCACAAAGATGTTAAGTAACTCGCTCGAGGCTCTGCAGCTAGAAGGATCGTCCCGCCTCCTTAGACATTTGTATTGTGAAAATAGAGAAAATAATAAGTGGCAATTCATGTTAATAAATAATGTTAGCGATGCCTAATAAAGATAGCTACCATTTATTTTCTCAGGCTCTGTGCCAAGTGCTTTATTATATTATTCGATTCTCACAGAACTTCTGTGGTTGGTTTCATTATCCATATTTTACAGATAGAAGTTTGGGGAGTTAACTGATTTGGGGGAGGGGCTTATAGACGTTGTGGTTTTTATTTTATTTTTTTCTCGAGCGTGATTTATTGTCAAATTGGTTTCCACACAACACCCAGCGTTCATCCCAACAGGTGCCCTCCTCGATGCCCATCACCCACTTTCCCCTCTCCCCCCACCCCCCATCAACCCTCAGTTTGTTCTCAGTACTTACGAGTCTCTTATCGTCTGCCTCCCTCCCTCTCTGTAACTTTTTTTTTCTCCTTCCCTTCTCCCATGGTCTTCTGTTAAGTTTCTCAAGACCCACATGAGCGAAAACATACGGTATCTGTCTTTCTCTGCCTGACTCATTTCACTTAGCATAATACCCTCCAGTTCCATCCACGTTGCTGCTAAAGGCCATATTTCATTCTTTCTCATTGCCAAGTAGTATTCCATCGTATATATAAACCACATCTTCTTTATCCATATGTTGTGGTTTTAAATATGAAATACTTTAAATGTTTATTCATTCTGAAAGAGAGAGAGAGAGAGAGAGAGAGAGAGACTGAGCGGGGGAGGGGCAGAGAGAGGAGACAAAGAATCCCAAGCAGGGTCCGCAGCTGTCAGCACAGAGCCCGACGCGGGGCTCGAACTCAAGAGCTGTGAGATCATGACCTGAGCTGAAACCAAGAGTCAGGTGCTCAACAGACTGAGCCACCCAGGTGACCCTGAAATATTTCAAATTTATGGGGAATAATGTGACAAGCCATGAGGTCAGACAACATTAAGTGCAGAGCAAAGGCCCAAATTCAGGACTGCCTGACTGCAAACACCCACGTTTAACTGCTATGCCACCTTGTCTCCTAAAATTCAAATAAAAATACCAAGATACCCTACAGAGAGGGGTCAGGAATGTGGCGATTATGTGAGGGCGCGAGGAGTGGAGACACAAGTCTGGGCTGCGGGAACCAGTGAATCTTTGGTGGGCAATTTGATATTGAAGTGGTCCATCTATGAACATGTGGAGATGAGCAGTGGCTGGCATTCCAGGCACAGGGAACAGCACGAGCAAAGGCCTTACAGCAGTAAGCGCCAGGCATAGGGCTGGGGCCCCAAGCGCAGTGGGGAGGCATATTTGGGTGCAAAACCGCGTGGCTTTGCCCACCATGGGCTTTAGCAGACAAGCAGCCATCAGCGGCCACCCAGAGGGTCAGGTGGCTCGGCGTGTTAGAGCGCAGGTGCGCGTTTGGCATGAAGAGTGATGTGTCTTGATGGAAAGAGGCAAGATTCGTAGACAGGGACCCAGAAGAATCCATCTAGGGGTGCCTGGGTGGCTCCACCAATTGAGCGTCAGACTCTTGATTTCGGCCCAGGTCTTGATCTCGTGGTTTGTGGGACTGAGCCCCGCATCAGGCTCTGCCCTGGTGGCACAGATCCTGATTGGAATTCTCTCTCTCCTCATTTTCCGTGCTTCCCCTGTGCTTGTTCCCTCTCTCTCTCTTTTTCTCTCTCTCAAAATAAATAAGTATTTTTTTAAAAAAGCTAAACACCAGTAGAACAAAAAAAACATATAAAAATGATTCCAAAATGGTTTAGGGAGCACTGTAACAAAACTTAGAAACCCCCCTCCAGCTTAAGAAATAAAATGCTACATGCTGGGTGTTGTACGGAAACCAATAAATTATATTATATACAATTATAAATAAATTGTAAAATAATACAATAAATTATATTAAAAACAAAAAAGAAATTAAAAAAAAAAAAGAAATAAAATGCTACCAACCCGCAGGTGCACACACACACACACACACACACCCTAGGATCTCTGCAGCCTGAAACTTGTTTTCAGGACAGTCAAGTCAGAGTACAGAGGACCCATGCACTGATCACCAGTGGAGACGCTCTGCTGGGTTATATACATCATGTTCCCTAGGCCGGCGAAGCTGCCACTGCCTGGAGTATCTGCGTGGGAATTCTGCATGAGAAATCCAGTACCGACCCTCTGCTACCTCATGGTGACATTTGTCCCATCTATCCACCTGTCATTGTCCAAAGCAAGTCACACAGCTCACCAAAGGGCAGGGCAGCCCAACCATTCCTTGGATCCGGAAAGTAGAAAGCCAGGCGTATTTGGGGGGCCATCCTAACCATCATCAGCTGTGTGACCCTGAGCAAGTTTCTTAACTTCTCTGCACCTCTGTTTTCTCATCTTCAGAATGGAGGTAATTATAATACCTGCCAAGTTGTTGTGAGAAATCGTGGAGGTACTCAGCACAGCGCGTAAGTCATAATACATGTTCAGTGAGCACCGGCTTTATTATAATTAAACATTAACCAGTTCCTATTACCTAAAGAGACTTGGTTCTCCTTTCCCCCTCGTCTCAGCCAATACGATGGGATGTGTGTCCCCAGAATCTGTATAGGCTAAGTCCTCTCTCATTAACCATCCACCTTCAGGATGTCAAAAAGTTATGTCCGGGAGTCTACGGCAATATAAAGTTTCACTTTAGTGAATCCAGAATAGCAGCCACATGTTTTTGATGGGTCCTGTGTTGAAGCCAAGGGAAGAGAAGTGTGTGATTTGGAGAGGTAAAAATTGGGCAGAGGCAGGTTGCCTGGGTGGCTCAGTTGGTTAAGCATCCGACTCTTGATCTCAGCTTAGGTCCCGATCTCAGGGTTGCGAGTTCAAGCCCTGCGCTGAGCATGGAGCCTACTTAAAAAAAAAAAAATTGGGCAGAACGCAAAGCATAATGGGAGAAATAGGTCTGACAGGTGTACCTCCAAAGCTTGCTCAGCACCAGGGACAGAGAGCAGGGAAGCTCACGACTCAGAAAGAGAACGACGAACAGGAGGCAGACGAACAGATGGGAGTTATTTTTAAAAAGAGGCAGCAAAAAAGTCGTGGGAGGAGAATGCTATAGACAAGAGCGATCTGTAGCTACAGGTTGGAATATGGTTTGGGAGGAAAAATAGGTCTGACTGGGTTGAGAACCTGGACCGTTATTCTGGGAAGAAAGAGATGCTCTGCGATACTCAGAAAGCTGATCCCAGGAGCCCCTCCGATTTTCCACACCCCAAGCTCCAAGAATACGAACAGCATTGTTTCAGTCAAGAACGGTTTTCAAGTGACAGAAAACTAACGCTGAGCTGGTTTAAACACAAAGGAAGTTGTATTGCTTTACAGAATTGCCAAGTGGAAGATCAGGTTCAATTTGAGGCAGAACCGAATCTGGGCGTTGAAGCAGTATCATGTTATTGATTTCTGTGAGTTTTATTTTCTCGATGTTGGTTTCGTTTTCAAGCAAGTTCTTCCTTCCTTGTGCCAGACGGCGGCTAGCACTCTGGGCTTGTATCCTGTCTTCCCATCCTTCTTACTAAAGGGGGCAACGCTGTCCCAGGTCCTGGGGCGAGAGTTCTTGGATTTTCCCTGCTGGGTAGGCAAGCCCATTCTAGAACTGATCGCTGTGGCAAGGGGGATAAGATCCTCTGGTTGGCCAGACTTGGGTCACCCGGCTAACTGCGGCGCCCACAGAAGGAATCAGCTTCACTGGCAGTCCATGAAAGCAGAGGGTAGTTCTGTAAGGTGCTCGATTAAGATTGCGGGTGTGGAAAGAGGGGGCAGGCGAGCAAGAAACGTGAACGGTTTTTGTACCCTGCGGTGTTCATCAGCACCGCCATTACCACCACCTTTTGAAAAAGTTATTTATTTATTTAGTAGTCTCGACCTCACAACCCTGAGATCAAGAGTCTCACTCTTAACTGACCGAGCCAGTCAGGCACCTCACCCCCTCTTTACAGTACCACTCCCGGCAGGCACGGATGATGTTCATCACGGACACTCATCTCCGGCCTGGCGGGAGTTCTAAGCCCCATCCTGTCTTGGGGCCATAATCTCCTTCAGTCTTACCAGTGGGCACTGGTTTCCCTGCCCAGCTCTTTGGTTTCCCAGAGGACCCCAAGCCTTTCTTTGAATCCCAGAACACCAGCTGAGAGCTTGAGAGCATGCGTATTTGCTTCTGGCTTTATGTTCCCTGATCTGTGCATCTTTCCCTAAGACATGGGCTTGAGTCTTGCTCTCTGTTAGAGAGATGACCCAGAATCAGGACACTGAGCCCTTGATGTTGACTGCCACCACTCAGGAGTGGAGCTTATGAGGCAAAACTCAATCCTATTCGGAGATGAGATTTAGAAATGCCCCTCAAAGTATGGGGACTTCCCTTTTCTGGTCGGATCGAACATAACACCATCGAAGCTATGCAGAATCTGGAGCGAAATAAAAAGCCTCTTACTTGGGACCATTGCTCCCCTACTAGTAATCAGTTTCTTCCTTTAGCCCGGCTCCCACAATGCAGGGATAATATCCATTATAACTCTTGAGTGCTTTGGGGTCAGTCTTTCTTTTTCATTTGGTATCAGTTCTTGGGTGGTAGACAGATACCTAATAAAAGTGTGATGGATGAATGAGTGAATTGTTTACGCAGATGAGCTGGAAAAAAAAAACACGGGGAAGTTATCAAATCCAAATAACTGATCATACATAGGAAGAAACTGTCAGCCAGAGCGGGCAAACAACCCACACAAAAACACACGGGGGATTCAAAGCTACGTGACGACTGAGGTGACCTAATTCTCAACCCGGAGCTCTTTGCAATACAAGTCTGTCCTACAGGGGGCACCCAATCTTAGCATTTTGCGACACGTACTGCATTCACTCTTTTCTGGTTCAGCCTTGGTATCCCTGTTTTACTGAGAAGGAAACAGAGCGTCCAAAAAATGACTGCTTATGTGTGCTCCCAGCTCTGTGAATGCTTCCAGAACTGAACTCCAGCTGTTTCTGGCCCTCGTCCTGATTGGTAGAGAAACTGAAAAGCATCTGGCCCCAGCCTGCCTGGTAGAACTCACACTCTTCCTGTGTCACTCCTTCCCCGAGGCAGAGAGCCCAGTAACCTGAAATTAGAAACTCTTCAGTACAAACCAGTGTGGTTATGCCTGTAGCCTGCAAGCCTACTTCTTCGCTGCCAGAGAAAGAAGGCAGGGCTTTGGCGGTTCACACAACTGATTCTGACTCAGAGGCAGGAAGAGACCCTGACATAGCTTCCCACAATTCCCAACCTGGGCCCATTAGAGAGGGAAGAAGGAAGGGGGCAGACTGCAAAAAATAGATGGCTCTGTGCTGAAACTGTCCACGACGTGTCTTTATTTTCTTCCCTGGAAACCCAGTAACTAAGGCAGGCTATATTCACTCTTGATCATAATTATAACATCTTACATATTACCTGCCATATGTGCATTATATATATTCTCACTTGATTCTCACGACAACCTCACAAGAAAAGTGCTATAATTATCCCCCCTTTATTGACGAGGCGGGGAGGGGGGGAGAATGCGACATCATACTGTGGTTAAACAACGTGTCTAAAGATCCTCGTTTTGAAACTAGCAGAACACAGGTGAAACCAGGCAGGCTGACTCCAAAGTCCGTGTCTCGAGCCACTGAATGAACATGTCTCATGCGAAAATCAGAAGACTGGAGCTTACATCTTGTTTTGAGGTTTCTCTGCTTGTTCAGGTTTGTGTAAGCACTAATTCCCTCATCTATAAAATGGAGCTAAAGACGCCTATTTGATGAGTAGATATGTTGTCAAATAAAGTTACGTACGTGGGTACGTGTTACGGAATATAATTTTTTAGAGAGGTAGCACTTGGTAGGTCTTGGGATCAAGACCCAGCTCCATATCTCATCCCTCCCATAAGGTAATTCTCTGCCCATAGAAAAATTATTGAAGCCCTGCGAACCCCTGACTTGAAATTGGATGCAAACATTTATCATCTGTTAAACAGGAATAATAATTGTTACTTATTAACGATGGTTGTGAGTATTGAAGGAAAACCCGCATGAAAACCTCTAGCACAGTTAAATCTCTGCTGGATAGTCAGCTCCCAGAGATGCTAGTTCCCATTCTTTCCCCTTTGCCAATTTATCGCCTGTCACTTCTTTAAATATTCAGGCTGATTCTCACTACGAGGAGGCCCAAATCCAAACTTCAAGCTGTCAGATGCAAACTGGGAGCTCAAAACCCAAATGTGTAGGGAAGGTGCTTAGAAGAGAAGGACGTTTTCAGAGTGCCGATGAACTCGGGAGAGATAATGAGGGATTTCAGATTTTGAAGGGCACATATATAACGGAACCCATCATATATTTCTTAAGTCAGGAGCTGCTTAATACATGCAAAAGTTGAGTAAAGGAGAACTGGAGATAATTTACCTCGCTTTTGTTGCTTTTGAAAGCTCGGGGACTGCCTTAAAAGGTAGAAGTAGAGAATTCTGATATTAGGTCATCACTTGCAAGGCTAGCAGAGCTATGCTGCAGTTTCAATGCTTAACAGCAGGTGTCAGTGTTGGCACGATGTCCTCTGTACCAATCTCTTGGTTCTGGAAAGCCAATTAATTGTCAGTTTGCATAAGTCAAGAAAGCTTTTATTTTAAAAATAGGAGACCTGGGGCACCTGAGTGGCTCGGTCAGTTGAGTGTCCGACTCTCGATTTCAGCTCAGGTCATGTTCCCAGGGTTGTGGGATCAAGCCCTGTACTGGGCTCCACACTGAACACACAGAGCCTGCTTTAAGATTTTCTCTCTCTCTCTCTCTCTCTCTCTCCCCCACTTGCGCTGTCTTTCTATTTAAAACTTTAAAAAATAATAAATAAAATAAAATAAAATAGAGTTACACTCTTCATCACAAGTGTAACAGGATCCTCAGAAATGGTTATTCTGATTGAGGGCTAAGAACACCTTAGCCCTCAAACCTTGGATACAGCCGCACCATGGAAAGTGAGCCCATTAGTATCTGCCCAAGAGAATGGTTGGAAAATAAAGAGAGAATGATGGCGGAAGGACAGAATGAAGGATCTTCAAAGAGGCCAATTCTACTACTTACTAGAATTAGACTCAAGATTCATGCATACAAAAGTACAAACATCGGGGCTCAAGTCACGATCTCACAATTCATGAGTTTGAGCCCCCCATCAGGCTCTGTGCTGAGAGCAAAGAGCCTACTTGAGATTCTCTGTTCCTCTCTCTCTCTGCCCCTCCTCTGCTTGCGTGCTTTCTCTCTCAAAATGAATAAACCTTTTTTCAAAGTGTAAATATCACATGGAAAAATGGCACATACACACCAACACACGTATCTGTGTACATGAAATATGAAAAAGATTATTTCAATTCTATAAAAATGTACGCATACGATAGAAAACTTAGTATGGTGGTTAAGAGTGACCACTCTGGCTGAAATGTCTAGATTCAAACAGCATCATCGCATGCTCGTTGACAGAACTTGTACACATGTATTAATATCTGTATGTACCAGTTTCCTCATCTATAAAATGCAGAGAGTAATAGTATCTACCATGCAAGTTTGAGGCTACGTGAAATACTAAACAAATTACCTGACATCCAGTGAGTATTCTTTAAATGTTAGCTATTATGTTTGCATACCAGTATATGTCTCTTTTTGCAGAGGAAAGTCTGGAAAACTCTACATAAATATGTCTATTGACAATAGTCATCAGAATTTTTTGTTTGTTTTTCCATTACCTTTTGTGTTATCCAATCTTCTCAAGAAAATATTTGCTATTTGTATCATATAATTATTTAAGGGGGGGGGATAAAAAACTGGCCAAAATGTTGTGGGATTTTTTTTTTTTTGAAAAATGGTAACAAACTTAAGGAGATGAGCTCAAAAATGTGTCGTTTGTTCCATCTAGACATTTATAACTTCTCCAAAGTTGAGGCTTCTGATGCATTTCAGACCCATCTCTGCAACAAGGGGTCTCTTTCCTTCCTGACTCTCTCCTAGAGAACTTTTACCGAGATCAACTGTACGACTTAATGAGAGTCCCTAAAACAGGGGATCAAAAGTAAGCTTTGAAGTAATATGCTCAAATCAGAGCCTTCCACTCACCATATAATGTCACTTAGAGACAGACTGTGATAACACTGAAGAAACCAATGAAATAACAAACAAGTATAGATAATAAGCCAACAGAGGAGATACAATGGAATCATACAAATTCAATTAATCAAAAAGAAGGCATAAAAAGGTAAAAGGAAACAACAAATGCAGTAAATAGAAAACAATAGCAACACGATAGATTTAGGCACAACCATATCAACGATCACATTAAATGTTTATGGTATAAATACCCAAGTTAAAAGGCAAAAGACTGCCAGATTAGACTTCAAAGGCAAGACCCAAGCATAATTTGCCTACAGAAATACATTTCAAACATAAAAGAGCAATGGAAAAAGATACACCATACAACCCAAAGAGAGCCAGAGTGGTTATATTCATGTTAAACAAACTAGATTTCAGAGCAAAGAATATTACCAGGGAGAAAGAAGGCCATTTCCCAGTGATAAAAGAGTGAATTCTTAGAAAAAACATAATAATTCCAAACCTTTACGAACCTAATAACTGAGCTTCAAAATACACGAAGCAAAACCCAGGAAAAATGAAAGTAGAAATGGGCAAAGCAAAAATTATGATCATAAAGTTTAATACCCTTCTCGCAATGATTGATAGAAGAATTGGAGAGAAAATTACGATGAATATAGAGGATTTGAACAACGTTAATCAACAAACTTGACCTAATTGACATTTATAGAACATTCCATCCACCACTGGCAAAATATACATTCTTTTCAAGGGCACGTGTAATATTTACTACAAAAAGCCACATTCTGGGTCATAAAGTAAATCTCAATAAATTTAAAAGGTCTCAGGTCATGTAAAGTATGTTTTCTGACCACAGTGGAATTAAATGAGAAATCTGTAACCAAAAGATTTCTGGAAAATCCCCAAATATTTGAAAGCAAAATAGCATAATTTTAAGTAACACATTTATCAGAGATGAAATCAAAAGGGAAATTACAAAATATTTTCAGGTAAAATAAAATGAAAATTCAATATATAAAAAATTGTGAGATACCACTAAAGCAGAAGTAAGGGAAAATTTTTACAGCATTATATGCTCAAATTAAGGGAAAAAAGTCTCAAATCAATGACCAGCTTCCACTTGGAAACATGAAAAAAAAGACCAAGCCAATTAAATGTAAAGAAGAAAGTGTAGATTGCTTTGGGTAGTATTGACATTTGAACAATATTTATTCTTCCAACCCATGAGCACGGAATGTTTTTCCATTTCTTTGTATCTTTTTCAATTTCCTTCATAAGCTTTCTATAGTTTTCAGCATACAGATCTTTTACACCTTTGGTTAGGTTTATTCCTAGGTATTTTATGATTCTTGGTGCAGTTGTGAAGGGGATCAGTCTCTTTATTTGTCTTTCTGTTGCTTCATTATTAGTGTATAAGAATGCAACTGATTTCTGTGCATTGATTTTGTATCCTGTGACTTTGCTGAATTCATGTGTCAGTTCTAGCAGACTTTTGGTGGAGTCTATGGGGTTTTCCATGTACAATATCATGTCATCTGCAAAAAGTGAAAGCTTAACTTCATCTTTGCCAATTTTGACGCCTTTGATTTCCTTTTGTTGTCTGATTGCTGATGCTAGCACTTTCAGCATTATGTTAAACAACATCAGTGACAGTGGACATCCCTGTCGTGTTCCTGATCTCAGGGGGAAAGCTCTTAGTTTTTCCCCATCAAGGATGATATTAGCTGTGGGCTTTTCATGAATGGCTTTTATGATGTTTAAGTATGTTCCTTCTATCCCGACTTTCTCAAGGGTTTTTATTAAGAAAGGATGCTGAATTTTGTCAAATGCTTTTTCTGCATCGATTGACAGGATCATATGGTTCTTATCTTTCCTTTTATTAATGTGATGTATAAATATTGTTAAAATGTCAATACTATCCAAAGCAATCTACACATTCAATTCAATCCCAATCAAAATTGCACCAGCATTCTTCTCGAAGCTAAAACAAGCAATACTAAAATTTGTATGGAACCACAAAAGACCCCGAGTAGCCAAAGTAAGACTGAAGAAGAAGACCAAAGCAGGAGGCATCACAATCCCAGACTTTAGCCTCTACTACAAAGCTTTAATCATCAAAACAGCATGGTATTGGCACAAAAACAGGCACATAGACCAATGGAATAGAGACTCCAGAATTGGACCCACAAAAGTATGACCAACTAATCTTTGACAAAGCAGGAAAGAATATCCAGTGGAAAAAAGACAGTAGAAAGAATATCCAGTGGGAAAAAGACAGTCTCTTTAACAAATGGTGCTGGGAGAACGGACAGCAATATGCAGAAGAATGAAACTAGACCACTTTCTTACACCATTCACAAAAATAAACTCAAAATGGATAAAGGACCTGAATGTGAGACAGGAAACCATCAAAACCTTAGAGGAAAAAGCAGGGAAAAACCTCTCTGACTTCAGCCACAGAAATTTCTTGCTTGACACATCTCCAAAGGCAAGGGAATTAAAAGCAAAAATGAACTATTGGGACCTCATGAAGATAAAAAGCTTCTGCACTGCAAAGGGAACAATCAACAAAACTAAAAGGCAACCAATGGAATGGGAAAAGATATTTGCAAATGACATATCAGACAAAGGGCTAGTATCCAAAATCTATAAGGAGCTCACCAAACTCCACACCCGAAAAACAAATAACCCAGTGAAGAAATGGGCAGAAAACATGAATAGGCACTTCTCTAAAGAAGACATCCAGATGGCCAACAGGCGCATGAAAAGATGCTCAACGTGACTCCTCATCAGGGAAATACAAATCAAAACCACACTGAGATATCACCTCATGCCAGTCAGAGTGGCCAAAATGAACAAATCAGGAGACTATAGATGCTGGAGAGGATGTGGAGAAAAAGGGAACCCTCTTGCACTCTTGGTGGGAATGCAGACTGGTGCAGCCGCTCTGGAAAGCAGTGTGGAGTTTCCTCAAAAAATTAAAAATAGATCTACCCTATGACCCCAAAATAGCACTGCTAGGAATTTATCCAAGGGATACAGGAGTGCATTATAGCAGTACTTTCAACAATAGCCAAACTATGGAAAGAGACTAAATGTCCATCAACAGATGAATGGATAAAGAAATTGTGGTTTATATACACAATGGAATACTTGGCAACCAGAAAGACTGAAATATGGCCCTTTGTAGCAACGTGGATGGAACTGGAGAGTGTTATGCTAAGTGAAATAAGTCATACGGAGAAAGACAGATACCATATGTTTTCACTCTTAAGTGGACCCTGAGAAGCTTAACAGAAGGCCATGGGGGAGGGGAAGGAAAAAAAAGTTAGAGAGGGAGGCAGCCAAACCATAAGAGACTCTTAAAAACTGAGAATAAACTGAGGGTTGATGGGGGGTGGGAAGGAGGGGAGAATGGGTGATGGGCATTGAGGAGGGCACCTGTTGGGATGAGCACTGGGTGTTGTATGGAAACTAATTTGACAATAAATTTCATATATTAAAAAAATAAAATAAAAATAAATGAATAAATGTAAAGAAGAAAGGATATAAAAATGAATAGAGCAGAATACAGTGAAACAGAAAATAAAAATAATAGAAGTATATTAATAAAACAAATCTCATTCTTTGAAAAGATCAATGCAATTAATTTACCTCTGGATAGGAAAAATAATGAAAGCACAAATAATCAATATCAGGAATGAGAGAGATGCCATCACCAGAGATTCTACAACTATTAAAATGATATTAATGGAATATTATGAACAACTTTGTGCCAATAAATTTGAAAACTTAGATGAAATGGACAAATTGCTTGAACGACACAAATTTCCAAATCTTATTGAAGAAAAAATTGTTAACTTGAACATAGCCCTATGCCTTTTAAAGACATTGCATTTTTAGTTAAAAACCATCCCACAGAGAAAACTGCAAGCCCAGATGATTTCTCTGGTGAATCTTATCAAATATTTAAGGAGTAAATATTACCAGTGTATACAAACATTTCCAGAAAATTGAAAATGAAGGAATACTTTCCACCTCATACTATGAAGAAAGCATCACCCTGATACCTCAACAAAAAAAAATTAAAAATATTACTACAGATAACTTCCCTCATAACCTTTTTAAACAAAATTTTAGTAAGTTGAATCCAGCAGTATTCAATAAGGAAGTTATATGATGATAAAATGATCACTACATATTTCCTGGTTGCTTATCCCAAGAATGCAAGTTTTGTTTAACTTTCAAAAAACAATCCATTGTAATTCACCACATTAACAAACTAAAAAAAAAAAAGATCATTCTATAAAGGCAGTAAAAGTATTTGACAAACATCCATGCATTCCTGATAAAAACTCTCAGTCAACTTGGTATTAAATAGAATTATCTCAACCTAGTAAGAAGCATGGATGAAAAATCTACAGCTAACATCATACTTACTGGTTAAAAGGCTGAATGCTGTTTCGAATGTGACATCTCACAAATCAAATATTGATATGTTGGATTTTCATTTTAGCTCATTTAAAAATGCTTTGAAATTTCCTTTTTAACTTCTTCTTTGACACAGGTGCTGTTTAAAAGGTAAAGAGATATTCGAATGGAGATCCTAGCCAATGCAATTAGACAAAAAATAAATAAATATAGGCATCCAGTTTGGAAGAAAATGAATAATACTGTTTTTATTCATGCATGAGAGAGTCCTGTATGTAGAAAATCCAAAGACAGGCGCACACACACACACACACACCCCTTCTATAACTAATAAACAAGTTGAACAAGGACATAGGACGCAAGACCAGTATACAAAAGTCTATTATAACTTCTCTATACCAGCGAAGAACAATCCCAAAATGAAATGAAGAAAACAATTTCATTCACAGTAGCATCAGAAAGGGCGACATACTTAAGAGTAAATGTAACAAAATAAATGCAAATCTTGTACACTGAAAAAGACAAAACATTGCCGAGAGAAATTAAGGAAGCCGTAAGTAAATAGTGAGATGTATCGTGTTCCTGGATCAGAAGACTTAATTATTGTTCAGATCTCAGTTATCCCCAGATTGATCTACAGATCATGCTCTAATTATTTAGATTTCCCGTGACTCCGTTTTCTCCTTGGCAAAATACAGATATGAGACCTGAGCGAGTTAACTTAGTCACAGAAGATAACCATCAAACACAGAGCCCAACGAAAATACAGGGTCTGATGTAGAGTAAGCCCTCAAGGAGTATCCATTGGGAGAAGAAATACAGGAGTTGTCCAAGGTGGCATAATTTTCTCAATTTTAATTTAGAAGAGGTGGGTACCAGTATCCAATCCAGCCAGCATGACCCAAGTGAGAAGAACAAGTTATGATCGAAAAGGGTGAATTGTTACCCAAGACTGAAGAATTTAATATCTATATAAATATATAATTCATATGTCTATATATAATATGTATATATGCATGTACATATTTATAAATATATATCATGAATGTATGTGACTAATTAAGTATATGTATATTCATATGGATAGCATATGAATTATTACGTATACACAATATTCATATATATTCTGATTGGTTGGGGAAGTAATACAGGAAGCCATGTGAAGAATTATCCTAGTTTTCTTCCATGAACCCTGAGTGAATGGTGGTAACTTTTACTAGGAAGAGGGAGCCCCAGAGAGAACTAGTTTTGGATCTCATCAGCAGAGTCAGTGAAAGGCTGGAGCGAAACATGCAGACGAGACTCAAGCAGGGCAAAGCTACATCGTCGAAATCTGCTTCCCCACTTCTTAACATCTCGGTTGGCACTGGGCTACTTTACTTTTTTATTGTTAATGGAGGTAGAGTTGACATGTAATATTACATAGCTTCAGGTGTGCAATGGAATGACTCAGCGATTACATACGTTCCAAAATGCTCCCCGTCACGAGGGTAGTCACTATACAAAATCATTATATCATTGACTATATTCTGTATGCATTAGGCTATTTTAATTTCCAAGAGTCAGAGTCCTTTCTTGGGGCGTCCAACTGGAAAAACCACCAGATTAGGCGACTGATCTAAAATGAGAAACAGCTGTAGTTTTCCTAGACTTCAAAAATAAATCTTCAGCTTTGAATCTGGGTCCCTGACATGAAGCTCTGTGTCCTTGGCCTCACACAGGCTCTCCTCCGGTGCTGTTTATCTGCTTAGGCGCTTCTGTTTACCAAGAGGTTAGGGATGGTGGATAGGAGATTGTATGAAATATGGGCCGATTTTCAAACACGAAGGTGATAAATGAACAGATTTTCCCCCCAGATTGCTGAGCAAACATCAGCAGAGCAAACTAATGTAAAGATATAATCGTGATTAATCTCTTGATTAAAATAATTAATCTTGGTTAATTCTGCATTTAATCATTTCTTTTTATCAATGTCTAACATGCAGCTTTATAGAAATATTCATTTAGACTAATGGATATTTCATTCCTTCAATTAGACTGTTTATTCCGAGCTTCTAAATGCCTCAAAGACCAGCTATTTCATTTGCAGCAAACCTCAGTCATACTATCGTAGCTTTGGGCAGAGTGTTCTTTTCAGACCCAGGAAGTCCCCACAGTGTTTGGTTAAAGACAAAAGGAGGAGACCCAGAGAAGGCGTGAAGGAGAACTGAGGGGCTTCAGGGCCGGGACGAGGCTATCTGGATGATCCTTATCAAATACTTGCTTAGGGATCCGGAGTTTTTACTCTGTGGCCACAAATCGCTTGTCATAATAACGACAGCGTCATGCATTCAATGAGAGTTTACAATTCTTTCTTTCACATTCGACATCTGACTTAATTCCTGCTGAGACAGGATTAGATTTCCTATGTTATGGATGAGAAAACAGAAGTCTAGGGTGGTTACGTGGCTTCCTCAAACTCATGTAGTTAATTAACTATGAGGGTCACATTGGATCCCGGCTTCTTGGACTATCAATGCCGTCTCCCAGTTTGGGTAAGTGGCCCAGAAAGCGAAAGTGGCCTGGAAACTCAAGGGCTGTGAATTATTATACAGGCTCTACAGCGGGCATGCTGAGGGAGGCTGAACCAGCATTTCTCCCACCTGTGTGGAGATACAGTAGATCATTCGTGGCTCGGATTTGGGGCTCACACATTCAGTGGCTATTTGCTGAGTACGTACTCCGTGCCAGGCACTGTCCTTGGAGTAAGGGCTACGTTAGAGAACAAAAACGTCTCAAACTGTGACTTCCAATCCTAGTGGAGCCACATGGACTGCAAGGTCAGTGCCTGAGTCAATGAACTGAAGATTGTCCAACCCAGCACTACAAGAATATATGGCAAGAGAGGGGTTCAGAGAAAAGAAGTGAAGAAGAGAGAGAGTTGGATTGGAAACAGGACTGGGGGAGACGAAGTGGTCTGCCGTAAGTCACTTGCTGACACATTGCCCTCTCAAACCATTGACTTGTCCCGTAGCACTCTATATTTTTCAGGTTACTTGGACCATATGGATTTGTCTGACTTATTTGTAGGTTCTTTTTTTTTTTTTTTTTTTGGTCTCTTCCCCCACTAGGACATAAGCATCAGAAGGACATAAATTTTACCTTATTCCTTGCTATATGCTCCGTGTCTGATTCATGGAAAGTACTGGGTAAGTCCTTGTTGAGTGAACAAAGGGGAGAGTGTAGTGTCTGCGTGGCTTTAGTTAACACTGATAAAGCACGGCTCATAAACCATGCTGCATATCAAGGACTTCGCATACATCATCACATTTCACAGATGAGAACAACGAGGCACAGAAAAGCAGCGAAATCGCTTGCTCAAGGTCCCACAACTGTTGGCCAATTTGACCTCAGGGCCTGCCTTCTTGATAACTCTGCCCTAATGCCCCTATATAGCAGCTGTGAGATACCTTGGAGAAACCCATGCACTCTATAGTTAAGAGTCTATTTCCTGCTTTGCCTCTCTCTTTTTTCCCCTGATGACTCCTTGTTTTATTTCTTAAATTCCATATGAGTGAAATCATATGGTATTTGTCTTTCTCTGGCTTATTTTGCTCAGTATTATACTCTCTATCTCCATATGTAGCATTCCAAATGGCAAGATATCATTCTTTTTGATGGCTGAGAAAAATTCCATTTTACACACACACACACACACACACACACACACACACACACACCATATCTTTATCCATTTATCAGTTGATGGGCATTTTGGCTCTTTCCATAATTTGGCTATTGCTGATACCGCTGCTATAAACATCGAGGTGCGTGTATCCCTCTGAATCAGTATTTTTATATGCTTTGGGTAAACATCTAGTAGTGCAATTGCTGGGCCATAGGGTAGTTCTATTTTTAGCTTTTTGAGGAAATGCCATACTGTTTCCCACAGTGGCTGCACCAGTTTGGATTCCCACCAACAGCGTAAGAGGGTTCCCTTTTCTCCACATCTTTGCCAACACTTGTTTTCTGTGTTGTTCATTTTGGCCATTCTGACTTGTATGAGGTGATATCTCATTGCAGTTTTGATTTGTATTTCCCTGATGATGAGTAATGATGAGCATCTTTTCATGTGTCTGGTAGCCATCTGGATGTCTTTTTTGGAAAAATATCTATTCATGTCTTCCACCCATTTCTTAACTGGGTTGTTTGGTTTGGGGGTGTTGAGTTTGATAAGCTCTTTTGGATTCTAACCTTTCATCAGATATGTCATTTGCAAATATCTTCTCCCATTCCAAAGAGTGCTTTTTAGTTTTGTTGATTGTCTCCTTTGCTGCGCAGAAGCTTTTCATCTTGATGAAGTCCCAATAGTTTATTCTTGCTTTTGTTTCCTTTGCCTCAGGAGACATATCTAGTAAGAAGTTGCTATGGCTGATGTCAAAGAGGTTATTGCCTGTGTTCTCCTTTAGGATTTTGACGGTTTCCTGTCTCATATTTAGGTCTTTCATCCATCTGGAGCTTACTTTTGTGTGTGGTGTAAGAACGTGGTCTAGTTTCATTCTTTTGCGTGTTGCTGTCCAGTTTTCCCAGCACCATTTGTTGAAGAGACTGTCTTTTTCTTTCCCTTGGATATTCTTTCCTGCTTTGTCAAAGATTAATTGAAGATATAGTTGTGGGTTAATTTATGGGTTTTCTATTCTGTTCCGGTGATCTATGTGCCTGTTTTTGTGCCAGTCCCATACGTTCTTTTTTTTTTTTTTTTTTTTAATTTTTTTTTTTTACGTTTATTTTTATTTTTGAGACAGAGAGAGACAGAGCATGAACGGGGGAGGGTCAGAGAGGGAGACACAGAATCGGAAACAGGCTCCAGGCTCTGAGCTGTCAGCACAGAACCCGACGCGGGGCTCGAACTCACGGACCGCGAGATCATGACCTGAGCCGAAGTCGGCCGCTTAACCGACTGAGCCACCCAGGCGCCCCAGTCCCATACATTCTTGATGACTACAGCTTTGTAATACAACTGGAAGTCCAGAATTGTGATACCTCCAGGCTTTGCTTTTCTTTTCAGGATTGCTTTTGCTATTCGGGGTCTTTTGGGGTTTCATGCAAATCCTAGGATTGTTTTTTCCAGCTCTGTGAAAATGCTGGTGGTATTTTGATGGGGATTGCATTGAATGTGTCGATTACTTGGGGGTAGTATAGACAATTGTGCAACATTCGTTCTTCTAATCCATGAGCATGGAATGTTTTTCCATTTCTTTGTGTCTTCTTCAATTTTAAGAACACTTCCTAAAGGCCAGCCCTTGTGATACAAGACTGGACTAAGAGTGTGACCCAGGGGCAAGGTTGAAGCTCCGTGTCCTCAGGCTGAGTGTGTTCTTAGGATCTTTTCTCCTCTTTTGACTCTTTGGAATTCCAATCTCCTGTGTGGCCATTATGACAAGAGTGTCCTGATGCTTCCCTCAGCTTGATCAGAGCTATCTTCTTTGTCTAGAAAGGCAACTCAAACAGTTCAATTCCAGTCCTTGGAAAAACATTCTTTCTCCGTCCTCAACTTTGGAGTGATAAGTGGCTGAGATAGGCTGTGGGTCTCGAGTAAGGGGCCTGTGTGACTGCCTAGCTCTGCAATCCCAATAAAATAATTCTGTCTTTGTTTGTTCAGTTGTTTTGTTGTTGTTGTTGTTGTTGTTGTTTTAAGTGTCCACATATAAGTGAAATCATACATTTGTCTCTCTCTGTCAGACTTATTTCATTTAGGTTAATAGCCTATAGGTATATCCAGGTTGTTGCAAATGGCAAGATCTCATTCTTTTAATGGATGAATAGTATTCCATTGTGTGTGTGTGTGTGTGTGTGTGTGTGTGTGCATGCCGTATGTGTGTGTGTGTGTGTGTGTGTGTGTACACACCTTCTACATCCATTCATCTACTGATGGACACTTAGGTAAACTGGTGGTTTCCAGGAGGGAGACGGTGGAAGGATGGGCACAATGGTGAAGGGGATTAAGAGGCACAAACTTCCAATTATAAAATCAGTTAAGACCACAGAGATGAAAAGTACAGCATAGGGAATACAGTCAATAATATTGTAATCATGTTGTATGGCGACAGATGGTAACTACACTTAGGTGAGCATTGCATATTGTATAGAATTGTCAGACCACTATGCCGTATGCCTGAAACTCATATAACATTGCATGTCGATTATACTTCAACAAACTTTTCTAAACGATTCTCAACTTCAACTGACCTTCAGAATCAACTGGATGAAAACAACAGAAATATGTGTCTTATTCCCCAGAAGTTTTGTTTCAGAGGGTGTGGAGAGATAATGGCACATGGTCAGGACTGAGGGCCACTGTGTTTAAAATAGTAAAATGAATGCCTGTGATTGGGTTGTCTCTTCTCCGTGTCTTTTTTTTTCTTTCTTTTTTCTTTTTTTCTTTTTTTTTTGGTCCAATGGCAAGGGAAGCGGTTGGCTGGAATCTGAGCATTTGGAGGTCCTAGGACCAAGTCACAAGCCATCTCCTCATTATCACAGGGGTTTGTGCACGGTACTGAGCTAGTCACCAACACAGTCCCTTCTCTTAAGGACTTCGCATTTGTAAGCAATCGGAGGACTCCCGAAGGGAAGGGATGGGTTGGAAAATGATGATGTGACGGCACCGCCCTCCCTCTCCTGCCCCCCGCCCCCTGCCAAGAACTCAGATCTGCAACGGAATATCACCTCTTTCTGTTTCAGAGCCATCCCCAGCAAACAGAATGCTTAGCTTTGCTTTTAGCGAGGCATGGAATGAAGCATATCTGGCTCAATTTCTCCAAGGTCAGAAGAGCTGTGATACTCTTCTCTTTGGGGAAGAAAAGGTGCAAACCATGCTTGGAGGCAGAGGGATGGTCTGGCTCACCTGCCCCCTCACTAGCTCCAGATGCACTCAGGATTGTTCCAGCTGAGCAGACGGAAGCCCTGTGTGGCAGCCTGGGACTGGCATCCCTTAATTAATCTCATCACCTTCCTTGTTCAGGAGGTGTGATTGCAACTCTGAGAGCCCTCAGATAAAGCAGAGGGAGCGGCGTCTCGACATAGAGCTAGCTGCGTTGTAGGGGTGATTGCGCTCTGAGGGCTGGAGCTACAGGGCAGGAGGGATGGGGACCAGAGGGTGTGTGTGCCATTTACAATATTGAAACCGGATTCTTCCTGGCTGGGGACCCATCATCCTGTGGAGTCAGATCAACGTTCAGAGCATGATTGGGTGTTTGATTCTCCAGACAACTCCATAAGGTAGATATCATCGTTATTCCCATTTCATAGATGAGGAAATTGAGACCTGGTGGGGTCACAGGGCTCGTGAGTGAGAAATTCAGTGATTGAACCCAGGTTGTACAATGCAAGTTAACACTCTTAACTACTCCATGAGTGCCTGGCAGAGTGTTAAGTCCACACCATGATACAGGAGTTAAATGTGATGTGGAGGTGTAAATCATTAAATACTAGTGACGATAATTATTAATATAATTATATAACATACTCATATATAGTAATATATATATATATCTTACCTTGCAAATTCATAGTCTAGTTAAAGAGAAGGAGTTTCCATCCCTAAATACCTTACATTCTAGTTAGTTTATGTGTGAGATCTGGGGAGAGACAAAGAGGCCCAGAGAGGTAGTTCTCTACAGATCCCTTGAGGCAATGAACTTGTCTGTCTTGTTTGCTGTTGCATTCTCCATTCCCAAGCATGCCTTTCACAAAGCAAATGCAAGCTAAATATTACATATTTAATCAATCAGTTGACTCAGCAATCAATGGATGAAAATGCCAAACCAAATCTGATCTTTGTCTAACAAGCATGGATCCATCCTATCCATGCTGGGGTTCAGAAAAAGGAGAGAAAATCTTTAAGGCATCTTGAAGGCCAGAACTTAAAGAGCTACAAAATGGCATGAATGGGAATCAAGGCGGTGGGCATGGCTGCCATACGTGAATGACAAGACATTTGAAAGTTCCAGATGCATTTGGAGGACAGGGTCAGATCAGTCTGGCTGAGACAGATCATGCTATCTATACAAAGACTAGAAAAGAGTGTAAAGGAGGCATGGAGCTCCATTGTGATGGGCTGTCCAAGAGTCTGGACTTTCTCCAGTCATCAGTAAAACATCCCCTGATTGTGACATACCTGAATAAACTTGGAAACTGGTTACATTGGAAGGGGCATGACTGGACCCTGGGATATTCAATAGAGACACTTGCAACCATCCAAGTGACAGGTTATGAGAACCAAGGAAACGACAGTGTCAATAGAAAGGAAATGAACCAGCCCATCGTGGGGATTCTGCTAATGAGACAGGATGGATGAAGAGCACTGGATAAGCGACAAGCAGAGTCTGACCTACTCAGTCACCATCTCTGGGAGCTACGCCTTGAAAACAATCTTGGCATCAGATAATTCTGGAGTGGAACCCGGCTCATTTCTTACCGGCTGTATGAGCATGGGTGGGTTCAGTGTTCTCTGTGAAGTTCTGTGTTCCCGTGTTTAAGAAATGGACTGCAATGAGTAGCTATGCATTGTATTTGTAGGTATGTGCGTGCATGTGCACATGTGTGTGTGTGTGTGTGTGTGTGTGTGTGTAAACCCCAATGCCTGGCCTGTGTGAAGGTTCCTAATATGTAGGGTCCCTTTTAGTCTTCTTTGTCACTTAGTACTATACACTTGAAAAACAAAGGCTATGGTATGCTATGCCTTCAGAGTCCGGGTACTGACTCTAAATACAGAAATGCACTTAGGAGAAGGTAACTTGAGACAGATCTCATTAATAACTTTAGTTTACTTGTAACCTGAGACAATGATATTCGCATCATGGTGTGGCTAAAAACATACAAGATACCAGTATATAAAACACCTACTATTGTGTTTGTACGTAACAGTTACACAGAATAAGCAAAAAAATGCAATGCTCTCTGACTTGTTGACTCTTTGCGCACGAAAGCATTGGTGAGTGGCTGAGAGAACTTACACTAGCTTTTAAGAAACATCTAGAAGCGTGCTTATCAGATTGGGGTACATATCAATGCCCAACCCATCACCATCGGATATGCATGTGATTGACAGACCTACTACAGTTAAGATTTTTCAGCAATAAAACCTGATATATTTGACCAAAAAAAAAAAAAAAGAAAAAAGCTAAGTGAACATCAATTTCCCTTTGGAATTGAAATTTTCTGTTTTTTTTTTTTCTTCCACAAAGCTGCAGCATGACAGGTAGCAGCCTATTTTGGGGGAAAAAAACCCAATTCCTTTTTTATTGCAGATGTCTGCTTCACAAAGGAGCAGTTCCCCCCACCTGCTGCCTTTTCTCCCCCAGAATCAATCACAGGTTATTTTGGTACCTCCGTGCCTTTATCCTGCAATGACTGCCCAAATATAGATGCAAATATTGTTTTCTTCATCAGAAGCACCTCCCACGCTCACATGGTGACTTAGCAGCTCCCTGCCTCCAACTGCTTGTGGGACGCCCTCTCTTTTCTTTCAAAGGGTGGTCCTCTCCTGACCTAGTTCACCCCACCGACCAGGCTGGTAAAGAAGGTCCCTGGCGTTGAAAACATATTGGCTCCACACCTCCCACCCCACCCTCAGGAAGTGACACATTTGTGCAGAGGAGGAACTTTGACCCACTTTGATTCCGCAGTATTCTCTGGCAGATCCTGTGTTCTCCGGAACGTTCAGTCTGATCTGCTGAGGGCCACTCATCTGCCCAACAGAGTCAGACCTCAGTCAGACCTGATCTGAGCTTTAGCTTAAAGCTGGAGTGAAATGGTGCCCTTAATCAGAACCCGGATACTAGAGGAAACCACAGACCTTGACACAAGGCTCTCCTTAACCCTCGTGTAGGCACCAACAGATGACCTGGAATTTTGATTCATGTTTTTCTATGTTTCTTTTCCTGAAAAATGGTGCCTCCCATCCTCTCTTCACTTTTATGTAACACACAGCTTTTCGCCAGATCACTGTTAGTATGTGGAGGAAATATATATATCAGGCATGATTCCTTCATTTGGGGGGGTCATACTGTATCGCTATAATATGTGAGACAGAGACAGAAGCACATAACAGTGTGTGTGTGTGTGTGTGTGTGTGAAAGAGAGAGAGAGAGAGAGAGAGAGAGAGAGAGAGAGAGAGAGATTTTGGGTAAAGTTACGCTCAAGGAAAAGCTGAATATCAGTTGAAGCAGTTAGTATCTTTGTCAGAGGTGGTGATCTGGGAAATCTTCCCAGAGCCGTAACATTGCTGTTGGGCTTTGAAGGAGGAGTAGGAATTCAACATGTAGGCCAAGTTGGCAAAAACCTTTGGGAAGAAGCAACAAGATAGGAAAGAAACTGACACAAAGACATAAGGGTGAATAGCATTGAGCCCTCCTAGGTGGCTAGATGAGCAAAAGGGTCCAGCAAGTAGATGACGATAGCAAAGAGGTTCTGATGTGTGAATCAATCAACATTGTAAGAATAGAGAGCAGAGAGGGGGGTTGGGTTCAGATCATGGAGGGCTGCGTCCATCAGGCTAAGATACCGGGAACCCATAGACAGCTTCCATTTGGTGAACAGGTATACTAATCATTTCAGTACAAAGTGCCCCCAGTGTGTATTCCAGTAATTATGGAGAACCTGGAGGTCAAAGAAAATTATATGGAGGAGATGTTTCAGCAAGTTTGGTAGGGTAAGCGGTGATAGTCTATGCATTTTATTGCCCATACATTATTCTTCAATAAAGTTGATTTTAAAAATAAGTAACATTTCCCTTATGAATGAGAGTTTGAATCCTTTCCATCTTTTCGAATCATTTGAATTTTCTCTAGTGTGCATTTGAATTTTCTCTACTGAACTTTCTCTCATATGCTTTGCCATTGTTTCCCTATGGAAAGGTAGATTCTTTTTCCTTGTGGATATATAGAGGCTCTTTATATATTGAAAAACTTTTTTGTGTTGTATGCTGTATTTTGGGGGTTGTTGTTTCTGGGTTTGTGGAGAGGTTTCCTAATCACTTAAGATGGTGATTTTTTAAATGATTTTTTAATGTTTATTTATTTTTGAGAGAGAGGGAGAGAGACAGAGCATGAGCAGGGAAGGGGCAGAGAGAGAGAGGGAGACACAGAATCTGAAACAGGCTCCAGGCTCTGAGCTGTCAGCACAGAGCCCGACGCGGGGCTCGAACCGACAAACTGCAAGATCACGACCTGAGCCAAAGCCGGAGGCTTGACTGACTAAGCCAGTCAGGTGCCCCTTAATATGGTGTTTTCAAAAGCACATTTTATATCATGTCATGATATAAACTACATAGTCACGGTACACAATACTCTAGCTCTCCTTGTTCTTTTGAAGGACAGCTTTGCATTCATCGTGCCTCCTTTAATTCCTTCCGGCAACGTTTTAGAATTTTCGGTATGAAAATCTTTCACTTCCTTGGTTAAACGTACTCCTAGGTATTTTATTCCTCGATGCAATTGTAGCTGGAAATTGTTTTCTTAATTTCTTTCTTGGGTTGTTTGTGGCTGCTGCACAGAAACAGCACTGGTTTTTGCGTGTCAGTGTTGTACCCTGTAACTCTGGTGAGTTCAGACGTTAACGTTAGTGGTGATGTGTGTGTGTGTGTGCGCGCGCGTGTGCGCGTGTGTGCATGTGTGTGCGTGTGTGTGTGCGTATTCGGACTTTTCTACATAGAGGATCATGTCATCTGTGAATAGAGATTCTTTTACTTCTTTCTTTCTAATTTGGATGCTTTTTATTTCTTCTTCTTGCCTAATTTCCCTGGCTAGAACTCCCAGGACAATTTGGAGTAACAGTGGCGAGAATGGCCCTCAGCTCAGGCAGCAACCCTAGTAGTCTTGCGCCATCGAGGAAGATGTAGTTCATCGCCTTTTATCACAGAAGGGTCCTCCATTTTCTGATTTATTTTTAAGCGAAAATATGTGCTTTGTCTATAATGTATTAATTATAAGGAATAAAGCAGAGGTCTAAGTTACTTCCACATGGCTTCTAATTTTCCCAATAAGATGTACTGAGCAATTCACCTTTTTTCCCACAACCATGCATTCCTTTCATCATTTGTGAAATCTATTTCCGTATTTGCTTTCGTTTTCACATTCCCTGTTTCCCTCTATAGATCGGTCTTTATTAGTAGTGCTGGAACCACATGCTTTATGGTATTTCTTTCTTTCTGATAGTAGTGTAATCAAAACCCTTATTTTTCTCCCGGAGGGTTTTGTTTCCTGATGTAAACTTTCATATCAGTTTTTTGTTTGTTTGTTTCGAAAACAAGCCTGCTGGTACATTTTCACAAAATCATATCGAATGTACAGGTTAACTGAGTAAGAATGAACAACTCATGATAGAAAAGAATGCGCCTTTTCTTGTGTGTATGTAGTATTAGTGCTCTCTGCTGTCTTGTAAAGATTCCCTTCGTGTGTGTCGTATGCATGGCTTTTAAAAATGTCTTTCTGGGCAAATTGCATCATTTCTCGCAGAAAAGCTTTCATCGTTATTTGATTTTGAGGTTTGGAATATCCCCACAAGCACCCGGTAAAGCCGGTGTTATTACCCTTGTATTATGCAGAGAGCATCAGAGCTCCTATTCATACCCAAGTCTGTCTGACAACCAGCCGCTGTGTTCTTAATCACAATGTTATGTCACCTGGTTGAGGGAGATGGCTTGGGTGGCACTTACCACTTAATAAGTCAGTCTTTCCCCAGGAAGATTAGGACAGAACACCCCGTGTGCACAGAACTGGACGCTGCAACGTAGCTAATGATAATAAAAGTACAGGGGGCGGTGCCTGGGTGGCGCAGTCGGTTAAGCGTCCGACTTCAGCCAGGTCACGATCTCGCGGTCTGTGAGTTCGAGCCCCGCGTCGGGCTCTGGGCTGATCGCTCAGAGCCTGGAGCCTGTTTCCGATTCTGTGTCTCCCTCTCTCTCTGCCCCTCCCCCGTTCATGCTCTGTCTCTCTCTGTCCCAAAAATAAATAAACGTTGAAAAAAAATTAAAAAAAAAAAAAAGTACGGGGAACAGCTTCGAATCCTTTTGCTTAGGAGCCATCTTCAAACCCCACCAGCCAAGGCCCCTCCTCTTTCCGAGCCCCAACCCTCACCGTGACTCATATACCTATTTCAGCACTGAAGCCTTTAGGCGTAGAAACACATCCTACCTGCCCTGGCGAAGGAAGTGTTAACGAAGGATCTGATCTCGGAGTTGTGTCTCCAGGATGCTAGAAGGGAGAGAAGAAAGCCAGGGACATAACTTCATTCCAGGATCTTTACTATTAGCTTCTGCTCGTCAGATGGTACCATTTGTGTGGTTAGGAGCATGAGTCAGTATGAAGGGGGAAGAAAAGGTATAAAGTCAAAATAGCAGAATTTCTTGAATCGTCCCTTTTACCGGGAATACGTGGGGAAAACCTATGTTTTCAAATACCCATCCACATACTTAGGGGGCCTGGGTTCTGAAATTTTTGCGATGGCGCTGCAGAGATGCTCTGCCTGCGTAATGAATCTTACGGGTGGACTTAACATGCTTTAATACGGTAGTACTTTAATGAAAACACAATCGAAAGTAAAGAAATTTCTCCATGATGTGGGACACTTTCTGGCTATCCTTTTTCACTGCTTGAGGACCGAGACTCAGTCTTTCTTTTTTAAATGTTTTTATTTATTTTGAGAGGGAGAAAAAGAGAGAGAGAGAGAGCGAGCAGGGGAGGGGCAGAGAGAAAGAGAGGCAGAGGATCCGAAGCTGACAGCAGTGAGCCCAATGCGGGGCTCGAACACGCTGCCTGTGAGATCATGACCTGAGCCAGAGTCGGACGCTCACCAGTTGAGCCACCCAGGCGCCCCTTAGATTCAGTCTCTTAGCATTTGGGCAATCTTCAGTGAATGAAGCTTCTATCGAGAAATAACTAATGTTCGTATTCGGATACACTTTCTCATCTCTCTGCTATCGATGTGTTTGTGTATTTCTGTCCCGGGGCCATCCTGCAGCCCACTTTAACTTTTCATAAGACAGTACACCTCGTATTATCAGACATCTCTTTCAAAATATTATTTTTACAAGTATGTAGCATTCATGTTATTTATTATAAATTTTGAAATGTTTATTTATTTTTTGAGAGAGAGACAGAGTGTGAGCAGGGAGGGGGCAGAGAGAGAGAGGGGGACACAGAATCGGAAGCAGGCTCCAGGCTCCGAGCCGTCCGCACAGAGCCCGACGCGGGGCTCGAACTCACGAACGATGAGATCCTAATCTGAGCCGGAGTCGGATGCTTAACCGACTGAGCCATCCCGGGCGCCCCTGTAGCACTCACATCATTAAGATACCATGGATTCTGACTCTTACTCTTACGACAGACAGGGTTTTCTTATGAAGAATGAGGCTGCGAAAACATATTTATGTTGTGTGTAACCCTACAGACAAACATCTAACCAACATCAATTTACCGCCCCCACCTCCACATACGGGCTGCGGACAAATGCATGAATCGAGGGTCTGAGTCCACAGGTGTCAGTGGCTTTGTTCTGCAGCCTGAGATGAGCCCACCGACAAATGCTTCTGGTGTTAGTTTCGACTTCCGAGAAGATAAACTAGATGTAGACTAATGACACGATGACAATGGTAATACTAACAACACTAGTAAGGTTGAAGGGGAGGGGCAGAAACACTGGGGAAAGTTGTCAAGGTGTCCCAGTGCCACGCCGGTGGCTTTTCCGTATCTTACCGAAGCCCCCGTGTAACACCCAGCGGGAGGAATACTTGTTCCACTTTACAGGTGGGAAAATGGAGGCTCAAAACGTCGATTTACTTGCCTAGAAAGACAGGGCTCCCATTGGACACATCGTCCATCGTCCTGCATCGTCTGCATCGTCCTGCATCGTCTCCAGGAGCCCCTCACCAGAGAGTCCCCACAAGAGCTATAAAAGAAGCCTTTGTGGTCCAGAGTTGCTTTTCATTTGGATGTGTCTTTAAGTCACCCGAAGCCTGTCGCAGGCACATCCACGGAGGGTCTCCCAGGCTTGCGCTGCAAGATATCTGTCATCAAAAATGGCCCTCGGGCCACCCAGCTTAGCTGCGGAGGACCAAACATGCTGAGGGATTGCTTACCACTGGATTTTATTGACTCTAACCCCAAATCATCCTTCTTTAAATAGGCTGTTTTCAAAGGGTGAGTGGAGGGAAGTGACATTCCACGGCACAACAGCCAAGACAAATCGTCGAAGGTGTTGGCAGCCTGGAAGAAAACACTTCCTGAAGTTACGGATGTGGAATTAACCTTCCATCCATCCTACGGAGTGGGAAGACCCGGGCAAGCGAGATGTAACTGGGGAAATGAAAAGAAGATTCTCAGCCGATGTTCAGACATAAAGTAGAAAATGCCTGAGGAATCTAGAACAGTCTTGGGTGGGCAACTCGAAATGCTAGAAAAGCCATAGGCTTGGCTTCCTCTGGCACCTTTCGGCTATGAGCTCTTTGCAACATACAAATACACAGAGCTCTCCTCACTTGGTGCTGTGAAGTCACCACCTCTGAGAGAGGCTGTCATGGGCATTTAGCCCTACCTCTGGCATCTGTGACTCCCCACCTTTAAAATTCTCTCACACAAGAGCCCGTCTTCAGGAAGCCACTTGACTGCCTGGCAATTGAGTCAACCCTTTGGTACAACCATCTCGCACCATCTGCCCTCTGCCAGCTGCTCCGACATCATCCCTGGCCATCTGTCCCTTTCACCCCTACACTTCGGCCACACTGGTCCCCATTCCTGTCCTCCCTGTCTCCAAACCCTTGTCTTGCCTCAGGGCTTTGGATCGTTTCTGTTTTCTTTTCACAAGAATGGCCCTCTCTCATCCTTCAGACCTCAAAGCATCACCAATCCCCCTGCAGACCTCCTCTGTCTACATCAGGTAAGGAGATCTAAGAGGCAAGTAAGAAGAACGTGAGGTGTGTGAGGTGGGGCAGAGACAAAGCTTAGCCGTAGAAATGATCGGATCACCAAGCCTTCCTTGCCCTTTCAACCTTTGTCACTCTCTGTCACATCACTTGCTTGTCTTTGTAGAACTTACTGAAATGTACCTTCTTGAATGTACCTCTAATGAAGCTCCGTGTCCTTCATTAGACCAGAAAGCTCCCCAGAAGCCAAGAGAGTTGTCTCTCTTGCTCCCCCCTCCCCTCGTATCCTAACCCCCAGCAGAGTGTTTGGTTTGTAGGAGACGCTCAATTTGACAACAAGTAGTTGAATGAATGAATCTGTGAATGCATTAAAAATATTAAGTAACTCTGTCAGTTAGGTAAGCTTCCCTTCCTCAAGCTGTGGCTTAGGCCCATTCTTTGTGTTTCCATTTGCAGTAGAAGTGGAAAATATCCATTGAAAAAGTTTAGGCAAAAGGGAGAAAGTTCCCTAGGACTGGATTTCAAAGAACAGATCCTAAGTCTTATCTCTGTGAACTTAATTACTGAGTATTTTGGAACAACCCAAAGTCTTAGAACATCATTGTCCTAACTTTTTTTTTTTTTTTTTTTTTTTTATGAGGGAGTTAATGCTGCTTCTGGACAAAGGTAATATGCTCAAGTTGTACATACATCGACATTCCCTCAACACTCATGAAATTAATAAAATAGTAAAAGCCACAAAAGTTGCCAGCAGCAACCATATAATGAAGGTATCCAATTTAACGTTTAAATCCTTAAAACATGAGAATGAAGAAAAGAAATGGAATATTCTGTCAAAGTGTCTCAGAGCTTCTGACCCAGCCTGTGTTCACCAGCATTGTTACTGGGCAGGGGGGCATGTGTGGGGAGGGTGTCAAGAAAATGCTTATCAATACTCCCTGGTTTAAGAAGATATGGCCTGGGGAGCTGCCCATTGGAAATTACAGAACAGCTTTCAATCTTGGCTACTTACCAGAAAATTCTTTTTGCTGAGACAGGTGAAACCATTAAGTTCCGCCATTTTCTCAGCCCCCTAGACCTAATTAGGTATAATATTCAAAGTGTGAATTAATTTTCTCGAGTCATTGAAATGCACCTTCAAGTAAGAGGAGAAGACCTGAATCTCGGGCACTTAACGAGAGAGAGAGACAGAGACAGGGACAGAGATGGAGAGAGGGAGAGCAAGAGAGGGAGGGGGAAAGAAAATGAGAGAAAGCTTTGGTGGCTTAATGATTTCTGTAGCTAAGCTATCTCCCTGCCCCACCTTATACTTCACATTCTTCCTGTGTATGTGTATGACTATGGGTATGTATGTGTATGAGTTAAGTGTGTATATATGTATGTATATGTGTACGAGTGTGTGTATATGTATGTGTATGTATATGTGTAAGAGTATATGAAAATGTGTATGTGTATGCAAGAGTATGTGTGCATGTGTATGTATATGTGTATGAGTATGTGTATATGTGTGTATATATGTTATGTATATGTGTATGAGTAGGCTTATGTGTGTATGTGTATGAATGTGTATATATGTATGTGTGTATGTACATATATGTGTATGAGTGTGTATATCTATGTGTGTATGAGAATGTATATACATATGCATATGTGTATGTGTATGAGTATGTGTGTGAGTATGTACATATGCATGTGTATGTGTATGAGAATGTGTATATGTATCCATATGTGTGTGTATAAGTGGGTGTATGTGTATGACTATGTATATATGTATGTGCATGAGTATATGTATATGTGTGTATATATCTATTTGTGTATGTGCCTAAGAATGTGTATATGTGTATATATGTGTATGACTATGTGTATGTGTGTGTATGAGTAAGTGTGTATATATGCATGCACATATATATGAGTATATATGTGTGTGTATGTGTATAAGTGTGTGTATATATATATGTGTATGAGTATTTATATCTGTGTATGTATATGAATATGTGTATATGTGTGCTTGAGTATGTGTATATATGCATGTATCTGTGTATGAGTATGTGTATATGTATGTATATGTGCATGAGTATATATATGTGTATGTGTGTGTATGAATATGAGCATGAATATATGTATTATCTGTGTGTATGACCATGTACATGTGTGTATGAGAATGTATATACATATGCACATGTATGAGTGTATGTGTAGGAGTACATGTATGTGTACAAGTATGTATATGAGTATGTGCATATGCGTGTGTATGTGTGTGAGTATGCATATGTGTGTTTGTGTATGAGAATGTGTATATGTACCCATACGTGTGTGTGTATGAGTAGGGTATGTGTACGACTATGTATATGTGTATGTGTGTGTGTGTGTGTGTGTATAAAAGTGCCTGTAAACGACACTCAGACTCAAGTTCTTGCTCATGAGAAAGATAAGCAGTTTTCAGATAAGGACTAAAGGGGGCAGAGAAAATTCATTCATTTTTTCGACTTCAAATAAAAGGTGTGAAAAGAGCACCCATGGTTAGTATGACCAAGAGGCTCATAAACACATTTCCACACTGAACATCTACCAATGCAATTAAGGGACAAGAAACAAAAACATGCAGTATAGCTCACAGGAGGCTGGCGTAGAAACCTGTTGGTCACGTAGCTCACAGCATTGCACGAGGAGCACCTCAAGCTACAGAAAAAGACGCCGACTAGAGCAAGACGTCAACAATATGAAACCTCAGAGTTGAGGTAATGAAACAACAGAACGGAGTGAAAGAGGTATTGTAGATTCCAGGAAACAAACTGAGACCCGAAACATTATTATAAAGTTAATGAATTGAGTGGAAACCACCAGAGTAAAATAGGTTCAGCCACAAGGGTGCACAGAAAAACAGCTTTGGATAACCACATGAACCAAGAGGAAAAACACACAAGAGGTTAAAAAGTTGCAAAGACCATAAGTAGGTTTCTTCTTGCTTTGGCACTATGTGGGGCGAGACTATGTCAGGATAAGACCAACCGAGAATAAACACGGCCAAGAGATAATAAAGACAGAGTCAGACGCTATCATTTAATCAGCTATTTCACCCACGCCTGGAGCTAAGAATTCCCCCTTTGGACTTGCTGGTTATAAATCCTCCACTTCTCTGCATAAGACAGTTTTCTTATATCCTTCACTTGCACCTGACAGCAACCTTCTTAATAAAATACTTAGAGGTGAGTGACCCAAAGCGATACTGTAAGCTTTCAGTATACCCTCTCCTGCAGCATGGGGATAATGATTACATCCACCCCATGTACGTGGGGCAGGTGCATACGTAGAGCACCCAACACAACGTCTGGCGTGGAGTGGCGTTCATCGAAGCCATTATTACTCAGTTCAGAGTGAATTCTGCACAGAAAGTAGACAGACAAACTGTTTTCATAATATTTGGATTTGAAAGATTTTGTTGACTAACTCCTTTATGGCACTTAATATATGACAGGGATTTTGCTAAGCATTTTTACATACATTAATTCGTTCAACCCTTACGAAACCAATCTGGCGGATACGTTATTATTCCCATTCATTCTCATTTGACGGGGGAACAAAGAAGTTAAGTAATCTTCCCAAGGTCACACGGCTAGTTAGTGATGGAACGGGGGTGGGGAGGGGGCGGGGGTGGGGGGCTCCAGAAGCCATGCTCTTTGCCAGAACCTCGTGCTGTCACAAAGACAGAGCTGGAAACGCTTGTTGTACGAAAAAAAAAAAAAAAATCATTAGAAATTCCCGAGCCAAGAAATGATATTATAGGAGTGAGGTCTGAATTCCGGGTAACACGATTCAAAAGGTTCAACCCGAGATGCTTTTGTAACAGTGTGTCAAGCCTGGGTGTGGGTGAGACTCTTCCGTCCACCCTCTCAGAGGGAATGAAGCAAAGACACCCTGTGGGTCCCAGTTTCAGCACCCTTGGAGAGAACTTCAGGCGTGCGTTAAGCTCTACCTGATGGCTCCCAAGCAATTCTCCCTCTAGCGTCTACAACGATCCTTTGACAAAGATAATTAAAACGTACATAGGGCAAATGTGCTTTTATTGAGAAAATTTCTGAAGTTCACAAAATGTGACTCTTTTCTCTTGTGGTACATGGTCAATCATCTTAACAACATCACCAGTTACCATTGTGCATCTCAAATGAAGAAGGAACGATAAAAAGCCAAGGAAGGGCTGCTAATGGTTTGAACGAAGGCAGCTGCCTCACGAGCTGCGGGGGTGAAGAAGGTGCTGATACAAGCCTGACAGCAAAGGTGGGGTGGAAGGCAGAGGGCGGATGCCAAGAAGCTATCTAAGTAAGGAAATGAGAGAGAAAAGGAGAGGACAGATTCAAAGGAACAAGAAAATGATGAGCACCCCCCATTAATCCAGGGCCTACTATATCCAGGCAACGTTAGGAATTTTAAATGTATTTTTTTTCTAAACCTTAAAACAGTCCTGATGATACAGTTGATTTTCCTCACTTGACAGATGTAGGAATAGGAAGGAAGAACGAGATGTGGAGAGAAGGAATGTGTAAAGCAAGGTGGTAGGGGAAAGAGACGTAGAAAAGAGAAGCAAAGGATCAATATATACATAGAGAAGGAAAAGAGAGAGAGAGAGAGGGAGGGAGGAGAGAAAGGAGATAGTTCTTACAGAGGGAGAGAGAGAGAGAGAGAAATAGGAAAACCAACACAAATCTAGACTCAGTGGTCCTAAAGATTGGACAAGTTGAGCTCTTCTTCTCCAAGACAGTCTCCATGGAAAGAGAGAGATTGTTCCAACCCTCGTCTGCGCAGAGGACACAGAAGGAAGAAAAGACACAGTGCTAGTTGAGAAGGAGGCAGAGATTTGGAAACCGCTTCCAGGACCAAGGTACCGATGCAACGTCGGCCCCGATGCTAGATGACCGGAGAACATGGCTTCCTTGGGTGGGGACCTTTTCTCTGGAAGGAGACTGTCAAGGCATCGCCAAGGACCAATGACTTCTGGTCCTCAGAACAAACGACTTTAGGAGGTAGATACTATTATGAACACCCAGGCAAAACTAGTAAGCAGCTGAGTTGGGATTCAAATCTAGCAGTTTAGATAGGATTCAAATCAGTAGTTAAAACAGGCTGTTTTATTGTGGACTGAGAGGAAAGAAAATTATCACCATTTACTCATTCCGTGAAGACAGCTGGGTGAAAACGCTCCATAGTCAGTCCATTTTGCTCTGTTCACTCTGGATGAACAGCTCACAGGTCTGCTCCAGAGGCATGAAAGGTTTATGCCGGGGTTTACAAAGATATTGCCCACTGGTTGCAACCACCCTGTCGATATTTTTTGTTTGGATCACACAGCGTTCCTTTTTTAAAAGACTGAGTTCGTTGTAAACATCGAAACATTGGGAGATTTCACCTACAAAGCGAGAAAAGTCCTTCCTCACGTGGTAGATCCTGGAAGCGAAAGGTACCCTTATAAACAGAATCCTTCTCTCTTAAAATAGGATCAGCAAAGCTCCAGAAGCAGATGTCTGTTAGCTCTCAACCAACCAATGCTTCCCTGTGCTCTAATGCCCTTCCTCACCAGGGCCTTGGTCACATGGCCACCATCCCTGTAGCTGGGATTGTGGTCATTCCCACTAAAACCACAGGCTGGACGCATGGGGGAGCGGGGGTGGGGAGTAACTTCTCAAAATAAAACCAGTGTGCTGCCACCAGAACGGGAGGAAAAGAGCGGTGTAAAAATCGATCTCTGTTGCAATTCTAAGAAACAACCTCTGCCGTTAAAATTTTTGTAATGAATAAGTAAAAACAGAGCACTCAATGAGCGCCATCCCAAGTCCGATCTTGGAGATGTTTAGAGGTGCCTGCTGATGACTCTCAGGGACCTCACTCATGACAAACACCATCCAGCCCCCGAGGAACCACTCTGAGGACTTTCAAGGAGCCGGGCATGAAGGTATGAGCCGGTACCTAATTTTACCAGGCTCCTACTATTTTCCAGGCGGTCTGATAGACGATTCATAATTACTATATCACTCAGTCCTTACAACAGCCCTGTAAGGTAAGGGATTTTCAGCCCTTGTTAAAGATGGGAAGACTGAGTCTCGGAATTTCTAGGCACATACCTAGCTACGTATTGTGTCAGAATACGAACGTAAGTGTCGGTCTTCTATTTCCATTGAGGCGAAGCTAACTGCCCCCTTCTGAAATCGTCCCGTTAACGCGTTTATCACAGTATCGTGTTTGCTCACTTGCTCACGCCCAACATCACATTAGGCTGCAAGCTCCTTGAGAATGCAAATCACATCTGTTACATCTGTTTAGGTCAGCACCGTATCACCCAGCGAGAGGCTTGGCTTAATAGATACCTTGAATGAATATATGGATGAATGATTTAACCCATGCTTGCAAAATTCATGGTATTTATTTTAGTGGACCATCATTTCGTGTGTTTGTTTCAAATGCCTCTTGGCTACCTCAACTGCTGGAACACACTTGTTCCCACCTCTTACACAGTCACGTGTAAACTTACACACAAAATGGTCTATGAAAGTTATTTTTACAAAATGAGGCAAGACTCCAATCAGTTCTTGCACCTGTGTTTTGCACTGAACAATACATTGTAAACGTACCTACAGAATAATATGTGTAAATCTAATTTAGTCTCTCTCTCTCTCTTTTTCCAACTGCATAATACCTCACAGAATAAATGCACTGAGACGTGTTCAGCTCTTCCTTTTTCGATCAACATTCAGCATGTTTCTGGCTTTTGCTTTTGCCATTTTAAGTAACTTCAAAAACATCTTTGTGTATATACTTTTATTTACTCACACATTTGTTTTTGTGCAAGAGATCTCCTGAAGTGGGATTTCTGGGATGGAGGTTATATGTAATTTTTTACATTTATTTATTTTTGAGAGACAGACAGAGACAGAGCACTAGTCGGGGAGGGATAGAGAGAGAGGGAGACACAGAATCTGAAGCAGGCTCCAGGCTCCGAGCTGTCAGCACAGAGCCCGGCGCGGGGCTCGAACTCACAAACCGCGAGATCGTGACCTGAGCCGAAGTCAGACGTTTAACTGACTGAGTCACCCAGGCGCCCCTTTAAAAGTATAACACATACTGCCAGGCAGCTTCCCAAATAGGCTGCAGCAATCTTATTATTAACAGAAGCATATGAAAGTATTCCCTTCCTGCAAATCTTTGCCAACTCATGTGTTAACACTTACTTCTGAATTTTCAGCCTATCAATGGGAAGTCAAGGTTTAATTTGGTTTTCTCTAACACTAATAATTCTGGGGATCTTATCATATGTTCACTGGCTACTCATTTCTGCTCTTGTGAATTGCCAGACTGTGGCAGTCTCATCATCAAACCCCATTTCCTCCTTTTGAGCACACAACTAGAGTATATTTCCCAGCCTTCTTTGCAGTTTGGTATGGTCATGTGACTGAGTTCTGGCCAATGGGATGTGCACAATGGGATGGGATTCTTCACTTTCACACCTGTTTCCCCCAAGCCTCCCGTCTGTGATCCTTCATCATTTCCCACCAAGTGTCAGCTTAAAGCAGAGTCTGAGACCCTAGAGAAGGGCAGAGCTGTAAGATGGAAGGAACCTGGGCCTGTAACAACCACAGGAATGGCCACCTACGGCACTGGAAGGACCCATTCAGGTGTGACACAGAAACTTGCATTATGTTACACTATGGGGATTTGGGGGTCATAAAACACCTACCATTGTCTCTACTGATACTTTATTGATTTCATTTGCTAGTGGCTTTTTTTGAGATGTTGAGTTTTTTCTTAACACTTCTAGAAGGTCTTCCATAACATGATTGTATAAGAAGATCCTGAATTCACCTCCTCCCATGGGCACACCAAATCTACAGATACATACAGATTATTTACCTCTGAGAAAGAACGGAGAACTAGATGAACTGCTTCTCTACAACAAAGGATAAGAAAACCATCTAGAGAAGAGTAGAGAGGCTGAGATATGGTGTCACCAATCCCCCTTCTCCCCGGGCAGTGAAACACAATAGGGAGAAATCGTGCTAGTCCAGAACTTCTCCCAGAAGATCAAAGGCTTTGTACCCTTGATCAGGCACCGCCACTCCTGGGATCTTCCCTGGAGAGATGGGATTCCAAAACATCCGACTCAGAAAACCAACAGTACCGATGTCCAAGGGACGTAAAGTGTTATAGGAAACGGAGATTCCCTGTTTAAAGGAGTAATGTGGTCCCCCTCACCCCTGTTTAATTCTACCAAACATTCAAGTAAAGGTTTAGTACTTATCCTTCTCAAACTCTGCCAAAAATTTGAAGAGGAGGAAACATTTCCAGACTCATTTTACAAGGCAAGCATTACCCTGATACCAAAACCATACAAGAAAACCACAAACACAGAAAACTTCACGCCAATATCCCTGATGAACATAGATGCAAAAATCCTCAGCAAAATACTAGCAAACCTAATTCAACAATACATTAAAAGGATCATACACCATGAACCAGTGTGATTTATTCCAGGAATGCAAGGATGGTTCAACATCCACAAATCAATCAACATGATCTACAATACACCATCTCAACAAAATTAAATATAAAAATCATATGATGATCTCAAGAGATACAGAAAAAAAGTATTTGACAGATCCAACATCCATTTATGACAAAAACTCTCAATAAAGTGGCTTTAGGAGGAACACACCTCCACATAATAAAGGGCCATACGTGACATACCCACAGCTAATATACTCAATGGTGAAAAGCTGAAAGCTTTTGCCGTAAGATCACAAACAAGACGAGGATACCCACTCTCTTCATTTTTATGCAACATAGTATTGGAAGTCCTAGCCACAGCAATTAAGCAAGAAAAATAAATAAAAGGCATCCAGATTGGAAAGGAAGAAGTAAAACTGTCACTATTTGCTGATGACACGATACTGTATATATAAAACGTTAGACTCCACCGAAAAGCTGTTAGAACTAATAGATGAACTCACTAAAGTTGCAGGATACAAAATTAATATACAAAAATATGTTGTATTTTTTAACTTTAAAAATAATCATTAATAGAACTCATGAAAATAATTGCATTCACAATTACATCAAAAAGAATAAAATACCTAGGAATAAACTTAACAAAGGAGGTAAAAGACCTACACGCTAAAAACCATATGCCATTGATGACAGAATTAAAGATGACACAAATAAATGGAAAGATACCCATTCTCATAGATTGGAAGAATTAGTGTTGTTAAAAGGTCCATACCACCCAAAACAACACAGCTTCAATGCAATCCTTAATAAAATTCCAATGGTATTTTTTTTTACAGCTCTAGGACAAATAATTCTAAAATTCATATGGAACCACAAAAGACCCCAAGTAACCAAGACAATTTTAAGAAAGAATGAAAAAGCTAAAGGTATTACACTCCCTGATTTCAAAGTATACTGCAAAGCTACAATAATCAAAACAGGACAGTAATGGCATAAAAACAGACACATAGATCGATGGAACAGACTAGACAGCCCAGAAACAAAACCACACATATATAGTCAATTAATTTATGACAAAGGAGGCAAGAATATATAATGGGGAAGTGACAGTCTTCTGGAGACTCCTGGATAGCTACATGCAAAAGAATGAAACTGGACCACTTACTTACAACCATATAAAAAATTAACTCAAAATGGATTAGAGACTTGAATGTAAGACCTGAAACCATAAAACTAATAAAAGACACACACACGTGCGCGCGCACACACACACACACATGAATATTACTCATCCATTAAAAAATGAAATCTCTTTGACAACATGGATGAACCTTGAGAATATTATTATGCTAAATGAAATAAGTCAAATGGAGAAAGACAAATACTGAATAATTTCACTTATATGTGGAGTCTAGAAAACAAAAAACCAATACAGATTCATAGAATCAGAGAAGATACATGTGGTGGCCAGAGGGGATGGAGGGGGAGGAGGGATTGCAGAATGGGCCAAGTGGATCATGAAGTACAAATTTCCAGTTATAAAACAAAGGTCATGGGGATGTAATGTACAGTTTGGGGGAATATAACCAATACTATTATATTGAAGTTGTATGGTGAAAAACGGTAACTAGACGTATCACGGTGATCATTTCACCGTGAACGTAAACATAAAAAACCCGAAATTGATATGATAATAGGGGTCAATGATACCTCAATAAAAAATAAAATAACTACAAGTGAAAAACTCTCATTAACAACATCAAAAATTTCTCAGTCACTTGCACGAAAACATTAACTTTTTATCGGCAATGTCTCAAGTTTATATTTTTCTCCATCTATCACTTGTCTTTTGCTTTTTATGACAACATGTCTTTCCTTAATTTTTTTTTCAGTAGTGGTTTGGGAATATTCTGTGTTATTTAAGAATGTTTTCCTTCAACCCGAGGTCTTACAAACATTTTCTGTAAGTGTATACTCATATTTTACTGTGAATTATTTTCATTATTATATCTTTACATCTTTCATTCAGCTGGGGTTTATTTCTGTATGTTATTGTTGGGGTTAAGTTTTGTACCTTCCCAGACAGAAGGCCTGTTGTGTCAGGGCATTTTATTAAATGACCTTTCATTTTCTTTTGTGAATGAATATCTATATCAGATATTAAATTTGTTTGTGTACCACGATCTGTTCTGTATTCCGTTTTGCTCTCTACTACAAAGTCTACTACTATGCCAATACTGTTTGGATTAGAGCATCTTTACAGTATGTTTTCAAACAGGTGGTATAGGCTAATCCCCTTTCTGACACTCTGGATTTTGAAAATATCCAGATTTATTCTTTAATCGGCTTATTTTGTCCCATCCCCCTACAAAATGGTGAAAGCAAAAAAGAAAAATATTTTTTTTAAATAGGGATTCTGATAGAAATTTTGGTAAATAGTTTTATTAATTTGGAAAGGGTGGATGTTTTATGGCACAAAGTCATCCCATTCAGGAACATGCTATGTCTCTCCATTAATTCAGATCATGTTTTATGTTCTTCAATAAAATTTTATGGTTTTATTCAGAGAAGTACCGTGCTTGCTAAATTTATTCATAGATATTTTATAGTTTTTATGACTATTGTGAATGGGTCTCCCCTCCTCCCACTTTCACTTCTAACTGGATATTTTTAGTATTGAATGATCTTGGATTTGTTGCTTCTATAATTCACACTACACTGGGAAGCCGTCCCCTTAATCACTGCCATAGAGAAGGTGGAAGAATGCCTACTTCTGATGCTTCTTTTATTCTGATAAAATCCAGAGCTTCATAAACTATTCATTCCAGCTGGGATGTTCTGGAAGCTGGGTGTAAAAACTGGTGACCTACATGTGACTAGAGAATGGGATGAATGCTCGGGGTATTTATGGAGGTTGAGTTAAACCAACTGACTTGTGGCAGTGGAATTTGTTCTGACTTTGTTCTCTAGAAAAGGTATGGTAGACGTCTTAGGTACCATGGGTCTCTTTTTTTAATGTTTATTTTTGAGAGAGAGAGAGAGAGAGAGAGGCAGAGAGAGAGAGGGAGACACAGAATCCGAAGCAGGCTCCAGGCTCTGAGCTGTCAGCACAGAGCCCAACACAGGGCTTGAACTCACGAACTATGAATCATGACCTGAGCCGAAGTTGGACGCTTGGGCGCCCCAACAATATCTCTTAAGTAGGCGTCGACCCCTGGGAGTATACAATTGAGCAGTCAGAGCAACTTCTATATGATGAGCTGAGGATAAGCTGGCCTTCGTGACGAGGACCTGAAAATTGGGACCAGGAATATCATGCAAGGGGCCAGTAAGAGGGCTGAGACTAAAGCAAGTAAAAGGAAATACTCAAGTGCTCAACAGAGTAACTAAGTATAACAAGAATTGGAGCCCGTGGAAAACCCAAGCAAATGAACGGGTTCAAAGTGCCGCCATAAAGGCTCAGGACACAAATTCAATCGTATTCTTATGTATCAGCAGTGAACAATTAGATGATTCTTTTTAAATGAAAGGCATAGGGATAATCTCACTAAAAGGTGTACAATGCCTGTACATGAAAAAATGAGTTTTAAATTGACAGGATAAATTAAAGAAGACCTAAAAATATGAAGAGCTAGGCTGTGTTCATAGATCAGAAAGCTCAATATTTTTGAGATGCGTATTCTCCTCAAACTCCAATCAAAATCCCAGCAAGCTATTTTCTCGTGGTAATTGATAAGCTGATTCTAAAATTTAGATGGAAATACAAAGGATTTAGAACAGCCAGAACAACTCTGAGGAAAAGAGCTGGAGACCTTTTATTATCTGATTTTGAGTCTTATTGTAAAGCTAGAGGAATCAAGACTGTGGGCATTGGTGTAAAAATCTCTCTCTCTCTCTCTCTATATATATATATACACACACATATAATATTAAATATATAATATTTATTAAAATATTATAATATTAAATATATAATATTTATTAAATATTATATTTATTAAATATTATATTGATATAAATATATATTATATTAAATATTATATTTATTAAATATTATATTGATATAAATATATAATATTATATTAAATATATAATATTTAATATTTACTATAATAATAATAAATATATAAAAATAAAAATATATAATATATAATATTAAATATATAATACATAATATTTATGTAATTAAATATAATATATAATATAATATATAATATTATATGTGTTATAATATTATATATGTATTATATGTATATATGTGTTATATACATATACTATTAAATATATAATATTTTTATATATATTTATATATATATTTTTATATATATTATATATATTTATATATATTTTATATATATTTATATTTAATATTATAATATTTATATAATTAAATATATAATATTTAATAGCATATGTATATATAGATATAAAGATTAGATAGATAGATAATTGAGAGTCTAGGAATAAATAGACCCCACACATATTGTCAACTGACTTTACACAAAAGTATGAAGGCAGTTCATTGGGGGAAAGAATAATCCTTTCCTTAATAATTCAGTAGCCATATGCAAAGAACAAGGAAACTCAATACTTGCCTCACATACAGACTTTAACTCAAATGGACGATGGATCTACATATAAGAGGTAAACTATAACACTTCCAGAAAGAAAACGTGGAAGAAAACGTCAGTGACCTTAAGTTAGGAAGGATTTCTTAAACAGAACACACACAAAATAAACCTAGAAGTTATTAAAAGAAACAATATAAATATATGAGAATTTATTAAAATTTAACATTTTGTTCTTCAAAGGACTTTCAGAAATCAAAAGGCAAACCACAAACTGGGAGGAAAAATTTTCAAAGCATACATCTGACAGAAACTTGCATGCAGAATATATAAAGGACTCTTGTATTTCACTACTAAGAAACAAACAACCTGATAAAATCATGGGCCAAAAAATTCACATATTCCTCACCAAAGAAGATAAATGGATAAAGAAGATGTGATGTCTATCTGTGCAATGGAATGTTATTCGGAACGTTACTCGGAATGAAATCTCGTCATTTTGCAACAACATGGACGGAACTAAGAGTGTACTAGGCTAAGTGAAATAAATCAATCAGAGAAAGATAAATATCATATGATTTCACTCACATGCAGAATTTAAGAAACAAAACAGATGAACCCAGGGGAAGAGAAGGAAAAATAAGATAAAAACAGAGAGGTAAACCATAAGAGACTCTTCTAAACAAATGTTTTTCTTTATTGTGAGAAAGAGAGAGAGTGCATGCGTGGGAGCAGTGGTGGGCAGGGAGACAGAATCCCAAGCAGGGTCTACACTGCCAGGACAGAACCCGATGCCCGGCTCCGTCTCCTAAACTGCGAGACCATGACCGGGGACAGAATCGAGAGTCGGATGCCTAGCCAACTGAACCACCAAGGGCCCCAAGAGTCTCTTAATTATAGAAAACAAACTGAGGGTTTCTGGAAGGGAGGTGGGTGGGGAATGGGCCAGATGGACGATGGGCATTAAGGAGGGCAGTTGTTGGGATGAGCGCTGGGTGTTACACGTCAAGTGATGAATCAGTAAATTCTACTCCTGAAACTGATACCACACTAGATGTTAACTGACATAAATTTAAATGAAAAAAGGAAGAAGATAAGGGATGGCAAATGAGCACACAAAAATATGCTCGTCGTTAGGCATTATGGGAATAAAAACTGTAAACTGTGAGCATAAATAAGTTTAGCTAAATCAAAACTATCGTGACGTATAGCTACTGAAATGCCTAACATTAAGAAAGACACCCAGGCCAAGTGTTGGCGAGGATGTGGGGCAAAAGGAACTCTCATAATTGATGGTGGACCATGACTTTCAACCGCTTTGCAAAACAGTTTGTCAGTGTCCTTAAAAGTTCAACAGTCACTTACCGTAGGACAAGTTACTCCCTCCCTAGGAACGGCCCTGGGACAAAAGGAGGGAATTGCTACAAACAGACTTGAGCACCAATGTTCCTCGCAGCTCTCTGCGCGACAGACCTCGATGGGAAACAATCCAGATGCCCATCAAGGGATGAACGGATTAACAGGCTGTGGAACGTTCATACCATGAATGATCGTTCGGCAACAAAAAGACACGAACCGGGAAAGCACACGATTGAAAATTAATTATCCTGAGTCAAAGAAGCCAGAGTAAAAGGCAGAGTGGGGGCTGTATGATCCCGTTTACATAAAATGATGGAAAGTGCACGCTTGTTTATAGTGATGCTATAAACTCGGGATGGCAGGTGGCTGAGGGCAGGGATGACAAGATGCCAGAAGGAAACTTTTGGGCACAGTGGCGGCGCTTAGCAACTTGATTTTGGGGATGCCTTCACTGGTATCTATTGCCAATTATATCTGAATAAACTCTGAAAAATATACCAAGTTTCACCAAGTGCCCATCTCTTACTTGTGCTTTTTCTTTAAGCGGGCTCTTCCTGTGATCTGGAAGCTCTGACCCAGCAGTTCTGGGTTCCCACGCTACCTACTGGGCAACCTCAGTGGAGAGAGTCTCTTTCTCAGACCCGCTGCAGAACTCCCCATGGTCTGGGGCAGCTCCGTCACACGTCCGTCTCTGAAACAAGACCCGTGACTCGAGTGGGCCAAAAGTTGTGCCGTGGGTACAAATCTGGAACCGGAGAGCGGAGTCCCCCTGGTACTCACTCGAAGACTGAAGGTTGGAAGGCTCGCAAAGGAAACCTGGGATCTATTAGGAGACACACAGGGAGAATCAGTCCAAGGCATGCGCAGTCAAGAGGCGTCCGCTAACGTGCTCATCACAGGATTCTAGGTGGCGATGGTGACGTAACAGCCCCAGGCCCCTGTTCAGAGGGCTGGCTTAGGAGATAGTGATGCCTTCAGCCTGTAGGTGTAGCCATTGAGAACCACCATTCCTAGAGAAGCGTGGTATGGCTGGTAACTTGTGCTCATGCCATTCCTCCAATTCTAGAGATCCCGAAACACCCGGTGCTGAGGACAGAGGTCAAAGTCCCCGGGCTCCACAACAATCATGGGGCAAAGGCAGCATCTTCTGAGGGCCATCACAGCCCCCAAACGAGAGAAGTAGTGAACCAAATACTAATAAAACCTGGAGGGGGAAAATCAAAGAGCAAGAACTCCAAACGTTGGCGGGGTCATGAGCGACTGTAACGTCGTATGTTGCTGGTGGGGGTAAAACATGGTATAACCGCTTTGGGCAGACGGAATGGATAAGCAGATTGCGGTACAGTCACGATACTTGACAACTGCCAGCACCGAAAGGAACCGGCTCCATACATACGCAACCTGGGCGTAGACCGGCAGTCACGAATCTCGAAGAAAAATCATGTTGAGGAAAAGAAGAAAAACGCAAGCACTCTAACTCTCTGATTCCATTCCCGTGGCTTTTGAGAACATAGAAAATCAATCCATATTGACAAAAGTCGGAAAGCGATTGCCTCTCAGGGAGGGAGTGCTGACTGGAAAGGGGCATGAGGGAACTCTCCAGGCTATGGAAATATTCTCTGTATTGAGGGGTTGGTTACATGATGACATCACACTGGAACTTGATATCTGTGTGTTGTATTGCATTTACATCATACCTCAATGAAAACAAGATACACACGAATAGCAGTGACAAAGTAATTATTATTCCTATAGTAACTAACGTTTGTTTATTTCCCACCTGAATGGTCTCAATGGATCCTCACCTCAACTCTGAAAAGTAGGTACTCATCTCCATTTTTAAGGGCAGGAAAACGAGACTCAGTGAGTATGGACAAGCCCAAGGTCACACAGCAGCGAGTGGCAGAGCTGGGATCCCAAACCTGACTTTAGTGTCTGAGATCTTAGCTACCTCTTCATACTATCCAGCACACTGGACTTGAGTCAGAGGGGGGAAAAGACCATGGTGAGTGATGTGCTGAGATCCCAGAGCCTATGCACCTGCTGTGTCATGAATGCGGAAGGGAGAGAAGAGAGAGTTTCACTCGAAACTAACATGGTAGCCTCTTATCCATGGAACTGGTCTGCACTTGGCCAAGTCTGTTAGATCAGAACATGCACTCTGAAAGAAACGTTGGGTTTTCAGGACCTCTAAGGGACTGGGATTTTTTTTTTTTTTTTTTTTTTTTTTTTTTTGTCCTATGGCATCTCTTGAAAGCCCTTCTTCATCTTTTAAAACTCGTGTTGTTCCAGAGTGAGCTGGAGGGAGGCCGTGTCTAGAACATCAACTCCTTGAGTGTAGGGATCTTCCCTGTCTTTCTCATTGACATCGCTCCAGGGTCTGGAATAGTGTCTAGCCAATCCCTCAATAAGTATTTGGTAATTAAACACATGCATCCTCGCCTCCTTCCACCATTTGATCAACCCCATGCCCTCTGGCCGTCGTTAGCCTTGTTGAACCTTATCGTAAAGTTAGACACACGCTATTATTCACGGCCACATTGAACCTATTACAAGACATCTTTAAGACTCCAGATGTTTGTTAGGACTGATAGCCTTTCTTTTTTGGACCGAGGAGAATGTATCATCACGATCCTCCCACACAGACTGATTAGAACAGGACCCCTAAGCTCCCCTTGCTTGGTCCCGTGCCTGCTTCCAGAAGCTCACAGAGCCAACGCTTGACGGCATTAAGATTTGAAGTGACACCCCACTGGGGCACCATTTGGGAATTCAATTGTGCCAAGCAACAGAGCAGCACTTATTGGTTTCAGAGGGGATGGAAAACAATTTAAGCAACCTCTGCTCTCCTCATCCCAAGACACACACCATCGCTCTGTTGACTTAGGAGCAGCTGCTGACCCTGAGCAGAGATGAGCTCTCTGTGAAATCCCACCCTCACTGGTCTCCAGCACAGCAAGGAACACCTGCATGCACAGACCAATCAAATTCCTTTCCGTGGACCATCCTTCTCATTCAAGTTCTGGCTATTTTTCTCAGGGAACTCAGGGTGAAGCTGGGAGATCTGAGAAGATCTTCAGACTTGGGGTCGGGGCAGGGGGGTGAAAGGCAAGGAGCGTAATAGGGCTGAGGCCGCAGAGAAAGCTGAGAACCTCCGGAGAAGTAAGCAGAATGATGATGTGACCCAGGAATTTTAAGTGAGACCAAGTAGGTAGATGACCTTCCAGAAGGCAGGAAGCGACCCTGGAATGAATTTGCTTTGCAGAGTTCAGAGGGCAAAAGACAACAAAATACAAAACCCAGTTCAGCGCAGGTCAGAATAAATACCCAGGATGTGACAGTTAATTTTACATGTCAACTTGGTGGGGTTAAGGGACGCTCAGAGAGTCAGTAAAACATTTTTTCTGGGTGTTTCTGTGGATGTGTTTTCAGAAGAGATTAGCATTCGAATCAGCAGACAAGAGTAAAGAAAACTGCCCTTGCCAACATGAGTGGGCATCATCCAAACCACTGTGGGTCCAAATGGAAGAAAAAGGTGGAGGAAAGACAAATTTTCTCTCTCTCTCTCTCTCTTTTTTTTTAATCTTGAGCTGGGACATCCACCTTCTGCCCTTGGATATTGGTACTCCTGGCTCTCGGATCTTTGGACTTAGAATGAATTAGGCCACCAGCTTTCCTGGTCCTTCATCTTGCAGATGGCTGATCACAGGATTTTCCATCCTCCATAATTATATTATACAACCCAAGTGTCCACTGAGAGATAAATGGATAAAGAAGATGTGGTTTATATGTATATGTGTATGCATGCACACAAATATGCATATCTATCTATCTACATAGATAGATATAATGGAATATTACTCCACATATCTATAGATATATAGAGATATATATAATGGAATATTACTCGGCCGTGAAAAAGAGTGAAACTGCCATTTGCAACAACATGGATGGAACTAGAGGGTATAATGCTAAGTGAAATAAGTCAGAGAAAGACAAATACTGTATGATTTCAGTCATATGTGGAATTTAAGAATCAAAACAAATGGGCCAAGAAAGAGACAAACCAAAACACAGAGTCTTAACTATAGAGAACAAACCGCTCGTTGCCAGAGGCGAGGTTGCTGGGGGATGGAAACAGATAACAGGATTAGCATACACTTATCATGATGAGCACTGAGTAATGTACAGAATTGTTGAATCACTCTATTGTACTCCTGAAACTAATGTAACACTGAATGTTAGTTACACTGGAATTGAAAATATAATAGTAATAAAATAAACAGTATAAATAAATAATAGAATATTAATAAATAACAGAAAACGTCATATATTGTAGACATGACACTATTAAATATCTACAATATGTATATTACATATAAATATATATGTATATATATGGATTATACCTATATGTCCTTTGGGTTTTGTTTCTTTGGAGAACCCTGCCTGATACAAAAAAGCATCTGAACCATCAAGATGTCTGAGTAACAGAGACTTTCCAGAATCAAATGGAAATGTAGATTCTGGATTGAAGAAACAGATACCAAGAGAAATGCCTAACATCTGGAGTCAGTCCAAGTTGGGACGTGGTGTGGCAAGAAATAAGAGACATCAGCAGTCACCAGAAGTCCCCATATTTTAGGGTTAGGTCTCTAGGGTGAGATTTTATGTCTACTATGAATCTGGCCCAGCCCCTGTCGTCAGGGGGTTCGTCAGCCCCCAGGTTGGACACAAGGATGTGCTGACAAGCACAGTGAGTTGTGGAAGGAAGGTGCCGTGATCAGGAAGCATGGGAGTGGGGCAAGCGGAGGTCAGGTGTGTTTCCTTGAGGATGAGAGCAGGAATTACTAAGGCAAAGGTGGCTGTGTGTGTTGTGTGCACCCGTGTGGCATCTGCAAGCATTCTAGGAAGAGATGACGATAGGAACAAGGAATCCACGTTGAGATCCAAGTGAGAAACAAAGAAGTCAGTGCAGGCAGGGTTAAGAGCGGTGGTTTTCAAATCTGGCCAACAGACTGGAATCACGGAGAGTGCTTTCAAAATACCGATGCCCAGCTGTCACCCCCGGAGACACTGATTTCATTGGTGTGGGGTAAGATTTCAGAATCTGAATATCCAAAGAGCCCATCAGGGGACTCTAATGTGCAATCTCCGTTGAGAGCTTCTAGTTGAGAATAGCTGGTAGACATTTGTGGATTGATTTTTTTTTTTTTGGCCACTCAGCATACACCCTCAGTTATTTATAGACTCTCCTTAATGCTATTTTAAGGAATTTCCTCTCCCCCTCCCCCCCCCCACCGTGAGCAATTCTGACTAGGTGGCCATGTGTGGTTGTGCAGGTTGTGCACTGCATAAGGGTACCTGGCCAAGTCTGACCTGGGGACTGAAATCAAGCCCTGGCTCTGTTCACCAGTCATGTACAATGGTGGTGATGGGGGGTGGGGGCACCTATCTCAAAGGAGGGCATTTTCCCCAAACTTGCACCAAGTTACCGTAGGGACTGGTAGCTACCCTGGTTTTGGTCAGTCAGAGCCACCTCCTGCTGCTCCCAGACAAAGGTCCCTAAGGTGGTGGGAGATGGGGCAGGAGAGACAGGGTGAGATCACACAAGGTCACAGGGTCACAGGGTCAGATCACACAAGAGACAGATGGTCAGATCACACAAGGCCTTAAACGTGATTCTGAGGAGGCTGACTTGTAGCAAGAAGGCAATGGGGAGCCATTTGAGGGCAGAAGCATGAAACAATGAGATTTGCCTTTTCCAAAGATCTCGCTGGTGCTATGTGGACGGTGGGCAGAAGAGAAGGGCCTCAGGATCAGAGACCCAGAAATGAGTATCACTGCACATGAGGCTGGAGGGAGGATGTCCCGATGGCAGCACTAAGGTCTGGGGAATAATGACCGAGACTGTTCCTCACTCCTCTCCGTGGTGGGTTGGGACCGAGCAATGGGCCCAGTCTGCTAGAACCCGAGAAATACGAACACGGACTGACTGGTTTTAAGCCAGTGCTAGGGGAATTCTCTCAAGCAAAAACAGCAAATCAAAGCTGCCGGAAATAATCTCAGATTCTAGCCTCCAGGCTGGAGGTGGTGACAAGTCAGCATGAGGGACAAAAATGACACAGACATGCTTTGTTGAATTTCTCAACTACTTAGAAATATGAATTAGTTGCTATGGAGATTTCATATTAAAATTTGACTTTTGGGTTTTTTTTTTAAGTTTATTTATTTATTTTGAGAGAGAGAGAGAGAGAGAGAGAGAGAGCGTGCACACAAGCAGGTAAGGGGCAGAGAGAAGGAGAGGCAGAATCCCAAGCAGGGTCTACACCATCAGTGCAGAGCCCAATGCGGGGCTCAAACTCACTAACTGTGGGATCATGACCCGAGCCGAGATCAAGAGCTGGATGGCTTAACTGACTGAGCCACCCGGGCGCCCCAAGATTTGAATTTTCTGCACACACACACACACACACACACACACTCACAAAATCTGGCTGGCCCAGCCAGGCCCCCCTTCCCCACTGGCAGTAATGCATCAGAGAAAGAAAATGGTGGTGTCTCACCTCCAGTTTGCCAGAGCCCCCATCTGGCCCATCTGCGAATGTATCTTACTGCCCAGCCGTTATCAGGGCCTTTGGGTTGCTGACTCCTGCAAAGCTGCGTTCTGCCCAGTTCTGGGCTAAAAAGAGCAGTCAAAGCTGCCGTGAATCGGGGCTCACCTGTACATAAAGGACCCGTTCACCCATCCAGTATGCCCGGCTCCAGGGACACCCCAGGCTTTGCAGCCAACAGCGTCCTGGCCGTTCTCCCCAGTCCCTGCTTCCCCTGGCACCTCCACTCCCTCCCTTTACTCTATGCACCTCTTGTGCCCAGCTTCCAGCCCCTCAGAATAATTGGGTCTGAGCAAGCCTTCGCTCCATAAATATTAATTTGGACATGCTTGGACTACTCTGCTTCCTTTAGATGAATTGTTAACTAGCTTTCTAATCTGGAGCTTCTTGACGAGCAAAAAGCAAGATCTCTCTGCTGGCTTCTTCCTTTATTAGGGGGTGGGGGAAGGTGGAATTCGCTAGAAGCGGCAAGGGTTTATTTGGGAGAGGTGAGCCAGGCACGGGCAGGCCCCCTAAAGCTACGAGTACCCAGACTCTTCCGAATAATCTCGAGGGGACTACCTACCCTTTCCGGGGAACCTGTACCCTTTAGGGGACGGGCTTTAGCAACCAGCAGATTATAATTCGATTCTCAGCTCTGTCACTAAGTAACAGTACGAATTAGGCAAGTTACTTAGCCTCTCTGGGCCTCAATGTTCTCATCTGTAAAATGGCGTTGATAATATGTACCTGCTGTGGCTGTGATGGAGATTTAACCAGGTGGTGTATATGGTAAGTAGTGCATAGATGGTTTTTAGGAAGAACAATAACGGAAGGCAGAGGATTTTAGAGCAATGTGAGGGAAGTCAATGCATTCAGACTCTTCTGGCCGCCTGTACAAACTCCAGGGCTGCCCCTGAAGGCTGTCTCCTGGATCCTAGAGTGTAGGAGAGGCCCTGAAACACTATTAGCAGATGTAAGTCATGATCGTGTCTCAAGGTAGCAAATCCATCCACCTACCCATGCATTCAACGAACAACTACCGAGTACCTACTGTGTGCCCTGCATGGTGACAGCTCTGAGAAGGCAGCGGGAAGTGAGTGCGGTGGATGGGGCCTGCCAATGGAAGGCACTTGGTGCTGGAAGCCAGGGGATCTGGTGGTTGACAGTACAGACTTGGGACCGTGGAGACAACTGGGGCCACCACCATGCGGCAGTGTGATCCTGAGCTCGCAAATGGTATCAGCCCACCTACATCCACTCTCTATAGCATGGGAACAACCTGTCTCACCAAAGCTGGCCAGGGATCAGTCCCCTCCTGGGGGAATGGGGAAGCAAGGTTCAGACCACCCTTGGATGAATGGAGTGGGTAGATGGATGGATGGATGGATGGAGGGATGGATGGGTAGATGGGTGGATGGGTGTGTAGACGGGTGGATGGATGGATGGATGGATGGAGGGATGGATGGGTAGATGGGTGGATGGGTGTGTAGACGGGTGGATGGATGGATGGATGGATGGATAGATGGGTGGATGGGTGTGTAGATGGGTGGATGGATGGATGGATGGATGAGTGAATGGATAGATGGATGGATGGATAAATGGGTGGATGGATGGGGGATAGATAACTGGATAGATGGGTGGGCAAGCAGATGGATAGATGAGGGGGTGGATGGATGGATGGATGGATGGATGGGTAGATGGGTGGATGGGTGTGTAGATGGGTGGATGGATGGATGGGTGGATGGATGGATGGATGGATGGATGGATGGGTAGATGGGTGGATGGGTGTGTAGACGGGTGGATGGATGGATGGATGGATGGATGGATGGATGAGTGAATGGATAGATGGATGGATATATGGGTGGGTGGATGGGGGATAGATAACTGGATAGATGGGTGGGCAAGCAGATGGATAGATGAGGGGGTAGATGAAGGATGGATGGATGGATCAATGGATGGGTGGGTAGATGGGTGGATGGGTGGGTAGATGGGTGGATGTCTGCATGGATGGATGGATATATGAATGAGCCAATAAATTTTTCTATATCTCCAGGTTGCAACACCCCCACAACTGTGTCCCCTAATGTCCACAATCACGGCCTAGCTCCCAGACTCTTCTCCCAAAGGTAGAGGTTCTACAATCCAGCCATTTCTTAGCACGTCCATCAGACCGGCTCAGTGCCATCTGTCTCCACCTCATTGGCTGACTCCACTCCAGGCTCCCCAGAGCTCACCAGACCTTAGAGTCCCAGCAACTACTCTCTGGCAAACCCACCTTCCTGTATTTAAATTCTGAACACAGGTGCCCCGGTCAGGGTAACACACTCCAATTACTGCAACAGTAGCTGTATCTCGATGGCACGTTTCTTACTCATTGAGCTAGTAGTCTCGTATGCCATAATTTAGGAAGACAGTTTCCTTCCACCTTGAGGCTCTATGTTCCACATAGAATTTTGCAATCCTAAACTGGATCCTCGGGATCTGAATAAAGTAAACCAAGGATCTCCTGAGATACTAGGGGCCAGGCTGGATATGGCATACATCTCATTCACCAATATTCCACCAGCCAGAACCAGCACATGACCTCAGCTTAGCAGCGAGGGAGAGTCAGAAATATGGTGTCCCTATGGTTTTAGGTCAAGGACATGGGATTGGTGAGCACCTACTCATTCTCTGTCACAACAAGCTTCCTCTGTATTCCATCTCCTGCCCTGGTGCAGAGGATAGAACCTTTTCTCTGCTTCTTGTTCCAATGATCAGTTTTTCCCTAGGCCCTTTGTACGAGAGAGGCCATGCCACGTTCTTACACCTGCCCCTCACTAGGGTGTGCACCTCTGTCCTCTGAATGCCAGACTAGTGGCTGAGGTTCTGCTTCCCACAGACCATGGGTCTGGCTTCCTTATTGCTGCTCCTGCCCATCCGCCAACAGGTGTGGATGTTGCCTTCACCCTAGACCTCAGTGTGCCTCCCCATTTACCTGTGAATGACAAGTGATGGCCGAGACCCTAGGGTAACATGACTTGTCTACCTGGATATTAATCACTCCCCATTTGTCAGACTAACCACCCACTTTGTCAAGCCAGAAGCCAAAGGGTAATACTTGACTCATGTCTTTCCTTCTCAGCCCAGATGAAATCTATCAACAGATTGTTAGGCTTTTTGGACCAACCCCTAACACACACGTCTTCCCTAAATCATTTCTGTTAACTTCATCACTTAGGTATAATGTAGTTACAAAATTGCATACAAATCTTTAGTATTAAGCCCCGTCCATTTTTACATACGAATGCAAAATTGTTTTACAAATTTCCATTCAAAATTGCATGCAAGCATTAAGGTCCGTTTATTTTTATGGTGAAGGCACCTCTGTCACCATCCATAAGACAGACATTTCCGGCAACCTAGGAAGCTCTGGGGTGTCCCGTTCAGTGAATATCCTTCTAAAAAGTAACCACCACTCTGACCTCTATCATCTGGTCTTGAATGGCACATTAATAAACTCTTACAGTACATACTTTTGCACTTGACTTGTACTCCTTGACCTGATCGATATGAGTTTCATGTATGTCATCGGGAGATTCAGTTGTTTTGTGTTCTTACCCATCTTCCTGCTGATGGACATTTGGTTTTCCCATTTGGAGCTTCCATGAAGAAAGCTGTTATAAATTCTTTTACTTATTTGTATATATATTTATTGGTGACCTTTTACTACTTTTTTTGCTTTTCTTTCTTTCTTTCTTTCTTTCTTTCTTTCTTTCTTTCTTTCTTTCCTTCTTTCTCTCTCTTTCTCTCTCCCTCTCTCCCTTTCTTCCTTTCTTTTGAACACTCATTGTTTAATTTTTTTTAATGTTTATTCATTTTTGAGAGACAGACAGAGCACGAGAAGGGGAGAGTCAGGAGAGAGACACACACACAAAATCGGAAGCAGGCTCCAGGCTCTGAGCTGAAAGCAGAGAGCTTGATGCGGGGCTCGAACCACAAACTGAAGGATCATGACAGCCAAAGTCAGATGCTTAACTGACTGAGCCACCCAGGTGGGCTCATTTCTCATCTCTCTTGGACATATTCCAAGGAGTTACTTTTCCTGGGTCTTAGGAGTGATGTATCTTGAGCTTTAGAAGATGCCGCTGAACAATTTTCAAACTGTTTATACCAATTCATATGCCCACCAGCAGTGCCCAAGAGTCCCAAATGTTTGCACCTCTTTGCTGTCACTCGGTATCATTAGTCTTTTATTTTTATTTTTCGCCATTCTGGTGGGCAAAGAGCCAGCCATATCTTATCATCTGCAGGACCCTACTCCAAGGCGCCATTATCTGGTGCTGGACAGCTACAGTGCACTCCTACCTGGTCCCCTAGCTTCCTGCTATGAGCAACCCCCCTGCCATCTATCTCTTACCCAGCGCCCAGATCCCATCACTTCCCAAAAACCCTTCAATGGCTTCTGGTTGCACCCAGAAATAAATCGTATGCTCTTCTGGTGACCTTCAAGCTTCTACACGTCCCTTCTCATCGGCCAGATTTCAGCTCAAACAATGCCTCCTCAGTGGGTCTTTCTTGACTCACCCATCTAAACAACGTCCCCAGCGAAGCACGAACTATTGAATCAATTGCTGTAATTTTTACACGTCTCTTACAACTAACTTGCATCATCTCATTCCTTGGCTCACCTCTGAACTATCTTTCCCCACTTAACCCTAAGCTCTGTGGGAGCAGAACCTGGCACACCAGGCTCAGGGCTGGGTCCCCGTAAAGCCTCCGTAAGTGTTTATTGAGTGAACCTGGTCTTGTGAGCCCCCCGTGCGTGTTCTTGCAGCTTCTTCTGTTGTCACCAAGCCACCGCAATTCCCAAGTAAATCACAAACCGTGCTAAATGATAGTTAAGGCGTTAAGGACCAGATGCTCGCATTTCCAGCTGGGTTGAGGAGCTGGAATGCAACTCTGCAAGATTCTGACCCAGAACAGACCAAATCCACAACTTGGCAGCCTGGTTACCATTGCTCAAGGCTTTATTTTTTTCACCTGTGCCTCCTTGAAACACGCACTAACTCTTCAGTCTCAATATCTCCCCTTCTCTGAACATGCCCTCCCCCACCGCCCCCTCTGCAGCTTCTATAAAATCTGCCTCCCAGGGAACTCTTGGCGAGTAAAGATTTACTCTCCCCTTCCAGAGTCACCTGCGAGGGCAAGAAAGGTATCGTTATTATTTTCTCCATTTTTCACTTGGACAACCCGGGGCACGATCTAATGGAATCTCTCTCTCCCCTCCTTCCCGGGATAACCCGGGGGCCTTGCCACCTCACCACAGAAAGGAGATGGGCTGCGGAGAATCCATCTACCTTTCTGAGACCGCATCTGAGAGAGCAGTAACGGAGAAGGGCTGCTTTTAGAGATTTTTTTTTTTTAAGTGAGGTCTTTTCTAAGCAATTTCTGGTCGTGTCGAGGACTGACATACCATAAAACAGGCAGGGCCATCACAGAGCGTGGGGATTAAAACCACTCTGGGAAAACAAAGATCCCCCAGGCAGGTGGGGGTGAGTCTAGGGCTGCTGACAGCCTCTGTGCTCGGTGGTGTCCCTCAGTCTCTCTACCTGTCTTCTTCTCTGACCGTCTTTCTCTAAGTTTCTCCTTCTCTGCCTGTCTCTCTCTCTCTCCTTCCAATCCTCCCCGCTGCCATCATGGGCCATACAGACCTCAACCCCCAAATGACAGAAATAATGTCTCCATCCCTCCCTCCCTAAAGTGGGCAGGCACCCCTGACATGAGAATCCTCAGAGATCTCTCTCCAGGGGTTTCTCTCATTTACATGCACACACAGACACAAACCCAAACACAAATGCGCACACCCACACACATGCCCCATACACCCGCTCTGCCCGCATGGAGCGATTCTCCCTGTCACCCATTCCCTCCCTTTCTGTCCTTCTCTATTTTTCTTCATTACTTAACATACACCCAGACCTATGAAATGACCGTATTTGGAATCCTCTTTCTCAAAGACTGTTTCTCTTTGCCTCTAGATATGGAGATATTATATATATATAATTTCTTTATAATTTCTATATAATTTTCTTCCTGCTCACACATTCTTTTTCACACACCTGTGAAAAGGCAGCCCGTGCATTCCTGCCACACTTTGTTCCCAAGCAGAGCTTCAAGACACTCTTTCTCCAGTGTAGCTGTTCCTTTGGGGGGCAATCCCCGGTGGTGACTTCCATCGGCCTCTCGGCAAGATGTCGCCATGACTGAGAGGAGTAACAGGTGGCCCTGGCTTCTCCCCTCAGCGGGAAAGGGTGCACAACCAGTATGGCATCCAGTGGAGCAAGGACCCTCACAACTGGGGTTAGCAAAGTACGATTCCAGTTCTGCTCCCAGCCTCCCCATGAGCACAGGCCAGATGTTCTCCTCTAAGAATGAGAGCGTTTTCCTCTGCAACTTGAGGGTGGCACAACATTTGTTCTTCATATACACCAATGGCCTGTTGCTTATCATTTTTCATCTGCTCTCTATTGACTGAGAAAATCCTAATCAATGAGCTTCTTACAGAAAATGAGTATCTCTCTGCATTCAAGCAACAGAAATCAGGGTCGAAGGGCACAAATTGTGCATTCCCTTAGAGTGAATCAGCACTGAGTCATCCATCTATCCATCCATCCATTTATCCACCCATTTATCCATCCATCCATCCATCCATCCACCCAACCATCCATCCATCCATCCATCCACCCATCCATCCAACCATCCATCCATCCACCCAACCATCCATCCATCCATCCATCCATCCATCCATCCATCCAACCACCCACCCACCTGTCCACCCAACCATTCATCCATCTACCTCTTTCCATCTCCATTTCTATCATCCTAGTCAAAGCTTAGTCATCTCCCTCCCACATTACTACAACGTCCTTCCAGCTGGTCCCCTGCCTCCATTTTTCCCATACTTCTTGCTATCTATTCCCCATCTAGCAGCCCAAGTGATCTCTCAAAAATATAAACCGATTCATGTCATTCTCTGTATGAAACACTTCAGACATCTTAGTATTCTTAGTATATAATCCAAACTCATTATTTACCAAAGGTTTTGAGATATCTGTCCCCTCTCTCCCTATTTGACTGTCCTTAGACCATAATCCCTCTGTCCCATTGTACTTGAGCTATTGAGTGTTCTTTAAGTTCCTTTCACACACCAAGACTTCTCCCACCTAAAATGTTTCCATTGCCACTCAGATTACTGTTTTCCATGAGCAACATTGTCTTGTTGGACATCTACATATGCCAGTGCCTAACTGACTAAGCCAGAGTTGACCACAGCCCATGGGATGTCCCAGTGGGCCATGCCACATGTGGGTAACATTCCTAATTCTGACCATCCACAAATTTTCCCTCTTTTCTCCTCCCACTGGACCAAGTTAATAAACTTCACCTGACATAATTTATTTAGATTATGACATCATTGGGTTCAAATCCAAACCCCAGTAAATACTTTTGGGCTCAGAGCTCAGTAGATCAGATCTATCTACTGGATATGGCATTAGGTAGAACTTCCTAATGTAAATAATGATGTGGTTCTGTAACTAGTCTCTAAGGATAGCAAAATCTTATATACAACGGGCAACTGGATTTTCTTCTTTTTTAATTATTTTAAATGTTTATTCATTTTTTTTGAGAGAGAGAGAGAGACGCACACAGAGTATGAGTGGGGGTGAGGCAGAGAGACACACACACACAGAATCCGAAGCAGGTTCCAGGCTCCAAGCTGTCAGCACAGAGCCCAACGTGAGGCTCAAACTCATGAACCGCGAGATCGTGACTTCAGCCAAAGTCCAACGCTTAACCGATTGAGCCACCCAGGGGCCCCCTAGATTTTCTTCTAAGAGTAGTAGATTCGGCCTGGCCAAAGTCAGAGGCTTGGACTCCATAGCCTCAAAATACACCTCCTCCACTTGCCGGTTTCAGAATTCCATTGCAAATCCACCACTGCAGTTGAGCTTCTCATATCATTGCTTCAGAAGTAACAAGTGTTCTCAGCTCCTGCTAATCTTATTAAACCGTTCCTGCAAAGTAACTGGGTGATTTTCAGTCCCTGCACGTGGGGATTTAGCACGGCATACAAGCAACCGAACGGATGTCAACCTCTGAGTCACCAACAGCCTTATGCCCCGTCTCCCCTGCTCCCGCCTCAGCCAAGGGCTTCCCTAAGGTATCTCTGGGGGCTGGGGCCATGCTGCGCGTCTCTGACTTTTGGGAACGAGGAAGCAAGAAGGTCAGAGGTGGCTGAAGGCAGGCGGAGGAGAACCTTTCTCTTCTTGATCTCTCCATCCGGTGGAAAAAGAAAGAAGACTGCGAAATAGAACGCCCGGCTGTACCTAGCCTTGCCCTTCTGCCCCACCGCCCTGGATGATATTTATTAGTTGAGTCGCTTTCTGCATCTGGGCCCCGTTTCCGCAGCTGTGACAAGAGAAGTCGGGCAGGCTCTTCTGAGCCTGCTATACTCAAGTGGGGACCAAGTTCTCTAGGTTATGGCCTGACGACTGCCTCACTCAGGGGGGACGATAAGTCTGACGGACTGGCCAAGAGTCCACCTCTCCACATATACAAATAGAATTGTACTGTGCTCAAACAGAGTCGGTCTCTCTGAAAAGTTGTCTGAAAGATATTCCTTTCTAAAACTTTATTATTTTTTTATTAAGTACATATATATTTTTTACTGTTTTTTACTTTTGACAGAGAGAGAGAGAGAGAGACAGAACACGAGTGGGGGAGGGGCAGAGAGAGGGAGACACAGAATCCAAAGCAGGCTCCAGGCTCTGAGCCATCAGCACAGAGCCCAGTGCAGGGCTCAAACTCACAAACCGCAAGATGATGGTCTGAGCCGAAGTCGGACGCCCAACCGACCGAGCAACCCAGGCGCCCCTCTAAATGGTTTTTAAAACCAGTTTCCTTCCTGCCTCCTCATTGTCTTCTTTTCCTTTCCTCTTATGTGATTACTACGAGCCAGCCTCATTTTCTTCCTGGAGCCTACTTGCCTTAGACACCTCCGCGTTACTAAGAGCTTGAAGGGTGTCGTACCCAGTAGAGTTCTCCAGACAGAGAGAATGCGTGTGTGTGTGTGTGTGTGTGTGTGTGTGTGTGTGTGTGTGTGCATGCCTGTGTCCCTGTATGTACATGTTGAGAGATTTATTTTAAGGATTGGCTCGTGCGATTGTAAGATCCGGCACACCTGAGGTGTGCAACTCGGGCAGGAGTTGAAGTTTCAGCCTCGAGGCACAATCTCCTCTTCTCTGGATTTTTACCCCGAAGGCCATCAACGGGTTGAACAAAGCCCACCCGTGTCAAGGGTCGTCTCCTTTGCTTCAAGTCAACTGATGGCAGGTGTTAGGCCCATTTGCACAACACCTTCAGAGCAGCGCCGACACGCGCGTTTGATGAAACAGCCTGCACCGTGGGAGGGGCGTGGGCCCGCCGGTAGTGTTTCAGATGCCCAGGCCTGTCCGGAAACACTCGGTGGGTGCGCCTGATGGCCCTTCACGGAGCCCCCCTTTTTCTCCAGTACAAGGGGCTGATGGGCAGCAGGTGAAGTTCAGCACTGGGCATCCAGCTGAGGGAAACTCAGGGAGCCCTGTGGGGGGCCGGGAGCACGGTGATTCCGTAAGAACGGCCCTGGAGAGTGGAGCGGGGCTGAGGACAGGGCTTTGGGGCCAGCAGGGTTGGGTCTTCTCTGCTTAAACTCAATTCCCGTTGCTACTCCAGTCTTGCTGGCAAGAAGGCAAAGACCAAATGGCCGGGGCTCACGATGTGAGATTAGGATGACACGAGGGAACAAGGACGGTATGGGTTTCGTAAGAGGGCACCTCGTCCTCGTACACATTATAATAAAAATAACCCGGGTGACCTTCTCAGGTTTGGGCAGATGGAGAACTCAGCAGGGAGAGTCTGAGGAGCAGGACTGGGTGGAAAGAAGGCTCCGTACCCACCGGGCAGCCCGCCTAGGCTTTGCAGAAATTGTAGCAGTGGTGATGGTCGGATGGCGGCCATAGCCGCTGGTTCATCTCATTCGCTGTTTTACATGGTTTTGAAAAAGGTTTCAATGTTTATTTATCTCTGAGAGAGAGACAGCACGCGAGCAGGGGAGGGGCAGAGAGAGAGGGAGACGGAGAATCCGAAGCGGGCTCCACGCCGTCAGCACAAAGCCTGACACGGGGCTCGAACCCACGATCCGTGAGATCGTGACCTGAGCTGAAGTCAAGTCGCTCAACCGACCGAGCCACCCAGACCCCCTCCCCCCTTACATGCTTTTTAGGTGTTGATTCATTTGACCTTTGCAGCAACGTTATGGGGTAGTTACTATCCTCATCCACATTTTACGTACCGGGAAACCGAAGCACGGAGATGTTAGGTAACTGCTGAAAGTCACACAAACCAGCAAGCAGCGCGGCCAGGATTCAAACCCAGGAAGTTTGACTGTAAAACTCTGAGTTTATAACCACACCATACTATACTGTAAGAGAACAGGACCTAAGAGGTGGGACGAATTCGGACCTGACTCTGGAAGGAGACCATATGGACCACCACATGCTTATCGAGCAGTGATTATGTTCCAAGTGTTTTTATAGACACCAGCAACCTAATGGTGAACAGAAGGTGGATTCTACCAGAACGGGTGGGAACCTGTCAACTGGAGGACCTGGTAGGTACGAGGTAAATCCGGATGTCCCTAAAATTAGAGGCTTGATGCGCAAGAAGAACCGTTTTCTCAAGAAATGTGGGAGACACAGTCACTCGTAGATCATTGGTTTGATACTGACACTCACAAGGACCTTGTCATAACCTGGCTGTCTGAGGAACGAACTCTGCCGCCCGAAGTCCCGGGTTCGAATCTCGCCTTTGACGCTCACCAGCTATGTGACACTGGACAAGTCGTTTAACCTTATGTGCCTTGGCTTCCTGTTTGCAAAACGGGGAGGTAACAATAATAGGAAACCCCCTCCAGGGTGACGAGCATTTCGTGTGTCAATATTTGTGAAGTACTTAGAACCTACTTAGAATTATCATAAATGCTGTACAAATGCTATCAAAATAAATGCCTTGATCTTTTATCTTGGCATGCCGAAACCCAGCTGGATCAGCTTCTTTTATTATTTGAAAGAGAGAGCACGAGTAGGGGAGAGGAGCAAAGGGGAGGGGCGGGATCTTAAGGAGGGTCCATGCTCAGTGCAGAGCCCGAGGCGGGGCTCAATCCCACAACCTTGGGATTACGACCTGAGCCAAAATCAAGAGTCAGACGCTCAGCCGACTGAGCCACCCAGGTGCCCATGGACCAGCTCTTTATATAGAATTCTTTTTTCCTGTCTTTCCTACATCCACAAGGGAAACCAACTTTACCCCCGTCTCCAAGTTCATGTGGGAACCACGCCTAAGCATGTTCCAGCGCCGCCCTGGGGAGGCTCTGACGAGACGGAGCTGTGAAAACCCGGGGCTCAGGGGACACCCTCAGGATCTCAGGGATTTCCTCCCTCCTCTGAACCTCCCAGGCGAGATGTGTGCATGGTGCCCGACGAAGCTCACATTCCGCCTTTTACTGTCATGATCAGGGAGACGTCAGATCACAGGGGTTAGTGGGCACAGATTCTGGAGTCAGAGCATCCTGGCTTTGTCCTCCCATCTTTCCACTTCCTGGGGTGGAAACCATGGCTAAGTTTCAGCTTCCTGCCTCAGCTTTTCTCACCCACACGACAGAAGCAATAGCACCTGCTCCTTAGGCCCTCCCAACCGGTCCCTCGATCCTGTCCCAGCGGGCCATTCCTCACGCTGCGGCCACAGTCATTCTCTGCCCACTTCACCCAGGGAGTGCTTACTCCGATGCTTTGAAATCCGCCAGAAGATGTCCTTTGGCTTCACAATTAAATCCCAAATCCTTCCCTGGGACGGTGAGACTCCTCTGGTCAACTTTACCAACCTCTGCCCCCTCTTCCGCTCCGCTTCCGCCCACTGGCCTCCCGGCTGTGTTCCTTGGACAGTCTAAACGTGCCTCAGGGCCTTTTCACTTCCTCCACCCGGAAGGGTCTCCCCCCAGATAATCCCCCTAGGACTCTTATTTCCTTCATTCATTCGGAGAAGCTTTCCCAAACTCGCCATAAAATGGCACTTCTGCTCCTTTCCACTTACTGTGCATCCGAAATAAATCCAGAGGTATTTCTTGGTTTGTTTCTCGTTTATCTCCCTCCTCAACACCACCGTCGGGGCATATAAACTCCACGACGGTCGGGCCCGTTTTGTTGTCCGCTATTTTCGTCCAGGCACCGGAAACAAAACGTTGTCGTCACGTACTTAGCACTAGAGTAATCATTGCTCAGGGAAAGAGGCTTAGCACAGTGCGAGGCTCCGTGTGGTCACCCAACGTGCCATCGCCATGGTCATTGAACCCTTACTGCGGGACCTCACGTCTGTCCTCCCCGCTGACCTGTGAGCCCTTCAAGGACGGTTGACTGTGTCTCATTCATGTCTGTCTCCCCCACAGAGCCCAGCACAGAGCACGAGGCGAGCCACGCGTGTTAATGTCGAAGACCTCTGCAGACATCAGAGGGCAAAACCAAAAAATAAAAATAATCATAACAATGAATAGAAAGAGAAAGAAAGAAAGAAAGAGAGAGAGAGAAAGAGTGAAAACAGCCCCTTGCCTGGATGTGCAGACACTTGATGGAGTGGGGACATTTCATCACCCTGTTACCTCTGGCATTGAGGACACTTTTGAGCCCTGGCAGAAAGGAGAAGGAGGAGCTACAGGGAGAGCCTGTAGGTCCAGGCCATCCCCTGCGGGGCTGAGCGTCCCCAGGTCCTTGCCTCTGCCTGCCTCCCGGACCCCTTGTCCCCCTTCTCCGGGACCCGCCACCCCCCCTCCGGGAGTCCTGCCTCCCACACCCCGAGGCCGCCCCTCCCCGCCTGCTGTCTCCCGTGTAAGCATTAGTCACTCTCCAGGAGAGAGCTGAGACAAGATCCCATCTCGGCGGCGCCCGGGGAATCCGACACCTGGAGAGCCATGTGTATTTTCTCCCAACTTCTTGTCGTGCTGTGACTACTATTAAAATGCCCTATTTATCAGAGGAGGAGGGTGGGGGGAACCCAGCTTAAGCCAAACAATATATAGGATTTAAAATCCAGGCTGTGGGTTTCATTTCCCCGGGAACGGTGGTGAGCAAGAAAAGGGAGATAATTTATGATTCTCCTGAGAGAAGGCAGAAGGCATGCCAGACACTCAGGGGCGATTCTTTCCTCTCCCCCTGGCCTGCTCAGACCCTCCCTCCCAGGCCCCGCAGCTCCCCGCTGTCCTTGGGGTACAGAGGAAGTGGAGAGTGTAGGTGCGGGAGGCGGGCGGGGAATGAGCCTGCCAGCTGCAAACATCTGGAGCATCCCCAGGCGTGTTCACCTGGAGACAGAGGGTGCATCATGTAACAGGGCCGTCCAGGCCTGGTGGTTTAAAAAAAAAAAGAAAGACGGGTAATATTTGTTCCCCAAAGTTGGCGTCCATGGAACGGAAATGAGCAGAGATCGGCATGATAGAAACAGCTCACGTCTACGATAATAATCAGATGTATAATATGATACTGATATGATAATAACCACTAGGTACCATACAGTCCGCTCTGTTCTAAGTGCCTCCCTTTCCTGACTTCACTGAATCCCCACAACCACCCCGAGGCAGGCACTGCTCTTCTCCTCCTTTTATAGTTGAAGAGAACTGAGGCTCAGAGAGGTTCGGCACTCACTCAAGGCCACACAGCCTGTAGGTGGCAGGCGGATTGGTGTGCAGGCTGTGGATCAGACAGACTCGCGTTGGAGGGGAGTGTCTGGATCCGTCCAGTACTGGAAACGTCACCTTGCATTTGAACGGTGGCTTTGTAGTTTCTTCTAATGCCCAGAGTAATGAGAACACGAGATGTATGTTGGCGCTTAGCGAGGGCGGTGCTGAGCCCTCGTCACATGGTGCCTTGTGGATTCCTCGCAAAAACCTCGGGAGGGAAGTTCTAATCTTATCCCCGTACTTCAGGGAGCGAGGGAGGAAGGAGAAGGAGAAGGAGGAGAAGGAGAAGGAGATGGAGAAGGAGAAGAAGAAGGAGGAGAAGGACAAGGACAAGGACAAAAAAGCAGGGATTTTTAAAATGTATCCACGGGCATTTAAAAGAGATCTCCAACACCTTAAGAACCCTTCCACTGGCATTTCCTCTGTGCCCGGCACTGCTTGAAGTGTATGGGTGTCTGTCGTCCTCACGACAACCCTGGGACACAGCTGTTTCCATCTTGCAGATGAAGCAACTGAGGCCCAGAGAAGCTAGGTGTCTGCAGAGGATTCCTTCACTAGTAGGCAGCACAGCCAGGGCCTGAGCCCTCGCAGCCCAGCCCAGAGTCCACACCGCTAACCTGCAGCTTCCCTCGTGGTGGCTAAGCTGGCCCACCCGACCCACACCCGGCACTTCGCAGGCACCTTCGGCCGATTTGGCCGCGTTCGCGTCTTCCTCACCTGGGAGGCTGGCATTAAGACAAAGGAGAGGAGAAAGCAGGCATCAAACATCTCCTATGTGCCGGGCTCCGCTGTGGCCTTAGCCGGCTCCACGAGGACCGTCCCCTGACGCGGTCTGCATACCACTGGGGCGGCACATAGAAGAACCAGTTTTGAAAGTTATCTAGTCGCTTCATGTGTTAGGAAAGGGCCCTGTGACTGAGATTCACAGGATGCTCTAAATAGGCTCATGGATAAATAATATTCAAGGTAAAAACAGAAGCAGGTCAACATACAGGGGGAAAAAAATTAAGTTAACCCAGAGCCCTGGAGGTACGTTTCCACGAAGGCAAAACGAGGCTGATGCGAGTGTAGGAAACTGCATCCTTTCACCTGAGTCTCTGCCTATGAATCCATTACTCCCATTTTATAGATGAGGAATAACAAGGTCTGGACGAATCCAATGGTTTGCCCACGCTTGAAATCAGCCATGTGGGGCTTGAAAGGCCAGTGCCCGGCCACCGCGGGGCTCTCTTTCCACCATTTCGATGGTTTGTTCGTCCTCCTGCACGTGACCTTGAGACCCAGAGCAGATTTCCACTCCCCCTCCCTTGATCCCAGACTCCCCTTTCCGTCAAGGTGTTCACTGAAATCTGCAAGTCACCAAAGCCCCCGGAAGTGTATGTATTTAAATTGTCAAGATAAATTGACTTTTAGAGCCCCCCTGGAGGAGTCCTACAAGCCTGGGCTGCAGGTCGGGAGCCATGAATATGCAAATTCACGCTGCCATTGAATTCGGAGGCTGCAAACATATTTGGAGGCAGCTGCTCATTTAATAATCTGGGACAACCACAAGAATAGACAACCGGTCGCTCTGGCCCATTTGCGTGGGTAAAGTGATAATTTTATAACGCAATTGCAGCAATTAGGTTTCCCCAGACAAAGCCAGGGGAACACCATTTGGGAGCAATCTTGGGTGTTATCAGCTGGAGCCTGCTGTGGCCTCACCCCAGCTGTCAAACGGAACAACCTGTTTTCCTGTGGATGCAGCCTTGTGAAGAGGTGGGGGGCATGGGGCGGACTTAGGTTGGAATCTCAGCATCGCTGCCTATGCGCTATGGAACCCCAGGATGATCTCTCAATCTTTCTGAGAGAGATTCATCTGTGAATGGGGATTCGCTTGGTCCCTTCCTTTAAGGGGCTTTTGTGAGGATTGAAAGTGACCACGTGTCTGAAACTTTAAAGTTCTTGTGAACATTTTATTTATTTTTGAGAGACAGAGAGAGAGAGAGAGAGACAGGGCGCAAGCAGGGGAGGGGCAGAGAAAGGGAGACACAGAATCCAAAGCGCCAGTTTCCAGGCGCTGAGCTCTCGGCACGGAGCCCGGTGCGGGGCTCGAGCCCACGGCCCGCGAGATCGTGACCTGAGCTGAAGCTGGACACTCAACGGACTGAGCCACCGGGGCGCCCTTGAAACTTTAGAACATCGTCTAGCCCAGTGGTTCTCAAACTTCTTGGCACATCAGAATCACTGTGGACCTTCTAAACATTTACTGACGTCTGGACCCTACTGGTAGAGATTCTAACTGGAGCATGCACGTTAGAAGATTTTAAACACCTCGGGTGATTCCAATGTATGGCCAAGGTGGAAAACTACTCTCCAGGTACAAAACAAAAGCTTGGTAATAAAGGTAATATATGGACAGAATTGCTAGGACGATGATGAACGGGTACTGGAAAAAGCCGCGCTCAAACAAAACTACGACACAAACACACGGGGTGATCAGAGTGTGTCTGTCATGCCTTGAAATGCTCGTTCCCCCACCTTCCCCGCCACCGAGCGATGCTTCGGAGCCAGTTACCCTGACGCTGATGCCCTTAGAAGAGTCCTCATCTGATGCTGTTAAGTGTTCCTCCAGGAGGGGCAAGAGGCATGCATCTAACTCCAGGCCATCTGTCTACGGGAGGGGAAAAAAAAAAAAGCTGTCGAACTACCCATGGTCGTGGTTCTAATCATCCCGCCCTGTTACCGCATTGACTCTCCAGGCCTGAAATCCAGCTCAAATTCTGGCCTTCTCGCCTGGGTCACCCACCCCACGCCAAGCGCCAGGTTCTTCTTCTGACATCTCCCGCCCAACGCAGTCTGGGACGCTCTGTTCTACGTCCCGGACGCATGTTGATGCGATCCTAGCAAGCCATTCTCCGCTTCCCTCGCACTGGCAGCACCCGTTTCTCATCTGGCCTCCAAAACTGTGGTGCGTGGACATGATTCTTGGAAATTGTGCGGGATACTGCAGCGGTCCCTAATATCTGAGTTCTCTTCTGCCCAGGTAACGCACCTCTACTACGGTTTCCGGCTTGCGGTGGAAAAGGAAGTTTCTCTGACCAGGGTCCTAGCTGTCAACAGCAGTCATGTTCTCCGCTTCCACGCGTGGCATACGACCTTCCAATTATGACTGTTGACCTTTCATGATCTCTGCCTGGCTGGAGACAACTCTGGAGACTGAGAGGAAGGCAGAGACATAACATGGAAGGAGCTTGGGCTCTTGAGGGACAGAGAGAAAGAGCCCCTTCCCTAACTTTCTCCCACCACCGCTCCATGGACTATGATGTGCAAAGGAGAAATACCCTCTGCTTGAGAATCTCTTTTTTTGCTGTTTGTTTGTTATAGCAACTACATTACCCTAATAGTGAAATAGTAAGGTCATTTTGCCACCGCGTGGGGGACAAATCCGACAGCCCAGAGACAGAAGGACTAGGTCATCTGATGACTTCTCTGAGCTGCTGCACAACCTGAAGATTCTTACCTCCAGACCTCTTGTCATGAGAGGTACTAATAAACCTTCCTGACTCCCAGTAATCCTCCAACCAAGCTAGGCAAGGGCCAAGTGGACTTGGGGGTGTAGGGGAGAGGGACTGTAGGTCAGTTCCTGCCACCTCACAGTGGGGCTTATTAAAGGGGAATGGGCATGTCTTTGCAAGAGTTTCAGGGTTGTGATGGTCGAAGAGGGGAGGCCCCCTCCCTTTAAAATTATGTTACAGCACCCAAACCACCATGTGACCATGTGTTGACAACTGCCCATCCCAGGACTGGTGCTCTTTGAGCTCACCCTTCATGGATGTTGTGGCTCTCCTTCAGGCTGGGACTCAACATGGGCTCTCCCAGCACCTTCTCCTCACCTTGTTTTCCACTCATTGCCTGGCCCCAGCTCAACAGAAGAGCAGAGGGGTTCAGCTGTTCTCAAAGCAACTCAGCCACAGGGCTATAGATGATGATCTCCACCCACTGCTTTGGAAGCGTGACAGTGAGGGCTTCAGGTCTGAACATCAGGGATGTCCTAAGAAGCTATTCCTTGACCCTTGTTGATGAACTGAACACACAGCCATGACAGGAAATTAATCCAAGTTCTAGAAGGCTGTGAAGTGACTGATCAACACAGCTGAATGTCACCAAGGTTCTGCCTCCCAGGTCTTTGAGGCTGTGATAAGTGCCCTAGGAAGTCTCCTGTCTGACCATAAAATAAGTGGGGATTCCATGAAGCCAACTGGTGATATGACAGTTGAGGATTACGAAAACAAATAATTAGACGTGGCTCATGACCAGGCCATGTGACCCCTCCCTGTTCTTGAAAACACTATGACAAAGGTCCTGTATCTTCTGATTTAAAGACAGCAATAGTGCACTGTGGGAGCTGGCTCCTTACTGGAACTTGGGATTCTTAGCTGATGACTGGAAGTGTCTCCATTGGACATGGTGGCCAAATGGGCACTGAAAGCCCTTTGGAATTTCTGCATAAATGACAGGGGATTATTAAGGAATGTTGTGACCACTCGGTTGGGCCATTGGTTGGAAAGCACAGGGGCTTGGATGCCAGGCTGGATGACTTGGAAGGATATCTCTTGAAATCTTTCTCCTTGAAGAAGAAGACCTAGAAATGTTTAGTGCCATTTCTATGAGCTGAATTGTGTGCCCTCCAAATTCACATGTCAAAGTCTTAACCCTCAATGTGACTGTATTTGGAGATAGGGCCTTTATGGAGATCGTCAAGGTTAAATAAAGTCATTAGGGTAGAGCCAGGATCTTATATGGCCTTATAAGAAGGGACATAAGCCTCTCTCTCTCTCTGTGTCTGTCTCTGTCTCTCTCCATCCCTTCCCCCTTCCCTCCCTCTCTTTGCCATGTGAGGACTCAATGAGAAGATGGCCATCCACAAGCCAGGAAAAGAGCTCTCACCCAGAATTGAATGGACTCGCATTTTGATCTGGGACTCCCAGCCTCCAGAGGTATGAGAAAACAAACGTCTATTGCTTAAGCCACCAGTCTATGGTATTTTCTTATGGCAGCAGCCTAAGCAGACTACATCAGCTACCTATCAGAGCACTCAGAATTGCTTAAGGAGAGGTCAAGAGACCCAAAATAAAGGAAAGGCTCTTCTCTTTGTCAAGGTGAACATGCTCAGTGGGCAGCTGATCAACTCCTGGGTTGACTCTCTGAAGGCTGCCTCCCTGGGCTGAGGTTCTAGCCACAGTTTCCATCCGCCTCCACACTCTTTACTATGCTGTAAAGCAAAGATACGGCGCCCTTCCTAAGAAGGTTAAGTGGTGTCTCCAGGACTCTGATGCTCTCTTCTACCTGCTGAGACTAGAGTTAGCAGAATCTTCATATCTCCTCTAGCAGGCAGCCAAGAATGCCTTCTACCTTTATGTCAGAATGGATGTTCTGCAGAACCCAGAAAAGTGCACAGAAGTCCAAGGTGGGTGGGTATGCTGCCCTGTGGCAAAGGCAAATCAAAAGAGGACTAGGTTTTACATGCAAGGGAAAGAAGCTCCAGAACTTACTCATCCACGTAAGTGACAGAGTGACAGAACTCAGACACAACCCTAAGCCCCCAGTCTTAGCTCCAAGCCCTCCACAGTACTGGAAATAAGGGGTAGTATAAATGAGAAACTGAAAATCACCCTTCATCCCAGAGTCAAAGGTCATAACTGTTAATATTTGAGTTTATATTTCTCCACTGTTACAGCTCGGGATTGCATGATACATATTCTGCGTTCGTCTTCGGCTTGATCCAGTATCATCCATATTTCTCGTGACATTAAGTAGCTCTCTAAAGCATGAAAAAAAAAATGAAACAGGACTGGAAGCAAGTTGGTTTTTTCAGGGATACGTGGAAATCTTTTTATCTTCCATTTGATGAAGAGAGTCCAGGGCACAAATCTGGAAACTGAGGCGTGTTGATGGTTGGGGGCTTACACGGACATACGTCTGGGGAAATCACCATGAAAGCAATCTTTTTCTGAAGGAGGGTAGGACCAAATGGAAAACCCCAGCGCTCACCTCTCACTCCCAGATGTGTTTGTCGCTGTGCTTCCGATGAGAAGACACACGCTTCCCTTCAAGGGCCCCTACACGGGACAGAATGACCAGATGACTGGCTTGCCTTCAGCTGTTGACATCCACAGTCTCTCATCTGAAATCAGACACCAACTAAACCCAAGCTATATCAAACTCCAGTCTGAAGTGGAAGGAAAAGGACCCAAGTCTGTCCCCCATGATGGTGCAGGAATTTCAGTCTAGCTACACACCCACCATATGCTAATACACTCTTGCCCATGCTGGTATTCTTTAACATTCCATAGAATACCCGCACTTTCAAGGAACGAAGATACGAGAAACCTCTTATTATCAGCTGAGTGTTCTATTATCTGTAGCCAAGTACAATACAGCCCCTTTTAATGCAGACAGTGAGGACCTTTCTTATTCTCTCAAATGAGATGCCGTGTCTACTCGGCCAATCTCAGCTACTCCTGATTTTCTCCACTGTGGATTTCTAGGCTTCCTGGACCATACACCTCTTTGACTAGACTAACCTCTCCACGAGGAAAGGGGCCTTTCTGTCTTCCTATCAACATATCCACACCATGCAGAAGAATAGCCCGCATGGAGGTGTCCACGAGTCTTGTTGGATGCAATGGGTCCAGAGTCACCGTTTCCTTGACTGGCGATTCCTTCATCATCTACCTCTTTGGCCTCCAACCCTAGTTGGGCTCCTGAGAGAAATGGAGGCTGAAGCGGGTGCATAGAGAAGAGAAAGCATACTGACCCAGGGATAAGAGCAAACGATGGTCCACTCACCAGCTCTGTGGCCTTGGGTAAGTCACATGATTCTTTTGAGCCTCTTCTGCGAAGCCATGGTGGTGATAAGTATCACTGACAATCAATGAATGGATTAGTGAACTCGATGATTAAAGCTGATTATTCACGGATGACGAGTGTAATACTCAGATCCCCTCTTCAAGCCTAGGACGCTTGTCCTCGAGGGAGTTGGAAACCTTGGCTGTCGATGACTCTGCCCTGCACAGCCGAGAACTGGCTCACTCAAGGTTCTGCCTCTTCTCTGGGGTGGCCCTGGCCAGTGAATGACTGAGGTGTGCACACGAAGGAGTAACTCCTGGTGTCAGAGTGGGATCACTCTAAAGACTCGTGAGTTCCCTGTGGGAGCCGCTGAGTCCTCGGTTGGAGCCACAGGGCAGGTCAGCGTCTCTCTGTCCAACTCTGCCTCCCCAGCTTCCTTATAGCTGCATCTTCAAGGAGTAATCCCGGGGAGCCCTTCTGCATGCAATTCTCCATTTAAGAGTCAGTTTCCAGGAAACCTTATCCAAACCAATGAGGATGATAATGAGGGCTTACCCAACAGGCCTGTGGGAATCAGGGCTCACGGCGCTCGGAGTTGGTGCTGTCCAATATGTGCTAGTGAAATCTGGATCCGAAGCCTTTCTTTGGAAGGAAAAAGAAATCGATCCCCGGGAGAGACGTTCGGTGTGATTTATTTCTCCTCATGACGTCGTCCCGAGAGGACACCCATTAGTCTCTCTGTTCTGGTTGTTCCTGTCCTGAGTCCTCAGGGGAATTGCTCACCAGGGTGGGGCCATCCCCTGGAACATGCTCCCCGAGTCCTTGGCATTCTGTATGCTGTGAAAGTTTCATTCTCTCCGGGCTCCTCCATCAGAATCCATCCCCACAAGCTATAAACAACCCCGATCACCTCTTTTCTCAGCTTCCAAGAGAGCTAATCCCCTGTCTAGTGCTTTATCAGTCTATTGAGAAACGCCCAGAGAAACCTGCCAATCTAAACAGAAGATAGTGTGGGAAAGCATATTAGACCTCCCTGTAATTCACCAAACGTTGCAGGCAGTAAAATTCTAATACCACACTGACTCTTTTATTGTAATGTGAATAGAAACTGATGCGATGTCAAGCCATCCCTTATTGCAGTATTAAGATTCTCCTAAAATACTACGCTGAACTCCAACTCTGGGGAAATCCCATGCTAACTTACTCAAAACTGCTCTAAAATCAGCCTTAGATTGTTCAGAATTTGTAGTCTGATGATACCAAGAGAGGACTGTGCCTCTTTTTAAAAAAAAAAAAAAATCATTCCCACTGGGATCTTGAAATAGATGCTCTGAGAAAACTCACTAACAGAAGGGAGCCTGATGGGAGAGAAATGCGGATTGATAACCTGAGACAAGGTGCCTGGCGAGTGGATGTCGGCCCATATTTATTAGTCTCCCCCGACAGCGTCTTCAGGCCGACCCATCGAGGAAGAGCTCGGTTACGGCTCTGGAGAAACGTAGGCAACAGAGGCAGAACCAGGATGGAGGGCAGGTAGGTGGTGGCAGGAAAAAGACCACACTTTCGGGCCAGGCGGAGTAAGTGGAGGGATGTCCCCGTGAGTGGCACTGACACGATTCCAGACAAATTCACATTTCATAGAAGAGCCTGAGCTAATCATCGGGAGGAGACAGAAGAGTGTGATGGCGCCCACTTGACATTTCTGTGTCTTCGTCATTTCCAGAAACCTGATTTTGATCAAGCAGCAATGGAACAAATTCCCAGCCCCAAGGAACAAATTATATGTCTAAGATATTCTACGGCGTATCTTCAGAGTAGGCTTGTAATGAGCCAATTAAAGCCTGAGGGGCTTGTGGGGAAAGACGTTCATCCATGAAAAGGAGGAGGCCATCCTATGACCCTGACCTTCCACTCCTGGGTTATCCCAACCCCCACTCATATGATACATACTCACCAAAACACGCATAAGGGGAGTCACAGCTGCGCTATCCATGATCTACAAAACTCGGAAGCGACTTAAATAAACACAAACAATAGACGAAATAGGGGCGCCTGGGTGGCTCAGTCGGTTAAGCGTCCGACTTCAGCTCAGGTCGTGATCTCGCGGACCGTGAGTTCGAGCCCCGCGTCAGGCTCTGTGCCGACAGCTCAGAGCCTGGAGCTTGTTTCAGATTCTGTGTCTCCCTCTCTCTGACCCTCCCTTATTGATGCTCTGTCTCTCTCTGTCTCAAAAATAAATAAACATTAAAAAAATTAAAAAAAAAACAATAGACGAAATAAACTCTGCATATGTACGCAATGGAACACTATACAGCAATGACCAGGAGCAAGCTGCTCTCGACTCTGTAGGTGAACCCAAACACAGCCAAAGAGGAGAGGTGCCTCAAAGGACACGCTGCCTGGTTCGGGGTCTATAAACTGTTTTATTTTCAGTTCTTTTTTAAATTTTTCTTAAGCTTATTTATTTATTTTGAGAGACACAGAGACAGCGTGAGTGGGGGAGGGGCAGAGAGCAAGAATCCCAAGCGGGCTCCATGCTGCCAGCACAGAGCCCGATGTGGGGCTTGAACTCACGAAACCCCAAGACCACGACCTGAGCCAAAACCAAGGTTCACCGTTGGGATTAGAAGGTGGCAAAGGGTGTTTCTGGCAATCTGCCGTGTCCGGTTTTGCGTGCTTCGTTCCACGTTTACTCGGTGTAAGATCATCCAATGCACACTCCTGGTCTATGTACAGTGTGTATGTATGTTTACATCACTGAAAATTTACATTTAAAGTTAAGAGAGAGGGGGCTGGTGTGAGGATAGAGCTCTCTTACTGCCGTCGCGCCCCCCCCAACCCCTTGCTCCTGCTTTGATGCTGTTCTGCGAAGAGCTACAGCAATGGCTAGAGCAGTGACAGCCATTTTGCAACCTCGAGGAAACACTCCTAAGGATGAAAACTCAACATCCCAAGGAAAGTGGAGCGGGATTAATAGCTCCAGTCCTGGATGGCATGTCCGAGCTGTGGAATTATCTTTGGCACCTCTCACCTCTGGACTTGGATTTTGGAATCGAATACACATCCTTATGGTTCCAGCCACACCGTTGAATTTTCTGTTGCTTGCAGCCCAAAGGAGCCTAATCGATTCCGAGACTGGAAGGTGTGTGATACAGACTTTGGGTAGGAAAAAGGAGCCTGGAAGCTTCAGAGAGAGGGTTGGGGAAGTTGCCTTGTAGTCTGGGCTCTGAATCCAGTTGATGTTGGGCTTGGAGGAAGGCATAAGGAAGGCCAAGACTCTGTGGGGAGACTTCTATCAGACAGCCTATCACTTCCCAAGCAGCAGCCTTCCTCCCGGACCAGCCTGTTTGTGGAACTGAGGCTGTGGCTGGACTTCTTGTCTTGGTCAGATCTGGCTCAGGAACAGGATAAACCCATCAAGGAGGGGGTGAGGGGGAAGGAAATATGTCAGTGATAAGGGAAGTCCATTGTCTACAGTTACGGACGTATGGGCAATGGTTGGGACAGCCTTAGAAAGACAGGACCTACACACAAAGACTCCTTCCTTGCTTTTGGTGTTAGATTTCCTTCCTTTCTCCACTTGGAAGTGGGGTTGTGTTTTTGGAAAATCTCAATTTTCTTGACTCTTCACCTGGGCTCCCAGAAAACCCTAACCACCATTTGTGAGTTCATTGCTTAGCAGAAGTTCCCCGGCCACTCTCTCTTCCTGGACCTTTCAGCAAAGGAAACTCCTCTCTCTGTTGATCTGATCCTTCAACCTCCAGAGCATCAGAGAAAAGGGGAACCTACGGACATGGCTGAACCCTGATGTCACCGTCCCACTGAGCTACAGAGACCTTCTCCTTCCACCCCCCCTTGGAGACAGCAGGTCAGCCAAGGTGCCAGAGACAATCCCACAGGGTCCTCAGCAAATCCTGCGTGGCAGGGCCCCACGACACACGGTTTGAATTGCGTTCCGACAGCCTGGGGGCAGAACTTATAAAGAAGTGTGATGACTATGGTCCTTGGGAAGACGATGGCTACACGATCACCTGAGGTTAGGTCTCCCCTACCCTGCACATCCTCTCTTGAATGTAATCCTTCTGCAACCCAGACCTGGACTCGACACGTAGCAGGTCCCGGACTTGGAGACCCGAAGAAGACAGAAGCTCCCTCTTCCCTCTCACGATGGCCTTGGCCCCCATCACTAGGCCCAACACTGGTGGTCACATCAGTTATAATACCACACGCTATATGCCAGTCACTTTGAGGAGCCTTCTCATCAAGCTATGAATTTCTCATGATCATCCTTTTATTATCTGTTTCTAACAGCTGAGAGCACTACATGTCATGGCCCAACTCCCAAAGCCGTATAATCCGTCCCTCTGCATCCAGGCAGCAGGAGAACAAAAATGGTGGTGGCAGCCACACTGGATGATTGACCTACTTCTGCACCATTTGTCTGTGAGACACTGAGCAAATTCCTTCCTCTTTTAACCACTCCATCTCCACCTGGAAACTAAGGGCTTTAAGCAAGTTCCTCTCTGAAAGCTTTGTAGTTCAAACGTCTCGAAATCAATGATCTCATGATGAAGAATGTGCCCCGGACCACACAGAGGGAAAGGCAGAGTACGAAATCAGGGAGATCAGAAAATAGGGAAATCGGAAATCCGTTCAGTGAAGCAGAGTCAAGAAAGAAATGTGTATTATGGCCTGAATTGTACTCCCCCCAATTCACGTACTGAAATCTTCACCCCAGTACCTCAAATGTGACTATATTTGGAGGCAGGGCCGTTAAATAGAAAATTAAGGTAAAATGAGGTCACATGGGTGGAGCCTCATCCAGTGTAACCAGTGTCCTTATAAGAAGAGAAGATTAGGACACGGACAAGACCAAGAGAAGATCATGTGAGGACACAATGGGAAGGCGGCCATCTGAAGGCCAAGGAGAGAGGCCTTAGCAGAAAGCAACCCTGCAGATGCCTTGATCTTCAACTTCCAGCCTCCAGAACTTTGGGAAAATAAGTTTCTGTTATTTAAGCCCATATGCGGTGGTTTGTTATGGCGTCCCACTCAGACTAACATAAGGTGCTATTAGGTGTTGGGAAATGTTTGACCCTGAGACACAACATCTTGCATATTGTAAATGTTTACCTATTACCAACCTTCACCATGCGGCAAAATCACCTGAAGGCTTCAAAATAAATATGCAATTTCTCTGACATCAGCCATAGCAACATTTTTCTAGATAGGTCTCCTGAGCCAAGGAAAATAGAAGCAAATATATATATATATATATATATATATATATATATATATACGTATACATGTTATATATATATATATATGTATATGTATAACATAGCAAATATATATAATATACCAATATATATATGTATACATATATACATATATGTATACATATATATATAATATACCTCATGACAAAGGAAACAATCGACAAAACTGAAAAACAACCTACTGAAAGGGAGAAGATATTTGCAAATGACATATCTGATAAAGGGTTAGTATCCAAGATATATAAAGAACTTCTAAAACTCAACACCCCAAATACAAATAACCCGATTAAAAAACAGAACATTGCATGGTAGCTACACTGGAATTAAAATAAAACAAATTAATCATAAAATGCATCTGTTTACGCCCTATTCCCAAGGAAACCATTTCCATTGGGCTGGAGGTGATTCCAGGAGATTCTAATGAGCAGCCACACCTGAGAATCACCGTCTCCGACTGTTTGGTCATTGGCTTTCCTTAATATTCTCGAGGCTCGAGGGTCGTGGCCATAGGGAGGCCCCCACTGTGACCACCCCACCCAGAGCAATCCCTTTACGTCCAAACCTTGTTTCACTTTCTTCAGAGCATGAATCACTCTGTAAAATGATCTTTGATCTACAAGCATACCTCAGAGATGCTGCAGGAATTGCAAAAAAAGCAAATATTGCCATAAAACACGTCAAATGAGGTTTTTTGGTTTCCCAGGCACATACAAGTTATGTTTACACTATACTGTTTTCTATTAAGCGCACAATAGCTTTATGTCAAAAAAATGTACACATCTTCATTTAAAAATACCTATTGCTGGGGTGCCTGGGTGGCGCAGTCGGTTAAGCGTCCGACTTCAGCCAGGTCACGATCTCGCGGTCCGTGAGTTCGAGCCCCGCGTCAGGCTCTGGGCTGATGGCTCGGAGCCTGGAGCCTGTTTCTGATTCTGTGTCTCCCTCTCTCTCTGCCCCTCCCCCGTTCATGCTCTGTCTCTTTCTGTCCCAAAAATAAATAAACGTTGAAAAAATAAAATAAAATAAAATAAAATAAAATAAAATAAAAATACCTATTGCTAAAAAAATGTTAAACATCATTTGAGCTTTCAGGGAATCGCAATGTTTTTGCGATCTGGCCTCCATGTTGATGGCTGCTGACTGAACAGGGTGGTGGTCGCTGAAGGTTGGGGAGGCCGTAGCAATTTCTTAGAATAAGGCACCAATGAATGAAGTTTGTCACATTGATCGATTTTTCCGATCATGAGCTATTTCTTTACAGTTGCAATGCCATTTGACAGCATTTTACCCACAGCAGAACTTCTTCCAAAATTGGAGTCAATTACGTACTTGATAAAGGATTAGTATCCAGAATCTATAAAGCATTTCCCAAACTCAACACCCAAAAAACAAATAACCCCATTAAGAAATGGGCAGAAGACATAAATAGACACTTTTCCAAAGAAGACATCCAGATGGCCAACCGACACACGAAAAGATGCCCAATGTCACTCATCATCAGGGAAATACACATCGAAACTACAGTGAGATACAACCCCACACCTGTCAGAATGGCTAACATTAACAACTCAGAAAATGCCAGATATTGGTGAAGACGCAGAGTAAGGGGAACCCTCTTGCACTGTTGGTGAGAATGTAAACCGGTGCAGCCACTCTGGAGAACAGCATGGAGATTCCTCAAAAAATTAAAAATAGAACTACCCTAAGACCCAGCAATGGCACTAATAGGGATTTACCCAAAGGACACAAAAATACAGATTTGAAGGGTTACATGCACCCCCAATGTTTATAGCAGCACTCTCAACAATAGCCAAACTATGGAAAGAACCCAACTGTCCATCGATGGATGAATGGATATAGAAGATGTGGTACATATATACAATGGGCTATTACCCAGCCATCAAAAAAGAATGAAATCTTGCCATTTGCAATGATGTGGATGGAGCTAGAAAGTATTATGCTAAGTGAAATAAGCCAGTCTGAGAAAGACAATTACCATATGATTTCACTCATGCGGAATTTCAGAAACGAAACAGATGAACATATGGGAAGGGGGAGAAGACAGAGGAGAGAGGGAAACAAACCACAAGAGACTCTTAACGATAGAGAACAAACTGGGGGTTGCTGGAGGGAGGAGGTTGAGGGATGGGCTAGATGGGTGATGGGCATTAAGGAGGGCACTTGCTGGGATGAGCGCGGGGTGTTTATGTCACTGATGCATCACTGAGTTCTACTCCTGAATCCACTATTGCATTGTATGTTAACTAAAATTTAAATTAAAAGTTAAAAACATACTAAAATACAACACAAAAATTGTAGTCAATCCTACAAACCCTACAATATTGTACAAAACTCTGTAATATTGTAAATCCCTTGTTGTCATTTTGACAACCTTCACAGCATCTTCACCCGGAGCGGATTTCATCTCAAGAAACCACTTTCTTTGTTCATCCCTAAGGAGCAACTCCTCATCCATTAAACTTTAAAAAAAAAATTAATGTTTTTTTTTTTGTTTTTTTTTTTTGAGAGAGAGAGAGAGAGAGAGAGAGGCAGAGCACGAGCAGGGGAAGGAGAGAGAGAAAGAGAGAGAGAGAGAGAAAGAGAGAGACAGCAGGCTCCGAATCTGAAGCAGGCTCCAGGCTCTGAGATGTCAGCACAGAGCCCAATGTGGGGCTCAAACTCACAGACTGCAAGATCATGACCTGACCCAAGGTTGGATGCTTAACCAACTGAGCCACCCAGGAGCCCCCTCAACCATTAAACTTTATCATGAGACTGCAGCCCTGCAATCCCATCTTCAGGCTCCACTTCTCATTCTGTTTCTCTTGCTATTTCCACCCCATCTGCAGTTAACTTCCTCCGCAGAAGTCTTGAACCCCTCAAAGTCATCCGTGAGGGTTAGAATTCACTTCTTCCAAACTCCTGTTTATGTTGATATCTTGACTTATTCTCCGGGATCACAAATGTTCTTCATGGAATCTAGAAAGGAGTGGATCCTTTCCAGAAGGCTTTCAATTGACTTTGCTCAGATCCATCAGAGGAATCACTATCTATGGCAGCTAGAGCCTTATGAAATGTATTCCTTAAGTAATAAGATTTGAAAGTCAAATATTCTCCTTGATCCGTAAGCTACAGAACAGACGTATTAGGAGGCATGAAAACATAAATCTCATTGTCCCTTTCCATCAGAGCTCTTAGGTGACCAGGTACATTGTCAATGGGCAGTAGTATTTTGAAATATTTTTTTTTCTGAGCATTAGGTCTCAAAAGGGGGCTCAAAAGAGTCAGCAAGTTGAAAAAGAAAACCAAAGTTGGAGGCATCACAATCCCAGATGTTAGCCTCTATTATGAAGCTGTACTCATCAAGACAATGTGACGTTGGCACAAAAACAGACACATAGACCAATGGAATAGAAAAGAGACTCCAGAAATGGACCCACAAAGGTATGGCCAACTCATCTTTGACAAAGCAGGAAAGAATATCCAATGGAAGAAAGACAGTCTCTTTAACAAATGGTGCTGGGAGAACTGGACAGAAACATGCAGAAGGTTGAAACTAGACCACTTTCTCACACCATTCACAAAAATAAACTCAAAACGGATGAAGCACCTGAATGTGAGACAGGAAACCATCAAAACCCTAGAGGAGAAAACAGGCAACAACCTCTCTGACCTCAGCCACAAAAATCTCTTGCTCAACACATCTCCAAAGCCAAGGGAAATAAAAGGAAAAATTAACTATTGGGACCTCATCAAGACAAAAAGCTTCTGCACAGTGAAGGAAACAATCAACAAAACTAAAAGGCAACCGACAGAATGGGAAAAGATATTTGCAAACGGCATACCGGATAAAGGGTTAGTATCCAGAATCTATAAAGAACTTACTAAACTCCACACCTGAAAAACAAATAATCCAGTGAAGAAATGGGCAGAAGACATGAATAGACACTCTTCCAAGAAAGACATCCAGATGGCCAACAGACACATGAAAGGATGCTCAACACCATTCATCAGGGAGATGCAAGTCAAAACCACACTGAGACCCCACCTCACACCTGTCAGAGTGGCTAAAATTAACAACTCGGGAAACAACGGATCCTGGCGAGGATGTGGAGAAACAGGAACCCTCTGGCACCGTTGGTGGGAATGCAAACTGGTGCAGCCGCTCTGGAAAACAGTGTGGAGGTTCCTCAAAAAATTAAAAACAGAACTACCCTACGACCCAGCAATTGAGCTACGGGGAATTTACCCAAGGGATACAGGAATGCTGATGCATAGGGGCACACGCACCCCAGTATTTACAGCAGCACTTTCAACAATAGCCAAATTGTGGAAAGAGCCTAAACGTCCATCAACTGATGAATGGATAAAGAAGATGTGGTTTATATATACAATGGAATACTCCTTGGCAATGAGAAAGAATGAAATCCTGCCATTTGCAGCGACGTGGATGGAACTGGAGGGTATTATGCTATGTGAAATAAGTCGGGCAGAGAAAGACAGGTACCATATGTTTTCACTTGTATGTGGAACTTGAGAAACTTAACAGAAGACGATGGGGGATGGGAGGGGGAAAAATAGCTTCAAACAGAGAGGGAGAGAGGCAAACCCATGAAAGGCTCTTAAATGCAGAGAACGAGGGGCGCCTGGGTGGCGCAGTCGGTTAAGCGTCCGACTTCAGCCAGGTCACGATCTCGCAGTCCGTGAGTTCGAGCCCCGCGTCGGGCTCTGGGCGGATGGCTCAGAGCCTGGAGCCTGTTTCCGATTCTGTGTCTCCCTCTCTCTCTGTCCCTCCCCCGTTCATGCTCTGTCTCTCTCTGTCCCAAAAATAAATAAACGTTGAAAAAAAAAAATTTAAATGCAGAGAACGAACTGAGGGTTGATGGGGGGTGTGGGGAGGGGGGGAAAGTGGGTGATGGGCATTGAGGAGGCCACCTGTTGGGATGAGTCCTGGGTGTCGTCTGGAAATGAGGAGTCACGGGAAGCTACCCCCGAAACCAAGAGCAGGCTGTATACACTGTATGTGAGCCGACTTGACAATCAATGATATTTAAAAAAAATAAAATAAACATTGCCTACACAATAAAAAAAAAAAAAAAGGTCAGTAAACCGTGTATAGACAGGTGTGCGTCACCCAGGCTTTGTTGTTCCACTTAAAGAGCCCAGAGTAGATTTGTCATAATTCATAAGGGTCCTAGGATTTTTGCAACGGTCAGTGAGGACTGGCTTCAACTTCAAGCCATTAGCTGCCGTAGCCTCTAGCAAGAGAGTCAGCCTATCCTTTGAAGCTTTGAAGCCAGGCATTGACTTCTCCTCCAGCCTTCGCGGAACTGAAGAGAGTCGGCGCCTTGCTCTGGATTGGGCTTTGGCCTGAGTGAATGTTGTTTCTGGTTTGGTCTTCTAGGCAGACCACCAAAAGTCTCTCTGTCTCAGAAGTGAGGCTGCTTCACTCTCTTATCGTTTGCGATGTTTCCATTTCCTTCCAGAACTTTCCCTTGGCATCCACAACTTAGCTCACCGTTTCGCACAAAGAGGCATCGCGTTGGGCCTCTCTTGGCTTTCGATATGTCTTCCTCACGAAGCTTAATCATTTCTATCTTTGGACTTGACAGGAGAGACGTATGATTCTTCCTTCGAACACTTGCTTGCTTGAACACTTAGAGGCCACCATAGGGTGATGAATTGTCCTGATTTTTTTAATGTTTCTTTATTTATTTTGAGAGAGAGAATGCAAGTAGGAGAGGGGCAGAGAGAGAGGGGGGGGTGGGGGGGAGAGAGGGAGAACCCCAAGCAGGCCCCACACCGTCATCACAGAGCCCAACACGGGGTTTGATCCCATGAACCGTAAGATCATGACCTGAACCCAAATTAAGAGTTGGGATGCTTAACCGGCTGAGCCACCCAGGTGCCCCTGTCCTAACTTCAATATTGTTGTGTCTGAAGGGACAAGGAGGCCCGAGGAGAGGGACAGAGAGAGGGAAACAGCCAGTCGGTGGAATAGTCAGAACACATACAGCATTTATGGGTTACGTTTGCCATCTTACGTGAGTGTGGTTTGGGCACCCCCAAACAATTACGTAGTAACATCAAAGATCACAGATAACCATAACAATTACAACAATAATGAAAAGGTTTGAAATATCGTGAGACTTACCAAAACATGACACAGAAGCACGTACTGAGAAAATCCTGTTGGAAAAATGGCGCCAAAAGACGTGCTCGACGCAGGGTTGCCACAAACCTTCAATTTGCGGGGCGCCTGGGTGGATCAGTCAATTAAGCGTCTGACTTCGACTCAGGTCATGATCTCGTGGTTTGTGGGTTCAAGCCCCACATAGGGTTTCTCTGCTATCAGTGTGGAGCCCACTTTGGACCCTCTGTCCCCCTTTCTCTCTGTCTTTCTCTCTCTCTCAAAAATAAACATTAAAAAAAAACCTTTGGGGCACCTGAGTGGCTCAGTCGGCTGTGTGTCTTACTTCAGCTCAGGTCATGATCTCGCGTTCCGTGAGTTCGAGCCCCGTGTCGGGCTCTGTGCTGACAGCTCAGAGCCTGGAGCCTGCTTCGGATTCTGTGTCTCCCTCTCTGCCCCTCCCCTGCTCATGCTCTGTCTTTCTCTCTGTCTCAAAAATAAACAAACATTAAAAAAAATTTTTTTTTAACCTTCCATTTGCAAAACACTGTATCTGCAAAGCACAATAAAGTGGCCTGTGTATGTTTGTTAATTTTTTTTTTTTCTCTCTCGAAACAGGAGCTTCATGAGGTCAGAGCCCGAGACTATGCTCCCTTTTAATTCTAACAGTCCCGTGAATGGCAATATTATGAGTCCCGTTTGCAGATGAGGATTCTAAGGTGTGGAGAAGCCAGTGACTTATCCCTGCCCCCCATGACACAGGGCAGAAGCGGCAGAATTTGGATCCGATCCCAGATTTGACTGAATTGAAAGCCACCCCACCGAGTTACTCACACATGAATTATTTCCTTGCTACACTGTCTTTTCTAAACCATTTTGTTTTCATCACAGAATCCCATTTACTCTTGCAAAGGAACTCTGGTGTGAGAATTATCATCAACCCCACTTCACAGATGAGAAAACTGGAGCCTTTGGGGGGGGGCGGTTAAGTGATTCACCCAGGACCACACACTGGAATTTGTGGATTTCTATCCACCAGGCCCAATATGTTTTCCACTTTATTCTTTTGTCAAGGGTCCCCTTCTCTGTCTGTGCTAAGCCGGGAGGGGACTTGGCCGGCTCTCATTCCTGGAGGGGCAGCCTTGAGGAGCCTCCCAGCAGGTGCAATCCATGCCTGGCTTCTCCCTGGCAGCTCCACCAAGCCACGGCTGCCCGTTGGCACTTGAGTGCTGAATTCGAAAATGATAAGGTTAGAACCTTCTAGAAGCTAAAAAGGATTAGCATCCCAGCCCTCCGTGGCTGCGAAAGATTCCAAGGGAATCAAATGGCAAAAAGCTTATGCAAACGGGGGGACGAGAACTGACATTTATTGGGCACCTAAGGTGTGCCAGACATTTGTCACAAACGGGTTCATCTAATCCTGAAGCGGCCTTGTGAGGTAGGAGGCACTGTTGGCGGCTTCCTCGCCTCTCCGTCCAAATTCCGTTCAAGGCATCGCATAACCCCACCCCTCGCCGTGTCCTCTGCTCCCACCCTAGGACACGCTTCCATCATTTCCATACCCATTACCAGTCCCATCCCGCCTGGTGCCTTCCAATTCGGTGGCCCCGTGCTGCAGCCAAAGGGGTCTTTTCAAAACGCAAATATGAGCTTTTCCTCTGCTTACAACCTTTGGCAGCTTCCTATTTTTTTTAAGGTAAAGGTCAAGTCCAGGACAAGGCGTCCTGGTACAGATTCCTGGTCCCCAACTTCCCGGCATGCCAGGCCTTCCGGCCCACTCACGGTTTCTGCAAGGTACCACGTCCCCTCCGTTACCAGGCCCCTCCACATGCTGCCCCCTCTGCCTGGCGCACCCTTCCCACCCCTGGCCCCACCCCACCCCCCCACGCCCCTTCAGCGATGAACACCTAACACCCGCTCCTCCCTGGGATCAAAAGTTAACTACCCCTGGGGCGCCTGCGCGGCTCCATCGGTGAAGCGTCAGATTTCGGCTCAGGTCCGTGATCTCACGGGTCACGAGTTCGAGGCCTTGCGTCGGGCTCTGGGCTGACAGCTCGGGGCCTGGAGCCTGCTTCGGACTCGGTGTCTCCCTCTCTTTCTGCCCCTCCCCTGCTCATACCCTGTCTCTCTCTCAAAAATAAACAAACATTAAAAAATTACCAAAAAAAAAAAAAAAAAAAAGCCAAACAACCGTCGTCTCAGAGCCCGCGGACAAGCACAGGACCCCTTGTCGTCTCGTCCTGCCTCTTGCCTTCTAAGCTTGAACCGCACATTCATTGGAGGGATCCACTGAAATGTTCTCTGTTGTTCTCATCCAAGTTCACGGGGCAACAGAAACCTCATCTGCTTCTGCCCCTCTTCGTCAGCCTGGAAACCAGCTGCAGAGCTGAGCCCAGGGTAGGTCCTCGGTTAATGTCAAGTGTCCCAAATGCATGCCTTTGTTCTACAGGAGAGAAAACTGGAACTCAGAAAGGTTAGGCCACTGGCCCAAGGCTGCCCAGCGGAGCCCAGACACAGAGCCCTTGACTGCCTGAGACAGAGCCCTGCTCAGCTAGGGGTGGGCATGGGGGCGGGGGCGGGGTGGGGGGAGGAGAAGGGAGGGGCTACTGAACATTCCAGCTCCGGGGAAATAAATGGGTGTGCTAAAGTCAGCCCGTCTCCACTCTGTCACCAGCCACTTAAGAGGCCAAGCTCCTCAGAGCCGCCCTCAGCTTGGGGGAGGGGGGGAGGCGGGGGGAGGAGAGGGATGCTCCCTAAAGACCCATCTCATTATCCCAGGGCCGAACTGGGGCCCCGTGAAAGGACAACTAGCCCATCAATAAACCGCACGCTGGCTCTGCCACCGCCCCGAGGAACAGACACTGACCAAAGGGCCCCCTAAGGTGGCCGCCCACACCCTCCCATCCGGGGCTAATGGCAAATCCTCCGCAAATAAACGCGGCCCTTCCCGAGCCCCCAGAAACCCATCTGCTGTAACGCGAGCGCCTAAGTGAGCGCCTGATGAATGAATGGGTCTGCTCCGCACAGGGCCTTGTGCGGCTCCCCTCGCGCAGGCGGCGTGCCCCGGCCACCTGGGGAAGGCGTCTGCAAGACAGGTAACAGATAAAAGGGTACAACTGGGACCCGCAGCGGCGCATGCGCGCCCGTCTGTGCCTGAGCCCACGTCGGCAGCGGGCCCGCGCTTCCGCAAAGACGCGTGTGTGCCTGTGCGTGCAGGTGCGCACGGAGCCCTTTGGAGCACGTGGTGCGTGCATGCTTGTGAGCCCCTATTGCTTGTGCATTTGCACAGCTGAACAATGTCACCAGTTCCTGCAGGCCTACTTTATTGCCCAGTAGGGCACAGGTTCACTTTTTTTTTTTAAAGTGTATTTATTTATATTGAGAGAGAGGGAGAGGGAGAGAGAGCACACGCAGGGGAGGGGCAGAAGGAGGGAGGGAGAGAATCCCAAGCAGGCTCCTGACTGTCAGTGCAGAGCCCGATGCGTCGCTCGAGCCCATGAACTGTGAGATCACGACCCGAACCGAAGGCTGACGCTTACCCAACTGAGCCAGCCAGCCACCCCTGGAACAGGTGCACTTTAAGACAGTTCATCGGGGTTACTCAACAAATATTTGCCATTTTAGCGACGGATAAAGGCCGTCTCACCTCTGTTAGTACTCCTACCAAGAATACTAGACATAATTACAATAAACAGAAAGAAGAAAGCCTCTCAAGCTAGCAGGAGAACGCGGGACATTCCCACGGCCGTCAGCGAGCCGAGGGTGTCTGGGGAGAGCATTTTCCTTCTCTGACGCTCACCTGTCAAAGGGAGGCCACAGCTAGCCCAGCAAGTAGGAAGTTGAAAGAGTTTATTCCCACAGGCCCCGCTTTCCCTGTAAGGGGCAGGGCCTTTCTTTGAGAACGGGGTTGGCTGAAGGATCACATGAGGGGATTTAAGGACAGGCGGCTCAATCCTGGAGGAGTTCACAAGATAAATAACCAGAAGAGGCGGCGACGGTCGGTAGCAGGGTTATACTGAGTTGCCTCGGGTGCCCCGGTGAGATTTTACCCTGTGGATCCGGGCGTGGGGGGCACCATCCTGTTTCTTCCGATGCACCTGCAGATCCGCGACAAAGACAAGGCATCTGGGGGAACAGAAGATGCCTGTGAGAAGACGGTTAAGTGACTGACTCAGGAGTCAGGTCAGGAGGGTGAAGGACCAGGAGAGAGAGGAGTGGCCTAGAAACTTCTGGGCGGCTGGAAAAGCATCATCAGCACGAGGAAGTGAGAAAGCTGTTGGACCCGGGGTTGCGGTCGGGGAAGTTGGAGGCGGCTACCGCAGGGTGGGGCCGATGGGGAGAGTTGACGGGGAAGTCAAGTGGAGTGGATGTCACCGAAGAAGGGGAGGGGTCAGGGATGGCACCCAGGGCAGCTAGTGGTTCTTTTTTCAAGGCAGGTGGGACTCTTACACCCTTTGACAGTCCTGTAAAAATGACGGACCCTCTCCCTGCAGAGATGCTGCGTTCACACTCTTTCACATCCGGCGCAAAGAACCCGAAGACAGGCTGGCTGGCCGGTCCCGCCACGGCAAAGGTGGGGCCAGCAGGGGAGAGGGAGACGGGGACAGCAGGAGTCCCAAGTCCTCGCTGAAGGCAGGGCAGGGGTGAGGAGGTGAGGTGACCAGAGGCAGAGCAGGCTGGGACGCCCCTCCCGCTGAGACACCTGGCAAGCTCACCGGCCTCCAGGTTCAGAGGGGAATTCGGACACCGAGTATCCCTGCTGGAATCACCAAGAACGCAAGGCAGCCTCGGGCCGGGTTCATTTACAGCTGCCGTCTTGGGGCCTGCGGGCACGGGACACAAAGACGAGCTGAGCGAAGCTGGTCCCAGGATCTTTTCCCCACAGCTGCTGCCTTCTCAGTTCTTCTGAGCACGACTTCGTTCCACTTTTATTCCTGTGACTTCCATTCCAAGAGCTGCCTCCAAAAGCTGTCCGTCTGCCCCCTGCGAGTGCTTTTGTGTCCTCACCCAGCTCCTGGCCTGCCCTTCCTCCCCGGGGACCCCACGCACCTCTCTTCAGGGGCTCCTTTTCCCTCGCCCCCTGCCTGGGGTCCCAGGCGCTGTCTCCCAGGGGAACCCTTCCAAGCCCTCATCACAGTCTTAATTAACATCCCTCTGTCCTCCTTCGGCGCTAGGCCTGTTTATGACCCTACCCTCTGGATGAGCAGAGCACGTCCAGGCCCGCCCCCAAATCCACAGAGACCGATGGCGGCTCACGTCTCTGTCGTTGCTTCCAGCGGGTACCACGCTGCTCGGTGGGCCTGATCAGTGGCCCAAAAAAGCAAAACCGCGGCCATTCGGTCATGAGTCTCAGGAGCAGAACCCTGAATGGACAGCCCTTCAGCGTGAGGGCCTGAAGCAGCCAAGAGCTGAAACAGACAAGGAGGACAAAGCCAGGAATCCACGGACACCACTGAGCCAGGACTGGGAGAGTAGTTTTTGGAAGAGTCTGGAAAACTTGCTCTCAAGGCAAAAAATGAAGATGAGGAAGTCCTTGGGTTTCTTGTCCGTATCCCAAAGGAATGTTGAGGATCCAAAGGTGGGTCGTGAGCCCCCACAAACAGTCCAGGATCTGTGCTGGGACCCCCTTTCCTTGCTACCCCTATTATGCACACTCCTCACACCCAGGACGTATCGTTCTGTATTATAACCGCCTGATGACCGGCCACTGTCCTCACTAGACCCCAATCTCCCTAGGGGAAGGTACCTTTCTCACTGTCGTATCTCCAGCGTCCAACACAGGGCCTGGGGCACAGCAGGCTCTCAGCTGGTGTTTGTTGAGTGACTAATGAGTGGGGCAAATGATGGATGTCATATCCCTACTTCATATCCTGATGGTGCATCCGGGAAGAATTCCGTGTTGCGGCCACGTCATCTAAACTCCGAAAACGGCGGGGCAGCCGGGTGGCTCATTCGGTCAAGTGTCTGACCTCGGCTCAGGTCACGATCTCACCGTTTGTGGGTTCAAGCCCCGCGTGGGGCCCTCTGCTGTCAGTGCAGAGTCTGCTTGGGATTCTGTCTCTCTCCGCCCCTCCCCCTCTCTGCTTGCTCTCTCTCTCTCTCTGTCTTTCTGTCTCAAAAATAAATATTTTCAAAACTTAAAAAGAAATACAAACTAAACGAAATCTGCAAACGGCTAGGGTTCAGCTGTAAGATAATGGTCCACATCGTTCCCAACTAGAATTCATGTAGTCATATCTACCATATACGTAGTTCAAGGTGCTGGATTGTACAGTAAAGCAGACCAGAGTTTGGAGCATACGAAGCCTCTGCCTGGGGAGCCAGGGGAACATTCGCGAGGTTGATCTCACCTTCGAGAGAAGTCCGAGTTTCGGGCCCCCTTCACAACCCACATCGAACCAAATGCTGCCATACGGGCCTGAACTGGGGCTCATGCGTCACGGAAGCCGGGTCAGGGGAAGCACCTGTGCCAGTTTCCAGCCTGCTACGAAGCTTCCGGCCCTTTCCCTTCCTGGAGGAATGTCTGTTTTCGTTTTTCCCACGTTCTCTTGAACGCAGAGGCCACGAATAGGCGGAGTGGAAAGACACCCCTGCCAGAGCACTGGGGCCATTTCTGCCACCTTGCTGGGCGGAATAATTCGATGTAAAGACAGAGCCAATGAGGCTGGACGGCCAGGGGAATCGCTGCAGCTTTTTCAACTTACGTAGCCAGAGACGGCGTCAGAGCGGAGGCGGTGTTCCCTTTTGTCACTTCTTGTGGAGGGTCACCAAGAACGGCTGGAATTAACAGACCTCGGTGGCAAATTCTCCACAGCACACACAGGAGCAAAGGGGGGGTTAGCTCGAGATCGAGGGACGGGCGGACACCGGCTATGAGGCTTGGGGAACGAGAGGCCTCAGGACAACCAACCCAGTGCAAGGCCAAGTCACAACGCAGAGATGGGGGTGACGAGGGGGGCTGGAGGGAGCGGGCGTGGTCTCGTGGAAAAACACCTTTAATCCGGAGTCAGGAAGAGCTGGGATGGAATCCTTGCTCCAAGTCATTTTTGCTATCAAAACCTAGGTGGTTTTCTTAACGTCACTCATCAAGTGGATCTAGGCATGTCTGCCGTAGGAAATACATGAAATCTATATGGGAAACTGCCTCATCATTCATTCAACATGTTTGCGATCAGTGATAATAGCCAGCATTTTCTGGATGCTTACTATGTACCAGGTACTATGTAAAGCACTTCGTGGGTATTCATTGTTTCAATCTTTAGCATAAGTCTATGAAGAAAAGAACTAACTGTCATTATCATCTTTTTACCAGTGGAAAAAAGTGAGGCACAGAGAGGTTCAGCCACAGGAGAAAGATCACACAGCAAGTGAATTGCCGACCTAGGATTTGAACCCAGCACAGGTGGCTATGGGGGCCATGTTCTCGGCCACTACTCTCACTGAGGACTGTTACAGATCTAGGCACAGGAGATACAGTGGTGAATAAGACAATCAAACCTCTGTGCTCATGGAGAGGGAGACTATGAACAAATAAATGAAGGGAATAACCACAGACAGTGATGAGAGCCATAAAGAAAAGAAAACAGGGGGCGCCTGGGTGGCTCAGTCAGTTAAGTGTCCGACTTCGGCTCAGATCACGATCTCACGGTCCGTGAGTTCGAGCCCCGCGTTGGGCTCTGTGCTGACAGCTCAGAGCCTGGAGCCTGTTTCAGATTCTGTGTCTCCTTCTCTCTCTGCCCCTTCCCCACTCATGCTCTGTCTCTCTCTCTCTCTCTCTCTCTCTCTCTCTCAAAAATAAATAAACATTAAAAAAAAAAGAAAAGGAAACAGGCTGACATGATTACTTCTGATAGCATGGTCAGGGTCAGCTTCTCTGAATACGTAACATTTGCATCGAGCTGTGATTCCAATGAGTAGAAGGAGCCAACCAGATGATGACTTGGGGGGAAAGTGTCCCAGAAAACAGAAAAGAATACTACGTTCCAAGGCCCTGAGGTAGGAATGAACTGGGAAACGTCAAGAAACAGAAGAATAGCCAGGCTGACAGATGTGAGGTGACATCTCATCATGGTTTGGATTGGCATTTCTTTGACGATCAGTTACACTGAGCACCTTTTCACGTACCTATTGGCCAACGTCTGTCTTCTCTGGAGAAATGCCTGTCCGTTTCTGTTGCCAATGATGTAGCGACATGGGAACCCCTGCGCACTCTTGGGAGAAATGCAACACACTATGGAATTTCCTCAAACAATTAGACACGGAAACACCACAGGATCCAGTAATCCCACTTGTGGGTATCGATCCCGAAGAACTGAAATCGGGATCGCAGAGAGATGTTGGCAATCCCACGCACCCTGTAGCCAAGGTATGGGAACAACCCAGATGTTCATCAGCAGACAGATGGACAAACGAGATGTGTCACATGCACGCCATGGAATGTTCGTAGCCGTTTTAAAGGAGGAAATCCTGCCGTGTGCAGCAATACGGATGAACCTCAAAGACATGACGCTAAGCGAAATGAGCCAGTCATAGAAGGATTCCACGTAAGCGAGGTGTCTAAAACGTTCAAACTCATAGAAGCAGAATAGTGGCCGCCAGGGGCTGGGCGGGAGGGGGGACAGGGGGAGCTGCTAATCGATGGGTAGAAAGTGTCAGTTAGACAAGACAGCAAGTCCTGGAGATCTGTTGGGACAACATTGAGCCTGCTGTCAACAAGACGGCATTGCACGCTTAAAAATGTATTAACAGGTGGATCGCATAATGCATTCTTACCACAATAAAAATATAGAGAGAGATATATATGTAATGATACCAACATGGGAAAAAAACAACAGAATGAAGCTGCACCGTGGTAAGCAAGGAGAGCTGTGGGTAAGTTACAAACTAGTTGAGCATACATTGGTCACATCAAGTAGGTCAGGATAAGAAGTCGGATCCTCCTGAATGCAAAGAAAATACCTCTTGAGGAGGCTTTAAGGAGAGGAGAATGATCTGATTTCACTTGTAAAAGGTCACTCTGTCAGAGGTGTCAGGGATGGATCACTCCTGCCTGGCAGAGATTAAGCACCGAGTAAACACCAGCTCCCTCCACACGCCGGGAGACGCCGGGAGAAAAGACAAAGAAGCTAATGTTCAGTGGAAGCAGGGCACCGCTCCAAGCCCTTTCCCCTCTGAGAATCATGGATGCTGTAGGCTCCCGTAGGGAAAAAGGATGCGGAGCCCATTTGCCTGACCCTCCACTTCCATCAGGACACCTTGCAGATAAAGGGGGTACGTTCTATTACGATGCACGGCCCTCTCTTCCGAACCCTCCTTCCCAGTCCCTCCTGGCTGTGTGTGGTGTGTATCTTGTGACGTCACCGGACCCAGCGAGTCCTTTCGGAGCGGTATTCCCACGGTAACACCCCCACGCGGACCAATCAGTTTGGCGGGAGGCGAAGGCAGTATAACTTTATGCCCACCGACCCTTTCAACGCACCTCCAATTAGAAGGATCATTCCTCAGGTTGGCTGCTGAAATAGGAATTTCTAATTCTGAGGTCGGATATTATTTTCTTCCCGCTCTGGACCAGGAAGATCGAATCATTCAGCCGCCAAAAAAAAAAAAAAACAAAACGAAACAAAAAACAAGGATGAAAAAACCAAATTTCTTGTCTTTAAAGAACAAAAGAGGCATCACATTTTTCAGGAAACGGTGCCTTGCAACAGGACTACGACACATGTTGGCCATGGTCAACCCGCAGATGCTGGACATTCAATGCCATGCGTAGGCCCCTCATGCCCTTTTCTCTCTTCTCACTTTTGAGTAGGTGCCCACAGAATCAGAACTAGACGTCGCAGAGATCAGAGCTCAGTTATGCCCTCATGACCCACACCCAGATCTTGGCTCTCCGAGCAAGTGTCCTCCCAGGATCTTAGGGTCGCTCTCAATTTCGTAACATCCTCACTTTATGGGCTTGAAGCCCATGAGTGCCTGGTGTCCTGGCCGGAAGAAGAGTCTCTAAACGTCCACCGTCTCGAACCCAGAAGTTACCACCAGTTTAAACGTGATCCCACAAAGCTGCAGAGAGCAGACACTGAAAGTCAGTGTGGCTCTCCTGGCGAACAAGGGGAGACAAAATCATTGTGGGAGACCCCGTCTCCGTGCTCAAAACTGTAACGTTACTAGATGAAATCATTTCGAATACATAAAATACAATGCGATGTCAAAGCCAGGAAGGGCAGTCCTCAGGGGATCTTGAGAAAATGGGGACCTCACAGGCTCCGTGGAGAGCAGGGTCTGAACCTCTGTGGCTGGGATGCTAACGTCCTCAGAGAAACTGGAGTCAAGGCTGTGATCTCTCCGGGCAGCAAGAAGCACGTGTGGGGACTCCTGAAAAAAATCAGAGTGCCAAGAGGGGCGCCTGGGTGGCTCAGTCGGTTGAGCGTCCGACTTCGGCTCAGGTCGTGATCTCGCGGTTCATGGGTTTGAGCCCCGCGTCGGGCTCTGTGCTGACAGCTCGGAGCCTGGAGCCTGCTTGGGTTCTGTGTCTCCCCCTCTCTCTGCCCCTCCCCTGCTCACACTCTGTGTCTCGCTGTCTCTCAATATTAAATAAACATTAAAAAAAAAAATTATAAAAAGAGTGCCCGAAAAGATGTGCTGAGTCTGGAAGCAGGGATGAGAAAAGTGCCTTCCGGTCCCAAGACAGAGCTCAGAAGTGAAGGTCCTCCCAGGATGTCACTGATAGAAAGCGGTTATTCATAAAGTATTAGAACCCCGGTATGTGTGTGGACTACAGGTGAGTAAGCCTGAGTTCTAACTCCTCAAACAGAGTCAAATCTCCAAGCCATGAGATTCATGTAAGAGCTAGCCAGGGGCTGAGGAGTCTCCGGCAGAGATACCTATGAGACCAGACTGTGGCCTCCCTCCCCAGTCTCGGCGTGCACACCAACTCCTGCTGAAAGTGAACTCACGGGCAAACGTTACAACATAAGCGACACGGAAAACTACCTAAGGAACCAAGAGATTTCACCACCCAGGAGGCACCTGCTGAGAGAGCCTAGCAAGGCTACAACCTACCAAGAAGCAATACACAGCAGAGAAACAGGACTAGAAGGAGAGAGAAGAGGAGACAAAGACGGTCCCTTCTTTGCCCGGTTACTGCCAATGACCAAGTGAGCACAGATCTGGACAGGGGACGCTCCCAACCAGGTCAGCAAGCAACCCGGGAGGCGGGAAGAGCGACGTTTCCTAGCGACACTTCCTCTGTCACCTTGCCCAGCTGGCTGCCCTCTTCTTTGGAGCCAGGGGGCCGATCCCGGTTTCCCGGCTCCAGAGGCTGTTTACTCACAGCCCCAAAGGTTAAGTGTGTTCGCACCGGAGTCAGTGAAACCAGCTTTCCTCCACAAGCACGGCATTGCCATGCACGGCCCGACCGCTCCTCGGAACAGACCTACGTGTATCATCGCGTTTGGCGCGTTGAGCGGTTCAGGGAAGTCAAGAGCTTGTTTCCTTGCTTTTCCACCACAGTATCTGCCGACCTAAGCACGGCCTCCCGGGTCGCACACACGAGCCGGAGGCGGCTGTGACAAATCACATGATGTCAGCACTCACCTATGCATTTGGATGTGAACCCGTTGGCAAATTACAGCCTGTCACTCCAAATGAGTGAGCGGAGATGGAAATGTCAGTTTGAGCAAATGCCTTTTTTTTTTTTTTCTGTTTTTGTTCTACAATTTAGGGAGGAGGCGCGCGGATCATAAAGCACATGCCTGATGTATGAGTATTAAATTCAACAGCGAATGAGAGAAAAGGCAGAAGAAGAAAGAGACAAAAGGGTTTTTATGGGTTTTCTTTTCTTTTTTTTTTTTTTTAGCGATAAATGCGGGCCACCTGAGAGGAATAACTTTGAACTAGGGAGGTCAGCTCTTGTCTTTAATTCTCTGCGGGGAAAGGAGAAAAAAGAAAGGAAGTTAGCAACAGTGAAGGGGTCCATAGGAAACTCAGCCTGAGTTAACAAGGTATTATGGCTGCTTAAAGATGCTGCAGGGGTCTTGAGACCAGAAGTGAGTCTCCAACAACGGAAGGCAAGAAACGGAGAGCACATCTGTGGAAGGGAGCATGGGACTGCGTAGGACGAAGTCCTTTGGGACCCCGTCAGAGTCCTATGATTTTAACACTTAATGGGAAGTAATTTCTACGCTGCAAGCCTCCCTCTAGTGAAGAAACCTAGGTTGTCTTCCACAGTTTCTGGCAAGCAAAGCGTGAGACAGCAATGTTGTTTGTTTTGCGAAAGCCTTCTCCCTCCCTGCCGAGGGCCCCAGGCATGTGGAGCTTAACATAAACAAACACCAAAGGACAGCACAGTCAGTTAAGCCCTGTGTGAAGGGCCCTGGTCCCTTCTTGGTCCCGGTTTAAGGGGTGGGAGGCCCAGGGCGGGGGTCCCTGAGAACCTCGGAGGAAAGGGCTCAGGCTCGATCATACCTTGTGCCCAGGAAAGCGCCAGGTTAGGGTCAAGTTGACAGAAGGGGATTATTAAAGAGATTTGGGGCGAGCTATGTGGGGCACCCAGATGAAGCATGGAGGGTAACCTTTCCCCGTACCATCCCGTCCGCTTGGCAAATGGAAAACCCCAGAGGGCACCCGGGCCGCCCCCTCCTCTGTACGGTGGCCCACCTAAATGACTGCCAAGCGGATCAGAATGACCACTGCAACTCTTTGTCACCAGGTGACAAAAGCCACGGAAAGGTGATTCAGCCAGCAAATAAGTGAGAGCTCTGAGAAGAAGCAGCAATGAATTTGTTGAAGGAAGGCTGCATTTCCAAAGTGGCTTTGTCCCATCTGCTGACAGGTTCCCCAGCTAAGAATAAGCTGTGAGGGTGCCTGGGTGGCTCAGTCGGTTGAACGTCCTACTCTCGATGACGGCTCAAGCCAAGATTTCACAGGCTCCGAGCTGGGCATGGAGACAGCTTGGGAGTCTCTTTCTCTCCTTCTGCCCCTCTCCCCTGCTTGCACTCGCTCTAAAAATAAGGAAGGAAGGAAGGAAGGAAGGAAGGAAGGAAGGAAGGAAGGAAAGAGGGAGGGAGGGAAGGAAGGAAGGGAGGAAGGAAGGAGGGAGGGAGGGAAGGAAGGGAGGGAGGAAGGAAGGAAGGAAGGGAGGAAGGAAAGAGGGAGGGAGGGAGGGAGGGAGAGAGGGAGGGAGGGGAGGAAGGAAGGAAGGGAGGAAGGAAGGAGGGAAGGGAGGAAGGAAGGGAGGAAGGAAGGAGGGAGGGAGGGAAGGGAGGAAGGAAGGGAGGAAGGAAGGAAGGAGGGAGGGAGGGAGAAAGGGAGGGAGAGAGGGAAGGAGGAAAGGAAGGAAGGGAGGAAGGAAGGAAGGGAGGAAGGGAGGAAGGAAGGAAGGGAGGGAGGGAGAGAAGGAAGGAAGGGAGGAAGGGAGGAAGGAAGGAATGGAGGAAGGAAGGAAAGAGGGAGGGAGGGAGAGAGGAAGGGAGGGAAGGAAGGAAGGGAGGGAGGGAGGGAGGGAGGGAAGGAAGGAAGGGAGGGAGGAAGGAAGGAAAGAGGGAGGGAGGGAGAGAGGGAGGGAGAGAGGAAAGGAGGGAAGGAAGGAAGGGAGGAAGGAAGGAAGGAAGGGAGGGAGGAAGGAAAAAGGAAGGAGGGAGGGAGAGAGGGAAGGAGGGAAGGAAGGAAGGAGGGAAAGAAGGAAGGAAGGGAGGGAGGGAGGGAGGGAAGGAAGGAAGGGAGGGAGGGAGGAAGAGAGGAAGGAAAGAAGGAGGGAGGGAGGGAGGAAGGAAGGAAAGAAGGAGGGAGGGAGGGAAGGAAGAAGGAAGGAAGGGAGGAAGGGAGGAAGGAAGGGAGGAAGGAAGGGAGGAAGGGAGGAAGGAAAGAAGGAGGGAGGGAGGGAGGAAGGAAGGAAGGAAGGGAGGAAGGAAAGAAGGAGGGAGGGAGGGAGGGAGGGAGGAAGGAAGGGAGGAAGGGAGGAAGGAAAGAAGGAGGGAGGGAGGGAGGAAGGAAGGAAGGAAGGGAGGAAGGAAAGAAGGAGGGAGGGAGGGAGGGAGGAAGGAAGGAAGGAAAGAAGGAGGGAGGGAGGGAAGGAAGGAAGGAAGGAAGGGAGGAAGGAAAGGAGGAAGGGAGGAAGGAGGGAGGGAGGGAAGGAAGGAAGGAAGGAAGGAAGGAAGGAAGGAAGGAAGGAAGGAAAGTCATCCCTCTCCTCCCTCCCTGCAACCCACCCCTGCAAACATTGGTCTTTTTACCACCTCTATACTTGTGTCTTTTTCCAAAGCGTCATGTAGTTAGAATCACATAGTGTGTAGATTTTTCAGGCTGGTTTCCTTCCCTGGTAAAAATGCATTTCAGGTGCCCTCCACGTCTGTTCACGGCTTGACAGCTCATTTCTTCTTATTCTTGAATAGTGTGCTATTGTACAGATATAGCACAGACTATTCATTCACCTATTGAAGACAATCTTGGTTGCTTCCAGATTCGGACCATCACAACTAACGGTGCTGTAAACATTCGTGTGCGGGGGTTTTTTGCGCACACAGAGTCTTGGACCATTTGGGGTGTATCACTGCGTTACTGTATTTGCTGTAATATTTGCTGTATCATATGGTAAGGCTGTGTTTAGCTTCGTAGGAAACTGCCCATCTGCCTTTCAATGTAGCTGTACCAGTTAGCGTCTCCACCAGCAGCGAACAAACATTTCTGTTGCTGTACATCCTTGGATTTCGTCGTTCTATTGTGTATGGAAGAGTATCTCATTGCTGCCTCACTCTGCCACCCCCTAACAACATGCAATGTCCAGCATCTTTTCGTATGCCTGTTTTCCATCTGCGTATCTTTTGTGGAGTTACGCGTATCGGATCTTCTGCTCAGTTTTTACCTGGGTTAGTTTTCTTAACACTGAGTTCTAAGAGCTCTTTGTATATTTGGGGCAAAGGTCCTTTATCAGATGCGTGTTTTGCAAATATGGCCTTCCAGCCTATGGCTTGTCGCCACATTCTCTTAAAGTATGTCTTTCTCAGAGAGAGAGTTTTCATTTTAATAAAGTCCAACATACCTGTTTTCCCCTTTATGGACTGTGCTTGGCTGTTATAGCTAACACCTCACCCACAAACCCAAGTTCATCTAGGTTTTCTCCTGTTATCGTCTAGAAAATCTGTAAGCTGGCAAGTTACATTTCACATCTATTTTAATTTAATTTTGCAAAAATTTTTTTTTTGCATAAGATGTTCAAGTCTTTCAGCACCTTTTGTTGAAAAGGCCATCAATGCATTGAATTACCTCCTCGGCTTTGCGAAACATCGGTTGATTATACGTGCGTGGGTCCATTTCTGGGTTCTCTATTCTATTCTACTGATCACTTGCCTATATTTTCCACCAATATCATGCTGTCACGATTACTGTAGTTTTATGATAAGTCTTAAAGTCAGGTGATATCAGTCCCCTGACTTTGTCTTCTTCTTCAGAATCGCGCTGGCTAGTCTGTCTCTTGCATTTCCGTACAAAATTTAGAATCGGTTGGTCAGGAGTGCATGGGTGGCTCAATCGCTTAAGCATCCAGCTCTTGACTTCAGCTCAGGTCATGATCTCACAGTTGTGTGATTGAGCCCCCGTCAGGCTCCATACTGAGCAGGGAGCCTGCTGGGGATTCTCTCTGCCCCTTCCCCACTTATGCTCTCTCTCGCGCGCGCTCTCTCTCTCTCTCTCAAAATAAATAAATAAACATTTAAAAAAAGAATCTGTCAACATCTACAAAATGACTTGGTGAGATTTTGACAGGGGTTGCTTCTAGTAGATTGCATTGAATTAAGTTGGGAAGAATTGATGTCTTAACAATATTGAATCTGCTTATCTATGAATATGGAATATCTCTTCATTTATTTAGATCTTTATTTCTTTCATCAGGGTTCTTCTCATATAAATCCTCAACACATTTAGCTAGAATTATGCCTATATATATATATATATATATATATATATATGTACTGATGCAACATTGTATGTTGCTTTTCATTTCAATTTCCAATTGTTCATTGCTGGAATATAAGGAAAATTGACTTTTGATATTAATCTTATATCCTGTGACCTTGCCATAGCCACTTATTAGTTCCAGAAGGTTTTTGTTGATTCTTTGGATTTTCTACATGGATGATCATGTCATCTGAAAATGGACATAGTTTTATTTCTTCCTTCCCATTCTCTACACATTTTCTTTTCTTGTGTTATTGCATTAGCTAGAACTTCCAGTAGAATGTTGAACAGGAGTGGTAAAAGGAGATATTATATACTAGCTCCTGACCTGAGGGAGAAGGCATCTGTTTTTTTTACTACTAAATATGATGTTTGGGGGATATTTTTTATCAAGTTGAAGTTCTCTGAGAGTTTTTATTACGAATGGGTGTTGGATTTTGACAAATACTTTTTCTCTATTTATTGATATGGTCATATTATTTTTCTTCCTTTACTACTGATATGATTATATTGCTTGATTTTCAATGTTGAACCACCCTTGTAAGCATGAAATGAATCCTATTCGATCATGGTGTATAATTAATTTCATCCATTGTTTGATTCTGTTTTCTAATGTGTTCTTAAGGATTTTTGCCTCTATGTTCATGAGAGATATCGGTGTGTAGTTTCCTTTCTAATAATATCTTTATCTGGTTTGGGTATTAAGGTAACACTGGCCTCATTGAATGAGTAAAGGGAGCTCTCTCTTCTTTTATCTTCTGGAACACATTAGAGAGAATAGGTTTCATTTCTTCCTTTAAACACTCGATAGAATTCACCAATGAAAACATCTGTGCCTGGCTCTTTCTATTTAGGGGAGTTATTAACAATAACTTCAATTTCTTTACTAGCTATAAATTAATTATATAGATATAATATAGCCTATTTGGATTATCTATTTCTCCTTGGGTGATTATCTTTCAAGGAATTAATTTATGTAACCAAGTTTGGAGCCCACAGATGTTCACAATATTCAGTTTCTATTCATTTAATGTCCATGGGATCCCTGATGTCCCATGCACCTGTAGAGACGTCCCCTCTTTCACTTCTGATATTCGTGACCTGTGCTTCTTTATTGCTTCTTGGTTGGCCTGACTAGAGGTTTACCAATTTCATGGACCTTTTCAAAAACCAGCTTTTGGTTTCATTGGTTTCTCCATTACTTTCTTGCTTTCAATATCATTAGTGTTCTAGTGTGTATTATTTATGTATTTCTATTTGCTTTAGGTTTGCACTGCTCTTCTGTATCTAGTTTCCCAAGAAGAAAGCTTATACTATTGAGTTTTGATCCTTCTTTTCTAAAATATATATTCAATGCTGTCTATTACCCTCTGCACTGACTGGGGCGGGGTGGCGGGAGGGGAGCGACGGGGGGCTCTCACCCCTAACCTTCTCGGCTGGATCTGATACTGCATGATTCTGCCTTTCTGTAACACTAGCATTAGAGGAAATTTCAGAAACATAGAAAAAGTGCCCCACTCTCCTAAAATAACTGCTATTCAGATTTCTGGGGGTCGTCTTACTGCATTCTACATCGTTTGTCATCTCTTTCCCTTTTTTAATGGTTGTAAATACACAAAACACCACCTTCAGGAGTACAACCCAGTGGCATTGCATTCACAGTGCCGTGCAACCATCACCAATAATCTGCATTTTCATCACTCCAAAGGAAACCCCACGTCCATTAGCAGTCCCTCCCCGTTCTTTCCACCCTTCAGCCCCTGACAACCCCTATGTCCATCTTCCTGTCTCTCTGAATTTGCCTATCCTGGCTCTTTCATGCTGAGCAGCGTATTTTTTAAAGCTGAATTCACTTACAGTGTAGACATGTATCTAGATTTATTTTTTTTTCTACTTCAAGTAGTTTTCTTCTTCTTTTTTTTCAATGTTTTATTTATTTTTCAGACAGAGAGAGACAGAGCATGAGCAAGGGAAGGGCCGAGAGAGAGCGAGACACAGAATCAGAAGCAGGCTCCAGGCTCTGAGCTGTCAGCACAGAGCCCGACGAGGGGCTCGAACTCACAGACTGCGAGATCATGACCTGAGCCGAAGTCGGATGCCCAACCGACTGAGCCACCCAGGCGCCCCAACAAGTAGTTTTCCATGTAATCTTTGTAATCCTCTTGTTAAATCCTGCGTAATATTCCATCGGGAAAGTATCATAACCAACGTAATCATTTCTCAATCTGGTTTGTTGCAAAATTTCTTTGTGGTTTTTTGTTTGTTTTGCTGCCGTAGCTAACACCATGATGAACATCTTCATGCATATCATTTTTTCCAGGTTGGGGCCATTTCCTTGGATTTGATTCCCATACGTGGAACTCCTAGATGGAACCACGAAGCATTATCGTGATCTTAAAGTTGTCTTTTAACATTTCCAAATTGGTTTCTCAAGATGGTTATTTTAATCTGCAACATTCCTGACCACACGTGGTCCCTGTTTCACCATGTCCTTACCAGAAAGTGGCCATGGTTTTTGTTTTGTTTTTAGTCTCCTTGGCTTGTGACATAGGACTTTGAAAACAAAGACCTTTTTAGCTCCTCCGTTCCCTCACCACAGGCAGCATGATTTTCCCAGAAAAACTGGCATATCAAGCCTGATAACATTTCCAGTTTATCGCTCCCATGAAAGTGGCTTCAGGATAAGAACAAATACAGTCTGTGTTCAATCTATTCAGCTAGAACAGAGCAAGGATTTATCTCAACACAACAAATCAGCAAACCCCATTCTGGTTGGATCCCATTTAGTATTTACGTAAACTTAATTAAACCACCAACGGGGTTTCTTACAAGGAGGACGGCCTTCAGGAAATATGCTTGCTAAATACTCTTCAATAATGGTTGGGGGAAATAAATAAGTGATATGGGCTGGTTCTCCAAGTCCCTTGCGTCTCCCTCAAGCTTCAGATCTCTGCAAGAGCTCAGATCTTGCAAACAAACGCTGAGTTGAAACTGGGGTGTTGGGCAGGGGAGGGGCGGGCTACTAGACTCACAAGCACCAGGTTTTGTACTGTCTTTTTGGGAGTAAACCTGTCTCCTACTACAAGGCCAAGGTAGTTTTTTTTTTACATGAACAACCCAGCCCTCAGCAAAGTGGGGTGTCAAGCAGAAAGGAGGGCGAAGGTGGCCATTGTCAACAACGCTTGTGAAAACCTGTGGCTGGCTCTCCGACCAAGCATCCTTTCCGGAAGCTTTCTCTCTCCCTCCCTCTCTCTCTCTCTCATCCTTGCTCCTTTCCAAGCTGGAAAATATCCAACACAAAGTAGTAAATTATGAAATTATGTTAGTTATGAGTCACAAAGTCCCTCTGCCTTCCCTACCCAAGCCAGTATAGTAACATTCTGAGGAACTTGGGCACGTTGATGGCCCTGGGGGCCTCATTCTCAGTCAGTTGCACATCTCACTATCTTTCAGGCATGGGGCAAAGCTTTACACGGGTCACGCGCGAGGAGAGAAGTACCATAATTGCCCCCATTTTATAGAAGAGGGAGCAGGGTAAGAGAAGTTAAGGGACAGGAGTTAAATGCAGACCTTCCCCGTCTGGTTTCTGAGTTCAAGCTCTGAACTCGGATGATGAAGAACAGAAAGAGTAAAGGATAACTTTCCTAAGCGCATGTGTGTCTTGTATGGAGCCCCAGGAAAGCCCTGACATAATTACCCATGAATGTTCTCTCCTGATAAAGCTTGGGCTTCTGGATTTTAAAGCCTTCAGGAGAATCTTGCAGCTAATTAGACCTGAGGGTGAGATCCAGCATATTCACAGACTGAAAGAACAGGAGGAGTTTCAAAAAATTATGCATCAACTAGTCAAATCGTGCCTCTTTAATTTCTTTTCATTGAATCCCCAGTCTCCAAAATTTTTGAAGTCTGTATGGGGGAAACCACTGCAAATAGATCCCTTCCCAAGATGACCAGACCTTAGAACCAGCTAATACATCCCCCTCGATTTACAGATGAGGACCCGGGAGGGAAGTTGCCTTGCCGGGATCACGCCGAGCCAGAGCTGGCCCCTCAGTCATTATACCCTCCGCTCCATAGTCTGTGCAGGATGGCGATGCCACTTACCCTCTCTTTGAAATACAGGGGGTTGGCATTTCTCTGGGACCCAGGAGTACCAACCCCGATCATCCTTATTTACGAAGATGCTAACTCCATTTGCTTTGCCTGGCAGGCCCCAGGTGGTGATGATGTAGTAGGTTAATAGCCTCTTTGAATATGAAGATGTGTGAATTGGGAAGCAGCTGAGTGTAACAGAAAAATGAATTTGAGAGTCGACGACTACGGTTGGGATTCCGGTTCTGCTGCCTGCGTGTTTGATCTTGAGGAGCTGGGTTCATCTCTCCAAGCCTGTGCCGCTCACCACGGTATCCTGGGTGTCGACGGGAGAGCCTGGCACATATCAGGGGACATCTCCACACGTTCAAATATAACTCATTCTTTTAAAAAGCAATTGCGGGGGGTGGGGGTGGGGGCGGCGCCTGGGTGGCTCAGTCGGTCTAGCGTCCAGCTTCGGCTCAGGTCACGATCTCACGGTTCGTGAGTTCGAGCCCCACGTCGGGCTCTGTGCTGACAGCTCGGAGCCTGGAGCCTGCTTCGGAATCTGTGCCTCCCGAATAAGCACCCACAAAAAAATTTTTAAATAAAAATTACAAGTCATTGAGGGGTGCCTGGATGGCTCAGTTGGTTAGGCATCCGATTGCTGATTTCGGTTCAGGTCACAATCTCACGTTTTGCGGGATCGAGCCCGGAGTCAGGCTCTGCACTGACAGTGAAGAGCCTGCTTGGGATTCTCTCTCTCCCTCTCTCTCTGACCCTCCCCGATCCCTCTCTCTCAAAAATAAATAAAGAAACTCTAAAAATAAAATAAAATAATAAAACAAGATAAAAATTCATGGAAAAATCGTCATCGTGGTCTGTTTATCAGCCTGCCACGGCTCAACTTCGTGTTAGTCTCCGACTATGGGAAATAATGCTAAGCCTCAGTTTTATTATCTAGAAAATAAAGGTAATAATAGAACCTACTTCGAAGGGCTGTTGAGAAGACCACATGAGAACATAGGCACAGTACTTGGTAGCTGGCAAACACTCAATAAACTTTTTCTGTGTTTACCCTTCTGTGTGCACATGGGGAGAGGTGGTAGAAGATGGAGAGAGACAGTTCAGAAGGGACCCGACTTGGAATGACCATCAAGGCTACACTGTAGAATTGAACTTAATCTTAGGAATATCACATTTTATGCAACTAATTCTAAATTGTGAGAGTCTTGGGAAGCCTGTTCCTACCACGCTGGAAATGTGTCCAAGACAGGTGTATCAGAGAGGCGAATGGGATTTCTTTCCCTCTTCCTTTTTACTTTCGCCTTCCTTCCTTCCTTCCTTCTTTCCTCCCTTCTTCAGCTTGGACTTCAGACGGCACAGCGCATTTGCAAACTTTTCCCTCTGGGGTGCCAAACTCCCAACTGGCTGCCCCTCCCAGAAGCTGTCTACCTAACCTTGAGTGGGCGGTGAACACAAGGAGAAGTTTAAACCCACCCCACTTAGCACAAAAGCAAAACCTCCAGATCTTATTATAATCCTCTGTTCTTTCTCTCTTCGGTTCCTTGTCACCAAGGTAGTTGGAGCCTACGTCTTCAGCCTCCTCCTCCTCCTCTCATCCTGTCTGATTCATGTGTTGATGTCTCGATTCCAAGCCAGATGCTGCAGTGAACTGTGATATCACAGGCAGGATTTATTAGCAGCAAAAGCATCTGTCGGGAGAGAATAGGAGAAGCTGGGGGATGCTCTGTGGGGAGAACGATAGGCAGAGCTCAGACTGGGACGATGAGTGACGTTACTGCCACACTATTGTTTCCTACTAATAAAAGAAACAATACTGATGCATAACTTATTACCTATAAGTGATATGTAACCAAGTGCTTTTCAACACATTCGCTTCAGTTTTCCTAATAACCCTATGAGAATTCTTAATTTCAGATGGGGAAATCAAGCTTCAGAGGCCTTAGCAGCTTGCCCAACTTTGCATTGCTAGTTAACGACGGAGGTAGGGTTTAAACGTAGGCTTGAGGGAATATACGGTCTGTGCTTTTAACCTGAACTTGATCCCATTCAAAGACCTGCCCCTAATAAGGAAAGAAATGAAGGGACTATTTCTCGCACATTCTCGGGGGGTGAGAACAGGTATCACATATCAAGAAAGGTGGAGAAAGGTGTGAGGATTGGCATATGGGTTGATGCAGGAAGCAGGGAGAAGTGCGCTGACCAGATTCAGACAGGAGACTTACACTCAGGTCAGAGCAGATACCAAAAAAACCAAAAAAACAAACAAAAAAAAAACCCAACCCTGATCTGGTTGCAGATACTGACCCTAGAGGTACAAGTAAACAACTGAGGCCTGATGCTGAGGCATAAACCTAATCCCAACAGCCAAGATAGTAGCAGGTCCTAGAAACATAAGGACCAAGTGAGCAGGGAACCCCATCTGGGGACCTGGCACTGGGAACTGAGGCAGAGCATCAGCCTGTAGCTCTGGTAAGGAAGGCTGGCTGGATGCAGGCAGAGCAAGGTGGCCAGCACCTTGGACAGTGGCAGAAGCCTGGTGAAATCTATGGGGGGAAGCCTGGCAGAACCTAGGGCCAGGGCTCAAGCACTCTCATGGCAATTTCTGTACTGAGTGAGGACAAAGGGATCAAAGATGCCATCTGTGTCCTTGGGAAGTTAGTTCACAGTCTACTGGCAGATAATTGAAGTGCACCATGACAGGCGATAGCTATCATGGGGAAGCATGGAGCCCCATGGAGAGGCAACCACCTCCTCTTGATGGGAGTGGGGGGTGTCGAAGAAGTTTTCACGGAGTCAGTGGTATGCTACCATCTCAGCCAGGGGAAGGAAGGGGTGGGAGGTGCAGGGAAGTCTGAGCAGAAGGCGTAGCAGATGCAAACACATGAAGGTGGGAAATAGCCTGATGCACATTGGAAATTAAATTGAGTTAGATTACCAATGCTGGAGGGCGAAATGCAGATAGGAGTGAAGGGAAGAGAGAAAGAGGAGCAAAACCCGAGAGACCCTTGAAAACCCTGATGAGGAGTATGAAGACCAAAGAACCTTGGCGTCTGGCTTTTCTTTGGAAAACAGTAGTGACGATCGGGCAACAGGGGCCCACACTGCTGTGTAACTTGGGGCCGAAGAATAAACAGGTGCCCTACGGAGAATGGCAAGCAGTGTGTGTCTTCCTCTTCCACATCCTAGCAAGCCTTGGCAGGACACCTGCATTTTATTTTGAGTCTTTATTTTAAGCAGGAGGGGGACGTGGTCTTATCTTTACAAATATCTCTGATTTGTCTAGGGAGGAAGGGTTGAAAGAATACTTATTATCTGGCTACCAATGTTTTGGCGGGAAGTGATGGTGGTTTGTATCATGACGATGGTAGAGATCAAGAAAAGTAAATGTAAATATAGACACAAATATAGGAGAGGGAGATTTTTAAAGGGATCATCTCACTTATACAATTGTGGAGGCTGGCAAGTCCAAAACAAAACAAAACAAATCTGTAAGGTAGACCAGCAGGCTAAAGACCCGGGGAAAAGTCACAGCTGGAATCCACAAGCATTCTGCGAGCAGAATTCTCTTCTCCCCCAGGGAAGTCAGTCTTGGTTTCTATGAAGGTCTTCAGAGATTGGATTACGGCCACCCACATAATGGAGGGTTATCTGCTTTACTCAAAGCCCACTGATTTCAATGTTCATTTCATCTCAAAACACCCTCACAAAAACAACTAGAATAATGTTTGGCCAACTATCTCTGTACCCTGGCTGAGCCAGGTTGACCTATAAAATTTACCATCAGAAGGGAAAAATTGTTCAAAGTTGTTAATATCAGAATGCAAACATAGAGTCTATAATGGGCTTCCGAGATACTGGTAGTGTTCTGTTTTATGATTTGTGGAGTGCTTACACAGGTATGTCCACTCCGTGTAAGATGTTTGATTTACACACCTATGATTCCTGCTTTCATCTGTGTGTGTTATAATTCTACAAAAATGTTTGGTTACATATCCACGATCCCTTCCTGTAACATGTTATGTCTTTACTTCAGAGCAAACCTTCTTTTTTTTTTTTTTTTTTTTAATTTTTTTTTTTTCAACGTTTATTTATTTCTGGGACAGAGAGAGACAGAGCATGAACGGGGAAGGGGCAGAGAGAGAGGGAGACACAGAATCGGAAACAGGCTCTAGGCTCTGAGCCATCAGCCCAGAGCCTGACGCGGGGCTCGAACTCACGGACCGCGAGATCGTGACCTGGCTGAAGTCGGACGCTCAACCGACTGCGCCACCCAGGCGCCCCAAACCTTCTTTTTTTTAATGTTATTTACGTAATTATTGATTTTGTGAGGGAGAGAGAGCACAAGTGGGGGAAGGGCAGAGAGAGGGGGACAGAGGATCCAAGGCGGGCTCTGCACTGACAGGCTGATAGCAGCAAGCCGGATGCGGGGCTCGAACCCACGCACTGCGAGATCATGACCTGAGCAGAAGTCGGATGCTCAACCTACCGAGCCACCCAGGTGCCCCGACGTCAGAGCAAAACTTCTTGAACACATTGTCTATTCTTGCTGGATAGATGTGTGGATCAACTTCCACACGTCTCTTTTTCTTTTCATTTTACTTCGATCTAGTTAGATTTTCGCAACGTCACTGACATGATTTAAAATCACCGAGGCTCTCCCCACCTCGCCATGTTGCCAAATCCAGGGGGCACAGAGGTCCCAGCTGACTCTGCAATGCCTCTCTGAGCTGTTGGAATGCTATATTCTTCTGGGTTTCCCCCAGTCACGCTGGCTGCCTCTTGTCAAATTCCTTTCTCCCCTCGCACTTCTCTGCTTGACCTCTCCATGTCAGGACACCTCAGAGCCCTGTCCAGATACTCATGTCATTTGCACTCCACACTCTCTTCTATGTTCACATCTCCAATTCAGACCTGAAAGCCGAGGTCCAGACATGCATGTTTAATTGCCTGGGTCCGGAGTCCACAACACCTCTTTAAAGGGCCAGGTAGTACATATTTGTTGTGTTGCCAGTTCCAGAAGTAGAGTCCTGATAAGTTCTTGTTTTAAATTTTTATTGTTTTTTTTTTAATGTTTATTCATTTTTTGAGAGACAGAGAGTGAGTGGGGGAGGGGCAGAGAGAAAGGGAGACACAGAATCTGATGCAGGCTCCAGGCTCCGGGCCGTCAGCACAGAGCCTGATGCCGGGCTAGAACTCACGAACCGCAAGATCATGACCTGAGCCCAAGTTGGGCACTGAACCGACTGAGCCACCCAGGCGCCCTGCTACAAAGTCTTTAGTAAAAAGGAGGAAATAAAACCCAGCGCATAAAGAATTACTCTAAAAGCGAGAACGTGAAATAATGTTCACTCCACCTTTTTTTTTCCTTTTCTTTCTGTGGCCGTGGTTTCTATCCATTTTCTTTAGTATAAATTTACTACTTTTCCCCTTGTAATTAATAAACATGTTTATTGTGGTCCACAGATCTATCACACAACGTTTTAACCGTTTTAACTATCTTATCTTATTTTATTTTCCGAAGTTAATTTACTTAGTTTGAGAGAAAGAGAGAGCATGAGCAGGGCAGGGGCAAAGAGAGAGGGAGAGAGAGAACCCTAAGCAGGCTCCATGCTGTCAGCAGAGAGCCTGGCGCGGGGCTAGAACCCTCGAACCATGAGATCGTGACCTGAGCCGAAACCAGGAGTCGGCTGCTCAAGTGACTGAGCCACCCGGGTGCCCCCATTTTAACTACTTCCAAATATTCAGTTCTATGGCACTAGGGACATTCACCCTGCTGTGCGACCATCACCGCCATCCATCTGCCGGAAATGTGCCTCATCCCAAACTGAAACTGTATGCCCATTAACCAGTGGCTCCCCATTTCTTGCTTCTCCTCTATTTCCTCCACCCTAACAAGAAGAAAGTCTAACAAGAGAAAACAGGTAGGAGTAGATTTGTGGGGAGTTCATGAAAACCTTCGTGTATTGACGTCTAATTTGCCCAAGACATTGAAGCCGTAACATCCCTTGAGACTAAGAGGCACGTGGAATGGAAAGGAAGGGAAATTCTGAAACAGTCATCCACAGTAGAGGAAGTGGTCTTACTGGAGAAGTCTGTGAGTTCGAGCCCCGCCGTCAGGCTCTGTGCTGACAGCTCGGAGCCCGGAGCCTGCTTCGGATCCTGTGTCTCCCTCTCTCTCTGCCCCTCCCCCCGACTCTCTCTCTCTCTCTCTCAACAGAAATAAACATTAAAAATTTCAATAAAAAATAAAAGAGCTTTTTGCCAGCATGAGATAATCATCAGGGATTCACCTGGATATTCATGTGCCTCACTTTGAGAGGCGATTGTAAGGTACGCCGAGTGAGTATTAAGCCTCTTTCGAAATCTAACTTGTACCTGCTCAAATTCTCTCCAATTAAAAAAACAACAACAGCAATCTATTAGGGCCTTGAGAGAAAACAACTATATAGTAAATGTTGGCTTCCTCCCCAGTGGCCGTTTATCTTATCGAAAAGTTGCTATGTGGTTTGGGCGAAATTGACTCTACTTGGGTTGATCAGCATAACGCCATCCCCTCTGGACATAAGTGCCTTGGAGTCAGGAGGGCCAACTAAGTTATACCGATCAGAGGGACACTCGGGACTCTTTACGCTTGGGAAAAGAGAGGCTCTCGCAGGCTCGGATATGAAGTCTAGACCTGCTTCAGCTCCCTGGCCTTATCCTTGAGGACACAGTCAGGAGCACAAGCCTGCAGGATGACAAAGATTGAAGAAGAATCCTCATCAAACAATGCCTGCAACCTAACGACTCCAGGCTTCTTATGGGAGCCCCTAAACTCCATAGCTAATCCAGTGGGTTTAGGTTTTCAGGAGATTGCACCGGAAAGCATCCTCACTACTACAAAAATATTTGACGCGGCCCCTTCTGTGCCCAAGTCAAACACAGCCACAGCAGAGCATCTCAGGCTGGATGATGATATTCAACCAAGGCCGAGGCATGAGCCAAGCGGACGTTCAGTTTCCCGCCATGCTTGGGCGAAAGCTCTCCACGTGACCGTTCTCCGGGAAAATGACCGAAGGCTGAGTGGCCTGAAGGTGTCATTCGAATTTAGATGCACCCGTCCTCACAAACATCGCCCCGGCACTGCCCGACAGGCAGCGGCCTCCTTCCGCAAACACACTTGACCATCATCCAGAAGGTTCTTCTCTGCATGTACAAGCCTCTTCCAACGTTATTTTTTCTTCAGGCTTCGGCTCTGTGAGATGTGAGCTGATTTCAGCTGTTAGATTGTGAAATCTTGCTTGCTCCGATGCCCCCAGGGAGCTCCGCGGAGAGGCCGCCTGCAGCTGATTAGGTCAGAAACGCAGCCGTATCAAACAGGCCTATTGACAATCCAGCTTGAAAGCCAACAGTTTCCCTTGCCTATTAGGCTTGTCGCGCTGGCCTCATCACTGTGTGCACCTAATGAGGAGTAAGACTCAGGAAACGTTCATGGAAGAACAGTACCTCCCTCTAACTTGGCATCCACGCTCGCTGTTGCATAAAGCCCCATCCGATTTACCCACAGAAAGGAAAGCTGGTGTTTGAGCCCCTGCAGGATCTAGGAGTGGAAGCAACCCGACCAGACTCTGCTTTAGAAAGCTGCCTTGGGACGCCTGGGTGGCTCAGTGGGTTAAGCGTCCGACTTCAGCTCAGGTCATGATCTCACGGTCTGTGAGTTCGAGCCCCGCGTCGGGCTCTGTGCGGACGGCTCAGAGCCTGGAGCCTGCTTCGGGTTCTGTGTCTCCCTCTCTCTCTCTGCCCTTTCCCCCACTCGTGCCTTGTCTCTCTCTGTCTCTCAAATATGAATAAACGTTAAAAGAAAAAAAAGAAAAAAAAAGCTGGCCTTACCAGACTCAGGAGCAAGTGGGACCCAGGATCCTCAACAAGTGAAATCCTCTTGGCCAGTGTTTTACTTAATAAAAACTGAGTTTTTGCTCTTGGCTTCCTTAGCTCCGTTTGGCAAGCAGGTTTTTTAACTGCAACTCGCAGGACAGCTCTTTCCAGAAAATAAGACACGAGGTACCCAAACCACCGGGAGCTCCATTTACCCCATTTGCCTAGAAATAGTATTTTAGATATAGGTCTATTTTACAGATTAGTTAAGCTATGGTGTTAACTAGCTTCTCCAAAGTCACAGAGCTAATAAATGTTGTAGCTGAAATTTAACCTGAGGGGCTTTCTGACAGCAAACTCTTCCTCTTATAACTATGGTTCTCAACCTTGGCTGTATATTGGAATCACCTGGAAACCCTGTTTTTTTTTTTTTTTTTAAAAGAAATTACTGATGGGGGGGGTGCCTGGGTGGCTCAGTCGGTTAAGTGTCTGACTCTTGGTTTCAGCTCAGGTCATGATCTCATGGTTCATGAGTTTGAGCCCTGCTTTGGGCTCTGTGCTGATAGCACAGAGAGTGCTTCTCTCTCTCTCTCTCTCTCTCTCTCTCTCTCACTCTCTGCCCCTCCCCCACTCACATGCACACACATAGTCTCTGAACGTAATCGCATGTAAAGAGGAGCTGCTGTATTCATCTTGCTTTCTGAGGGGGAGCCTGGAGTCACTGAGCCTGAGAATGAAACCGACGCAATACTAAAACTGAAAGATGGAGACAAAGCAAAACCCTGGGTTCTTTGCTTGGCCCCTGGATCCAGCCATGCCTGAACACATCCCCCACGGATTTTCTAGGATGTGAGCCAACTTGGATTTTGCACAAGCCAGTTTAGGTGGAGTCCTCTTCCACTTGGAATCAAATGGGACTTCCCTGAAGTAGCTGGTACTCGGAAGGTGGTTCAGGTTTACCCCACGACAATATGGAAACTGATCTAAAACCTGAAAAGAGAGGCGCCTCGGTGGCTCGGTCAGTTAAACATCCGGCTTTGGCGCAGGTCGTGATCTCACGGTTTGTGAGTCCAAGCCCCGCATCGGGCTCTGTGCTGACAGCTCAGAACCTGGAGCCTGCCTTGGATTCTGTGCCTCCCTCTCTCTCTGTCCATCTCCTGTTCATGTGCTATCTCTCTCTCTCGCTCTCAAAAATAAATAAAAATTAAGAAATTGTTTTAAACCTGAAAAGAATGTACCTAAAAACTGGTATGTTGGCAGCAAAAACTACCCCCTTCTGGGTATTCTTCACCACTTCACAAGGCATTAGAAGACGAGAGTATGGTTTGCAGTGGCAGCTGTCTTATATAAGAATAAGAAACCGTTTTCTTTTTTTTTTTTAATGTTTATTTATTTTTGAGACAGAGAGAGACAGAGCATGAACGGGGGAGGGTCAGAGAGAGAGGGAGACAGAATCTGGGGGAGGGGCTGCTTTTGGCATCCAGTGAACCAAGATTGCCCAAATGTGGCTAACCATCCTATCCTGCACTCGAGAGCCTTCAAACCAAGAACTATTTAGCCCCAAATAACAAAAGTGCCAAGGGTGAGAGCCTTTAGCTAGAGGTCTGATTACGTTTGAAGACTTTCACCTAGATACTAATCGTGTCTTTAAGTTTACTTTTAGTGTTTATTTATTTTAGAGACAGAGAGACAGAGCATAGGTGGGGAGGGGCAGAGAGAGCCGGAGACAGAATCTGAAGCAGGATCCAGGCTCTGAGCTGTCAGCATAGATCCCGATGCGGGGCTTGAACCCCCTAACCGTGAGATCGTGACCTGAGCCAAAGTTGGACACTTAACCGACTGAGCCACCCAGGTGCCCCTTGTGTTTAATTTTTAAAGTCTTTTTTTTTAAAAATGTTTATTTATTTATTTTGAGAAAGAGAGAGAGAGAGAGAGAACACACACTCATGCAAGCAGGGGAGGGGCAGAGAGCAAGGGAGACAGAAGACCCCAAGGAGTTTCTGCTCTGTCAGCACAGAACCTGATGCAGAGCTCGATCTCACAAGCCATGAGATGATGCCCTGAGGCAACCGACTGAGCCACCCAGGCACCCCTAAATTTTAAAAATTACATATATCTAATTATATATTTTTTATAAATTATAAATATATATATGTATACCTATTATGAACATATATGTGTGTATATATAGACAGCGTATATAGAGAATATATCTGTATGCATATACACATAGAGAGAATATACACTAAGTAGTAGATAGATGATAAAGACATAAAGAAAGAGAAATAATTATGATATATGTGCATACATGGGTTCTATGCATATCTTCCCTAGTTCTGTCTTTAGAGAAGTCCCAGACAGTGACAGTCCTGTAGCAAAGACAAACCCCTGCCCAGATCTTGGTTTCTAAGTATCCTTCTTAGAGAAGAGACCGAAATATACAGGAAATATACAAGGAAGGGCAGGAAATATACAAGGAAATATACAAGATGAGATTGTAATATCTTATGGTTCCAGAAAGTAAGGAAGCGCTAAAAAAAAAAAATAAACAAAAAACCGAACAAGCAAAAAACAGTAACAGGGACATGCCACAGGGATACAGAAGCCAACCGGAGAGAATGCCCAATGGCCGGGGCTAGAACAACTTGGGTGACAAAATAATCCGGTGGTAGATTATAACCCGAAGTAAAAATAAATATACACAAGTTCATACTGATATAAATAAGTGACTGAAATAAATAAGTGACTGATATAAATAAGTGTTTTAAAAATGAGGGAGAAGAGACAAATCTTCTCCGCAGAAGAATTCCAAATAATATGGGTATATATTCCGCCGTCCAGGAGGTCAAGCTTAAACCTCCCCGTCCTCAAATGTGGGCTGCACTCAGCGATTCACTTCCAAAGAACAGAGGACAGAAAAGGAAAAACAGTAACTTCTACTGGAGAAACCTGGCAGACACCCGCTTAACCAGGCGATCAGAGTTAACGTCACCAGTGAGTGCTGGTACCATATACATACATCCCAGCGACGGAAAGAGAAGGGCACATCACCTCTGGTCTTATTCCCCAACGTCCACGGTCTTGTCATCCAAGAAACACATGGGACAAACCCCAATCGAGTGACATCAAACAAAATACTTGACCAGTACTCTTCAAAATTATCAAGGTCGGGAAAACCCAGGAAAGACAGGGCAACTGACACAGACCCTATGACATAGACCAGAGAAGGCTCAGGATGCCCGATGACAAAAAAACAACATGGCATCCTGAGTTGGACCCTGGAACAGCAAACGGACGTTAGTCCCAAAAAACGAAACAAGCAAAAACAAACAAACAAACCACAACTAACAACATACCAATGAAGTCTGGGGTCAATTAATAGTAATGTACTAACGTCAGTTCCTTAGTTTTGACAAGTGGTTACACAAGATATTAACAATAGGGTTAGATAGTCTATGTTGTCTCTGCAAGAACCTTTCTGTAAAACCTAACCTTGTTCCAAAGTAAAGATTTTATTTAAAATGTGTAACTCCAGGGGCACCTGGCTGGCTCAGTCAGCTAAGCGGCTGACTTCAGCTCAGGTGATGATCCTGCGGTCCATGAGTTCCAGCCCCGCGGCAGGCTCGGTGCCGACAGCCTGGAGCCTGGAGCCTGCTTGGGATCCCTCTCTCCCTGCTCCTCCCTCACTCACACCCTGTCTCTCAAAAATTAATAAATTAAAAAAAATGTTTTAATATGTAATTTCCCAGGATTAAACTATGTGGCATTGGAGGGGGGGGGATTTTGCCAGTGGATTTCAGCGTTCAGCCGGGGCTAAGAACCACCCCCCCCCGCCATCCACATTTGAGAACGCAGTCTTCCGCACCAGCCTCCACGGGTACACGTATGCAAACACACGAGCACATACTTCCAATGTTTGCTCTAAGCTGACCCATACTGAACACATTATTTTACTAGTTCTCCGCATGTGGCTGCATCCTGTCCCATCGCCGTATGCATAAGCCCCTGCTCAGTCAATCCCTCTTTTCTCGATAGATATTCCTTTGGCCGCATTCTTGTTTCCCTATGCCTCACCGTCTTGTTCCATCAAACATGTCCGTGCTGTTGATTTTAATGCTTCAGGCTACAGTGTTTATGGATGGTTTTGCGATCCCTCCCCGACAAAGGGTATATCTTCCCTTTTTGTCTGTTGTAAATCCTTTTCCGTTCCCCGTGGAACAAAGGCACTTTCTGAAGGGTTGCCCACATTTCTGGTTTGGGATTCACTCTTCGCCCTTCTCAAGCCCTAAGCTGAGAACCCATTGTCCCCTGTGCACTGGGGCGAGAGGCACTGTGGGTTGCCTGGCAACATAGGGGCAGTGAAAGAGGAGAAGGGGACAGTGTGCCAGACCGGTCAGAAACACGCTCACAGCGTGGAGGAGGGGACTGGGGGAAATTCACATGGGGCCCAGACATACCGATGGACGGTCCAGACACCTTCCAGGAAGCCCTCCGGCTCCTCTCTTATTATTATAAGATGTAAATCAGGGTTTTTTTTTATATTATTATTATTGTATGTAATACATACAATCTGATTATGTAACTCAGACCCCAGCCCCTCCCTGCCCCCTGCCTCCTCTAACTCTTCCGTGATTTTCACTTTCACTTTGAATAAAACAGAACCTCCACACCGTGGCCTTGAGGACCTGTATTTCCTGCTTTCGCCGCTACTCCTCTGGCCTCGTGTCTCGTCTCGGCCCCTTCTCACTTGCGACCCTCCGCTCCAGCTCACTCCCAACTCCGGGTCCTCGTACTTCCGTTTCTTTGAGTGTTTGAACGACGGCCACCGTGTCATCTCTCAATTCCCACCTATGTGGCCAGCTCTGCAGACGGGCCCCCCGTCACAACCCTCTCCTTTGGAAACCCGTTGATGCCAATGCACAGCATTCATTCCCTTCCTCGCACATTTCGCCAGCTGTAAATGCTCCTCTTTGACGACGCCTGCTTCGCCAGATTGAAGCTCCCTGAGAGCAGGGACCTGCTCCATTTCTGTATCCCTACCATCTGACAGGTAATACACCCAATAAATATTTATCGGATGGATAAATAAATGTATCAATAACTCGGAAATGTCTGAGATATTCCCTCCTTGCAAGCTAACAAGTTAGCCTGCCATGCATGGTGGTAGAAGACACAAGACTTCTGGGACAGAAATCAAGGAGAGTTTATTACTCACAGCAACAGCAATACAAGACGATCAGGAAAGGGGCGCCTGGGTGGCTCCGTGGGTTAAGCCCGACTTCGGCTCAGGTCGTGATCTCTCGGGTCCTAAGTTTAAGCCTGTGCTGACAGCTCAGAGCCCGGAACCTGCTTTGGTTTCTGTGTCTCCCCTCTCTCTACCCTTTTTCCCCTGCTCATGCGTGCTCTCTCTCTCTCTCTCTCTCTCTCTAAAGTAAATAAACATTAAAAAAAGAGAATTAGGGCCAGTCTATCCTGAACGACTGTTTAAACAGAAGTGACACAGTAACAGTGACTCCAGACCTTGAGTTTTTCTCAGTCTTACATGTCCTGGAGAATTCCCACAATAGGTTTGGAGGTGGGAGGCCCTATCCAACTCCCAGAGATGGGAACTGGTGGTCTGTAAAGCAACAGGCCCCCCAGACACATAGCCTAGGATCAAGGCGAAATTCTTGGGAGGTAGGGGGGCAACAATTAATACAAAGTAGAGTGAACATTTGAGTCTGTGACCTGGGAAAATCGCAGTGATACGAAGCTATGAAGCTCTATGAAGCCGGGGGGCGGGGAGGGGGGTGCAGGAGGGTTACCTTGCTCATTTTGTGTCCCCAGACCCTTACTTTGTCTGCATATAGAAAGCTCTCATTGGGCACCTGTGGGGATGAGCACTGGGTGTTGTATGGAAGCCAATCTGACAATAAATTTCATGTATTAAAAAAAAAAAAAGAAAGAAAGCTCTCATTCATTATTTCTTAAATGAAGGACCAGATATCGGAAGAAATAAATAAAACAAAAGAAGGTTTTGACTTTGTTTCTCAAAGGCACATGGTTTCTATCTGGATGGGGGGGCGGGGGTGAAGGGGGAGGTACCGGGAGGCGGGGCGGCGTCCCACATCCTGGAAATCTCAACAGCTACCCCTTGGCTCCTGTTTCCAGGCCTCGACATGGAGAGGCCTGGAACTTGAACATCCTATTTTGAACATCCTATTTGGGCTACATTTTCCTGAGAAGGAAGGGAAACCTCAACTCGGTCTTTAGGAGGCTCAGCTGGATGACACTGAAGACAGCAGGTGCAGAGAGAACCAGACTGGGTGGATAACTGTTATGGCAGGAGAGAGACAAGCACTCGCGTCTTTACCCTGAGGCTGGAAAGCCCTCCCCTTCCAGTTTTAATTAGGAAAACTGATGGCAAAGCTCTGAAGAATCCATGACTTGCAGGTACAGCGGGGAAGAATGTAAGTTGGCAATTTCTGCGAACACAAAGCGATCTCCATTGTTGGGAGCTGCCCTGGAGACACGCCTGCACGTTACCGCAGCATTATTTACTTTCATGAAAAACTAGGGACAACCTTAATACCCATTAGGAGGGGAATAGCTAAGCAAAACAGAATGGAATATTTAAAAAAAATTTGTTTAACGTTTATTCATTTTTGAGAGAGACAGAGACAGAACGCGAGTGGGTTAGGGGCCAAGAGAAAGGGAGGCACAGAATCCGAAGCAGGCTCCAGGCTCGGAGCTGTCAGCACAGAGCCTGACGCGGGGCTCGAACTCACGAGCTGTGAGATCATGACCTGATTCGAAGTCAGATGGTCAACCGACTGAGCCACCCAGATGCCCCCAGAATGGAATGTTTTTTAATATTAATAATAAGATGCACAGAGACTCTATTTGTTTTCATACATGCGATAAATACTTCCCTAGCTGATAACTGCTACCTCTGGGTATGGGGAGAAGAGACCGAGATTGGACTGGTGATCAAAAGAGAGGTTAGCATAAGGCAAACATGAAAAATGTTTTAATCTTATGGGAGAATGGGTACACATGCAATGTAGCCTAGTGGTCAGGGAGGTGCATAATCTTTAGTGGCCGACACCTGAATTCGAATCCCGGCTTTGCCAATAACCAGCTGTGTGCCCTTAGGCACACTGCTCAACCTCGCTGTGCCCCCCTTTCCTCATGTGGAACTTGGGATAATAATACTATCTGCTTTGCTGAGCACTGCAGAGATTTAAAGCACGAATGCAAGTAAATGTTTAGAAAGATGCCTAGCACATAGTAAGCCATCAACAAATAGAAGCTGTTAATGTCATGGTAATATAACACATGTTAATATCATATGTTACTTGGATAATTAAAATCAACTTAAAGTATCATTCAGGAAATAAAGGAAGCAAGGAAGGAAGGAAGGAAGGAAGGAAGGAAGGAAAAAGTTTATGTTGCTCTCTCCAAAGTAAGAACAGGCTTTGATCAGAAGACTGTTTACCAAACGAAACGTCCTCTTGAATCATCTCGAATCATCCCGAAATGTCATCCTCTTTTCTCCACAATGGGGGTAATTATCACGGCTGGGAGCTATTTCTTGAATTCATATACTATCATGATGTGGCAGCCCTAGAGTTCAGAGACAGGGAAATGTCTTTCTCCCTCTCTCTCTCTCTCTTTTTCTCTTTTTAACATAATCTAAATTTAACAAGCCCATTAAAGCAAATGTTTCAACAGGCGACAGTGAACTGATTACAATATTTAATAAATCCTACTCCCAAACGAGGGCTTTCAAATGCCAGCAAGGAGCCAAACTTGTACTCTATTCATCCCTTTTGTTCCAACATCTTGTGGGAGTGTTGGATGGGGAACCCCCTTTGTGATCCATCAAAGACAGGGAAATAATTATGATCACCTTTAAAAGTGCCACTCAGAGTACCCAATTCGCTTCATAATGCTTGACGAAGCTGGGATCCGCCGCCTTTCCCCCCCACCCCCACCCCCCACAGCAGAGGAAGACGCTGTGTCAAATGGAGAGGCCGGATCCCAGTGTTCCGAGACCCGAAACACGACCAGAAACGTCTCGTGCCCACCCTGGTTCCTAAACGGGACACATGACATCGTGGGAGCCACCTTGCCGCTGGGGACTTTCCTCAGCTATAAAACAAAGGGGGTTGGCGAGATGAGGATTTCCCTCTGTGATTACAGTTCCACAGTCGCTTCCCTCTGCTGCGTGCCTGGGGGACAGACAAACTCCCCATGAAAACGGATCGTGTGACAACACAGCCTTCTGCTCCGCGCGCCGGCATCTTTCTCGCACACGTACTGCGATCGTGGCGTCTCAGACTGCTTTCCTGCTGGGCTCCGGAAGTGGGAAGCCTCGCTCACTCAAGGGGCAGGTGCGGGTCTCCCCATTCTGGAAAGGTCTCTCCTGGTACGAGGAGGAGGTGAATCCACAGACTGGAAATAAGAATGTCAGAAGGGAGAGAAAGCCAGAGAGCTGTAGATCATCTGTGTTTTCCCGCCTCATGGCTGTGGGTTGCTTAGAAAACAGCCCAGGGAGGTCCCTACATCAGCCAGGCTGACGGCCTCAGGCCCCTCCGGTTCCCGGGGAAATCATGCCTTGACTGGTCATAGGATTTTCTTGGAACACGAGCCTAGGCATAAATATGCAGCCGAAAGGCGGGCGCCCTCCTGGAAGATGCGCAGTATGTTCCTGAGGCCAGGGGCCAGCCAGGAGTCTCCTTCCCCACCCCACCTCCAGCACCCGGCTGCATACGCAGTGGCACCAGGCCACCAGGCTCGGCCTGGCCGAGAGGCAGAGGGGACCGTGCCCGCCGAGGCCATACCTCCTCCCCCGTTAACCCCTGCCGCATCGGTACCGCCCGCTTCCCCCCAGATCCGGGGCCCGCGGGACAGCGCGGCCTGGTTTCCACGCCAGCATCTAATGTGACGGTGACGTTGGGTATACCATCAAGGGAAATAAGGGAAACAGAAGATCGAGACCCGTGCGAAGAAGCAGAAGGAGGTCTCGATTCGAAGGCAGAAGACTTTCCGGCAGCCGCCCCACACCGTGCTTCCCCAGAGCGGTGCCCACCTCCCTTTCCTCTCCTTTTTTGTCCTCAAAATACACACACACACACACACACACACACACACACACACCTCAGAATGATACACAAGAAGTCAGTATAATGGCTTAGGGGAGGAGCTGGGGATCATCTGGGGTGGAGAGGAGGCTTACTTTCACCTAGATGAAAATCATCTTTGATTTTGAAAACTCATATGTAGGGATTGTCCTATCAAATACAAATATGACTTTAAAAGCTGAGGATGGGGTGCTTGGGTGGCTCAGTCGGTTAATCATTGACTCTTGATCTCAGCTCAGGTCTTGATCTTAGGGTCTTGAGTTCCAGCCCCGCCTTGGGCTTTGCGCTGGGTATGGAGTCTACTTACAAAAAAAAAAAAGGAGCCGTGCCTGGGTGGCTCAGTTGGTTGAGCATCTGACTCTTGGTTTCGGCTCAGGTGAGATTCTCTGTCTCCCTCTCTCTGCCCCTCCCTCTCTAAATAAAGAAATAGATATTTAATAAAATAAAAAAATAAAATAAAATAAAGTAAAGTAAAGTAAAATAAAATAAAATAAAATAAAATAAAGTAAAGTAAAGCAAAATAAAATAAAATAAAGTAAAATAAAGTAAAATAAAATAAAGTAAATTAAAATAAAATAAAATAAAGTAAAATGAAGTAAAATAAAATAAAATGAAGTAAAATAAAATAAAATTAAATTAAAGTAAAGTAAAATAAAATAAAGTAAAGTAAAATAAAATAAAATAAAATAAAGTAAAATAAAATAAAGTAAAGTAAAATAAAATAAAATAAAATAAAGTAAAGTAAAATAAAATAAAGTAAAATAAAATAAAATAAAGTAAAATAAAATAAAATAAAGTAAAGTAAAATAAAATAAAGTAAAATAAAATGAAGTAAAATAAAATAAAATAAAGTAAAATTAAATTAAAGTAAAGTAAAATAAAATAAAATAAAGTAAAATAAAATAAAATAAAATAAAGTAAAATAAAATAAAATAAAGTAAAATAAAATAAAATAAAGTAAAGTAAATAAAATAAAGTAAAATAAAATAAAATAAAGTAAAGTAAAATAAAATAAAATAAAGTAAAATAAAGTAAAATAAAATAAAATAAAGTAAAGTAAAGTAAAGTAAAATAAAATAAAATAAAGTAAAAATAAAGTAAAGTAAAGTAAAATAAAATAAAATAAAGTAAAATAAAATAAAATAAAGTAAAGTAAAGTAAAATAAAATAAAATAAAGTAAAATAAAATAAAGTAAAGTAAAATAAAATAAAGTAAAGTAAAATAAAATAAAATAAAATAAAATAAAATAAAATAAAATCTGAAGATCTGACTCCCTTTCACCTCTTCATACTTATCTTGAAGAGCTCGGAGCAATGCATGGGATTGTTGAATCACTGTATTGTACACCCGAAATGAATAGAACGCTGTATGTTCACACTGGAATTAAAGTCAAAATTTTAAACATGTGACTTTATGTGACGTACCACAACACACGGCAAAGCATTTCAAAAGGACAACCATCTCCCGTGACCACGAAGCTTCCCGTCCACCCTTGTGGGTGCAGGAAAAATGGTTCCCAGAGATGCTCAAGTCCTACGTCCCACAACCTGTAATATGTTACCTTACATTTCAAAAGGGACCTTACTGCTATGATGAGACACGGGATTTTGAGATGGGAAGGTGACCCTGTACGATCCAGATGAATCCGGACTGATCACAAGTGTCCTTTTAAGGGGGAAGAAGGAGAGTGGCAGTGAGTCAGGGAAGGAGACAGGACAAGGAAAACAGAGAGCACAGGGCCATGAGCCAGGCAATGCGGCACCCCTGAGAAGCTGCAAGTTTCTTTTCTCGCAGAGCCTCCAGAAGGAATGTGGCCCCGCCGACCCATTTTAGGACATCCAACATCCAGAACTGTAAGCTAATGGGGGCTGGTGTAAGCCAGCGTGTGAGTAGAAATTTTTTTAAAGCAGCAATGGGAAACTAATATGACCTCTGACTTTTCTGTCTCCCCTCCCTGAGGCAATGGCTCCTCCCTGCTGTTTATCTTCTTCTAGAAATAGTATATACACACCCATACACACACACACACACACACACACACACACACACACACACGATAGATGTGATAGATGTAGAGAGAGATGGGTATATACATAGGTAAATATGTAATTTATGTGTCATATATATAAATTATAAAAGATAAGAGTATATGTACATACGTATATGTAGATAGGTACATATATGTATCTGCTTTGTTTTACACAAAGAGCATGTATGGTACATCTTTGTTTTTTATTTTTTTAAATTACTTTTGTAAAGATTTTATTTTTTTTAAATTTTATTCCATTCTATTTCTTTCCAGAGAGAGAGAGGGTGCAAGCAGAGGAAGGGGCAGAGAGAGGGGGAGAGAGAGAGAGAGAGAGAGAGAGAGAGAGAGAGAATCCCAAGCAGTCTCCACACCATCAGTGTGGAGCCCGACGTGGGGTGAGAACTCCCAAACCTCGAGATCATGACCTGAGCTGAAACCAAGAGTCAGATGCTTAACTGACTGAGCCCCCCAGACTAAAATGAGATGACATTAAAAAAGAAAGCACTTAGCACAGTGCCTGTGTCAGAGATCCCCAAGACCACCCTTAGATTTCAAGATTCTCTAGAAAAATTCAGAAGAGCACACTTACAGCTTATTCCGGTGAAAAGTATACATATTAAACTCAGCAGAGGAAACAGACACAGAGGGTGGGATCCCTGTGGTTGTTCTGTGCTTATGGAGGGCACAGAATTCTCCCAGCAACATGCTAGGTAGCAACATGTGTGAAATATCGTTAACTGCGGAAGTTCACCCAAGCCTTGGTGCCCAGGGTCTTTATCAGGGGTCTGTCACATATGCGCGGGCCACCCCCTCAACCCTGATGTCAAACTGGTGAACCAGCATGCTCAAAGACGCAGGCATACAAAAACGATCATTTTGGGGCGCCTGGGTGACTCAGTCAGTTGGGCATCGGACTTGGGCTCAGGTCATGATCTCGTGGTCTGTTCGAGCCCCGCGTCGGGCTCTGTACTGACAGCTCAGAGCCTGGAGCCTGCTCTGGATTCTGTGTCTCCCTCTTTCTGACCCTCCCCCACTTACACCCTGTCTGTCTGTCTGTCTCTCTCTCTCAAAAATAAATAAACATTAAAAAATTATTAAAAAAAAAACCAATCAGGAGCGCCTGGGTGGCTCAGTCGGTTAAGCGTCCGACTTCAGCTCAGGTCATGATCTCACAGGTTCGTGGGTTTGAACCCCACATCGGGCTCTGTGCTGACAGCTTGGAGCCTGCTTTGGGTTCTGTGTCTCCCTCTCTCCCTGCCCCTCTCCTGCTCATGATCTGTCTCTCAAAAATAGATAAACATTAAAAAAATTTTTAAAAAACAATCGGCCATACATCTCATTGCTGGTATCACATTGTTAATATACACAAAGATGCTCTCATCGGACAAGATATTCCAAGGCCACACAGGTCATCTCCCAGGAGCCGATCAAGGGCCAGTCCTGAAGACCTTGGAATGTGCTGGGTTTGGGCACACCAGACCGGCTGAGTTAACCCTTTCCACACAATGCCTATCGCTATAAGTAAAGGCTTGTTTCTCTCCCCCAAGCCCTCCCTTTTCCTGCCTCAAACAAGGTTACCAACAATCTAGGAAAAAGCCAGTGGCACCGAGCTCCGTATCTGTGCCAAGCGCTGCGTTCAGAGTTACCCATTTGATCTTACGAGGATTCTCAACGGTGTCACTTGTTTCTTCTTTTACGGAAAATGAACCCAAGCCCCAAGACATCGAGTAATCTGTTCAATGTCACACACCTACCGTGGACTGTGCTCAGGGAGAGGGTTCAAGTCAAGCTTCTGAACGACAGAGGCTAGGCTATAATCACCCCCACTGCCCCTCCATTTACTAATACAGGCACCGAACAGAGACAACTGGCATAGCACTCCTGCCCGGATGCCCAGCACACGGGTGGAGTTTCTCCTCTTTTTTCTTAAATGTCATTTCCCCAGGAAGACTCCCGTGGATCCTCAAACCTAATTCAATCTGCCCGTCATCAGAGTCACAAACAATCTGAACTCAGGCCGATCAGAAAGAAATGGAGATTTAGTCATGAGAAGGGAATCAACACAGGGTGTCTCCTTTGCTGCCACAGGCCAGTGGACACCGTGTCCTTGGCCAAGAGGGTGGACACTCCTTCCCCTGCCTGCTGTCAGAGGGGCTCAGCCTGGACAGGTGCCCAATTGCTCTGATGGCTGGTGAAGTAACAGACTTGGGTGCTTGTGAGGAAGGAGTTTACTGAGGGAGAAAGGCCACGACATTTGTACCGTCTTTTAAATCGTTATTTTAGGTGGCACATATTTAAATTTGGGGGGGGGGACCCTGGGCCAAATCCCTAACCACCTCATTCTTTAAAAGCTCACATAGTAGTGTATTTTATTGCCTCTTCGAAGCACACAGGAAAACCTTGATAATGATCATTTACAATACACAACAGCCCTTTCCCTAATAAGTATGATAAGCTGCTTGAAAGCCAGAATAATTCCTGATTTACTCATCATTATATGGCCGACATCTACAACAATGCCTGGCAATTAGCAGACTTTCGAAAAATGCGTGATGAATAAGCACATGCATGGATAAATTAGTACCGTGTAAATAAGAGGTGTGCTGTCCTTAGGATGGTTTCTTACACCCTTTGAGAGGGCTGATCACTTACAGACAAAATTCTATCAGAAGAAACAGGAGAGTAATATGGGCGAAATCGTGTATCCCCGGAATTCCTGTCTTCAAGCCCTAATCCCCAAAGTGATTGTGTTTAGAGACAGGGCCTTTAAGGAGGTAATTTAGGTTAAGTGAGGTCATAATTTGGGGCAAATGAGGTCCGATCCTATAGGATTAGCGGATTTATCAGAAGAGACACCAGACAGCTCACTCTCTCCACCATGTGAGGACACGGTGAGGAGGTAGCCGTCTACGAGCCAGGAAGGGAGCTCTCACCAGAGTCTGCACCGGCCAGCACCTTGATCTTGGCGTCCCAGCCTCCAGAATTTTGAGAAAGTAAGCTTCTATCGTGTAAGCCACCCAGTGTGTGTTATTCTGCTGTCGTACCCCAAGAAGATGAATACAAAGGCCGTAGAGGTTAAGTACACAGGCTCCGAAATCAGACCTGCCCCGACGTCAGTCCCCACCTCTGCCAACTTCCTAATCCCGTAAAGTTCGTCGTGTTAATTACTCTCCCGGTGCCTCCGTTTCCTCATCGTTATGATGAAGATTACATTCATCTATCTCATCGGGTTTTGAGAATGTTAATGGCTTCTTATTACACGGGAAGTCCTCAGAACGAGGGCCTGGGACACGGTATGAGCCATATGCACGAGCCAGGCTGCGTTTCCAAAGATGGCGGCCCAGCAAGGCCTCCTGGGCCTTTCGCAGGGGGGTCTTTCCCTGCCCCCGAAGAGGTGGGATCCATGTACCCTTCGCTGAAATCTGGGCTCCCCTACGAGCTGTTGTGATGGATAGAATGCGGCAGAAGACAGCCTTTAACTTCGAGACCGGAACAGCTCTCATCTTTGCCTCTTGGCACGTGACTCGTTGGAACCCAGCCTTCATGCTGGGAGGGAGCCAAATCGGCCACAAGGAGCCCCAAACGGAAGAAAAGCCAAGATTCCAACCCACACCCCCGGATGAGCTCCCAACAGCACCCAACTCCAACCGCCGCCACGCCGCCTCAGTTTTCCCAGAACATACGCGGATACTATGTGACCCAGGCATGCTACCTCTGCAGGGACAACCTGGGTGGCTCAGTCCGTGAAGAATCTGACTCTTGACTTCGGCTTGGGTCATGACCTCGTGGCTCGTGTGTTCGAGCCCCTGTGTCAGGGTCTGGGCTGACCGCCTAGAACCTACTTGGGATTCTCTCTCTCTCCCTCTCTCTCTCTCTCTCTCAAAATAAAGAAATAAACTTAAAAAATGAATGCCACCTGCAAACCCGCAAAATAATAAGCTGTTGGCTTAAGACGTAAAAATTTGGGTGGAGTTTACACAGCGAGCGAGAACCAAAACAAGTCAGAACGAGAAGTTGTGTCCTGCGTAACAAAAGCCTAAAACCCATGTCACCAGCTGTGGCCACCTTGGGACACAGGTCAGGCTGAGGAGTAGCAAGGGGGCTATTAACAGAAGCTGGAAAAGCAGTGAGAAAATGGTTGTTGGAGGTTTGACAAAAGGGGACCCGTGTTGCGTAATGGCACTTTGTTAGGCATCGCTTTATCTTACTAAGGGGACAGACAAAAAGTATTCCTGATGCATTTATGGATCTGATTAAGGAGATTTCCAGAAGAATGTAGAAAGTGCCAAATGTGTGTGTGTGTGTGTGTGTGTGTGTGTGTGTGTGCGCGTTTAGCTGCCTGTGATAAATGGGGGAAAGAAAGATGGGTCTAAAGAAGGAAATGTTCAATACTCAAGCAAAAATTAGAGACAATATTTTCAACGTGCCGGTTTAGAAAATAAAATTGTTCCTACTGCACAGCCTCTCTACGGAGTACTAGGGCATCCAAGTGAAGAAAGACTTGCAACAAAGATACATCCTGGCAGTTCCACCAAAACATAGCCTCGGGTCAAGATCAAGCAAAGAGTTTGGGTGTTACCATTCTTTGTTAGGGCCTCGGATAAATAGAAAGAGGTACCTCCTAGATCTCAGCACTAGACAAAATGACTTCAAAAAATGTCGAGTGTTGAGCCGCAGGATCGCGGCTACCCCCCAAAGGAGAGACATCTTTCCTGTAGAGATCTGTGGATGTGGGTTTTTTTGTCTAGGAGTGCGAACCTCGACAAGATTCATAGCCACCACCTACGTTTTAAAGAAAATCGTACAAACGGGAGTGACCTTGGCCTGAACTAAAAGAGACAGAGATGGGCTGGGAAAAGTGGGTGAAAGGAGCAGGTGGTATGAAAGTTACCACATGGGGAATACAGTCAGCGGTATCGTAACACCGCGGGTTGCATGGGGACAGGCGGTGGCTCCACTGGCGGGGAGCATAGCCCAAGGTACAGAGCTCTTTCTTTTTTTAATTTTTAAATCTTTATTTATTTTTGAGAGAGAGGGAGCATGAACAGGGGAGGAACAGAGAGGGAGGGAGGCACAGAATCCGAAGCAGGCTCCGGGCTCTGAGCCGTCAGCACAGAGCCCGACGTGGGGCTCGAACTCACGAAGCTTCAACTCACGAGCCATGAGTTTCGTGACCTGAGCCGGAGTCAGACGCTTAACCAGCCGACCGAGGCACCCAGGCACCCCCGGAGCTTTTGAATCAGTGCGTGGTGTACCTGAAACGGATGTAACACTGTGTGTCAGCTGTACTGCCATTTAAAGAATTTTGAATCAGGGCCGCCTGGGTGGCTCTGTCGGTTAAGCGTCCTACTATTGATCTCCACTCAGGTCATGGTCTCGTGGCTCGTGGGACTGAGCCCCGGGTCGGGCTCTGCATTTGCAACGCGGAGCCTGCTTGGGATTCTCTTTCTCTCTCTCTCTCTCTCTCTCTCTCTCTGCCTCTCTCCTGCTTGCACTGTCTCTTTCTCTCTCCCAA